>NC_066324.1:3618912-4237245 GCF_022539315.1 Serinus canaria | reverse complement strand
GTGTCCTGCCACAGACTCACTTCCCAGGTCCCTTCAAATGACCCAAGATATCTACACAGCACAGAGTTACCTCCAAATTAAAGCATTTACTTCCTGGGGTAATTAATTTGTCATGCAGGTCTGACCACATCATCATTTATCCAGAGCCATAATAAATATCTCTGTGTTCTGCAGAACAGATATGTACCCCACATGTTTGAATCCACTTATTTAAATTATATATCTATGCTTAAAAAGATATCATTGTTGTGATTATTGCTGCTGTTATTAAAATCCCAGTAGCATATGCTGCTGTCACCATTCAGGTGTCCTGAGATCCATCTACCTGCAGTGCCTGCTTCACCACCAGCCCTGAAATTTATGGGCACATCAGCCATAAGTGACTTGGAGGATTTATTTGTGAGATATGTAGTGCTAATTTAAAGATTTCAAACTAAACTTTGGATTTCTACTGCACTGGGGCTGAAGGGGATAAAAATGCACACGCACGGCCCATTGCTGCATGGGCTGCTGGCAGATGCCAAGGTCTGGAGCACAGCTGTAAGCAGAGCACATTCACTTGGTCCAAACTTGTCTGTTTCTGAAATTATTACACTTTACAGTGTAAATTCAGTGAATTCACCCAAGGGCCCATAATATCATTTTTGGCACAAGCACAAACTAAGTTATAGCCGTGATTTCACAGAGATGACGATACTGCATAAAACACCTTACAGCAACTTTTATGAAGTTCTGAAGGAGAAAAGATCACCTCTGCAGACTTTTCTAATGGTTCTAATGGAACACCTCTGCCATTTTCACTGGTATCCTTCAAGGCATGAAGGGAATGAGGGAATAGTTCCTCTGAGGGGACGAGACCCAGGGGTTCCAAAGGCATTCTTCATCTGCTGATGAAATCTTAGTCAGTCTTAAGAGATCAGCTCCACTTGGGCACTAAATTTTAAGCACCAGTTTAAGGGCATGGTACAGGAGTTCTGCTTTAAAAAAAAAATTTAAAATGCCTAAACCTGTATAGCCCTTGAGCTGTCTCTTTTCAGAACTCCAGAAAACTTCCAGAAAGTTTCGGGGGGTGGAGGGTACTGTCCCCAAAATTTCATGGTTTTTCCCCAGCTATATCAGTTACCCAGTAAAATGTGTCCCTTCTCCCTACAGACATTGCCTCACATCCTTCTTTAGACCTTCACAGCTATTGCATTACTACCACAGCTTTTACAAGTGCCAAAAGTACCTTTATGATGACATCTGCCAGTATCACCTGACAGACACAAGCACCAAAGCCCATCTGGAAAAGCTGCCTCTCCCCATAATATTTTTGCATACTTCATGAGATTTTCTTGCAAAATTTTTTAATGATTTGTTTAAACACAAAAAAAAGCTGAAGAGTTGCATGTTACACTGACATCTGTTACATTCAAACTCTCTTTGGGGTCCTGTTAACCAAGTTTCATCCCTAACTAGGTGGAATTCTGGAGATGCAAACCTTGCAAAGTTGCCATTTATGGGACCTGCACTGAAATTACAGGCACCTCTCTCAACTCCTAAGAGCAAGGACAGTTCTCTGCAGCACACCCAGCCTGGCTTGTCCCCCAAGTGGAAGTGCAAAGCACAGAGAGTGCAAACCAGAAAACCAGATTGTGACTGAAGTGACCCAGAGACAGCAAACAGTACCCCTGAACCTAAACCATCTTCTGAAACCCATCACTGGCACAGCACAGAACCATCAGAACAAAGACGTGATCTGAAAATAGAAAGCTTTTGAGTTCAGAGTCTGTCACCAGGGGCACACGTGACACTCTTTGGACCTGCACCTGTCCTACACAGGACCAGGAGCTGGATAGAGTGGCAGCAGTGACAGAGGTTGACCATGTCAGTGAGCCCACAGGACCCCAGTCACCAGCAGAGATTTGTCACTGTTTAGCCACGTTAGCCCAGGGCTGGCAAGCAGCCTCTCTTCACACAGTGAGCTCTGAATCAGGGGCTCTCAGATGCCTTAAACCTCCTTCCCAAAATATTTCCTCCTCATCTCCATTGCTCCAAGGTTTGGTGTGCCTGGACCCACCAGTGTACATATCATAAAGAAATGTGCTCTACAATCTCACCACAGTGCAGAGATCAAACTGCAAAAGACGCCCCAATTTCTTTAGCCATGAAACAAAACTTTCACTGCAAGTCATTTATTTTCACAGGAGTGGCTCATCTTCTCCCTTTGGCATGGGAAGCTCTTCA
Organism: Serinus canaria; assembly: GCF_022539315.1. Taxonomy (NCBI): domain Eukaryota; kingdom Metazoa; phylum Chordata; class Aves; order Passeriformes; family Fringillidae; genus Serinus; species Serinus canaria. The sequence goes on along the minus strand of NC_066324.1, from coordinate 4,235,019 downwards.
GATGCTCTGCTGTCTGAGCAGCTGAGCAGCCACTGGCAGAGCACCTTCTCCTCTGAGATCAGCAGGTCTGTGTCAGTCAGGCCATCCCACCAGCAGTGGCACCTGCATCCACAGCTCCCAAACTGCAGCACTGCATGAAGCCATCCCAAGGTGTCCTGCTGCCACAAAGAGCTCATGGCTTTCCATTCCCATTATTGGGCACGACTGATACCAGCTGCTGACCCTGAGCTCACAGGACCATGGTTTTCCTCTCCTTAACATCAACGGGATATCTAAAACAGTAAAACACTTTTACTGGAGCCCCCAGCTCCTCCTAAAATCAAAGATTTCTATTGGAGAGGAGAAAGCTGAGATCCCAGTTTGTGCTCAGAATCCAGCAGGATGAATCCATCACTGCCACTTGGCTTCCAGTTGTTAATTTGAGTGAAGGAACTCCTATCTTCTATGGAAACCTTCTCAAATCAGCAGGAACTCGTTTGTTAAAACTGCTTCCCTGTCTCTACTGCATTTGAGAGCACCTTGGTCTTTGCAGAGCAGCACAAAACAACACAGACAACTCTAAAATGTCTCAGATGGCAGCTCCAAATGCTTACAGTTTATGTAAAGCCATGGAGCCAGCATGATAAGATCTAATTACCAAGCGAATTAGTAAAAAAACAGCTGCAAGGTTTGCAGAAATGTCTGGAAGTGCAGAGTAAATGGCCACAATTGATGGAGTTATTGCACAGGCATCCTGAGGGCACAGTCTGCATCACTCCAGTCCTAACCAAAATCACTGTCAACAGTTGTTGTTTTCTCCATTCTGTTAAATGAGAAGAGCGTGAAAATGATCCTGCAAACAGCCATTTAATATTCTCATGCACGTGAACTGCAATTATCAGCAGCAGCAACAACAAACTCTGCTGTAATGTGTTCATGGTTAATCAATTCAATTGATCACTGTTTATTAAATAAAAACCTGCTCTCTAAACAGTTCTTCTCTAAATGGCAAGTTTTGGGGCTTGGGGTTTTTTCCTGGCTTTCTTCCTCTTTTTTTCTTTTATCTTTTTTAAACACGCTTCTAGGAGAATCAGGAGGCCAATTAAAGCTTTTAATTTAAATCCAAGCTAAGAGAAATGTTAGCAACATATAGTGCCTTTACAAAAGCATTAGCTTAAAAGAGGTTTGAATCAGCCTAGCCACTCCCTGGAAAAGCTGCACTGGATCTGATTCCTTCCAGTTCCAAAGGCTTTCAAGGCAAGTTAGCAACAGCCAGCATTTTTATGTGTGTAAGAGACAGTCATGACCAGGTCAGCTCAGGATATCAGAAGTGGGCTGTTGGCAATGCAGATTAGGGGACACACTTTATTCACATCAGCACTGCAGCATTGATCACCCCTATTCTGCACCTTTACAAAGTAGATTGGAAATCAATGAATTGCAGGCTGGAGAGATGCTGTGGATAACAGAAATCCTCTGTAGCCAGTTATCTCCCTACAAGGAATACCGACCCTGCACCGACTGGAATCCTTTAAATCTACGAGGAATATCCACGACATCCCAAGTTCAATGGAGATTGATACCAGGCACAGTCAGGGCGTGTCTGTACCCCAGCCCAGAGCCAACTCCAGCACTAGAACACCACACCCAGAACTTCCACCTGCAGTGCTGCAGTCCTCCCTGTCCTTCAGCTGCTCCAAAGGCTGCAGAAGGGAGGAGAAGGGGAGTGTTGACACACAAAAATAACCTCGTGGGATTTAATTAAGACCACTGAACCTGTGTCACTTGTAATTTATGGCAGATTTGAACCCATGCCTCCAGAGGGGGAAAATGAAGGCATTTCCAGTACATTAGCTGACTTCAATAGCAAAGTCAAATCTGATGTCCTGTGACCCTCGAGTGAACGAGGACTAAGGAGTCCCTGTTATCCCAATTATTTCTGACTAGATTTGTGAGATGTTTGCACTGCCATGGAATCCAGCCACAACCAGGTACCTGCCCTAACGGGGCAAGTGCAAAGCCTCCCCATGCCATGAAACCTTGGGAAGAGCATTAGAAACCTCCAGCAAATCTGGGTCATCCATGGCATGTTCCATGGAGAAAAAGGGACGTGGGGCATATTCCCTGCCCTGCCAGCAGACACCTGGCCTCCACAGGAGCTAAGAGAAGGCTTACAAATCCAGCTCTGCAAATAACCAGCTTTGCCTTTAATGACCAAAGTGAAAAAATGAACTTCCCAAAACTGCTTTAGGTCAAGTGAAATATTTTATTCAGTCACATATCACACACAGAATCACCAAGTTGGGAGAGGCCTTTAAGATCATCAAGTCCAACCCAATATCAGGTGTTTCACCTTTGAACCCTTTGGAGACTGGGGAAAAGTGAGAACTTGCTTTATTGGCCAAAATGAGGCATAAATGTTAATAATATTTTTTAATTATGCTTTAATTCCTTACTTTTCAACCAGAATTAATTGCTAACTATGCAACCAACTTACAAATAGGTTCAGCTGACCCAGAATTATCAGTGTTCTTCAGGGTTAGGAGAGGAAATCACTGAAATCTTTCACTCAGAATAACTCCTGCAGAGGTATTTCAGAGAACTGAAAATTTTATATGAGTGTCCCAAGTAAACGAGTTCAATAAAATAATACTAAAAGGAAAACTTTTCCCCAAAATGAAATGCCTTGCCTGACTGACCAGCAATAACAACACCAGGGAGGCTGAAAGCTGCAGCAGTAGCAGCAGCCTCTCTAGTCTGACCTGTTTGAGAGAAAAGGGATTATTAGGGAATAAAATTAAATCCTTTCGTTATAGGTTCCACAGCCAGTGAGTTTAGCACACAGCTGTCTAGTGACTGTGTTAAATCCATCTTTACCCCCAGGCTTGCCAGGCAGCATCAGCCAAATGAATTCCTGACGCTGCCGATCAGACACTGACAGCCGGGAGAGGAGCAGGGCAGGTACAGCCTGGAAAGGTGCCGGGGGTGACCCTGCCAGCCCAGCTCGGCAGAAATGTCCCCAAAAAAATCCCAGCCCTGCCCTGGGTGCTCACAGGGACACGGTACTGAAGGGAGGGGGGTGTCCCCCGTAGGAAATTGGCATCTGAAGGATAGAAGCGATGCCGCATCAAAGCGCTTCATAATGAGCTACAAATTTCGCTTGTAGTTCAGCAATTTATATGGATTAGCAGCCGCTGACCTTCCCAAGGCCCCCGAACGCCTGCAGGCTCCATCCCTGGTCACAGAGTGACCTCTAGTGTTCCCTACAGCCGCGCAGATCGGGCTGAGCCCAGGGCTGTGAGCCGCTCCCCAGCCGGGCTAAGCTGGCATCCTCCCACTGGCGCTCCCGGAGCTCTCTTTATTTCAGGCAGGGCAGGAAACTCCTCCTGTTCCAGCTGTGCTGCTCTCGGCACCACGGCAGGATGATAGAGAAGTACCCAAAAACCTGAAGCTGTTGTGCCTAATCATAGAATCCCAGAGTGGTTTGGGTTAGAGGAAACCTTCCAGCTTACCTCGTTCCACCTCTGCCGTGGGCAGGGACACCTTCCACCAGAGCAGGGTGCTCAAAGCCCCATCCAACCCCTTCTTATGTCTTCTGCTTCCCCACTTGTGAGAGCAATCTACTCCTCTTACTAACTGGCACACAAAAGTTTTAATGAATTTTTAAAACCTGAAGAAAGTTAGTGCAGAAAGGTAAAACAGAGCTGAGGGAACAGGTTTGAATCTATTTCCTGCAGAGCCCAGGTGTCTGTAAGCAACTAAACAGACCTGCTGTTTAAAGCAGCAGCATCCTCCAAAGGCTGCTCATTCCTGCATCTTTGCAATCCAATCTGGAAACCCGGGAGCTCCAGCACACTGCCAGGAGGGGACAGACACGTGGCACCTCCTAAGCCTGGCTTTCTGTTTTAGTCTGGGTGAGCACTGAGCACACCCAAACCCAGGCAAGGGGAGGTCACTGAATCACTGCATAGGGACAAATGCTGGGAGTGAACACTGTCACACACCTCCTGACAATCATTCCTGCAGCAATTTCCCTTTTCTGCACAGCTCCCTTTGGGCTGGGAGCTGCATTTCTGGTCACAGAAAGAAAGAAATAGCTTTGAATCTTCCTTATCAGTTACAATCCCCAGTAACCATGGACACTGGACTTCCATGGAGCAGGGGAAAACTCCACTGCAGACAAACCCTCCAGATCTTCTCAGTAGGGACATAAGTAGAATACAGCACTAAATAATAGAAGCCAAGTTCAAGCAGTTCTTACTGAGATGACCACAAAGTGTTCTCAAAACTTCACACTACAGTCAGTTCAGGTGCCTGAAGATTCAGGGGCCCTGGTGTGCTCTGGGGAGGCAAGTCCAGCACAAAATCTCCCCGTCTGCCTTTCAGTGATGTGCAGTAAAACCTAACCTCTCCAGTCTCACAAGGTTCACAACCCCTCCCTAAAAGATCATCCTAGATGAGCAAAATTTGAATAAGTGAGGTGCCAGTAGCTGAAAGGCAAAGGGTAAATGGGAATGGTAGGAATTAGTGTAAGGGTGGGAGTACAGAGGTACCAAAAGCTCACAGGAGAAGGGGAAAGAGCTGAAGAGCAGTGATCGGGATGTTAACAAACTGGCTGTTCCTGTGGCCATGGAATCTTACAGCTTCAGCTTTTCTTGTAACAAAAATTAATGCAAGTATTTTCACTTGGATGGGTAACTGAGATAAGCAGATTCACACTGCTGGAATGAAGTCAGGGCTTACAGATGCTCCTTTGGTGTTTCTGATTCCTCTGTGCTTTTAGCTGCTACCTTTTCTGTCCTGTCCCTCATCTGTAAGGACACCTCAGACCTTTGGGTTCTGACAGTCTGCTTAAATCCATGGGCAGGCTTCCACCCTCCACAGACCTGTGACACACATCTCCTTCCCCAGATCATGGAATGAAAAAACATAATGAAAACCAAATAAACAAAAATATTTAATTTTGAAACCTTGTCCAAGTCCTTTCACCTACACAAAAGAGTTGAAGGGACAAGTGCCTGTTTTAAGCAGAGAAGGAGAAAAGCCCACCAGTGGCTGGCACAGTGGCTTTTCCAGACAAAATGAAGACATGAGCTGGAGTGGCATGAACGACAGGGCTGGCACTCCTTGCAGGCCATGATTATCACTTATCAAATTACCCATGAGCAGAGCAAGCCAAGTGGAGCAGCACATCACACTCACACCAAACCAAGAACCAAGGCCTCAGGAAGCTTCAGAACTCCCTGTCCTCAGCTGGGGGGAAGAACCTTTACTTAGGCATGAGAGAGTGACTCAGTGTTCAAAATTACCTGTTCTCCTCTCAGAATCATAAAAGGCACAAAAGGAACACGCTGCTCAGAGAAAGGGAAAAAAAGATATTCTGATATTATACAGGGATGAGGAATAGAATAAAAGAAGGGTTAAGGAAGTGTCAGCCTGGAATACATCTGGTAATTGCTTGGTTCAGTGTTCTGAGGGATTGGCTCAATTGTCCTTGGAGTGGTTTCCATCAGCCTCAGGAAGCCCTTAACACACAACCAGTCTGACAGATGGATCTCCACCATACCTCAGGTACCACTGCACCTGGAAAAAATCTCAGCTGAAAGAGAAAGCAGGTTTGATGAAGGCTGAAATTAAGGCTTGTTCAACACAGGGCACTGAGTTCAAATAGGAGGGAGGAAAATTAAGTGTGTCTGAAGGCTCCCTGACAAGACACAGATTCTGGAACAACAGTACAAATACTCTGCATCCATTTCCAAAGGGCAAATGGAGTGATAATCCAGAGTTATTCCTGACTGGTATCTCCTCTTGCAGACAAACACTTGTTAACAGTGAAACACAGTGTATTGACAGGAATAAACTGTAGAATTCAGATACATTTGTTAGGGCTAAGAGAAGTGTAAACCTCGAGGATAAAATTAGGGAAAGTGTCTACTTGTAACTTGTTGAGGAACCAAGGGAGAAAGCTAAAATCAAACAGTACCAGACAGACAACTATCAGTAACCCAAACAGAGAGGTACAACAGGGCAGAGAAATAGCAGCCCAGATGGTGGTCATGTGAAAAAACACATTCCACAGATTGCAAAGTACTTAACTTATTTATGATTACACGAGACAGAGAAACATGGCAAAGTTAAAAAAGGAATTAACTTGGACCACCATCACAGACATATGCCAGTTGTGCACCTCTCTGATTTTGGCTCATTGTTTCTTATTTTTTCAGCAAGATACCTTTGATGTTTTAGATATGTCTAGAAGGAAAGAAAAATCTTACAAGATAATTGACAACATTGCATACCAAAGTACTGAAGGAAATGGTGATTTTGCTAAGAGACAGAAATTCTAAAAAAATGTTAAGCTGGTCAGTAGCTACTTGCCACTGATCTCTCCAAGAAAAAGACTAAGGTTATTCTGATGACTAAAGTGATAATATTGCAGCTTCTCTCAGTACTGCCTGAGCATCAGTGCTCTAACAAGGGAGAAGAATAGCCATGTCAGGAACATCTCTCCTCTTTGTCTTCATTAATTTACATTTTTGGCTGCACACCCCAGAGGTGTGCAGCAGAGAGGAATGTGCAGGCTACAAAGGGCTCAGCTGGAATTGCAGCCCTGTTCTACCATAAAATGACTCAAAATTCATTAAATAAAATAAACCTGTTGTAGCCCAAGGATTGACTCACTTGCAGTTTCCCCTGCTCCTGGGTTAATACAGCAGAGTTGGCACATTGATAGAACACTCAGCAGGACAATGGGGTGTGCTGAATTCAAATGAGCCTTCAAGGCTGGTAGGACTCTGCAAGGGACTCTGTGCATAGTCTGCAGCTTGGAGGAAGGGAAGAAAATACAGATAAAAAGGGAAGAAAAATGTAAAAAGCAGCAGTTGCACACTGACATAGATTTGTCACAGAAAACAGAGGATCCTGAACACCTTGAAGTGACTGCAAACCGGAGAAGACCACAAATTCTAACTTTGAGTTTAGATTAAGTGATCTTCTGCTTTAGGTATGTCTGAATACAGCTCATTATAAAAATCAATAGTCCATACATCCCAAGGGACATTGTCAGAAATCCCAAAACAATACACACCTGGAAAACCAAATCCTGCAGAAAACCAGTGACTACCAGAGTGCCAGACTGCACTGGGCACATCCCAGCTCAGGTCACAGCCCAGCTGCACCTCCTGCAGCAGGAGATGTCAGACATCAGCCACACAGGGCTGATGAGGTGAGGTTGTGTCACCTCCCAGGAGCAGGCAGGGTGGAGCCTGTCCATGAGATCCAGGTGCCCATCAGCTGCAGGTTTGTGCTTGGAGAGCAGCCTGGTAAGAGCCGCTCCAGCTGTCAGAATGTACAGAGGGGTGAGCTGCTAAGCCAAAGCCTTCTGCCAAAGGCAATCACTCCAAAAGCTGATTCTGGTTTCAAATCAGTCATGCCAGCACTCAAGAAAGTGACTCAGGCATTGGGCTCTGCAGGCTTGAGCCTTAAGTGCACAACCCTGAGCAGGGCCCAGGTCTGAGACACGAGAGGCAGCACAACAGGAGAGCCAAGCAAGAGCAAACACCTGGAACAGCCTCCCCTGCAGTCAGACAGAAGGCTCCTCTGTAAAACCACAGGCCAGGCCTGCTGAGTGCCACCATCAGCAGAGGCAGCTGGGACTGTGACCCCAGGGAGGGACACGGGGACTTGACTGCCAAGGCTAAGGCAGCAGAACTCTGGGGAGTCTGAGCTGGCTTACAGGAGCTGCTGCAGAAAAGCCTGGTTTGTGTTGGCACAAATGATACACAGAAAGGCAGGGGAGAGAGTCTGGAAGCAAAATTAAGGCTCTGGGAAAAAGAAAGTGGAGACAATGAGTGTGCTCTGAAAACACTCCCAGTAACTCTGTGCAGGACTGGAAAGAGAGGCAAAAAAAGCAAGGTTTAATACCTGGCTGAGAAGAAGACTGAAAGAGCAGATTTGTCAGGAAATGGGGACACTGCAAGGAAGGAGGCTCGTGCTGAAAGGACAGGTGAGTCTCTGCTGTGTTGCCCAATAATCTTATGGCTGCTCAAACCAGGGAGGTTGTGGGGAGGCTTTTACACTGGGGAGCCGAGGGAAGCAAACAACTGCAGAGGCACAAACAGCTTTGGCCAGTGCTTCTTTGAGGACAAAGCCACAGAAATCCTGTATTCTCATGGAGAGGACACAGCAGGGAACAGATCAAGTCAGACAGAAGGACAGAAAACAGAGTAGGTGCCATTTGTGCAAAGTACTGTGGAAACCAAAACAATGGAACAAAATGCCAGGAATCTAATAAGTGAGAAATCTGCAACATCTTCATTAGATGGGGACATCAGCTAAATGTGTATTTCACAAATTTGGAGGACAGAAGGTAACCTGAAATATTCTCCTCACATACCACCCACTCCATTTATGCACAAATAGGATAACTATGGGGTGATTTTCTCCATGCACAAGAGAAGACATTCTGGGAGAAATGCCCAATGGCTAATATTTGTTCCATGCTAGATGCATCAGCAGTGTTCTGGCAGCAGCATTAAGGCACAAAAGGAGGGTTTGTGCCTGGGTGCACTCAGGACCTCCCCTGGGAGCTGCTGCCACCTCTAAGTAGCATTTGGGTCATGTTCAGCATGCAGGGGTTGTCATGCTGAATGCAACACACTTCCCATGCCATCAGAACAGCAGAGCAAAGGCTAAATGCAAGTGTTTGGGGCTGGAGAAGAGACTGGCAGTTTGGGAAATGCATTAATTCCATAAAACAGAAATAATACACTAGGTAAGAAGTTAACATGCCGTGGTGGGCAGTATATTACTGAAAGGTTAACATCAGCAGGTGTCCTGCCCCAGGAGATGAGGAAAAAACACCTGAAATGGTGACTGACAGGGGGAGCTGAGAGTTTACAAGTTCTCACCTCTGCACAGCCTTGTCTTTACACCTCCCCCATGCTGGCAAGAAGAACTGTTCTCCTGAGCAGCTTCTCCACTTCATCTCTTTGGTTTCTGCATGGCCTTTGCTCAGCAGCCCCATCAGTTTGGGCCATGCTGACCCTGTGTCCCCTCTGGGACCCTGCAGAACCTGTGGTAACCTGTGATGGATCTGTGACAGCAGCCACAGCAGCAGCACCATGAGCTGAGACTGGCCCATGAGAGGTGGAACTGAGGAGTGAGGACCTGGAGCAGCTCTGCTGGAACTCCTCAGTTTTTTACTCTGTTTGAAATTACTGATGCACAGGTTCTAAGGAACCCCATATTGGGTCATCCAATTCTTCCTCCTGGCCCAAGAAAGGGCCTAAATCACACCTGAGAAATGAATTATCAAGACAAAATATTCTGAGAGAAGAAAAAAAAATTGCTTAAACATCACTTCTTAATGTGTATCAGCTTTCAATCTGTATCTGTGTCAGGCTGGGGGTGTTTAACATGGGATTGTACAATTCCTAGAGTAATTTCAAGAACAAATTGTACCAGAGCCACAGAAAGAGAGAGAGAGTTCCCTAGGAGGTATTTGGGTAACATTACCAATTCATACAGAGAGAGGGTGTGTGTGTGTCTGTGTATTTGGAGGCAAGTACAAAAAAAGCACATGGACACACACACCCACACATCACACCAGGATGCTGCAGAATCCCATGGGCAGCAACAGCATGAAAGCCTGCTTTTGCCTGCATTATTTCTGAAATTTCTCAAGCCCTCCTGCAATGCAAAATGGAATTATTTAAAAGCAATATAGGGAAGCAGGATTGCACTTTAGAGAGGAGGGGGATACAGCCCGACACTACCTGTATCTGTGGAAATCCAATTTGGTCTCACAGTCACAAATAAAGTTTATAATTCTGGCTTCACCTCACCTAGACCTGCAGTTTTCCAACTCACAGGGTGACAAAACAAAATTGAAACATATATCTGAGTACAGTGACAGCAGTTTGACCCAGACTTGAGTTAAACTGATTTTCATATCTGAAGACAACAATGATTTTTGTTGTCATCAGAAGTAATGGGGTAGGTGGGGGTAAAACAGAATGTCACAATGTGGGGTGCCACAGACTGGAAATACAAACTCCTAATGGGGTTCCCTGGTCTCTGGTGTGCCCCTGGTAAAATGATCTAAGTGGTTCTGGCCCATTGCCACGGGCCCTCTCCTCTGCTGCATGTGCAGAGAAATGTGCTACAGCATTCTGAACATGTCACTGGCACTGTTAGCAGGGCACAGATAAAACCTCCCTCATCTTTTGTGCAGCAAGCAGGAAAGGATCCCTCCCTGAATTATTAAGGATAAGTGAGCCATCCTCCCAAAGACAGCTCACACTGGGCTGTGCCCTGCAGATGCAGAGCTCGTGAGTTGATGTTGCAGAGCTTTAAAAATATTTTGCTCTCTGTCTTCAGCCATTTCTCACTTCTTTGTTTGTTTTTCTTCTCCTCCCTTGAACTCTCAAGCCCTCTGCATCTGAGGACAGCGAGCAGCACGAAGGAAGCCTGAACAAAGCTGGCAGCTGTGCTGCCTCCCCCTCACCCCTGGCCTGCCCAGGTCAGGAAGGGTCTGCTAAGCCTCCTGCACCTCTCACCTGAGCTTGGTGCTGACCCAGCTCAGGGGAAGGAAGGGCCCAGCTGCAGCAAACAGAGTGTCCATCACTCTCCCAGGAGTGGGATGGATTGTGTCACTCAGGAACAATTCCTCCAGCAAACACAACTCCACTGGTATATCAGCTCCTGCAGCCCAGGCTGTAGGGCCAGGAGGGGCCAGGGGAGGATCTGTGAAATGGAAGGAACAAGATCTGAGTTTTGGCCAAAAAATCCTCTATAGTTTTCAACTGCCACCTGCAAAAATCCCTCCTTTCCACCACTTGGCTCCTCTGGGCTCTTGTCCACTGTGACTGGACCTGCTCCTTCATTTGGAGGTCAGAAGGAACAGCATTTATGGCACCAGGCCAGATTTGCAATAAAGAGGAAACCAAATCAATCCTTGGAGTAGAGGCCAGCCTAAATCTCGATATTTGGATAATGAATCCGATGATGTCAACTACACCAAAAGAATCGTGAGTATTCAGGGCTCTGGTTTAGCATCTCTGACTGGGTGTAAAACCCTGAGCTCCTTCCAGATCACATGTTGCCATCTGTCTCTGCTTCTCACCAACTCTGGCTGGCCACATGCTGCTCTTTAGGGCATATGGATGAATCAGCCAGCAGAGAGGAGAGCATTACCTGAGGTTTCCTTTTCCCTCTACTCCTTTTCTGCTTCCTTAAGGTAACCAAGTCTGACCTCTCCTGACCCTCAGAAACATGGAGCTGAGGTTGAGCTAACTCCAAGTTTAGGGCATTTCAGGATAGAGGAAAAACAACTACAGTGCAGGTAGTGCAAGACAAGAGAACCTTTGCTTTAGGAAAGAGTGGAAAATGTGGAGGAACAAATTCATCAACATCTACTGTCTGGCAGGTGAAAGCTGTACATTGATTAAAGTAGAAGTGGTGCAACTGAGCTTCTAGGAGCAATCACTCCAAGAAAGAGGAATGCCCTGTATCTAGGTAGACATGCATGCTCAGATTCCAAAACCTGGATTAATATCCTCTAAGTACAGAGTACAAACATAGTAACAGCTGTGCCAGTTTGTGCAGCTCTGCATGGCACCTAAATCCCAGAAGTTTCAGAAGCTCAGATCAGACCCTTCACACTGCACAACTTCCCATGGTGAGGCTTTCCTCCCCCTCACCTCCAGGCCTTTAACCACCTTGCAAATGTAAAGCTGAGCCCAATGCACAGGGAGAGCTCCCTACCAACCCCACCCTCTCCATCCAGCCTTCCCACACCTCCTTTTCCTCTCCTGGCTCATTTGCTGCCTGATTCAGCTCCGTGCCCTCCCTGTGCCAGTGCCAGGCAGGACACCACACATGGGCTGTACTGCCCATGGCTGCAGGGGAGTGCTGGGGGCACAGACACACCCTGGGCTGGCTTTGTAGCTGATCCCTGTCAGTTTGCATCATCTCAGCCACCGAGCTGTCTGCTCCTGCAGCCTGTCCTCAGAGAGCCCCACACGTCACCTCAGTGCCAGCTGCCAGCCACAGGACAGCTTCTGTTTACTACTGCAGCACCCAGCCAGAGCTGGAGCCCTCTTGTGAAACCACAGAGCTGCTCCAAGCTATTCCATGGCTTGGACTCAACCAACACAACCCTTCTGTTACTCTTGCTGGGTTCAGTCCTGTGTTTCTCTGCATATGTTAAACTGAGTGGGGAAGAGAATTTAACACTGTGCCTGAATTGGATTTTTTGCTCTGTTAGCTTGTGCTGAGTGAAGAGGAAGGCAGATGCTTAACCCCCAGCAGGGTCCCACCACTAAAGTCAGCTTTGCAACCTCCTCTTCCTTGCCAATGTTCCTGTGAAGATCCTCCAGGCAATCTGCACGGAGCAGGCTCTGGCTCACCTGCAGTCACTTGCATCTGTGAGATCAGCTGCTTGGTGGCATCTCATCCCTGTGAAGGGCTGGAGCTGCTTCATCTCAGCTCCTGCTGAGTTCTGAGGTCAGCAGAAGTTGTGAGTCCTCTGCTACAAGAGGAAGCTCAGTGAGTAGCAGGGTCTCACAGCCTCTGCTCAGATGAGATTGCAGCTGCAGATGTAAGTCAGGAGCCCCTGCCTGTTACCAGAGACAGGATTTTGTTTGCATGAAAGGCAGATACTCCTCTTCCCCATGTCCTGCTTCTCTAGGAACCACATTCCCCCCTGAGCAGCACTTACACCTGCAGCCTTTCACTGCCTGCCAGTGATGTTCATAGCCAGATCCACTTTGTGCTCCACGCTCTGCCAAACCCCACTGAGCATTAACCACCTTGTACAGGCTAAAGGAAAGCTGAGAAAGCCTCTCATGTTCCATGGACACTACTTGCAAGAGAAGAATCAGAGTAAGGACCAAAATCAGCCTTCAGAATTTCAATCAGCACACAGAAAAGAATGAATTTGAATCAACTTTTTTACTCCAGAAAGGTTTACTTCGCTGCCAAAAGCTTTTTAGAGCCTTTTATGGGGAAGTTATCTCAGAAACAAGAGGTACAGCACCCCATGATTGGTTTTTTTTTATAGGAGAGCTGTACTTCCAGACATTTGTTTGTATTTCTGAGCCAAGGTACACCTGCCTTTTATTGATCTCCTGTACAACTGGAAGGGAGCCAACACACTCCCACAGAGCAAGACCCACAGCACAGCACGATGCTCCATCAAACACTGGCCACCTACCCATTGTCATGTATCCCGTGGTTGTCACTAGCCAAGATCAATCCCATGCTGTTCAGCACATTTTAGGAACCCAGGCTAATAAATCATTTAAGTGCCTCTCACTTCACAGATGGTAAGTGCAGTTCAATGAAGGTAATTATAAAAAAAATTACTTCTGGAGCAAAAAAATCAAAACATGGGAATATCTGTCTAATAGAAAAGGCCTGCAAAGAGATTTGGGAGTTCTAATAATTCTGAGGAGCAGGTTAAAGGTCTGGGAGCCTGACAGTAGGTTTTCCCTCTGATTGACTGAATCGATCCTGTCCTCATGTAACAGCTCTGGGCCCCTCTATCTACCAGATTTCAGGTCCTGAAAAAAAAAAAATGCTATGCTGGGCCTCCTCTCACTCTAATGTACTGGGTTTTTTCCATTGTGCAAGTGCAATACCCATCACTAAGAAGACAAGATGATGGAAAGGTGCATGTCCTGGAGGGAGCAGGGGACACACAAAAGCAAGACCCCAACTCTGGTAACAGTGGCAGATTCAAAGTGAACTCCCAAATTCCATCTCACTTTTGTTCTTGGCTTTTGTCATGGCATGCTGTGACTGTGCCATTTTGACCTATTGCCTGCACTGATCTTTCTAACACACCAGAATAAAACTCCTCAGTTCTTGGTTGGCACAGATAAAGGGAAGAGCAGCAATACTGAATATTTATTTACAAATGGTCAAACCACCCTCTCCAGGCCACAGTAAGTGATGAAACCCCTTTTGTCTCATCATCGAGGCCATGGCCACCAGCATCTCTGGGGTGCATAACCCAGGCAGAGGAGCAAGTCAGACTGGAGAAAACAGATTTTCTGAAGCTTCTCCCAGCCCAGGAGAAGCTGAGAGATCTGTGACTGTTCAGGCCCCTGTCCTGACCCTTCATTTCTGCTCTGGTTCCTGTCTCTAATTTCTGATTGCCTCCCCATGTCTCCTTGTTCCAGCCTCAGATCTAAGTACAGAAAAGGGCTGTCTCACCCTTTCCAGCCCTCATGTAGCAAAGCTAGCTCAGCCAAACTTATCAGTGCTCCCAATACTGCTGAGATATAGAGCCAAATACTAAATTGTTGGATTTTTTTTTAATATGTACCATGGCAAAAATGAATCCAACAACCAACAAAGTTCCTCCAGAATTCAAAGCAAATTCAAAACTAAGACCCAAAGTAATCAGTTTACCATTTTTCTTTTTTTTTTTCACCTCAGTGAAAGATAAGTTCATGCCTTTTCAGCAGTTTACAAAGTTATTCTTCTTATTCCATCTGCTTTTGTATTAAGCTCTACACCCAATTTTATAAAAACATAGTAATTAAAAAAAAAAACACCCACACACATAAGTCCTTTACATAAAGCTTTCAGAGTGCAGGGTGTTTACTTGATTCTCTCACCACCTAACAAGTTGTGATCTTCATTTTCATCTGAAGACATTACATTGACCACCCCAAGGGTAAAGCTTGTTTACAAAGCACCAGGTGAATACAAATGGCTGAGCCTCTTCCTTTCAAGACTCAGAACAAATAACCCTTTTTTGTTTGCAATTACAATTTTAAGAGCATGACATTTAGTGATGCATTCTGAGTGACCTGAAATTATTATATAAAGTAAGATGCACAGGCCAATGTGAAATATGCTTCCAGGAACTGTTAGGAGATTAGAGATATGAATAGATAAATCTGTTGAATAGCTTCCTTGGACCTTAGAATTTCAGCTGGCTCTCAATAGCAGGCAGTCACAAGGCCCTTTTAATTGTGCAGAGTGGTAACAGCAGCATGAAACAAAGCAGCTACAAAAAAGAGTTAAGATGAGGACACTTTTGGTGAGATTTGTCACTGTGCTGAAGGCAGGAAGGACTGGCTCTGTACCCAAGACCTTGGAGCTGCTATTGTTTTTACACACTCCTGGAGACCCAAGAGATCTTACCTAAGATCCATCCCTGGCATTTGAGGATGCACCCCAACTGAATCAATAAAGCTTTGAGAATTACTCAATAGGAGCTAGCAGAAGTTTTGTGATTTCAGAAGTGTTTGAAGCTTTCCTGTTTAGTTTCCCTGAAGCCATCAGCTAAATGAGTGCATAAACAAGGTAGCCCTGAACTCTCCCTGCCTGTCCCACTTTAATCACAACTTTCATTCAATTAGCACCTCACCAGGCTGAGACTTCGCAAGGGACTTTATGAAAGCTGTCCAGCCATGTAAGCTGCACTGCCAAGGCAACAAATAAAATCAAGAAATTAAACCCAAGAAATTAAAAGCCAAGAAAAGCCCCCATTTAGATTTACAGAGCAATGAGTGGCAAAGCAGAGCACAGGATGGATTCCCAGCAGGAACATATCAGGGCCTGGGCTCTGTTCTCCATCTGCTGATAGCCCAGTACATCAACTTGAGGAGAAGTTTCTCCTGTCACCTCAGTAATGCTTCATATTTGCATTTCCAGACATTCAGAATGTCTAATTAGGAACCTTTCAGTCAGGAATTAGGAACCTAAGAAAGAAAATCTGGAAACAAAGTTTTGATGCTGCTGACTGGTAACTGCCTCCCCCCTCCAAGCTGAGCTCCAGAAGGCTCTGTGTGTGTCAGCAGCATGATGAGGAAATGACACCCTTCAAATGACAAACTAACACTTGTCCAATCTGGATTTCTTCTGCTCATCCAGATGGACATCAAAGAGGACATGACACTCTTCAAAAAGCACAGGGGACAGAGCTGGTGTCTTGACCAAAATTCCACACTCAGAACTGCAGGGATATGTCCTGGCCTGTGAATTCCCAGCAAACACATTCTGCTTTCTCCTAAAGCACTATCCCCATTATTTCCCTGGCTCATGGGGCACACCCTGATGTTCCTGCTCAGACTCTCTTGGGTGAAATGCCCAGGTAATGCTGAGGATCCCCCTTGCCCTGGTACATTTCTCACTAAAAGCCTCATTTCTGGAGGCTGGTGCCTTCAGCAGGAAGGCAGCTGAAGCTGAAAGAAGACCACAAGATATTAGAATTAAGGTTTAAATTGAGGAGTCTACTCCAGCTTGTCAGCTGGGCCTAACTGTTGTTAGAACCACTGATAAGGAAATAAATACATACTTTCAAACATCACATTTCAAATGCCTTTTCTCGTAAAATTCTTTGCTAGGCATTGACCTCACTGGATTTTATTATATGTTGCATCCAGCTACATTAATAGAAGTGATGTTAATGCATTAAATTCATGTCAAAAGAAATTATAACTTTAAGAAAACCTTTTCTAAGGGGAAAATGCAATTTTAATGACATCAAAGCAGAGATTCATATGAAGAACATGTGCTCTGGTTTGATGAAAAGAAGATAATCAAGGCATCTTCCTGATGTATAACAATGAGCCAAATAAATTATACATTTGAAAAATGAAATTTTTTAAAAAAACACACAAGAAGAACAGTGATTAGAAACTCAAATCACAGTCTAATCTCACTGTTTCTGAATACTCAGAGCTGGTAAGCACACAGTACTGGAAAATACTGTAATGCAACAGAAAAAGAAGTGTTAAAAAATCAATTAATAAGAATCTCACTGTTTTAAATACACAAAATATGAACAGAATGAAAGTGTCATTAAAACACTTTAAAAACCACAGCAGGCTGTATTTTTAACAGAACTTTACTGATGCTATCAGAATTGTGTTTTTAAACCCAGATTTCTCCTCTCATCAAAGATAATATGCAAAAGCTCACAGTCTGTGGCTGTAGAACAAAAACATCCTTGAATACCATGTCACATTATTCCCTTTTCTCCCTCTTGGTTTTTGTGATGCCACTAAACCCAGAATGTATTTTAATTCAGAATCATCCTCTGGCCTGTCAACTTTCAAAATATCCATCAAGTCATTTTTGCAACACATTGGGGCGAGGAGAGGGGAAACCAAATTTGAAGGACTTGTCAAAGCTCATTGTAATTTATGACATGGATGGAAAGCACCTTTGACAGCAAGAAACTGCTTGCCATGAAACCACTTTGCAGTGAAATAAATGCTGCAGACTAAACTGGGATGCCAAACTTCTTGCACCAGCAGGGGCTGAGCAATCCACTGCCCTCTTCTGTCCTCAAATTCTGTCCCCAGCTCTGAAAGAATATTGTGAAAATCCTGACTCTGGAAAGCTCATCAACAATAATTAATGGTCTCTAGGCAAGGTAAGAGCTATCTTCACTTCTGCCCTTTAATGAAAATACACCCAGTCCCACCTTATTGAGGTATTTCTCAGATTACCCCAGCAGAGAGAAGTACCAACAACAGAATATTCTATTAAATTTGGCACTACACACACTTATCATAAGGTATGGGAGTTGTAAAACCTTGAAAAATCATCTAATCTCACAAAATCATCTCTAATCTCACAAAAGGACACAGGAATTCTTTCTGTCCCTCATCTCAAGGTCAAGAACCAAGAGCACGAAATTTATGACAAGGATGGGAGTCAACTCCAAGCCTCCAAAGCAACCTAATTATAATTTGAATTAAGTAGGACTAAAAAAATCCCACATAGCAAAAAATGCTACCAGGTAAATAAAGTCTACAGGAACAGATAAAGAAAAAGTAGAACTGGGTAAAAATTCTCCATGTTGGAAGTGGAAGAGCTCTGTGGGTATTTGGGTTTTAATAAAAGAAAGCTTTAATAGAAATGTCTTTTTCCTGGAAAAAAAAATTGTGTGGATAACATCACAGATAAATAGCCTCTAGCTCTGATAAATAGCCAGTCACAACATTACATTTGGCAAAGTCTCTGCAGAGAACACCTTACTTTATCACTGCTGTCATTTTTACAGAAATAGGTTTGTACCAGTACTGTCATGGAGCAGCCTCATCCTCCCCAGGTTTTTGGGGTCAGAAATGAAGATATGGTGCAGCTGTCCCAGCAAGGGTGGCCAGGCAAGGCAGGGAAGGGATGCAGTGGAAACACAAGGCTGTGGTGCAAGAGGGGGGACACTTCAGAGGAGGCAAATTCACTTCAGAAGGGGCAAACATGAACCAAAAGGGAGAGAACAGCCAAGCAACTCAGAGCCAGACTGGTGACATACTGAGAGTGGGCTCTGAAAAAGGAGATTCATGAGCAGGAAAAGGACAGCAGAACACAGTGCTGCTGGAACTTAGGCCTCAAACATCTTAGCTCAATGTTTAGAGAGCTTGGAACAGGTGAAACAGCCAAAGCCTTTCCCTGTCTGACCCTGAGGCTGGAGAAGGTTTGAGGAACCTGAAACACCTTCACACCAGTGGAAAAGGGGTTGCAAGAGGCTGCTATAACTCAATGCAAGTATTACCCAGCTAGCACTGAAAAGAATTCAGCAGAAGAGTTAAGATTAGATGGCTCACAGAGCAGCCTAAGTCATCAATCTGTGGATTGTTCCCAAGCACAACTGAGACTGAAAAGAAAATTTAGCTATGAGAAAAGAGTCCAAGATTCCTTTTGTAAACCCAGTGGTTGATTAGAATTGCAGGCAGCAGGTTTGGTCATTGTTTGTTCATGTTTTGTCTGTAAATCTGAAAACTGTAATAACATTTCCTACTGCCAAAGACAATTCAGAAGCAGAGAAAAGATAGTCTGAATGGTCCATCCAATGACTTCCATTTCTGAAGCCCTTCATTCCTTATCTCTCATTTAATCAGTGAAGGTTATTAATGGAAACAACCCCAGGTTTTATTGGTCCTTAATGCCAGGGCTGCTTGTTCAAATTACACAAGAGGTGCCTGTATGCAACCCATCTCATTCAGCCAAGTTACAGTGAGATTTAACTTCCAGTGCTAGTAATAAAGCTAAAAATTGTCTTTGCCATGAAAACTTTGAGGGTTTCAAATAAGTTTTAAATAGTGAACATTACCTTAGGCTATGTCTTTATTTCCAAGTTTCAGCTATTTATCTTTTTAATTGCTCCAGAATTCAGTCTTTAAACCAATTTTGATCAGGTTTGGATGATTTTTTGCATTTGTCAGCCCAAGGTCAGCGTTTGGATAAGTGCTTTATTAGCTCAAAGGTTTTAACAAGTAGCATAGGAGCTGGAGATAGAATTAGAAGAATGGCCAAAGTCTTTTAATATTTAGGATGCTTTTTGGGATCCAGTTGTGTTTTGGTTGCTGTGGAATGAAGTCTCCCATAGGAAAAAAAACACCTTAGGGCACTGTGTCCACATTCTGGGATGTGCTGGCAGCATAAAAATAATACTGTGCCAGTTGTAGGCTTTTGCATTTTTACAGTGTTTTGCATGCAGAGGGATGGAACCAAGATAAATGGCTGCAGATGGCTGACACAAGACTTAGAAAACAAACTGCGTTTACCCAGCGCGTCGCACATCCCCACTGCAGATGGTCCCTGGTCAGCAGGTCCTGCTGAAACCATTCAAAAGGATTGCTTGGAAAACTGGCTCTGAGATTAGAGCTGCTAAGGTCATCAGTGTAGCCCAGTTTAAAAAACATCATCAGTCCCAGCTCGTTTTCAAGGATTTGTGATCAGGGTGTCATCGGAGCTTTCACCTTCATCTTCCTTTGGGTTGGCTCTGTGTCCTAAAAACTGATGAAGGATAACCTAACAAGGGCTGTCTGTCACCACTGACACAGTGCACCCCTCAGAACACAAATGTAGACATGAAGATACTACAAGGAACTATCACAGATCCTTAGAGTCAAAACCCACAACAAGAAAATCCAGATTCTAATCCCACTTTTCTCCAATAAGGACAACTCACATCAGAAAGAGAATTGGAAAAGATTCAGGGAGACAGTAGGGAAAATCTCTATCAGGAAGGATCACACAGGCTCTTTGGGACTCCAGCTTCAAAAAGAGATGACAAGCAATTTATTTTAGGAGTCTATAAAATCATGAATAGTCTAAAGGGCTTGAAGAGAAATGAATTGTTCAGTATCTCTTCCAATGTAAAAATGAGAGGCCATGAGATAAAGCCTGTGAAAGTTACATTTGGACAGGCAAAAGGAGATTGTTCTTCAAGTAACAGAAAACAAACTTGTGGAACTCCACCACAGAATTTACACAACTTCAGAGGGAGGCTGGGCCATGACTGGGAAGAGAGATCCAACCCAGAGATTCTGAATTCACCCACCTCCATCAGTGGCTCGAGATCTGCAGCCTGCCAGAGCACTTTCCTCAGCATGGAGCATATCACCTGATTGCAAACAGCTTTTGTTGTTCTCAGTTAAATGGTACCACTGTAGTGACAGCCCAGAATGCCAGAGCCTGTGCTTATCAAGGATAGGGATAAATGAAGATTTCTCCTCTTCTCAGTTTTGTCTCTTATAGCAATCTCAACGCTTGTAATGTAAGAAGAGGTCACACACTGATATAATTAAGGACTTCAAAGGAGGTTTCAGCAACTTTGAGCAGATTAGTAGTGTTCAAGCATGAGAAGGAGGCTTAAGGAAAACAAAAATTGCCTGGGAGATGAATTAATTCTTCTCTGAATTTAGGAGCTCTTTGAAGGGTAGTTAGTAACAAGAAATGCCTCAGGACAAAAGTGCATAGAGGAAGAATGTTTATGTAGCAACACACGGATTTTAGGGAGAAGAAATTCTGAAGTCCCAGGAAGTATTGCCTGTTTCTGATAAAAGACCTTGTTTACAAGCTGGAAGATGATTCAGTACCAGGAAAAAAAAAAAAAAGGTAGAATTCTCTGTTGAACTTAAGATTTTTCCCTGTAGATCCAGAAGGCAGAAACTGTGGATCTTGTAACTCTGCACATACACAGAGTCAAAGCCAGCAGTCACAAGGTAGTTCCATGTACAAGAGTTCATGACCAAAATGGTGCATAACCTACTACTGCTCATCACTGAGAGACTCCAGCCAGGTTATTCAAGGCTTCCTATAATAAGATTAATAACAAGGGACACACTGAGCCTGCAGCAAAACAGCACCTAGGTCAGGGCAGGACAACTTCCAGTCCATCAAAATGGCTTCACAAACTGAAAAACCTAAAGGAGATGCAGAGTGGTACTGAATAACTCAAACTTAGGAATTCAAAAGGGCATTCTCATTATAGAACTCAGCGAAAATGACTTATTGTTCACATCTAGTAGCTGCAAGAGAAACACTCTGCACTCATGATGCAAAGGTGCCTTTTGCTCACAGAATTTCTCAGTAATGCAGAGACAGAGAGGGGATGCTTAGTGTAGATTATGGAGCGGGAAAAATGTTCTTGCATTAAAGAGCCAGTAGGTTTTGGACAAGTACATCACATTCACCCCAGTTCATGCTCTGGAGGGCATGAAGGCCATTGACCTGCCTTTCAGAGCAACTTATGCCTGAAGTTTCAGAAGAAAAGAAATTAATCTTAGCATACATTATGCTACACAATACCATAAAAAAACAGAAAAAAGGCAATAGCAGAACAGACATGTTAGAGATATTTTTGTATGAGTAACTTTTTCCAAAGATCAGCAATCTCACTAAACAATTCACATCTTGATATCCATCCACAGCATTTGCTTCTGGAACCTCCTATGACAGCAAGTTCCTGTGCTGAGTGATAAAACATTTCTTTTTTGCTGCCCCATATTCATTGCCATTGATTTCATTGACTGACCCTTTAAATCAGTCAGTGCAAAAATATAAAGGGCATCTGATGGGGTTCCAGAGTGACCTAACTGGATGCTATGCAGCCTCATGTGACACGCTGCTGAAGTCTGAGGGAGAAAATGTTCCCAATTCCATCAGGTATCGAGGGTGAACTGAGACAATCCCAGTCCTTTGTTCAGACCTGTGTGACCCAGCACCACCTCATCAGCTCCTTTCCCACTGCAGTCCTTTGGAATCAGTAGGGTAAGAGGAATGAGAGTTGATCAATTGAATATTTACTTTGATGCAGAAGGCTGTTGATGGCACACCCTCTGCTGAAAACCTGTGGGGAGGGAGCTCCAACACTCCAAGGTCTCACCACGCCTGCACTGAGGAGCTGGAGAGCATCAAGTGAAGAGTGGCACTGCCATCACAGTGGAGGTGTAGGGACAGCTGCTTTCCAAGCACAAGCACATGCTGCTCTGTGGATTTTCACAACTCCTCCAGCATATGGAGCATGTGCTGCTCTCTCTGAGCTGCCACTGCTGACAGGAGCTGATGTTTTCACAGGTTGCATTCCTCCTGGAACAAGGTCAGGACTTGAAGGGCTGCCAGGAAATAAGGAGTGTCCTGTCTTTCATGCATAGCTCTTAATGCTGTTCTTAAATATCATGCTCAGGAGAGCTTGTGACTGCACATGCACAGGTGATTTCAGTGGGTGACAGGGCACACTCAGCCATTCAGGCAGTGAGCAGAGAGAGGTTAACAACTTCAACACTTCATTGAAACCCCTCAGTTTCTTCACAGGATCCTCCTTGTAAGCAGATGAATGTTTCAGTCTCTTCAGACAGGACAGGTACAACTGAATGCACACCACCTAAATTTGGCATGACTGGGAGATCATTACCTAACAGTGGAAAGACACAGGCTTCTCAAAGACTGATCCAAAACCTGACATTAAAAGCAAGTTCAGGTTTCTCCACTGATTAGATAGGAACCAAAGAGGAACTGGCTTTCTAACCTAATCACTTACAGGCAATGCCAATAGGTTCAGTGTTTCACAGTTTTACAGTAGTGATCTGGATTTGTGTATAAGAGTGATTTCCTGCACAGAAAAGAAACAGGAAGGTGCAGAACTGTTTGCATAACAACAGTTCAGAGATTGCAATGGGTTTTCATTGGTTACACGCACTCACACAGTACTGCATGACAAAGTGAGGCCAAGAAAACAGGTTTTATCACCTTGTCAAAAGTTTGCAAGAAAATTTTCTGTGTCAGGGAAAAGTGCATACTTACAACTTATGTTGTAGCAACACTGAAGTCTGCAGACATGAAGAAATAAATAGAAAGCAAGTCCAGGAATGGCTGGATGGCTTCTTTTATGTCATCTGTCTAGGTTGTCAAGGTTCTACAAAATCCCCATACAAAAACTCTAGAAGAAAAAAAAAGGCACAGCTAGATAATCCTGATGCAGATGACAGAGTAGTTCAGTACTTCTGAAAGCAAAATTATCCATCACCTCCAGTTCCCTACACTAAAAGCCACAGACCCATAAATCTGTCTCTAGAATTATAATCTTGCATATTTGAAACACTGGAAAACATATATTGAACTTCAACAAAGGCTTTAGATAATAAAATATTAGAGAATTGTTTGTCCCTGCAGCATCTCTCTCTCTCCATCTCTGCTTGGCTTATGATCACCTGAACAATGACATGACCAAAACCTGCCAGAGTCACAACATCAGGCAGATATTTCCATAAATACCTCAGCACCCCAGTGCTGTTTTTGTGGTTTAAAGGGACATTAGAAGACCAAGGATTTGGTCCTGGCTGGGCAAAGTATATTTTATTTACATTTAAATAGTAAAATTGTTATTATTTTGCCACGTGCTTCACATGTTTACAACTTCTAGGGCTTTTTTACTTGCAACTTGAAGAGATACGACATACTGAATTTATTTTAAATGTTTTCCTAGTCAATTCCCTGAACCCACAGTAGCCAGCACCGAGGCTAAATTCTCCACTTCAGCACAAACAAGCCTCGACGTTCTCATTTCTCTCTGACTTATCTCTCATCTGTTTGAAAAACCCGACCAGATCCTTCTTTTTGTCTCATAAAAATTCACACCAAGAGAAGTAACATCATCACAACCTGTCAACACTTAGAGGCTAAACAAAGAAAGAAACAGATCAAGAAAACAGAGATAAAAAGCTTTGGTGCCCCTCTTCCCAAATTAATATTCCCAAAACGTGTTTGGAGAGAGGGGGAAGGACCCATTGTTTGAGCTACCACATCAGCCAATGTGATTATTTAACTAACTATCTCCATCCCCAGACATATCAAACGGAATGCAATGCCAGCTGAAAGTATTATGTAGCCTTCAGTGATGTGAAACATCTAAGCTCCAAGGCACACAGCTTGGCTGGAGACTCCAGCTGGCACTGGTAGTTTTATTGTACTGTGAAAAACATTAAAGTCCTCAGATGCCCTGCTGATCATGGGATCTGAGAACCTTTCCCTTTGCTGCCTGACATGTGCTCACACTGCAATTAACACACTCCTCCCTCTCTTTTCCCTGGCTGCAGATGTGCACACACACACACATTTGTGCACACACATTCCCAATGTTATTCTGTCCAGGACCACTTGTGTTGGGAGTCTCTGTTCTGTTGTGCTTGGGAGGGGGAGCCAGGTTTTCTTCCAAGTGCTAAAAAATCTGGTACCTCAACTTTCACTTGGAGGTGGCTGCAGCACATGTAGAGACCATTAAGGGCTGTGTTTTGCTTCCTAACTTTTCACACTTTCTCCTCCCTTTATGACATGTTTATTGGCCTTGGAGGGCGAGGAGGGATAACAGAGGAAACCAAGGTGCTCCATTCAGCTCTGACTCAACTATTGTACACCTCAGCCTCATTTAAGGGCAGGTTGCACTCGGCATGGTGGCTTGGCAGTGTGAGCAACTGCAACCATTAATCCCTGTTCACATCTGATTTTCGGCAAAATCTGAGCCAGTGGGCCCAGGGTAGTTAAATGTGCAGCCTGAGCAATTAAAAAAAAAAAGGTTACAGATGAATATTACTTGGTCTGAAAACAAACCTGCAAGGGGTTTTGGAGACTAGTGCCTTGAGGATTAGAGCTTATTTGTGGAGCTTTAACAGGAAACTGCTAATTATCACACCTGCACAACTTTCCTTGAATTAGACCCTGGGGATGCACTGCCTTGCCTATAGATGTTAGCCAAAGCCTCAGGCTCTTAATCCACAGGCATCACCTAAAGTGAGAACAGAACAGCCAGCCACAGGGCATTTGCAATCTTAGTTAAGAAAGGCTATTGCACCATTTAAACTGGATTTTTCCTACCAAGACAAACTACTTCAGTCCTGAACAGTCTTCCAAGGAGTTTTACCTTCAGGCCCTTGTGAAATCAGAAGGCTGACCCACTGAAAGGGCTTCCACTCAGAGTAAATATGCACCACTACAAAATTGTTGGGAAAAACAGATTTGAACTCTAGGAGTCAAAGCAAATAGTATAATGGATATGATTGTAAAATAAAGGAATGACTGGGACATTTTCTGGTTTAAAATCCACCTGGTCAGCAGCAAGACCACTGTCACTGCCCTCATCCTGGTAACTACAGCAGCCACTCCTGAAGCCTCTCTCAAGGCAGGCTCTCATTTTATTGGCAGAAAGATGCCCGGGGTAGTAACTGATCCCTACATCTTACACAGTGTTCCTGGGCTGCAGACTGTGAGATTGTCTCCAAAAATATCCTGTCAGTGCCATGCTCAGACAGCAAAGTCCAAGCCAGAGCCAAACCTCTCATCTCTCAAGGTCCTGACACTCCCATGTAACATCACAGTGTGCCTCGCTCTCTGGACTTGCTGCAAGTGTGCTCTGACCTTACTGAAAGAGCAATGTCCAAACAAAACACCACAACATTTTTTCCTTCTTGGGGCAGCCACAGGGTTGACAACCAGGTGGCAGGACAAGGTTAAGCAATGCATTCACAGAAGAAAGTACTTGTGGGCTTCTTTCCTTCCCTCTACCAACGTTTTTCAAATGTCTCAACTCCTTTTTGTCTCAAACTGCTTAAAACATGGGAGCGTTCCAAGTAATAATAAACTTCTTTAATTTATAACTCCTAAAATTGACAGAAGCCCAAAACACTTTTTTAAGCCTGCAAAGGTGGCAGAGACACATATTGTCTTCTCAGCACAAGAACTTGTGTGGCTGTGAGGAGAGAGAGCTGCCAATGCGCTCGCAGAAATAGCAGCAGTATTTTATTTATCCCTGCAAAGCTTGGCCAGTCTATTTGCATGAGGGAGCAGATTTACCATGAGGGAGGGAAGTGCTGCCTCCATCCCTTCAAAAACTGCTCAGTGTGGAGCCCATCCCAGCCCTGGGCTGTGAGTCCTGCCCTGCCAGTGCCTGTCCAGCTCGTGGCCAACATCTCCTACAGGAGCACTGGGAAGGGATTGTGAACCCTCCTGCTCGAGGGTGCAGCCCAGAGCCTGGGTCTCCTCTCCTCCCCAGCTTTCCTACTGCAAAACCTGGCAGCCACACACCAGGCAATCCCACTGCACCCTCTTGTTCCTCCAAAATGTGCAGTCAAGAGGCTGCTGCACATCTGTGCTATAACAGAGGCATGGGAAGCGAGGGGAAATGCAGACACCAAATCCTCCATCTGCAGCCCAAAGTAACAATGTTGGAGGGCAGGAAAGGGAGAGGGAATGTGGTGCACACAGCAATACAAGAAGTAGGTTTTGTGCCAGGCTCATCAGTGTGGCAGGGTAATAAGGTCAATGTGAAAACAACTGGAAGGCACATTCCCCAGTAAACATGTGCTGAGTGAAAACGGCCCGACCTTATGTTGTAGAATCCAAACCCATTGAGTCAATTGCCAGAAAACATGACATGACCTTTCAGATTCAGTGAGCATCAGTTCCAAGAGCAGGCTGCCGTGCTCTTTTCCATTTCACTGCTGCCCCCGGAGGGCCTCAAGTCACCTGAAATAATAGCATGGGCTCAAAATCTGCACTCCTTTAATGAAAAAAAAAAAAATACACATGGCATCAAGTCTGACCCTGGTGGCAGATTTTTTATATGCTTAGCTCAATTTCTTTAAACTAAACAATTGTGCTTTGTTTTGCTTACTTTTTTTTTTTTTTTTTAATCTTCCCAGAACTCAAGTTTTCCTACTGACAACCCATTTTTTGGCAATGGAGGAAACCTCTTGTTTTTGTGAATGAGGAAAATAATTAATAGCTAATGAGGTGCTCATTCCAAGCCACAGCCTTCCCTGCCCAAACGAGTAAAGAAAAAACTGTTTCAGTTGGAACATATTCTCTTCACTTTCTAGCCTGAGAAACACATAAAGATGTATTTTCGCCCACAAACCTTCAGAATCTTATTTTAATCCTCAGAACTCAAGCTGCCCATGAGACAAGCAAAGCTGTACAATGTTCCAAGCACCAGCAAGATGAGAGCCTGTGATATTAAGTGCAATCCAAACTGTACTTTCCCTCCCGCTGAATTATTTTCGCTGCTAGATCCTGATTAAAATTTTTCTCCCCTTTTACTATCTCCCTGACAGACTGATGGGGCTGAGATTTGAAATAAATTCGGCTTTTAGGTGAAATATTTATTTTGGGGGACAAACAAGAAGGGCTTTTTTATACTATTCAGATTTTTCCTCTCCTCTGTCAAAAAAATAAAAATAAATTAAAAAAAAAAAAGCAGAAAGGAAAGGCAGGGATCGGAACCGTCTGGAAATTGTATTTATTTTGACTTGAGCTGTGCCAACCTGCAGTATACAAATACTCAGTCAAAACTGCCTCCCATCTGTGTTTATTGTGGGGGAATAGCAACATCCAATGGCCAGTTCAATGCAGGTTAATTGCAGGCGTGTATTGAATTCCCTGGAGAGCCAAGTACACAGTTAGCTCCCCTGGTGTAATCTCTTTCTGTTCCATGAAGGAAATCAAAAAGAGAAAGAACAACAATGCCAACCCACAGAAGAGCTTGATGCCTCTCTGCACAGAGGGGGGGAATCTGCAGGGAACAATAAGAGTCTATTAAATTCTTTCACTGGCACTGGAGAAGTAAAATGAACATAAATTAATCAGCTACAAAAGATGGGACAAGTGTTGGTGCAACTCTATTGAAGTCGGTGGAGTTGTGGAAAGGATAAATTTAACTCAGGATCTTGCACTGTCTGCATGCTTGAAAAAACTGGGCATTCTTAGAAAAGAAAAAAGGAGTGGGAGAAGCTCCCTGTGAAATGCCATCCTTCAGTACCCCTGAACACTCACATTTTCACCACAGACATATTGACATTTACCATTTCATTTCCTTGCATTTATAAAGCCATTGAGCCAAGTTTTTCAAAGGCATTGACACATTGTGGGCCTCAAAGTTTGGAGCTTAAAAGACCTAGACTGACAACAGCTGCACTGAAAATTAGTGCCCTGCAGAGGTGCAGGTTGGGCAGGGCCAGGTGTGCATTGGAAGAAGGAGAGGGGCAGCCTCTGGTCTATGTGAACCAGAGAAAACATACCAGATGTGGAAAAAGAGCAGGAAAAGGGATCTGCAGCTTTGTTGCAGTCACAGCCTGGGAAATCCACAGGAAAAAGGCACAAAAAGTTCAGGGTCCTAAGGTCAACCTTGGTCTCCTCACAGATGACATTTTATTCCATGCACTGCATGTGGCCTAAGAAAAACCATATAATGCTTAGCAAAACAGGAAAAAAAAAAGAAGAAAAATTGCTGTTTGTGATGTACCCAGAAGACAGAAACTCTGGATGGTGCCATAAGAGGATGGTCCCCAAGGCCTGGCAGTGAATGTCCTTCTACATGCACACTCCCAGCACCTACAACATGATGGGGATGGGGATGGGGATGGGGATGGGGATGGGGATGGGGATGGGGATGGGGATGGGGATGGGGATGGGGATGGGGATGGGGATGGGGATGGGGATGGGGATGGGGATGGGGATGGGGATGGGGATGGGGATCTCCCTCAGATTCCTCCAAAATCAGGCCTGGAGCTTTAAAACCAGGACCAGAAGTGCAGGGCGAGGAGAAAAGGAAGGAGGCACTCAAGGGACTGCAGTGTCACACACAGGAAAGGCAGTGTCTTGGCACACCTTCCCCACAGGTAGGTCCAGCCTGGAAGGCAGACCCTGCTTCCACACAGAGCAGGGAGACTCAGCCAGGCCAGAGGAGATGAGGACAGAGCATGAGAACAACACTCCAGGTGCAGAGTAAATTGCTATCACAGGGAGTCACATTATTTCCCTGACATCCCCTTTTGCTCTGGGAGTGGCAATCCACTTTAGCCTTAAAATATCTCCTTCCCACCTCCCCAGTGAGCTCTGTGGCTGGCACAGTGACCTGACACCAGTGTGCCCCCCCTGTCCCACAGCAGGAAAAGCTGCTCACCACCCACACACTGGACCAGCTCCAGAGGGGCTTCATGGGGCAGTCAGTGCCTGCTGCCCCCAAACTCCTGTGTGTGCTCAGAATTTCAGCCTCTGAACTGTCAGCCTTGGGGGCTTAATGCATTTTCTCCTTCCTTTCCACATTGCCAGTGGCGATGTCCTTCTCACAGATCCAAATTCTTGGGGGCATTTGCAGCTCTTCCTCCCTCTTCTCCCAGATGTCAAAGCTGCCATTAAATCCTCCTGCCCAATTTACAATGCTGAAGCCTTTCAGCCAAGGCTCAGTCATCTCACGCCTGTCTCACTGAAGCTTTCTCCCCTCCAGGCTTCTGCCCTCATCCCCTCCAGTCCATTTATCCAGAGTCACCTACCTTCTCTGCCATCCTCAGATCCTTCTGCTTCCCAGCCAATGTTCATCACATCAAAGCTTATTGTTTTCACATTCAGCACCTTGCACAACTTCTTTTCTTTTGACTCTTTCCACTTCCACCTCTTTTCCCTTTCATCCTGGCCCTCCTCAGCTCTCCCAGGAGACAATTTGTTCATCACTTTCTTCCAATCCCATACCAGAGTTTCTTGTATATGCCAGAAACCTGATCAGGGTACAGTTCTCTACCAGGTCAGACCTGTATCTCTTGTGTCTATGAGCAAGTTTAGCTCTTTCTCACTTTGCAACATCAAAATAACCACTACCACCATGAAAAATAAAATTAATGCCACACTTTTCTGTTTACTTTAGTTACATCTCAGCCCTATGCTCACACTGGCTTCAGCTGTCATCTTACACCTTTTTGGGCCTAACAGGGTTATACAAGCATTCACAACTGTGCACCATCTCCCTAAACTCTATTCCTTATATTTCACTTAAAACTATTTGAGCTCCCTGTTTCAAAGGAAAATCTTAAACAATTTTCCCATATTACAGTGCTTAAAATGAAATATCTGTAAGCATGGTGGGGTTGGATTCTTAAAAAGCTGAAGCTGATAAGACTTTGTTGACATCCATGAAGGATAACTGGCTTTATAAAAGTGTGTTGAGCACTGGGAAGTTGGCCCCACAACCAAACAGTTGAATAGATTTAACTCACTAATTCTGAGTTCAATTCCAAAAGCACCATTGCAGCCCTGGGATTTCACACTGCCAAACCTCTTTCAGAAACTCAAGAGTTTCAAGAAACAACTCAAGAGAAACATGTTTCTCTTCACTCTGAATTCTCAGTGCAGAACAAGCTCCAGGCAGAGGCTCCACATGGGCTGTTGCTCAAACTGCTGAGCCAAGGAGCTCAGCTGAGCCTTTCAGCCTGGAGCTGACACCTATGGCCATGACCCACGCTGCCCTCATTTACCTCCTGAATTAAAACAGAGCACAGTGACACATTTCCTGTCTTACTCCTTGGGTAGTCTCTCACACAAGGCTTCAGACTGCAGAGTTCATCATTAAACGCAGATTTTTCACCCCCAGGAAGTTCCAGAGGCCCAGAGAAAGATGCTACAAGCTCGAGTTCCTACAGTGGATTCAATTACAGTATGCAAGGGACATTTAAACAAGATTCCCTGGGATAAATGAGAGAAAAGAGCCAGCACACTCAGCATGAGGAAAATAAAAAGCAATCTTCAGCTGGTGCCAGCCATGCATATTTTGAAAACCATCCCCTTCAGCCATTACCAACAAAAAGTCAGCAAAAACTTATTTTAGAATCTGAAAAGACAGAAATTTAAAGCATTTGGCGGCACAATCTGTTACTTAGGGACAAGCTCATTAAAAATGCAGCACTATTTACAGAAGGCAAAATGCAGACATGCACTTTTGCATGGAAAGCAAGCACTTATGGAGTGATAGGAACACCTTTCCTCCCGATAGCAAAGGGAAGGAGAGCTGGTTAATTGTTCTGATGGATGGCCCTCTGAAGGAAGGTAATAATTGGAGAAGCCAGTCCCAAACCTCACACAAACCCAAAAGGCCAATGAGTAAGAGATTGGATTCAACAAGAAAAGAGCTACAGGAGGTGAAGAGAAGCTTAGGAGGAGCTATGGAATGGGCCCTGTCTGCAGGAACATTGAGGAAGAGCAAGGATGAGCTCAGTCAGGGAGCAGATCTGAGCAGTACAACTCCATGGCTTTGGGAGGAGACAAACTTCAGAAAGGAGGAGAGGAAACAGGAAACTGAGCTGCAAAGGCAAACCACAAAAAAATGCAGAAATGGGAGCAGGGGAAGCCAGAAATCAAGAGAAGTGACATGGTGGGGATATGAGACTGAGGCAAGAACTCTGATTGTCACCCCAAATCAGAGGGGAAGGACCCAGAGTGGAGGAGGTTTGTTATTCTCCTTTTTCCACTGAGATACTCCTTTTCCCTGGCCAGAGGCTGCGGATTGCAGCTAAAGCTTGTTGGAAAACCTCACCTGCTTGAGCCAGAGACTGATCTCACCACAGATTTAAACTGCCATGAATCTCTGGCTTAAATCAAGCAGTAACTCCTCATCCTGACTGATCAGGAGCAAGCCCTCGGGAGCAAAAGGTGCTATAAGACAATGAAGCATTTTCTTAAAACACAAAGACCCTGAGCATAGACAAACACTTCAAGCTCACAGCTACAAATTCCCTTGCTTTGTGAAGCCATCAGCCATTCCTATGATATATTCCTGATATATTCCTCAAGACAACATATTAGACATATTGTGTATGCTCTCTTAAACATCTGAAAGCAAACACAATAACCACTGACATCATCATTACCAGGCTGATGTGCTCTGAACCTTTCTAGACCTTTATATTGTGATTTTAATCTTTGGTCTTCAGAGCCCATGGTATCCATGGTTCCCTTGGAAATACATCTATGTAATGTACCTTTAAAAAACCCCAAATAACAAAAACAAAACCAAAGAGAACTGTCAAAAGGCTTAAACCCAAGAGTTCCTGTCCAAGAAGAAAAAAGGGGCAGATTGGCAAATTGAGAAGGGTTAAAACTTTGAGAGACTTGCAAAATGAGTAGACCAGTCTGCTACAACTCCATGGCAACCGTGTACTTCCACATATGGAAAAGAAGGAACAGTGGAAGACAGCTTCCCAGTCAAACAATATCTTTTCCTGGTCAAAGAATTTATTGTGGCATCACTCCACAACCCCACATGACTCAAAAAACTGAGCATCCTTCCAAACTACTCTGGCTTCACCAAAAAATCTCCAGAAAAAGGAGATTTTCAACCCCAAGACCTAACTCACTTGGCATCATAACACTGCTCCAAGTTTCCAGTCTGGCAGACAGAGAAGCATCTTCTCTATTGGATAACTGGAGACACATGCTAAGATCAATTCATTCAAAACAGCCTGATAACAAAGCAGAGGTTTATAAAGAAGCCAGTCCCTTCCAGATTGTTTTGCTACTTTAAATTTCCCCACTCTGGGAAATATGAGGGAACATTAGGGGAAAATTTATAGAGGGAGCAGAAAAATGTTCCCTCTATACCAACATTTGATGCAATAAATAATTGGAACAAATATTTTAAAAGACAATACAAAAATACCCTTATTTCTGTGGTTTTGTTTTCTGTCTTACCCTCCACTTCCTGCTCTGCAACCCTTATATAAAAAATAAAAAGAAAATTAAGAAAATAGTTTTGTTTTTTTTTTTAACACAGACTGCATGGAAAATGAATGAAAAGGAAATAAAAGAATCAGTATTCCTGGTGAGTAATTTGGCTAGAGAAAAAAGACAGATACAGATCAGATTCTTTTGATATGTTAAAAGCATCCCAAAATGCCTACGCTTTGGATGCTTTTACACAAATTATCTTTCATCATAAAAGTACAAAATACATATAATGGACAACTCATCTCTCTCCAATGAATATGTAGCCACTAGCTGATAAGATAATAGACTAAACACTGACCTGTCACAGACTTGATGATCACAAAAGTAGAGTTTAAAAGTTGGTTCTCATGTCTCAGGCGTTTAATGGGCAGGCACCAAGATCTGCTTCCAATCTTCCAACTCTTTTCATACTGTTCTGCCTTAATAAGCACAGGCACAACCCTCAAACTGGTTTTATCTGAAAAAAGACACTGTTTGTACAAATAATTCTCCTACAACCTCAGTTTCCCAGAACTCCTTCCCAGTTAACCTTAGAATGACTTCAGTGTCACTCAGTTGCTCTGAAACAGATTAAAAATCTCTTTATTGAGAGCAGCAGCCCAATTTGGTTAAGATTCTGATCTCGAGAGGCAGCTGAGGCATCAGCTGATGGATAGGCTCCTAATAAACAATAATTGTTATTTCTGCAATGTGCAAAGCAGCTGAACAGTTGAGAACAGAGCCTCAGAACTGAAAGCTCTTTACTGGTGGCCTTTTCCATCTCCCCCTGGCACCCAGGTCTCCTCTCCACTGTGCCACAGTGCCCATGAGTGCCAAGCTGTTTTCCTACATCTCCTTTCCCTGCTACTTTTTCCAAGGCAGCACAGAAAATGTATTTTCAGCCCTAATAATTAACCTAACACACACCTTTGTTCCTTTACATGCACTGCAGGTATCTGATCCTTTTCCCTCCTACCCTGCAGAACAGCCTGTGTCTGACAGCCTTCCTTCCTTTTCCTCAGTATCTGCCTTTGGAATCTCACAGAGTTCACCTGTGGATAGAAAATCCTCCCCAACACAGCAGCTGAATTCATTTGAACTGGGCAGAACACACCACAGATTTCTTTTTTGTGCCCTGCTAGATGCCCCATTACTATTTGCTAGTTATTGGTAAATACTGCATTTCAAATGAGCAGCCAGCCTTAAAACAAACAGCCCCTGGTGCTCAGACCTCAGAGCTGATGGGCCTGGGTTCTTACAACAGTCCTACAACAATTCCACTATGAGATCTCTGGAAAGTCACTGACCCTCACTACCTTTGTTTCAAACCTGACAAACAGGAAGATTAGGTTAAAAAAAAGGTAACTTATTAAGGCAGTTCTAGCAGCAGCCTCATACAGGTAGCAGCATCTCTTCCAATTACATTAATAGAAGTTCAGCTGTTCAAAGGAATTTAGGTGCTTATTTTTACTATAGAAGCTAAAAGTACAAAAAAATAAGTACACTTGGACACATCCTAGGGGAACAGACCTGCATCTCTCAAGGCTTCTCTTTTCCTCCCCAGTTCACATCAATACTGCTTGTGTAGCACCTAACACTCATTTAAACCAATATTTATTGATTGATTTAGGCACTTTTACAGTCATAGAAGAACTTTTCATTCTCCTTTAGTGCTATGTAGACATAGTCACAGATCTCAGAGCAACAGCTTTTAGATGACAAAAATGCAAATGCTGAAAGCATTCAGGGCAAAGGCACACAGGCATTACAGGTGCAAAGTGGTGAGTTCCTCCCTGAGGAACAGGTTCATCTATATGGCAGGTAGCTCAATTTTGTTTATCCTGAATGTAGATTTTCTTATTCTCCCTCACTTAGAGCAGGCCCTGGGCATCAACTGTTTTCATTCTGCAAAGACACTGAAGCACTTGTGCTTTTCCCCTTTAGGAGGTTGTGATGAGAAAAGGAGTTGCCTTCATATTTTCTATTTATTATACTCAGGAGTTATCACAGTGTAACTCCAAATCAATCCCATTTGGGTTAAGAAAAACAGCATGTGATTAATTTAGGCAGTGTTTGGAACAAACACTCTGGGAGTGTAAAACCAATGCTTTAATTGTTTTGTGGCAAGTGATCAGGAAGCCCAATATGCCTGAAATCACCTTTTAGCAGTCATAAGAACCTGGTCAAGCTCAGGCTGACTGGGAGCCAGGTGAGAGCTTAGACCATCACACCACTGGCTTGTTAAGACACTTTCACAAAGGCTTTTTGATTTCACTTGCACCAGCAGCCTCACGCTGAAAGGTTACACTCACAATCAAAGAGAATCTATGAGCTCAATGCACCATGAGCCATTTCTTAGTCACAGAAGGAAAAAGACAAAGATTTTCCCCCAGAAGCAGTGGGGTATCATTCAGCATAGAATTGGAACCTGAATACAGCATTAATAAGAGTATCAGGTACATTGATCTATAGTTGGGGGGTTTGTGGAGCTCTGTGAAGCCCAAACCCAAGGGGAATGAAAAGGCAGACAAAGAGATGAAGCTGTGGTCTTTCTGCAGCTGAATATACAGAGGTATATTCACCCTTGGGAATCAGCTTTTTGGAAGAACAGAGGATTTGCTCAATGTTGTGCCAGAAATTAGTGCTGAAGCAGGAGCTGGCTCTGTATTTCCAGGACTGTACCTGGTATTTCTTGCTCCTATCACACAGCTCTGGCAGGGGCCACTTCCCTGCTGTTCCCCATTTCAGGGGCATGATTCCAGGAAACCAACCTCTCTGCCTTAACTCAGCCTCTACAGATGAATTAATGCAACCCAGACATTTCTGCAACTGGAAATTAAAGGAGGAAAGTCCAGCCTAGAAATGTAGCACCTTTCTTTATAATGGTGCTAGGCAGGCTGGACAACACCATCAGTGACTGTTAATCTTAAGGTGGTTTAAAAGGATGGAGGTAGGCACTCTGGAATTCACTCCCTCCTTTTTCTGCCAGACCATCAATTGCTTCCTGCAAGCACTGAACTGCTAATCTTTCCCATTCACCCATTAGAGCAGGGATGGGGATGTGGAACCTGTGTGTTTTGTCACAGGGTTAATTATGGTGGCTTCTGCATTATTGTATTGTCATGACAGCAAGCTGACACTTTATGCTTCAGACTGCACAATTCAACTCTTGCCAGAAATCAAACACCCAATTTACAACACAGCCCTGTAAAGAGAGGGAATTAAACAGTGTGATACATGGGTACCAGCAATGCCCAAGAAGGGGTAAATAAAAGCCTAAGAAGGCACAATCTTCCATGGAGGCTAGAAACTCACACTAAGCAGCAACTCAAAGTGGTTACTCAGAGAAAGACCAGAGAAACCCAACAGGCCTAGAGTGATGCTTCTTCCACCTTCCAGCTTCTGGCAATCTGCCAGATGGGGATTTCCTGAGCCAGAGGTTGCATCTGCATCAGCCTGTTTAATAGCCCCTGCTGGACCTATTTTCCATGAATTTGTCTAATTGCCTCTTGAATCTGTATCTGTCAGAAATAAGTTCCACAACTGAATTATGCCTTGTGTGAAAAAGCAGTTCTGTTTGTTCTGGTCTAAAGCAGCTACCTTAAAATTCCCTTCATTGCCCCTTTAGTCTTACATTATAACAGGGGATAGTAATTTCCAGTTCATCTTCCCATGCCATTTATGACTTTACACACACCTGTATTACCTGTCTTTCTTCCAAACCTAACTGCCCTATTTTATTTTATCTCTTCCAGGAAATCCATTTTAGAACTTTACACATCATTTTTGCCCCCCTCTGTATCTTCTCTTTTTCTATCACATCCTTTTTGAGAGAGGATGATCAGGACTGTGTGCTTGTTCAGGACATGGTGGATAATAACTCTGCAAGCTTCTTCAAGCCATTCCTGATTTTGTTGGCCACATACCTGCAGGATTAATCCCAGAACTGCATTCTACAAATGATGGGTATGTAATACAAATGACAGAGACCATGCAGGCAATAGTAAACATTTCTGTTTTAGTAAAGTGCTAAAGTGCTCAGCAATTCATGGGAAAAATCCATTATGAGCAATTAATAATTGCTCTAAAACTCCATTTCTGACTCAGGAAATCCTGAACACCTGCTATCTTCTGCAGGGGGAATGCACCAGGGATTAGTGCAGAGTTCTGTCCTCCTCAGAAGCTCTGCAGTTGGCCACTGTTGCCAACAGATAAAGGAACAGATACATTTTTGGTTCCATTTACCATTACATCTGTCTATATATTACAATTTCAACCACCTTGATTGCAGTTGCATCCCAAAGAGCAAATGGGGGCAGCTGCTCTCTGAGCACATTTCATTCTAACCAGGCACAAAAAGATCCAGGCTTTTGTGTACTAAATACATTTCTTGTTTGCTATGGAACTGCACTTATTGTACCCAAATGTCCCCAACCATGCCTTTCATACCCAGCATTGTCTGTCCCTCCCCACTCCTTATCTCCAGCACCCACAGGCTCTGTATCTGTACTTTGGAGAGTGCTTGCAAACAGAACCTGAATTAATTTTTAGAACAGATTAGCTGAAAGGCATTGAATATCTGTGTGGACATACTCATTCAGAATTAAAGCAGGTCTAATTCAATTTAACTTACTCCACTTCCAAAGTGAATTAAGTAAATGTAATTGAAGCTACTTAAATTCTGATTAAGAGTCTTGACATCTGCTGCAAGTGAGGCTATGTTATCCACAGGGAGTTAATTCACCACCAGAAGTGTGGAAACACAACCAACTGCATAGCAGGAAAGCTTGAGAAAAAGGAAATCGTTAGTCCCTGAATTGCAATAATCACCACAGTGTACTTATGCTAAATGCATGTTTAATTTGGGAGGCAACATTCCTGCATGACAAAAGAGGGAAATAGACTTACCTGCTTAGAAGAGCAGTAATATAGATTTTTTGGTATTTTTAGAATTTTTGTAACAGAATTATAATTGCGTCAGTATCCCAGAGAAATTGGTTAAGGAAAGAAAAGAGATGAAGTTGCATTACAAGAAGTGCAACTGCAATCAAATCTGCTTTGCTGGCTCACTGTTGTGTGAGTATCCATCCTCATGTGGAGGAGTAGAAAATGGCTTAGAAAATGACCTCACTTTGTAGGGTACATCACAGAAAACCCCTGTGTGCCCTGCTGGGCTTGGCTTCTCCCTGGCAATTTGCTGCTCAATGTGCTTGTTCTCACCTGATGGCAGAAGCACAGAACCTCAGCCTCTTGCTGCCTTGATGCTGTACCTGTTTCAGGCCACATCGATGGCTAACTCTGCTGCTACTGACAGTGAGAGAGAGGCTTGTGGGTGTCCTGTCTCTTCTGATCTGTCTTGTCTATAAATCAGGAATTCTGCTATTTGAAAATATAAAATAAAAAGCTTATTGCACTTTTTGCAACCTTCAGTTCATCCCATGCCATTATTATGCAACTTTTGTGTACAGCAGCAGTTATTTACAACTGAACTTGAATCTAAAAAGCAGTTTTCCAGCTTATTCTTCACTTCCCAGCTGACAAGCACAGCAAAAATAGAATTGCTGGTGTTATTGGCCCAACTTGGGCCTAGGAAAATTAGGAAGTGACTGAATAAAGAATGCAGCTCCAGAGCAGCAAAACATTGCTTGAGACCAAAACAAGGCAGTAGTGACCAAGGGAATAGGTACCTTCTAGACTTACACAGCTGTCCCCATCCTCTCTCCATGTTTTTCCAGCTATCTGAAGTCCTTGTGGTCCAAGGGTTTTGTTGTCCAAGCCACAAGTCATGCTGGTCTATGTTCAGACTGGAGGGACACACATGATTTTAGAGAGAAATAAGAAATAAAGTTGTGACCCTTCCCATAAGAAAAGTCTAAATACCTTTTCTGACCCAGCCTCAAACCCAGTAATGAAGAGCTCAAGTTCCCTTTCTGCTATAAAGATATATGTATTTTTCCTAACTTTTTCTTCTTAAATGTTACAAGGTTTGACACATTCCTTCCTGGACACCTCATCCCAACAGCTCCATTGCCAGTGGAAATTTCTCCAGAATCACTAATATTAACACTGTACATTCTGAGAATGTGGACTTTGAGCAAGAATTTGCCTCCTTTCCCTTCATTCTGTTGGATTTCAGTCAGATAGAATTTTACTGTAGAATCAAGGTTAATTTCATGGATTTTTAAAGAAATTTCCAGTAGAAATCTGAAGCCTCCTGGTCTCTACACCAGCTTTCCTTGTCTACCCCACAGAAGGAGTGCCAAGGATATGCCTCTGCCTGGATTCTACTCTCCTCCACAAATTCCCCACACAGTTCAGCCTGTTTCCATGTTTTACTGGAATCTTCAAACTTATTAACTTGTTTTAACTACCTTTCACTAACAATCAGAATAGGTTTTCTATTTTAAAAAATATTGCTTGAAATAAAAACACAAAAAGATTTTACTACAATGGTAGGGGGAAAAATTCATGCACAAAACCAAAACATTTTGTTTTGAAAATTTCCTTAACAAAGGAAACATATTAACACCAAGTGAGAAGAGGGAAAAGGTGCTATAAAATATTTCTGAGTGATTTATTCCTCTAAGAAAATGTTTATTGACAAAGACAGGGGAGAAGAAAAACCAAGCAGAAAAAAACCCACACAAAGAAACCCCAAAGCCCAGAAAGAAGTGGGGGAGAGTATTTGAAGGCCATAAGTAATACAAGACCTTCCTACCTCATCTCCAGATCATTTGAGAGCAAGGCTAATAATACAATTTTAATGACACCCGTGTAAGAATCAGTTTTTCTACCTGGAATTTCTTGCCTGACAAAATGATCAAGGCCTCGGCCTCAGGTAATTCACAGAGGAATAATATGTGAGAAAAATATAATTTTAATGTCTTCTACCAAAAATGATGACCAGCTCTGCCCTCTACACTGGCGTTCTTAGTTCACTGCTTTCACATAATGGGGAAGTAGCTTTGCTGTGTGGTCGTAAATGAAGTAGACTGGAGGAGTTTAGTTCAAAAGTGTCAGAAAAAAGAATTCCAAGAACTCTACTGAGAAGCTTACTGGAAAAGTGGGGCTGAAGATCTAAATGCAGGAGGTGGATGATTCAGTAATGAATGGAAGGCTCATTTTGACAGCTTGGGCTGCCATCCAAGCTAATTTGTTTCCAAGCCTTCAGTTTGCCAACTGAAGAGGCTGAGGAATAATAGGCCCCCAAAAATATTTCTAAGGAAACACAATGCCCATTATCACTGAAGGAAAAAGAAACTGCACATTTCAAAGAGCAAAAAGAAATTTGAGATCTGCCAACTTTGGCCAGTTCCAAATGACACAGGAAGGAGAAGTTATAATGTACTGAAAGGAAAGTCGAGTATTGTTAAATAAAATAAATTCAAAGTAAAAGTCGTCATAAAAAATAGACACAATAAATAGAAGGATGTTTCTTTCAAAGAGAAATGATTTTATGGCTGAGCCCATGCAAGCAGCCTATGATAAAGAGGAATAGGAAAAAATGAAAAAGAAATTGGTAAAGAGAAGTAATATATAATAACATGAAAAATAATGAACCAGTATCCTTATGTTTGACCCAACTGACCAGTAAGGCCACAGTTCCAGGTGTGTTGGTTTGACTCCTCCAGCCAGGAAATGGAAAAAGCCTGAAAAGTTCTGTGCATGGATCAGGCAGATGCAGAGACCAGACCTGCTGAACAGGAGCTGCCTGTCCCTGCACCACAGTTCAAACACAGCCACTCTCTGCATTCACATCCTGTTTCTTCATCTTTGCCAAGATGACAATTCCCCTAGAAAACAGAAGAGAGAGATTTGATAAATATCGTCAAAAAATTGAAAGAGTTTTATAGATTAGAAGAACCAAATGATCCCCACTAGAAAAAAGGAGTTGGGTTAATGTGCAGGTAAGCAGAATGTGAGATTTTTTTTTTCTCTTTCAAAACAAACTTTTATGAAGAGGCTAGATGTGGCTGGGTATATAGAAAAGGTGGGGGGATTGTTTTGCTTTATGCAAACACATTTAAAATATTATTATTTGTAAAATTATTTCCTTATCTTTTTTTTTCTATCTAAGGAGTAAAAAATCCAGTTCTCTATTCTAAAACCTGTTTACCAAAATACTGAAGTTACTGGCTAGCCTTCAGCTTAGATTTTCCTAACATTCAGCAGCTGCCAAGCTCACCTTTCTCACATGCTACACACTTGATGCTACAGCTTCTCTTTTTTTTTTCCAGCAGTGTGCAATAAAGCAAAGTAACATTTTACTGAGAGACTTGCCAGCCTTTTGAACTACACCACTTCTGTGCTGCCCCAGCAACACAGGCCTACAGCCTCCCCAGCCTCCCAAACATCTTCCTGATTTGAAACCTTTTATTTTTCCCCTGCATTTTTAAAAGAATGAAGAAAGAATGAAACTACTGTAATTTTCTTGCAGTAGGATTTCTAAGTCTCAAGTGGTTTTGCATGCATGTTTCATGGTAGATGGTATTGAGGACCCTTCCTAATAGATTTATACAAGCCTTCACTACCTGCATTCCCACTGAGAAGGGATTCTAGCACTGAAGGTTATTTTTTTCTATTTCTACTACAATTGTACTACAAAGCTACCTAATTAAATGGGCACTCAAAGCTCACATGCTCCCTCAGGG
This sequence comes from Serinus canaria, assembly GCF_022539315.1. Classification (NCBI taxonomy): domain Eukaryota; kingdom Metazoa; phylum Chordata; class Aves; order Passeriformes; family Fringillidae; genus Serinus; species Serinus canaria. Next base: position 4,193,614 of record NC_066324.1, on the reverse strand, counting down.
TAGATCTAAATAGCAATGGGAAGGTGTGACTGCAACTCCAGTGGGTGTATCAGGCCCAGCTTCCACCCCAGGAGTAGCAGCAGCCACAAAGCTACACCTGAGCAGGCTCCTCTGCAGACTGAATCACTGCACACATTGACACAGCTCTGCCACCTCTGTGGTTTTACAGAAGCTGTCTAAAAACAGCTATGGCAGCATCAGGGCCAGCACTGGACTCATGAGATATCTGAGAAGATGTGCAGACCCTACTCCTTCCAACCACACAGTGAATTTCTACCTAAATTAATTTCAGAGCCTTTGTAATTATACCTACTGCTTATCCCTGAAGCCAACAGTGCTTCCACGTGCTCATTTCCAGCAAAAATTCACTTTTAATAAGTATGCACTGCCATACCTTGCATTCTTTTCATGTCAGTGGGTTTCATGGGTGGTCACCTCTCCTCAGCAGAGTCCAAGGACTTAATACTTCACAAATTGATTCTTTCTCGTGAGAGGGCACTGGCTGGATGCCACTGAAACAGAAATAACCATGATTCCAGAGGCAAGATTGTGTTTATTCAACAAGCTGCATCTCCACAACATTTTAATACTTGGAAATCCAAGTATTTTAAGAAATTAACCTTTCAACAGAATTCTTACAAAGGAGGATGTTCTGCTGATAGATGAACAGTATCTTGCCACACTTAAAAAGATTAGTATTTGTGAATTTTGACATAATTACTGATTTCCTCAACAGATTTAAAGTCTAAGTTTATCTTCGTGTTAATCCAATTTCATGCCTAGAACAGAGCAAGCACAACAGAATGTCTTTCGTAACCTTCTGATATCATTAATTATTGCTACATTGGGAGTTACAGCATGGAACAAACAGGTTTTTAAATGGAAATCATTTGTCTCTCAGCAGGGAGACTCAACAGTTTTATTTCCTTCAACACCAAGCTGCATTCAAGTAATCTTGTTTCATGGTGATCCTCCCTCGACAACCTGTGAGTCAATGGTGAAATCCCATCTCTTTTGTTCCTGGATTGGTCAAATATGCTGCCCATAAGGGGAGGTGTCTATTTCCTCTCCTAATTGTGGAGGAAGGGTTTTCTATATGTTAAGGGCACGCTTTCCCAAAGCTGTGGGCATTTGGTCAGGTTTCCTGGTGATTTTCCACAAAAGGAAATCCCCTAACTCATTAAAAAAAAAAATAGATTAATTGACCGGTTCAGTAACAAGCTGCCCCAGGACCCAATAAACTTTACAAAGGGTACATTCCAATTATGACTGGGCTCAGCATGAACCTGATAAGTAAGCCAGCAGAATCATTCTCCAGCATTAAGAATTTTTTTTCCCTTTTCCTCCATTAATTTAACTCTTTATTGGCACTGGTGGATTGGCTAACTTCTTATTTTCCCTTTCCCTGTGAATGTTAACCCTGCTGGTGAACTCCCAGCAATGTGATCTAGCAGGGTCAATGAACCAACCCCTGGTGTCCAGTCACTTTCCTGGCACTGTTGTGGCCTTGTAAGAAGGGTCAGTTACAGCACTGCCTTCTCCCACACTGTGCCTGGTGTTATAAAATGAATCCAGCTCCCTGACCAGGACAGGGGAGAGGGAAAGTCATTTTCTCACAGCAGAAACATCTACTGCAGAAATTGGAAGCACCTGCTAGCAGAGCACAGCAACAAGCCTGGCTTCACTGTGTGACAGAGGTGGTACAGGCTCTTTTGATAACAATCACAACTGCAGCAGCAGGAGAAGGAGATGCAAGGCAGATATCAAATTAGGGAGATTAAAAAACAAAGGGTTACTAGCTACAAAAAAATTGTTATTTTATATTGTCATGTGTTAGCCCATCATGGCATTAGACAGCACAGACACACAAGAAAGGGCACTTAAAACTTGAGTTCTCCCAGCCCTTCAGTGCCCAGGCCTGTCCTAAGGCACTGTCTGGAAAAGCCTGACCTTGGTAACACTCACCTGTCAGATGAGAGTGATCTGGTTGGCCAGAAAGAGGAGTTCCTAATTTTAGATCTCTGGAGGGGTCCCCACCCAAGGCACCAAGCTGTGTGTGGATACAGAATCCCACACACATCAACTCCACCTGCTCTCTGCCTGTGAGGAGCATTGTGGTGGCTCAGGCTGGGCAGAGGGCTGTTCTCGGGGACCAAAGACATCATTTGGTCACTCTGGCAGCATCTGGATGTGGTTCAAACAGTAATTAGGCATCTCCTCCAAAGACAGGCTGCAAGGATCAGGTTGGGGTGCCCCATGAATTGCATTTGCTCTCCTGAACCCTCAGCCTGATTTGGGTGCAAGACAGCCTTTACTCACAGAGGCTCCTCTAGGAAACATTCAATTAGCTCACTATTCATGTAAAGCAAACTTACACAACTGCCTGCTAACTACTGCCACTTTTAACACATAAAAATTCACAGAAATTTGTACAGAAGACATTTAAACTGTTTAGACCTGCATCTACTTCTGCTCAGATTTTTGAATATCATTTTCATACATTTATTATGCCTAGCCTGCACTGTATTTCTTAGAGGAACAAGAATAACTGTAATTATTGTTGTCAATCAAAGTTGCTCTGAAGTCCTCAGCTTTTACTGTTTCAATAACTCATTTTAACCGGTGGCAAATGTCTCCAACAAGCACTAGAGCCTAATTTGCAGTCTGGTTCCCTTGTCATTTTCTGAGTCATCTTGGTGAAATGCTGTGAGGCAAGAGATTAGTTTTAGGACTTTTTTTCATTTTCCTTTTCTTTACATCTGAGGGCTGTTAAGAAGTTTGGTTTCAATAGTTCAGACATATCCAAAGCATACTACAGGTACCGAAGGTGCAATGAAATGCTAAGTTTATTCTGCTTCAGCACAAAGAAAATACCTGATAAACTGTTCCAAAGTCAGCCTTAGCACATGCAGGTGCAGATGTTATTGGTTTCACTGAAATTACAGTGCTTACAACTGGTGCTGGATTTAGCTCCTTACAAGAAAACTCCTCAGCATCATATAGAGATCAACAGTGATTGCACAGCCATTGGTGTAAATCTGGAGTAATTCTGCCAATGATACACAAACCTCGAGGCAAACATCAAAACAGCTAAGATGCCAAAAGCAGACATGATACAATGCTGATGGAGTAATAGGTAAGTGACAGTTTCCTCCTCAGATCCTTAATCAGGTGTCACTGAGAGGTGCTAATATAATTAGGGATGAGATATGGATTAATAGGAAGGAAGTATCATAACCTCCCTCTTACAATAAAATGGTTCATAGACTATACTTACCCACAAACTGCACCATTCTTCTGGTAGCATGACATTTGCTAAAGCAAAAGCCTGTTGATAATTCTCTGTAGTCCTATATAGCACTCAGCCATGGCTGCTCTTCAAAAGGCCATATTTATCCCCTGGGAAATATAGCTGTATTAATATGACATTTTGTCACAAATTAATCTTAAACAGGGGTAATATTTTTGACACTGACTTGAAACTGGAACCAAAAGGCAGTTCAGGTGGTTAAAGTAGCAATATCCTGTCGCAGACTTATATTCCCTGAGACAATTCTGTTATGGTGTAAGTACCAATGTACTGGGATGTACTGAGGGGGAGAACTGTGCAAGTCTTTCTTCATTTTAACAACATACAGGATCATTGGCCTTCTACTCTTTATTACAGCTGGCAGTAATGCCCACTAATCCCAAGGACCAGAGACTGTGGTGCCAGGTGCAGTACAGAATAACAAACCTTGTGCTCAGCAAAAGCCAAGACAGGTAATTAGCACCTCATCTCCCATCACGATGGGCTGCACTGTTAGAAGTAGACAGACAATTTAAAAAATTTTTTTTTTTTAAAACTGATTTCTCATTAAAGCGATTAAAAGTGGCCTGGTCTGGTTTTTAGTTGAAGTCCCATGGCACAAGTCAGTTGTGACGAAAGGGATTCTCTGTGATGTGCTCCCTTTCCTGCTGTGGAAGTTCCCAGGCTTTGTACAGTTCGTCAGTGCCAGGCTAATTAGCACAATGTAATCTTACCACTTACACCCACTTCCCAACTCATTTGCACATAGCTCCCACTATTACAGAAATCAGGGTAAATTCATGCTACACATTTCCACAGGAGATGACCCTGTTATACAAAGGATGCTGGAAACCTCTTTTTATTCTGCTCCCCCAAACTCCATGGTCACTGAAGATGGTTAGTGATTTGGTGTACCCAAAACTACCTTACAGGCACTTCAGGGAACATCTCAGCTGTTCTTCACCAATTGTATGTCATTTGTCTTTAATGGGATCATTTTCATTAAGACTAATGTCTCCTCCCTGGCTGTTTAACTTAATTCCCTCCTCAACCTGAAGGCTGCAGCCACAGGCCATCCAGAAATATTTGTGTTACACAACAGACTGGAATACCCACACTTCTGATTGTTTAATATCAGTCCTGGAGATGTGATGTGAAGCCTGCTGACCACTAACAGTCATTAAAGCTCCTATGACACTTTTTGCAAGAGCAGAGGGTATTATTAACTCCAGGATCCTGGCCATGCTCCAGTTTGGATAATTACATTCTAGCACACTAAATTTCCCCCTGCAGTTTCAGATGGGGAACTTCTGTTCTTCACTTCCTCCCGTAACAACCAGAGCAAAGTGTCGCTGGCACTGAAATGCCAACATGTCCCAGCCAGGGAACAGGACTCAGCCCATGGGCTCACATTCTGCAAAATGCTCTGGGACTTGTTAGTAAGGAGGTGCACAATGCCTGACCTAGAAAACCATAAAATCACAGCTCTGACCTCGGTGGCTGTCCAGGTTGATCACGCTCTCACATTCCTGGATTTTATTTCTGGCACTGCAATCCACATGAAAGGCCTGGGTGTCTTCCAGTGCTGCACCCACAGTCCTCAGGATGCACCAAGAGGTTTTGCTGGTGTGTGTTTTATCAACTGCTCGAGTAATTGTAATTAAGATCTAAAATTAAGGCCTTTCTATCCCTAAGAATCAATTCTTTGTACTCGATATCCAAGAGTTTTAGGTAACAATTGGATCTTCTGTAAAGAGATAGCATATACAGGCAGACATTAAGTTCTGCATTAGGGAACACCAGAAAAGATTGAACTAAGGGTAAGATTTCTTACTTGAACAGGAAATTATGTGTGTTTATCCAGCTGAGCTGCTTGCTCCTTCTAGGTACTATGAAACCACAAGGAAAATGCATCTGTAGTGAGGCAATGAGGGCCCATTGCCATGGCCTAGAGAGAGAGAAAGAATAGAAAGAGACACTGTGAGAAAGGGAAACATTTCCTGTAATTTTGTTGGGAGAGGCAACTTACAACATATTTAGTTTTAAAAGCTTGTTTGATTGATTTTCATATGAAAAACATTCCTGGGAAATCTAAGTCTGGGATTCAGAAATTATCATGGCGGAAGGGATCAAATCACTGAAAAATTAAAGAATCCTTGAAAATTACTATTTCTGTCTTCATCTGAGAGCAAACAGACAGAATTCTCTTCTCTGAATTTCTCCAGCTTAGCATAAGAAAGATGATGATATGCTGTAGATTCTGTTGCTTCAGGCAACTGATGAGGAACATCTTTGATGTGCTTTGATTAATTCTGCCTTTTTTGATTCAATGATATTTGGTTCCAACTCCGCTTTAAAAATAAAAAATCCTTACTACCAGAGGGGAAAATATTAAGGACATTTGCTTGGGAAACACTTGGGCTTATGTTATGAGTTCTTATTCAAGATCAGAATGTTTTCTTGCCTGTATTGTTTTCTCTCCTTTGAGCTGGTCACCTCGACTGCAAACCTGGACACCAGGTACCCTCTCCTGGGGTAGCACTTTCCATCTTTTAGGACAAGAGAAAAATAAGAGTGAAAGGTACTTCTGGAGATCCTATCACTCCCTTTGCTTCCAAACCACCTGATTGTTTCTAGCAGACACCTATCTGTCTTTGTGATGGAGATTTCCCACTCTCCTGGAATGATCTATTTTGAGATTTGATTATCCTACCCACTCATACCTTCAGACAAAGAGATGCTGTCAGGAAACATCAGAACTCCAGAGAAATACAGCCATTTCTGTATTGTAAACTGGGGAAGTTTATACAAAAATATAGAGAGCAAATCACTTCAGCGATGTTTGATTAAAAAATAAAAATGGATTATGCATTCAGCCCAGGTGGAAAGAGATTCAGTTGGAGTCAGAGCAGCTGGAATTTGCCAGGCTCCCTGGCTATTCCACAGCTTTTGAACTTCACCACTGTTAATTTTGCATCCAGCAGTTTTGGATTAATCAGAGTGGATCATGATACCCAGCTATCTTGGTCTGACATCCAGTTTACAGTAGAAGGAACAGAGCCAGGAACCAGAAGGAGGAAAAGAGGGACCACCTACCGTGTTCCCTTCACTGGGCAGACATCCTCAGACACTCAGTCCAAGAAAACTCCCACCTGTTTCTGAACGAGCTGTTCAAAAGCAGCATTTTCCTGAATGGATCAGTGCAGCTCAGTACTAAAGGCTCTTCTACAATGAGCCAATGGCATTTTTATACGGCACTGAGTTAATATTAGTCTACACTGCAGTGTGTACACTGATAGTGGTTTGAGTTAAGATTTTTTTTAATTTTTTTTTTTTTTAAGGAAATGTGAATTCCCGTATGCCCTACTTTGGTAGCTTCAAGATTGTAGGAGGTCAAAAAAAAAATAGGTCAGTGAAAATAACATTGCAACAAGAAATTAATTGCAAAGAACGTTTAATATGACAGGGGACTACATAAAATCCTATTATATTTCTTCACTATCCTACTCAGTAGTCTGTACTACTGCTATACTCAAAGGCCAGGGCAGTCTCCCAGGGTAAATTGCTACATTAGTTTGACATTTCTGGCTCCAATTAACCTTATATTTGAGCTATTTTCCGAGGGTTTTTTTAAAAAAATCTGTGATAAGGTTATGTTTTTCTATTAGAGTTTCAATTGCTTAATGGCCTGTTCCTGGTGCCAATCCCTCTTTAAACACACCCTAGGTAAGTAAAATTAGGCCACAGTTTGACAATACATTGCTCTTGGCAGCAGGACCAGCCTTAGGTACTCCAAGCTCTCCCTCCTTGCCCCTGTCCACACAGGACAACACCACCCTGTCCTCTGCAACTCATGGCAACACACTGCACCATCCAGGACCCAACCTGGCTTTGAAAGCTTACCAAAACCCCTGTCTCATCCAGGGACAGTGAAGAAATCAGAAGAGCACAGAGGATCTCTGATTTCACAGGAGTGGTGCCAGATCCTGCACTCTTTTCCTCGAGCTTTAAGGCGCCACACAGGCGGCATGGTAGCAGGTCACCATGAGGGAGAAAAACTGCCATACTCCACTCATCCCTAGGGGATCATGCAGGAAAACTTCAGGAAGAATTTCTTCATGGAAGGGGTTGTTAAGCTTTGGAACAGATTGCCCAGGGCAGTGCTGGAGTCCCCATCTCTGGAGGTGTCCAAGGGAGGCCTGGAGGTGGCACTCAGTGCTCTGGGGGACAAGGTGAGGATCAGTCACAGGTTGGACTCCATTGTCTTGGAGGTCTTTTCCAATCTCAGCAATTCTGTGAATGGTATAAATTGGATTAGAGAGGTCTTCCATGTGCAAAGCAACCTTGAAAAAGAAGAAAAAATATTTACCTCCCAGCCAATATAATACATGAAAATAACAGAAACAATCCAACAAATTGTCCCCACAAGGACAGAGCAGGACTGAGTCCTTGCTGACACTTTAAGCACAGAAGAGCACCACCTTCACTCTCATGCTCCTTGCAGCTCTTATTGGACCTTTGAACAGGTAATTCCAAGTCAGAAAACACTGCCAAGAACATGCTAAAATTTGTTGAGAACCAATGATCCCTGCCCACAGCTGCAGACCCAGCCAGATCAGTATCTTCCGGGGACAAGTCAAAGAGAACTGAAAAGAAATTCAAGAAACTTTTTCTGTGGCCTTTTGCCCAAATAATGTGCAGTGAAAGACACTGGTAGTGAAATCAGCTTCCTTGCCTTCCACAGACACAAACATATATTTATTATTTGAGCTGCACCAGAAAGTAATTCTTGGAAGTAAGTCTTGGCCTGTAATTTGCTGGCAAGCAGCTCCCTCCAAGTATGAAATTTTCAAAACACGAAATTCAAGCTCTATGACCTACAGTCTGGCAGACAAGTCAATTTTCATGCTTTAATCATGATCCTGCTATAAATGCTTACATTTATGAATGCAAATTCATTAGCAACAAGCAGTTGCCAAAAAAAAATATGTATTTTTGAAACATTCCCAATGTCAAGTCTTCTTATTTTAATATTTCCGGAATAGAATTACTTGGGAAGTGAAAACATCTTAAATTTTATTTTTATTTTCATATTAATGTATTTCAAATGGAAAGAATAATAGCTAGATTTTGCAGCTCCATCCAGCTCCAACATTAGGTAAGGGGTAATAATACTGCACAAAGCATCATAGAGACAACTACAGAAGTGGGAGAGCTGAGATATGGTTGGCAAGGAAACCACAACTGACAATAGCCTGGATTTTCACATGCAGAACCTCCAGCTCTGTGATGTTAATTATGTACAGCACGGCTCTGCTGCTGAACTCACCCCATTGCCTGCCACATGAGCCAAACTAAGCAAATACTTCATCACCTCACTGAATTTCTCTGATAGACCCAGTGGAAGTAAATGATAAAATTTCCCTTTACTTCAGTGGATAAAGACCAACACCTTGGGCCTTATTTTATTTATTTCAATCCATTCCTAATATCATTTACAATCCAAACTCAATGGTACAGTAAAATCCACATGATGCAATTCAGTACTCTACTTAAAAAGAAAAGAAAGATTTTGGACACACAGAGTAATTGTGGCTAAGATTTTCAAGACTGATACTTAAATGAGGTAACTTAGTAAGTCATGGTGTCATCTTTAATAGCACAGCAGCTCTTGAAATCATGTAACCAAAATGAGGCACTTATTTGGGTGCATAAAGAAAATTTTAAAAAGTTAGTTTACTTACCATCAAAAAATCCCAACACTAAAATGATGATTCTGAACCATCAAAAAATCCCAACACTAAAATGATGATTCTGAACTATAAAAATCAATACAGAAAACATGGTCAATATCTTGTTAAAACAGGACATTTACAGAAATTAATAAACAAGATTAGAGCCCCTATTGAAACATAAATCACAAGTGTGACTTGCAGGCTATGTGGAGCTGTGCAGACATAGATCAAACTTCAGGCAAAGTTCAGCTCTAATTGCTCAGAGCAATTGGCTGTTGCTCTCTCCCTTCTTCTCAGGACCACAGAATCAAAGAGTTACAGAATATTCTAGTTGGAAAGGACCCACAAGGATCAAGGAGATCATTTTTCCAGTGAACAGCCTCTATGGGCACCAAACCCACAACCTTGGCATTATCAGCACCACACTCCAACCAACTGAGCTCGCCTCAAAGAGCTCAACCCCAAAATAAATAAGCTCCAATTTGGAGCAACCCTTCCAGAATGCAGCCCTACAGTACATATTGATGGTGCATTTTGAACCTAGAGGTCTGAGACACAGATCCTGCTGCCAAACCTAAAGCCAGGAGAGGCGTGCCCTCCGTGCCAGCCTCTGTGCTCTGTAGTTAATCCCACAAGGAGCAAGGCAGGAGCAAGGCATCCCTGCCAAGGCACAAGGAGTTTTAAGGGTTGAGGGGCCCAAAGATTGAGCCAGAACTCCCCTCTCCCCTCCCTGCACATCGCTGTCCCAGATGAGCAGAGCAGGCCATTATGTAATCTTCGGCCAATTTGCATTGGAAATGCTGCGCGAGCACCACTTTATCCGCCGGGAGATTCCCAGCAAATCATTTATTTATTGTGTTGTCTAAAAATTACCTTTAGAAACAGAAATGCTAATCTGACTGGGAAAAGATTGTGTTGATGCAGAGATTCGGGCTGGAGGATGTTTTCTACATTCATTAACACAAAATAAACTGCTCGGGTGTTCAAGAGCGAAGGATCAATGACTGGCTTTCACATGATTAAAAATTTGAAATTTTCACATTATCTTCCCTGCACAACATTCCGAATTCAGGAAACACCTCTCTGAGTATTAATTGTGCAGAATAATATGGCTGACTGTCTGTATGATCTCTCCATCCTTTGATGTTTAAATTGATCCTGGTATTCTGGAGACAGCTTCTGCAGAACTGATTTCCTTGTCTTTATTTTAGCTAGGTTCATTCAAAGGGCAAAATATCTAAGCATTCAGCTTTTGACCCTACTAGCAAATATTTAATGTATGAATTAAACTGGACAGGGCTTTGCCAGAAGCTCTCTTCATGTTTTATTTCTGAAGCTATTTTTACCAACATTTAATCGCTTACATGTAAGGAAATAAAGACATCTCTGACAAACTGTGTTTATTGAGCTAAATGCCATCAACGAAAGCCCTTTTATTTTTTTATAATGGGTTCAGTGCTCTTTGTATCTCTGGCTTTATTCTCAAACACACTGTTACCATCCTGGAGGATGATACAGTACCTAATATACTCCTAAATAAATGCACAAGTGGATGGACACAGGAGGAAGCTTGACAAAGAGACGGATGGATAAACTTGAAACCATCTTTAATAGGCTCCCAGGAAATAAAAGAGTGGTTACAATCTCCAGTTACTCTCCTGCCCTTTCTGTATATATTTACAAGGGACCATTCTGTAACAACCATCAGCAAGCAAACAACAGCCAGACACCTGATTAAAGGTCAAACCAGCAGTGACAAAGCACAAATCAAAAGGGAAAACCCCCTCCACTATCAACCAGGAGGCATTAGAGGTGAAAATGCTGGGCATCAGCAAAATTTTAAAAAATAATAAATAGGGACATTGGGGTAGCAAAATAAACAAGTATTTTTGGATATTAATGATGACCCTTGGATGATCAGTAATGGGAGAAAGGTAGTGAGGAGGGGAGCATTTTAAGATTAAATAGCCAAGAGGTGGAGAGGGCAACAGCAGAACTGAAGAATGACAAAACCAGGCAACTGCCAGGTGGAAAGGGCTTTGGGAGGGAACATGACCAAGTAATTAGCAGGTGGAAGGGGAAGTTAAGGGTCAAAATCAATCTGTCAGGGGCAGCAGGGAGGTATTACCACTGCAACAGGCTCTCGTCAGACCAGCACAGGGGGGTCCACAGGCTGCTGGCAGGAAATTACAGCCAAACCTTTGCCTCACCTCTGCAGTGGTTCCAGAACAGCCCAAACTTGCCCTGCACACCCACCATCGCTGCTTGTGATGCCTCAGCTCATCTTTGAGGGGAAACAGAGCTTCACTTAGCTCCCAGTAGGTAAACAACAATCAGCTATGACAACCAGGTCTCTGTTTATCCAAACAGGGGGACAGATATTCCCAAACAAATTCCAGTCTAGAAATTGTTTTAATGGAAGTAATAAAACACAGTGGTCCCTTCACTTCCCAGCCACCTTGGATCCCAACTTGTTTATGTTAAATTGTTTTTATCAGGACTTTTCATGGCAAAAGGAGCAACACAATACAAACAGCAAACACGAGCTAGACCGATGAGGGAGGTTTTCCCCCCAGATTGATGAAGGGAATTTATACATTCTTCTGATTTCAAGAACACAACTACCTCTCTGTCTTTCTGAACGACCCATCCTTTGATGTTCAAATCCATCCCCAAGGCCTGGACAAAGCACTGCACAACTGATTTCCTTGCCTCAATTTTTTGTAAGGTTCATTCAAAGGTCAAAAATCCAAGTATTCAGCTTTTGACCCTAACTAATTTGCTGGGCAGTACCACAGTCAGGAAAACTCTGTCTGTAGTAAGAAGACAGAACATCAAGAGCTGAGCCAAATTTCCCCAACACACAAACCAGACTGTTGACAAATCCCCATTTACTGCAAGAGAGAGAGCAGTGCTGTAGCAGGTGAAGCCCTCCACCACTGCCCAGTCACCCTTTGGTGCCCCTACAAAGGCCAATAATTGTGCTGATTTTTGTTACGGGGCAGTGATCTGTAATTTAAGAGGAGACATTCATCATTCAGGAGTCACAGTCGAGCAAGCTGCTCAGTGATGACCTGAGGGCACTCCCAGCCATGAAACCAGCCTCAAACAGCAAGTGGGGACATAAACGCTCATGTTTAGGGATGAGTGTTTACATTCTGTCCCTCTCACTACTGCTATTGTTTAATAAATGGGTTCAGACCTCATATGATATTGTTCAAGAGTCCATCAAGAGCTACATGAGTTCCAGCAATCAAAAGAAAAAGGATATTCTGTTAACAGTCCACACCAGAGATCCACTTGCATTCATCATAAAGGCCAAAAAAATCAAGTGTCCAAAATTCTGAAGACCAAATATGCTGCTTATTAATGTACATAGGTGCATTAATCAACTCTTCTCCTGCTTCCTTCAAAGCCTGCACACAAACACTGTCATGTCAACAGCAACTGCAGAAGTATCTGCTGTCTCCAGGAGGGAAAAAAAAAAAAAAAGGGAGGGAGAGAATGAAATATTTTCCCCCAAGACCCTCTAAATCCATTTTTCAGGCAGGACTCAGCAAGAATGCAGAGATTTTTCAAGGTGAAGGGCTTGAAATCTATAGAATTTGGAGAACATTTCATGGCCAGCACACCATACAAGGGACATTTGTGAGTGGATGATCAGGCATCTTTATGACTGTCTAGTTACCATGCCCATCTAATTACCTTTTAGAAAAATTCCATCCATCATCCCCCGCCTACCTTCCGTGAGAACAACACAACAGCCCAGTCCCTCTTGCCAGTCAGAGCAGAGTGCCAGGAACAGCAGCAATAATGACATTATCCCCTCCTGTCCTTGCAGGAACTCAGCACAGAAATACAGCTGCTGGGATTCTTCTGCACACTCCTGCCAGCTCTCTTGCCAGGATCTAGCTGTAACACAGACTGGACCCAGAGATGGCTTCGTAAGGTGAAAAACAAACAAACAAACAAATAGACCCACAGCAAAAATCCCCATTGACCAGATGGGGCAGCTAATTGAGAAAAAAGTCCCTTCCTCTCGTACAACTGCATGAAACTTGCAGCATCATGCAATAAACAGCTTTAGCTAAAATATAAAATAGGACAACAGAGCTCTTAGGATTTTGTTCCTGTCCCTGATCCTTGATTCACTTCACTCGTCTGTGCCTTGGTATCCCTTGTCTAACTGAGGATGACAGCACTTTCCCATGCTGTGGTGGTTTTGTGAGGTTTAACCCTTATTAACATTTGCAAAGCAGATTGGGACCATTGAATGGAAGGGCTGAATGGAATTTTCAAAGCTTTATTACTTGAGAGGAAAATATTGGGGGGAAAACATGTCCCTGTTAGGAGCAGAAAACTCTGTCCCCCTTCTCAGTGTGGCAGGGTTCCACTCTGTGGGACCAGTTTAACCCAGTCCTGTAGGCTGTTCCCTGACTCCAAACAATCCTGCTCTGCAGCCACCTCTTTTCATCCCCATTACAAAAGGTGAGCAATATTTATTGGTTCAAGCAGGGCCAAGGGCTGACATTAAGCAAATTTCAAGGGTTATTTGAAGTTAATTGAGTTTAATCATGTAATGATTTTATAATTAGTCATAGTTCCCAGTCTTGTACTGAAAAAGTCACACTTAAGAATTATTTAAAGGAAAATTAAAGCCAATTTAGAACGAGCAGGAGGAAGCTGCATCAGTGATTGGTGGGGCTGGGTGAGGGATCAGAAAGTGCTGGTTAAATGCACTTACTGCTTTTGTGCCCTGAACCTGCCAGTGCTGGGATTGTCCCAGCTGGGGACGTGCACCAAGGACAGCAGCAAGTTCCCAATGCTAGTCATGCAGACTCGATGGCATTTCTCACTGGCAAAGAGTTGGGTGGATCCTGCCCCAGGGCAAAGGAAACTTTCATTTTTCCACCCCATTGCATCCAGGTCCACCAAGGTAATTCAAAAGCAGAGACCAAGAAATTGTGTTTATAGACCCTTCAGATAGGACATACCAGTGACAAACTATATTCCTCAGGGGAAGGAAAGCCTTATCACCCTGCACAGAACATAATTATTAATAAAATGATCCTTCTCATCACCCACTGATAATTCTTCCACAACTGTCTTGCTTATTTTTACCAAATTATAGAACTGATGTGTTCCCAGCCACATGGCAATGATGAACCACAAGGAAGATTAGCTGGGACAATTTTTTTTCTTTCAAATACTCAAATTGTGTGGAAAATTCAGCCAAGGAGAAAAAAACAGATGAACAAAAATTCAGAGCAAAACTAAACTAGAACAGTCTCTAACTGCAATATATTAAGAATTAAATTGATTTTTCACTTCGTAAATAAAATTTTCAAGTGACACCTTCCTAACTTTGTTTACATATTATAAATACATGTATATATATTCCAGTTTCAAATGTCTGGTTCTGGTTTTACTGGGGGAGAGAGGATCTGAGACAGACAACTTGGTGCTGATTCTTTCAAAGCAAATCATGGAATCACAGAATGGTTTGGGTTGGAGGAAACCTTAAAGATAACCTCGTTCCAATTCTCTGCCATGGGCAGGGATGCCATTCACTATACCAGGCTGCTCATTTGAACACTTCCAGGGCTGGAACATCCAGATCCACCTCCCAGGACAATTTCCAAAAGCTAATGTCATAATTCCAAAAGACAGTGTTTGAAGTGAGCCTCACAAAGGCTCTTTTTCATTTTAAACACAATTTTATCCAGTGTGTTCTTACCCTCTCCCTACAGCCATAAATAATACCACTGTATTACTTAATGATATGACTTATTTATTATTTAAATGATTTATGTAGAGCCTATAACCTTAACAACTATAATGATAACGATTCAAAAACCAGAAGCAACATGAAAAGGAGATGCTTAAATAATTAAAAGCCTCCCTCCTTTCCTGAAACAGAGCTGAGGAGCAGTGTGGTTTTCTTTCTTTAGGCTTCTGGCTCTCCTGTGAAAGAGCAGAGTGCCATTGGCTAAATGCTGCCTTAGCAAAGGAAAAGCAATAAATCAGGATACCCAGTGCTGCTGTAGCTCTGTCCAGTCCCTCTCATCCACACACCTCAGAGGAGGGTAAGTGCCAAGGACCCCTTTTCCAGAGGGTGAGGCTGAGGACAAGGAGGTGATACAGATGGTCCACGGTCACCCAGAAGTTCATGTGCAAAGCTGGCCATAAATCTCCTCCTCCATCTGCTAGACCAGACCTCATCCACCAAGCCACACTGTTTTCATACTCCCTCTTCTTATTTTTTTTTTTCTTCCAGTCATAGTCCTCTGCCTTTTCAGCATTTACCACGTTTCTTCTCTCTCCTCCAGTACCTCTGCTCTCAACCCCAAACATTCCCCCTCCCCTGGTGGCCTTTCCCTCCAGGTTTACCCCATCCTGACATTCACTTTTTACCCATTTTTTTTCCAAATGGGTTTTATCCTCTGCAAGTAGGCAAATACTTGGCAACTCACAGCCCAAGTGGGTAATTGAGCACAGTTGTAAGTGGATTATCATGGAAATTACTGATTATGCCCAATGCAGAAAGCTCAAGGCAGCAACAGGGTGCTTTGTAATTTAAACATTATAAAGAGAGGGAAAATATTTTCAGGTTTCATTGTAAAACTTTCTAACTGCAAAAATGGAAGCTGATTCCCCAATGGCAAAGCATAAATACACATTGTAAACTCACATCACCAAATGTTTGCCTAGTTCTATTAAGGGGAACAGATGAATTATCAGAATCAGACTTAACAGAGCAGCTGGAGCAATAAAAAATAAAATAAAATTTTAAAATATATTCTTGGCTACTCTTCAAACAAGCCAAAAATACAGAAAATCCTTGACATCAATCTTGGGGTGCAATGAAAACATGACCAAAGTAGACGGACAAGCACCTCCAAGAGAAAACCCCAAATATTTACTGAGATCTCAAAATTTACACCCACATTGTGGGGAATTCACTAAAATAGCATTGGGAACTCACAGTCCTGACTAGAAATTCCTAAAGCCAAACCAACACTCTCTCTCTTCTGGGGATCTTCTCTCTCAATTTAACACTAAGCTAACTCTTTAGCAAAGGGGATTTTTTAGAATTTATTTGGGAGTAGAGTACAATAAATACTTATGGGCGTTTTAAACTATGTATGTGTGTATGTGTGTGTGTGTGTGTGTGTGTGTGTGTGTGTGTGTGCGCGCACGTGGGGGTTTTTTTTAAGGAAAAAAACCCCACCAATTCAATATCCAGCTCTGTCATGGACATTCTGTGTGACCTTGGCAAAATCATTCAGGTCTGCACATCCACATTAGGCAGCTAATCCACCTAGACAATGCAGAGAGACAGAGGCAGGCACCAAAAGAGTGGGGATGCAGACCACCTAAATAATACATAAACATATTTTTTTCTTCCACTCCTCATCTGCTCTATTGAGCATTGCTCGTTCGATGCTGCATTATCTTTATGGCAGAGACTTTTCTCCCACCCCCAACAGGATGCCCATTTCATAAACCATCCTGGAAAATTGCATTAATACAAATAAAAGTAAGAATCTGAATTCCAAATTGTTGTATTTATCTCATCAGAGCTGCTTACATTTAAAAGACGTAACTGTCACAGTGAACAGCTCACAAGCTATCTGCAAACGAAAAAGGCAAATAAATGTTTTGTTAAAAGTTATTTGAGGAATGATTCTAAAAACCACAATCAACACAAGAAAACCGCAGTCTGCTCAGTGACCCATTGAGAACATACAGAGATATGAAGTTTGAATGAAAAAAAAATTCACAACTTAATCTGCCAAGCTACCCTCTTTATTCTCAGAAACAGCAAATAAAGGCAAGCATTTGTGAATAAGGACTATTCATGGCTGGAAGCAGGTACATTAGATATGGTGGACTGGGAAAGCAGGCTCAGGCTGCTGGAGACAGACAGTCGCAACAATTTCCAGTGTCAAAGAAAAATCTGGCACCTTGTTAAATATTAATAAGCTGTCGGGGTCAAAATGTTTAGGTCCTCCCGACTCAATCACTTTCATTTCTACTTCTCAGAAGCCATTCAATTGGAAATACCCTTTCCTGTCTTGCCCCTCCTCATCCTGCCTTCTCACCAAGAACCATGCAGAACCAGATGAAAACGGACAGCAAATGAGTTGGCAGCCAAATGAGGTTTTTGTCTGCCCTGCCTTTGCTGCTATGAATTCTGTTATTGTTAGTGAGGCACAGAAAACTTAAAAACAAGAAAAAGAACAATGTGAAGAGTTGGTTTAGCAAACCTCTGCTGCATTTTCTGCAGGTTAGTGTTATTGATTACTGACACCTAAGGGTCTGACACATAATCAATAGACCCCATGACCCACATATGTGACACGGCCTGTGGGGGCTCTAGAAACAAGAATGAACATGGCAGCTCCATCCAAAGCTTTTCATATAATATTTATTTATTTATTTGCTGGCAAAGCTGTTTCCACTCAAATTACTGTCATGGTGAAAACTAGTGTCAGCGGGGTTTGTTCATATTTTTCTCTGGAACCCTAAGACTTGGAGGGGAAAAAAAAAACCTGTCAGTGAAACAAAAATCTAACTCTACACCAACAATCTTAAGAGCTGAACTTCCCCTTTCCTCATGAATTTAGTTCCTTGTAGTGAGAACTAGTCATCTGAAGGAGAAATAACAGCTAGAATAAGAGAAAGAGGTAGAAGGTGTCTCACCAGCTTACCTTTATCTCTCTGCAAGGTGCCAGGGGTGCACAGAGCAGTGTGGAAAGCACCAGTTTGCCTTCAGAAAACTGGGTTGGAGGGGCTCCTTCCTGGTGTGCAGTCCTCAAAAGCAGGTGGTGAGAAAATCTTTTGTACTGCAGTTTGCAGACCAGATCTTCTCCACCCTAACTCTTTGTTTCATTGTGTCTTCTCCCAGCACAAAATGGTCACTCAGGATCACTGCTGGGACTCAAGGAGCCAGATGTGCTCATTTCCTTGACTGCAGCCTTGTTTTTAGCTGGGATTTTACACTCCCAAAGCTTTCCCTCCTCTCACAGTTCGCTTTGCTGTTTCTGAATGTGTGTAGTCTCCACTAAGCATTGTTCCCTTTTAGTTTGAGGAGTCTCAGTGCTGAATTCCTATCCATGTATTATTCAAATGAAGGCAACCATCTGAATTTTCCACCTGAATTTTCAGGTATCACTAAAGATTTCCCTCCAATTTCTGCAGAGTCTCCATCAATTGCCAACTGCCTCTATAATTTTTCTATTTTGTTTGGCTTTTTAGCCCTTATTTTAAGACCAATCCATACACACAGGCCACATGCAGGCTGCTTATGAAGACACCTGGGATAAATGCAGGCATGAACATAATGAACAACTGAGATGAATCTATAGAAAATTAGGAAATTGTGGCTGGAAGAAGGGGAACCAAGGAAAGTTAAGCATGATCAAGTGGTCTGAATCAGGCTCTGGCTATGCATTTTCACCCACAAGAACTGATGCTGTCACACAGCAGGGCTGACAGTGAGGCTGAAGAGCAGCAGGTGTAAGACCTGGCCTAGCCTGATGTTACTGGAGTGCTCTGCTGCACAAGGGTGACTCCTCACTGCTTTGGAGACTGCAGTATCCAAACAGAACGGTTGAGACTTCCATCAGCAATGCCTTTTTACAGCAGCAGTACAGCTTGCTTTCAAGCCAGGCCCCAGGACTCACTTGGTGGAGCTGTCTGAGGCCACAGAAGGCATCCTGCTGCTCTCTTCCCTGTGGCCTTTTTTGCCCTGCTTCTGTCACATTGACACTTTCTTGGCAAATCTTCAAGGAAAAATACATTTCTGACCCAAAGCTATGTGGACTTTCAATGCTTATTCCACATCACAAAGAACCAAACTGCTGGAACCAAGGAGTTCCCACCAACAGCAAATAACCAGCACTGAAGTTAAGACCTCACAACAATCCTTTCTTACATTAATGTCCTACAATAGCATCCAGTCTTGAAGTATCAGTCAGCAACAGTCAATTGAGAGGCTGTTGACAAGTTCCTCCACAGTCCTGGTCTCTGTGCCAGCTTCTGTGCAACGCTGGAAAGGTTTCAGTTCCAATAAACTCTTTGTCAACATGAGCAGAGTTTTTTAGTAGGCCAGTGAAGCATGAATTTTGTAATGCATGCAGGGTACAACACTGTTGTTGAGGGGCAAATGCAGATTAAGACAGAGGGGGAAATTAGGAGAGTGGGAACACACAACCCACACTCACCTGATGGCCTTAGAGCCACTGGCTATTTCAACTGGTCACTGCTGAGCTTGGCAATTCAACCCTTTCCACTCAAACCACTTCCTGCCCTCCTTTAATAAAAACATCAATTCCTGATGCTGGGCAGCGTCACCTCAGTGTTGTGCTTCACATCAAATACAGCTGGCTGAATTTAAGGAAGGGTGGCACAGAGCATTCCTGGTCTGTAAAGGTTTCTGAACCCTTCACGATGGAACACACTACACATTTTAAACATAAACACACACACACACACTACACAAGTCAACTACTGACATTTTTCTCTAGTTTTCAATCTCTTGCAAGACACTGTTATTTTATGGAGAGCTGAAAAATACCCCTAAGTTGCAGACAAATAATAATACCCATTCAGCTCCACACTAGAAACCCTAGGAAGATTTTCTCTTTCCAACAGACCTAGCAATATCCTGCAGGAGAGATGACCTGCTGCTATCATTTTAGAGGTGCAATCTCTTCTTTTTTTTTTTTCCTCATCCTTCCTGCTGCAGAAAATTCTTCATCAGCTCCTGATAAACACTATTTCTGTTCTAGCCTGTTGTGCTGCATGGGGAAAAGCAGTGCTGGGTGCAGGAAGTTCCTGGTATCTATTTTACGCCTCCAGGAGTTTTCCAGCAGCCAGCAATAATATAAAGGATCACCATGGGCTGTGATATGACCAATTACAGCAGACAGCAGTTATTTATAGAAAAGACAGCAGCACTGAGGCTTTAACACCAGCCAGCACACCCCTCTGCTTCCCATCACTCGGAGTGAGCACCAGCATCCTGCAACACCCTGCGTGGTGGGGAGTTGCAAGGCAGTTACCTTGGTACCTGCCAGGACTGTGGAGACACATGGCATATGCCCACAGGACAGGGAAGGAGTAGCACTTTACACACTCCATACCTTGGAGCTGCCACAGCAAATTTCATTTTCATAAATCCCTGACCCCAGATGTCACCCACGTTCTGAAATCTTTGTCTGCCTACTGAGCAGCACAGCACATTAGGGCACAGCACAGCCAGTGTAAGACCCTGGAACACACACCTTCCTCCATCCTGGCTCTTTGCTAAGTGGCTCTTCTCTTCCTCTCCAGGACCTGCTGCAAGGTCTGGCCAAACATTACAGCAGAAAGGAAAACAACATGTGAGCTACGAAGCTCTCTGACCTTCCCCAGTTGTGATATAAACCAAATGAGTTGATTCAGCTTTCAATCCCTTGATGCAAAGGTGAAAAACTCACTGAGAAGGTGGGACAGTCACCAACAAGGAGGATGAATCAAAAAAATATCATAAGGTTGAAAATTTACCAAAATCCCAGACAAATGACAGTATCTAAGTGGGAGATGTTACTTCCAGGGGTCAGATACTGCCTCATTGAATCCCTGCCACAGGACAGACAATGCTGATGGTCCCTAACATGCAAATGCCCATTCTCAGAGCTGACAATCAGGATCAGGACTGGCTGGATCCTGCAGTTTGTAGCTCAGGCACTTCAATCCAGTCACTAAAGAAATTTGGGTTCAAAATGGGATTTTGAATAATTTCCTTTCTGGAATACTTAATGCAGTCTGTAAGTGCAAACGTGCTCTTGGAAGCTGAGGGGAAAAGTTCATGGCCCCTTTCTGAGGTGAGCATTTCTCGCAGAGCAGCTGCAGAATGAAATGCAATATTGCCATCTACTGCCCTGCCATGCAGCCAGCCCCTCTCTGGCTGACACAGCCAGCTGGAGATGAGATCAATGTTTCAGGACAAGGAATCTTTTAATCATAATGAAAATGTGATCTTGACTGATCCGAGGTCACATTACATTAATACAGTCTTCAAAGCTTTTTTAATAATACAATTAATGATTTCTGCCATACCATTAAGAGAATTAAAGACCAAAAAGCTTAAGGGGTATTGACCTATTCAGTTTCAGTTTTTAAAATAACCTCAAAGCAACACAGACTTTCTTCCTTTCTTCACTCCCTCCTTTTAACTCCTACATACATAATTCTTGGATGCATTTTTCTATTTGTGTTCATGGATATCACACTTTTAGTAAAGATTTGGATAAGCCAATAGAGGGGATCTCCATTCTGATGAGTTAACCCCTTTTATCTTGTGAACCAACAGGTCAGCCTGGGACCGCTTGCACTTCAGTAAGAAGAAAAACAACAACATTAATTAGGAAGGTCAAAAACTACAGTTTGATGCAGAAAGAGACTTACTTACACAAAGGCACTGTAATTCCTCACCCCCTTTTCTCCAAGCCAACCTTCTCACTCTCTTCCTTAACCTACCATCTCACTGAAGCTCTCATCCATGCCTCTGCAAATGACTAGGAAGCTTGAAAGGAAATTAATAAATACAATTAAAATACACCCTGGCTAATTTTCCCTCCCAGTCAGTTCAGTCCGCAGCACCAGAAGCCACAGATTCAACTGGTATTTTTCAACAAGTAGAGCTATTAGATGGCCACTCACTGTAGCCTGAGCATCCCTGGGTTCAAACTGCTCCCTTGGCAGCAGTGCACAGTGTGGGATGCTGGCTCCCAGGAATATCCACAGCCAGGACACGGTAAGGCTCAAACCACCCAGAGGCTGTGATCAAGCAGCCAGGACTGATGTGTCCTGGTATGGCTGCTGAAAAAGCAAGGTCAGCATCAGTCACAGCAACACTGTGAGTTTCACCCTGGATGAGTTCCAGCATTCAGGAAAAGACTTCAGCCAAACTGGCACTATGTCGTGTGTCCCTGTACCAACAGGGCTCTCTTCTGTGCTTCCTTGTTTTCTTTCTTTTTCTCAGGCTTTATAAATATAAAAGCTGTCAGTCCACGCTGATGTTTTAGGACAAGTGAATCCCGGGTAAGTCATTTTGAATCAATTGCAGACAATTCTGTGAGGGAGAGCAGCCTGCTCTAAGGATCTGTGTAACTCCTGAGCAGGGTACAAGAGGGGAGAGCAGAACTGTGCCTGAGCAGCAAAAAGTACAGACAAAACCAGGGGGCTGTGAAAAATTTGTAACAACAGTGAAGAACACAGCTCAGTCCATGCCACCACCATGTGAGCTCATTGTCCTGGGCAGGGGTTCAACCATGGGATTTGGTAGAGAGGATTCTTTCCGATCAGCTACATCAATCCACTGCCATAAATACAGGGAATAATCCAGTATCAAAGCTACCAGGCTTGTATTTCCCTGAATTTCCAGGTCCTGAGCAATAGGATTCTGTCTGCCTCCTGGATTTCTAATACCAATGACCTTTTCCTTTGACTAGGACGGGTAATATTGGTTGTCCTGACCCCTCTATGTTGAGAGGTGAACTGTCCACATATGTGTTACCTCCCCTTCAGATCCATTGCTGGAATCATTTCTGCCACTGTAATTACACTGCATCAAAGAGACTGACTGGTCTGAGAGTAAGTCACTGCAAGGCTGCAACCAGGCAAAAATACAGAGGCAAAAATCAAGCACTTCTATTGCTGGGAACTGATGTCAGCTCTGTCTTTGGTAGAAATCTGCCTTCCCCTTCCTCTGTAGGCCCACAGCACCACTCTGTGAGCTTGGGCCTGTAAGTCAAAAGCCAGGCAAGGACAGAGCACAGCATGGAATATCCATCTGTGGAAGCAAAGGCTCTCTGAAGCTCTCAGTCTCAGTTACCTCAATGACTAGAAAGACATAAGGTCCCTCCCTCCCATGCCCAGCATGGCAGAGCAACGTGCTTTGCAATCTATTTGACAACTCATGAGGATATTACCTATCCAAGTGCTCATGTCTTTGATGCCTTAACTGTTCAGGCAGGACATGCTAAATATCATCTTGCAGAAACTTCTGATGTCTACAGGGAGCAAGACCCCCTTCTTGACCTTTTCTCTTGCTATTTTGCTGGTTTTGTTCTGTGCTTCTCAGAGCTGCTCCTCCATCCCAGATGCACAAAAGGGGTCAAACTAGCAGAGGTGGCTTGTGCCAAAGGCTTTGGCTTCTGCCAAGAGACACTTTAAAAGGAAGATATTTGTGCTTGTGACATAGAGCAAAGAGGGACAATGCGTCTTTCACTCCAATTGATTTACCCATCAACCTTCTACGCAAACAAGGATAAAAGCAGCATTTCAGTCTGTATTACAGCAGATGGGCTCTGCATGCAGCACAAGAGAAATAGCTTTAAAAAAGATTGAACCAGCCCCAAGATCTGGAGAGGGCGGGGGAATCAGAAGGCTCTTTTATATCATGAGGCTTGAAGACAGCATTTACCAAAAGGCATCTTGGTTAAGATACTTATCAGAGGTTTGAACCAGAGGGGACATGCCACGCAAGGAGAAACTCAGAAAATTAGTCAGTTCAACTAATCCTTTTAGGAAGGGTTTCTGTGTTCTCCCTCCCCACTCCTTGCAGAAAGCTGGGACAAGATTACTGGTTCCAGGTAGGAGGATTGAAGGTATGCTGCACATCTGTATCTTTTAAAAGCAGCATGAAATTAAAGCCATTAAGCCAAGGCCACTGTGCTGACCAGAGGGCACACACAGCTCTGAAGTGTTTCTCCTCTCATGGTCACTGACCTTTAACATACCACAGTCCAGAGAGGCCAAGCTATTAATTTACAAATCCAGTGTTGGTGAATGAATGCCGACATCCCCAAATGCTCTCATCATGGTGAATGCAACCTCTGATCTCCTCCCTGAGAATGCAAAAAAACAAAAAAGTTCAACTTCATCTAAGTGTCAGGTGGCTGGAAGAAAAGAATTCTTCCAGATGGAGTTTATTGATCTTCCAAAAATGGAGCCTTCAGTTTAAATTAAAACCAAAAACACTTCTTAAAAAAAAACCCCAACAACCTTCAAAAAAGATAAAGTCAATAAAGCCTAATGCAAACAGAGGAGATTAAACTGTGACTTTACCATCAAGTTGGACTGCAAGAGGAAACAAATAGCAAAGCAGGCTAATTACAAACTCCTAATTTGGTTTCCCATGTACTTTAATTTTATTGCATTCTCATCTGTAACAAGAAATACATAAAGGACATAAAGACAGTAACAAACAATGAACTACAGAGAGCTGCATTCTTTGTTTATGCAGTTGAGCAACAAAGTTGATAAAACAATTTGGACACCTTACTTTCCCCTTTTTCTGCAACATCCTTAATATGCAAGTGTTAAGAAGTATCAAGGTAGATGAAGTTTAGGCTGTCCCCTCCCTTCTTCATCCATAGGAAAGGACACTAAAACGTGAATATGAACATCTATGATTTGGCACCCACTTGTTTGTCAGACTTTTGGATGGTTCACTTCTCAGAATCTACTCATACAAGTCAAAGCAGTTACTGAGTGTTCATTTCTATTCCCAAACATCCAAAAATTTTGCACAACAGAGCCAGAATCACCTGCTGGGAAACAATGAGATACAACATAGAAAGTCACACCCAGGGTTCCTGATGAGACAAGAGTATAAAGGGGCAAAAACTGGGTGCAATTTGCATTTTGTGCTACTCTGACCTCACCTGGACTTTAGAAATATTTGAAAAAAATCATCCTGGAGCCCACTGGAGACAAATGAGCCCGAATGACAAACACAGGACAAGCTTTACCACATCCCCATCCTCCTTCCCGAGGCAGCCAAGCCAAGCCTGGATGCATTCAAACCCCGGGCAGGGTCTCCAGCCCTGAGAGATGACGCCAAAGTTCCGCTGTGTAATGGTGCCATCTCGTGGTACTGAGATGGGGGACAGTGAAAGGCTGCATTTTCTGTGCAGATATCACAAACCAGGCATCAAAACAGACTGGTTAAGTTTTACCAGTTATGACCTTACCAAGGGCTTGGTCATCCAAAAGCACAAAAGACTTCAGTGATGATTTACAACCACAGGTCACGGCAGTCCCGCGTCACTCAGCGTGACCGGGACCAGGGCGGGGGCTCTGATGATGTTTCTGCTTCTAAAATGAATTTGAAAAATTCAAAATCTATCTGAAAGGTTAAGAAGCATACAGCAAGGTCAGGAAAAGCTGCCTCACAGAGGCAGATCCAAAAACCAGGGCTGTTCACTGATGTCATGACAGACCACAAGGTCTCCATCCCCACATCTGAAAGCATCTTGACAGTACCAGAGCCACAGCTCAGTGTTAAACAGAAAACCAAAATCCATCACAGGAAGCTGAAACAAAATTAATTCAGACTAAAGAACCTGGATGCACTTGTAAAGACAAAAACTTTAGAACAACTTGCCAACAAACGTTGGGCAGTGGAAAATCTGCCACATCTCAAAATCAAAACTGCCAAATCAAAACAATCCCACTAAAAAATGGATTGTTTCAACCAAAACCAATGATTTTTTGACACAGCAACCATGCATGAAATTGTCTGGCTTACATTATGTGAAACATGACAGATTAACCTAATGAAATTTCTAGCCTTAAAATCCATATGTTTACTTGTCTTGAGAGCAAATCAAATCCTTTTTTCAGTTGGCACATACCCACCAGATGACTGCTAACATTAATTTTGATGTTTAACATCTTATTTGCAGACCAGACTTCAGTGTCTCTGCTTGTAAGAACCATAGACACTAACTCCCTCTCTGCAGATCTGCTACCCCTCTCTCACTCACCTCCTTGTCTCCTGAGCAGAACCAGCACCATGTCTCATCATGACCAAAGTCTCCTCCAAAAACTGGAATGCTCTTCCAAGCCTTTGCCAACTTTTTCAGCACACTGAAACAGTCCTATCCCTACGTAAATGCAGATTTGTTTTAAATAAAAGATCTTCCACTGAAAGAAAAAAATGTGTTTATGCTATTAGGTGTGGTTTTTCTACTCTGTTCTATTAAGACAGTGAAAATATTTAATTTGTTTCTGCTTCAGACTCTCTTAGGATTCTTCTGATCTCATCATGTAGTGCTTCAGACTGCTACGAATGAGTTGAAGGTCCAAGCATCTGCATTAATCAGATACCATAAGGCACTAATATAACTTAAAAAAAAAATGCAAACAAAATCAATATTCAGACTAATTATTCTGTAAATCAGCATTTCTGAAATAACATGGAAGAAGCCTCTGCCCTCCTGGAACCTGTAGCCATGGAATTTAGTACAGTTAAGTAGGACCTCAGAATTCCTGGCTCTAACTGTCACAAGTTTTGATGAGAAGGATGATCTCTGTTTGTTTAGAGAGAACCAAGCACCTGCCACCACAACCTCAGCAAATGCACCTTTACTTACCTCAGCTGTCATCATGAGGATTCCTGATACTTAAAACACAAAGAGATACTTGGAAAACAAAAACCTAAACAAAATCAAGGAAGGAGGTTCATACATAGAGGAAAGAAGCAACTTTTCTGTGAGAACAGCCAGAAGGGGTTGCTAACATAGCTGTGGATCACTGGCTGACAGGTGAAACAGAAATTCATTTTGGGAATTTTGAAAAATTGATGGTTTTACCTTCTAAATAAAAGTATCCCCAGATATGGAAAGGATTTAATCTAATTATTCATCTGCCCATTCCAGACAGTACCCTATATTTCCCCTTTATACTCATATAAATTCATTTAGAGTTTCCTGGGGCCTTCTTAGATAAAATTTCATTGAAAGACTTAATTCAGATTAAAATTCTTAATGTTCCTCACTTGCTGGAACAACCCCAGTTTTCCTTACTCTGCCATTATAATATAAAGAGCAAATTGGACATGAGTTCAGTTTGCCAGGCCACTGCAAGTCCAGATCAGCTTTCATGAGCAGAGATATAATAATTTTCTATCATATTTCAAAGCAACTGGTATTGCAACTCTTCACAATTTTTTTTTAAAGCATGCATTTAACCATACCTTTATTAAGAATATAGGCTGTTCCACAGGAGCACATGGAGTTTCCAGAAGTCTTCACAGCACACTCTTGGTGACTTTTTAACAACCTTAAGATCAACTGACTTTAAAGTTAGTCCTAAATGACTTTCTTTGCAACAAGAGAACCATAGCAACATGATTAAGGCTGGCAGTGTTTTAATTCTCTTGGCAAAAACTTGTAAGTTCCAATTATAGCATTTCTTTTCCTTTTTTTTTTTTTTTTTTTTAAGAGATGCTTAGGAAGGTCTGATTTCACTGTGTCTCAGGCATATGGTTTACAGAGCAGCTCAACAGGGAAGGAGTTACTTGGATACATGAATAAATGCTACATTAAATCACAACCTTAAACAAAACCAGGGTGACTGGGCTATGTGCAAGCAATTATGCTGTACAGGGAAAAAATATATATCTCTACAGTGTACCTACAATGCCTGCCCACAGATCTGTCTCCCTGGAAATGCTGGATTAGTTTCTGGAAAGAAACAACTACCTCTCCTTGTTCCAAGGCAGCCACTTAAGAATTACAGGTTGCTGGATATGTTCAGGATTATCAGGACCCTCCTGCTGTTCACCTCTTTGCAAAGCCTTCTCTGCCACTGGACTAAAGATCTGATCCTTATGAGTTTCACCTGAAATTCATTAACACAACACACAACATTCAGGCTTTTGAAATTCCCCACTAAAAAAAAAAAAAAAAAAAAATCTAACACAGAACCAGCCTGTGGTAAAAGAGCAAAATTTCTTTACCAAGCCACAGCATGGTGATCTAGTGAAGTATGTTATATTTCCAAGTTAATTGAATGCAAACATAAGGAAAGAGCCTACAGGAAATAAAACATGCAATATGGAATCTACATGAAGTTCTACACCCTGAGCTTGCACACAGAATTATCACAGTGCCTGAACTGAAAGGCAGTTTAATGCCTGTAGCTTGTTCACTCTTCTTCTCTGCACCAAACTTTTTCTGCATGAATGGCCTTTGTGTGCCATCCTGTCCACCACAGGGTTTAAGGCAGATTTTTCTGCTAGAAAAGCTCAAATGAAAGCAATTCAAGATCAATTGTTCCCTCTGAAAGGAAGGTTACAACTGTCATTCTGATACCAACGTGTGTTGTGGTATCTCTCTTCCATAATGCAGGATGTGGTTTCCATAGAAATATCTTCTTACATCAGTACCTACAAGCCCTCCAATTATTCCCCTTTGGACACCTCATGCAATCCAATAAAATCTTTTCAGAGCAGGGAAATAACTAGGCTCAGCTACTACTTAATTACTTGGTGAGAAGAAAAAAAAGCACACTTAGTAAACAAAAGCTTTATTTAAAGCAAAACATAAAATGAAGAACGTGTACTGGAAAAAAAAGTCATCATACCTGGAGAAATTTCTCCACTGTAACAAATTAAGAACAGTCAATTACAACTTCTAAGATCATACTGAATTTCGCTGATTCTGAAATTGCACTTATGGTATAGTTTTAAATTGTTTGGTGGCCTTGTCTCCATATAAGTCCCCAGGACCTTCTCTTTTCCTGAGTCCTTTACGTTGCTGAGCATCCCCTGCACTTTGTTCCAAATTCTCCTCTTCAGGACCTTGTGAGTTGAGAGTCCCTGCTGCTGTTGTGTCATCTTTCTTCTCCATGGCATCTCCTGCCACTTGCCCAACTCCAGGAAGGCAGTCAACACCCTGAAATTAGAGCCAAGACAGAAGGAACAGCAAATTATACACAAACAAAATAAACAGTGACTTGATCCTAATGTCAAACACTTCTGTCGACCACGGCTGCCATAAATGTGCAAGGCAAGAAACTCAGCTGCATTTTTTGTCTAGAACAGCTTCATTCCTGCTGCTCTGCCTGCCTTCCCAAAGTGTCAGCATAAGGAAAACTGGGAGCACAGGAAGCCTTGATCTGGCTGGGTGGGCTCTGAAGCCGTGGCCACAGCACACAACAAGAGCGTGCACCACAAGGGGCTGGAGCCATCTCAGCTCCCCTGGGACACTCAGGGCTGAAGGAAACAAACGGAATTAATTGTGTGGCAACCAAAATGTGCTGGGGAAACAACCCCTGCAGCTCCCTGTTTTGATTCCACTCATCTCGCCTTTTTCTCTATTACTTGAAAAAGCTTCATTCCTGTGATTTGTTTTCTCAGATACATGGCTTAGGTTTCATTTAAACCTCACTGCCTGTTTTAGGCCTAGGTGCTAAAAAAAGCTAGACACAGCCAGATCTGCAGCTCAGCAGTGAGATAAAATAATTAGGACAATAAAGAGTTAGGCATACTCACTCTGAAATCACACTCAAGCTCCTGCACAGAAAAGATCACAAGTGGAGTTCAGAAAGTTATTCCATATGCAAAAACAGAATTCACAGACTCACTGGGCTGGAAGAGATCTTCAGGATCATCAAGTCCAACCCAACCCAAACCATGGCACTGAGTGCCACACCCAGTCTTTTTTCGAACACATCCAGGGATGGTGACTCCACCATCTCCCCAGCCAGGGGTCAGATTATATCCAGAAGGGAATGCTCGGCTCCTCCCCCTGGGCAGAGCATCTCCCAATGGGATGATGAAATCTTATCAGTCATGCAGAGAGGCTAAATGGGCCATTAACAGAAGATATGTCCTGGAGGGACGATGGGTCATGCAAGAGATAAAGGAAAACTGCCCCACCTGGTTTTAACAGATGTTGATAGAATACACCTGGTTACATCTTGCAGTGCAATCTAAGACAGTCAAATACTACTTTTCTGTGTTGCAAGATTGTAAGTTGTTTTCTTTCAAGAGATAAAAACAACTCCAACTAAAACAGCTGTGATGAAACAACGACAAACACCTGTTTGTGGATAGAGAAGATGCAGTGTGTTCACCCTTGATTTTATCAAAGATTGTATTGCTTGTTACAATCGCTGCTGTTTTATCTTCCATAGGTAACACAGAAGAGTCAGTGATGATTCTGCATTATTGCTGTTATTGATTGTAAGGTGTTTTCCTTTGTTTCATTTTACTGCCATAGGTACATGACTGTTTAGAAAGGGAGAAAGCCATCAATGAAAAACAAGATCATAAGATGGCATATTAGTTACTGTACCTTATTCATCTGGTCTAAATGTCTGGGTTCAGTACTTGGAGTCTTCTCCATACAAGAGCCCACTTCAGCTTCTGGAGAAATTGGGGAAATATTTTGCCCCAGAAAGAGATTAAAAAGGAAAAAAACATTATCATGCTCCCATGGCTATTTGCACTTAAAAAAAAAAAAAAAAAAAGAAGAAGCAAAAGCCCCCTGACTCTTACTTACTCTCCCTCTTTCTTTGTTTTTGTTAATTAACCAAACCAGAGTGCCCCATGACATGCCCACAAAAACCTAAGGTGAACAACTATACTAGAAACAAACTGTCTGTGGATCTTGAAAGTTCTGCTAAATGGATAATCTGTTCTCCTCTTACACCCAGAAAACCCATATCCATTTCTCCAGAAAATACAGGTACTCTGACCAATTCTAAAAAAGAATTATATGCAATCACTTGAAATTTATTTTAATTCTTCTCAGCCTGCTTGGTTCTGCATTAGCTTCACATTTACATGCTTTATGGATATTACTAAACTACTTCCAAACAGCTTCATTCACTGCCTGGGAGATTTAGCAACCACGACCAAACCATGTGAAATGATTTCTGTTCCTCCAATCAGCCCCAGAAGAGAAATGTCACCATGTTCCTGTTGCTGAGACTAATTTGATGAAACTAAATCTCCTACATTTTTCAAACAATAAGAATTAATTCAGAATGAATGACTGCAGCTATGTGCAACAATATGCTAAAAAGCTTGATTTTTATAGATATAGGTGCAGACAGAAATGTGTGTGTGTGTACATGCCTATGTATCAGTGCAGATCCAAACTGAAGAATCAGCTGCAGCAGAGGGCTGCAGTTTATATGAACTGCCACTAGATGCAGCCACACCACCTTGCAAAATTGAATATTCTGACCTCAAGATTACAGAAACCTGTTTTGGAATATGTATGACTGTAGAATTCCTACAAGAACATTAATGGTATTCAATCCTGAGTATTGGTGTGGGGAGAAAAGCCCATAATATGAGCAAAATATTCAATTTTTCTTCTCAGTAATTTTGTTCCAAAACACAGCATTGCACAGCATTGCAAATGTCAACACGAATCTAAGAAATCAGAGCAGAATAAGACTTGTCTATTTTCACAGTTGTTGCCATAGATCCTGATTGGAGCTGACAATATTGAATTACATTGTGTTTTGCTTTCTGCATAACAGAGAAAGTAGGAATGAAGACATTATTCCCAAGAGACACCCCTAAAGATAGAGTCATGGCATCATAGAATAGTTTGGATTGGAAGAGACTTTTAAAGGTCATCTAATCCAATCCCCAGCAATGAGCAGGGACATCTTCTACAAGACTACATTGCTCTGAGCCCCATCCAACCTGACCTTGCACACTTCCAGGGATGGGGCTGCCACAGCTTCTCTGGGCACCCAGTACCAGGGCCTAAACACCCTCATAGTAAAAATTTATTTCCTTATATCTAGCCTAAATCTATCCTCTTTTAGTTTAAAATCATCGCCCCATGTCCTGTTGCAACAGGTCCAGCTAAAATCTTTATCCCCATCTTTCTTAATGTCCCCCTTTAGGTAGTGGAAAGCTGCAGTCAAGGCAGCTCCCCAGCCTCATGTGTATTTTTTACTGACAGCAATTCTGGTGGAATGATATTTCCCCATTCTTTGGGTCATTCATCTATTTGTTTTTTCTAGAAGATGGCAAAAAGAAGAAAGAAAAAAGAAAGCATCCTCTCCCTCAGGATCTGCTGAGTTTTGATCTGATCGTAGTTCTGTTCAGTTGCCATTAATAAACTTCACTTAGCAAGATTAAAGGTTTTGCTGGTTTAAAGCACGAGGAACACAGATATAATGGCTTCAGAGGAACCCAGCCTAGGGCTAAAGTCTGACTTAACTCTCCTGTGGGTGCTGCAGACAAGATGAAACGTGGTGTCTCAACAGAAGGTTCCCGAGCCAAAACAGAGCAGGATGGATGTGGGAAGGCATGGGAGAAATTTGCTGCACTTCCAGAAAGAGACAATGTGTGCCCTGTTTTTGGAACCCAGTGCTTATCACAGCTTGTGGGCAGGCAGCAGAGGGGCCTGCCTGGGTCCTCCAGCCACCTGAACAGATTACATCAACGAGATCCCCATATGAACTGTCAAAAGGTTTCCCCATTCTGTTGCTATCGTTTGCGAAGCAGGGAGAAAATGCTCCCAGCAAAAAGGATTTACCCTGTAGGAGAGTACTTGGAATCTTCCAAAACCCATAATGAAAACCTTTGTGTTTCCATCCAAGAATGGTATTGGCAGCAACTGAAGGTAATTAAACACACTGCCCACTGGCCATACAAATTTTTTCTTTATAACAATTTCAGAGAAACAAACCCCTGTCTATAACCCAGACAATGTGTTGTGCAACAGGGATTTTTTTGGGCTAACTTCTACCCTGCTCTAAGTGCACTGCAACAGTAGTCCCAGCCACTTTATGCCAAGGCTGTGCTTTGTTCAGGATCTCTCAGATGCTCTGCGGTTCCATTTCATTACCTCATAATTTCTAAGAATTGTCCTGTTTACTGTGAAAAGATGAGGAAACTGGACTGCACACTCAATAGTTCCTCCATGTGCAAACAACAGAGACATCACCTCTCCATTATCACTACCTAACCCTTGGTTACATTTCTTATCTTTATAGAACTATAACACAGACAAGTTCACACTGCCTGTTTTAACTCACTTCCTGAAGGGGATGACTCCATCTGAATTTTTAACCAGATATTCAGTCGCTGGCTCCAATCTCCTGGTGCTTCCACTTCCCACAGTCGCTTCTGCTCCTCAGGATGAGCCTGCAGGAATTTCTGGCATACTGAAAGGAGAAACCAAGGGGTAAAAGTATGAATGAGTGAAAAGTACATTGGAAGAGGGAGAATGTTCTATCCCAGAAATTCTCTCAGACCTACTTTCATTAGTTCCTTTAGAAATCTTTCTTCTCCCTTCTCATCTTCCTCCTCTTTGTTTTAGCTAGAACTTTTAGGAAAAGTCTATGTGAAATGGCCTAAACACTCATGAGTGCACCTTGCCATCTGCTTCAGTCTAGATTATTTCCTTGTGAGCACAGAAATAAAAGACTTGAAATGATTTGCTGAGCACCTTCTACTGGCACTGCTGCACAGAACAATGTCCAGCCACTCAGTGGGTTTCATGGCAGTGTGGGGTTTTTTACCCCAACTACACTAAAAGGAAAGGTGCTCCTCTATCTTCCAGCTTTGGCCATTCAGAATGCTACTTCAATTTCTGTTTATAAAAAAAAGCTCTGCTTCAGTTTGCTTTTGGGCCAAAATCACCCTCCTTTTCACTACTGCTACCCCTATGCACCATTGTTAGGTTCATTTATTTCTTTGGATGTGGAAAAGAAGAAATGGGAAGAACCAACAGAAAAATTACAGGATACATGTGACAGATGTACAATCACCTTTATAAACCATATTGCCACAGATTCCTACCACTGTCAGTACACACTGACCATCCAAAATTTAGATAAACAATCAAATTTAGGTGTGCTTATGTTATCAAACTGAAGTATGTTCTATTTACTGGCATCCTTAGGATGTGTGAAGTGTCAAGAGGAGGTCAAGAACAAACAGTTCAAAACATTTAAAGGGCATTTTTCACCTTCCCTTAACCACCATTTTATCAGTTGCATCAACTGCTCTAAGATAGTGATCTGTAAACAATGAAATTACTGTCATTCTCAGTCCCTTGTAGTTCATCATGCTACAGAATGGGTCATTTATCTTCAACATTCAGTTGAGTTTAACAATGGGGTGTCGAAACAAAAACCCTAATTCTGGTATGTAAACATTTGCCTTACACTAATGAGCAGATCGTAGACATTAATTTTATCCAAGGATATCCAGACTAAATTAATCATTCCAATAAAAGCTACTAAAACTAACATATATACTAGAATCTAGGTATCTGCTACACAGCTTTTTTCCTACCTTCTAGGCCTCTACAGCAGCTTAAATACCATATCCATGTTAAATAAACTGTCCACAGCTTCAGAGATTTCAGTGCAGAGATTTAAAGGTTGCATTCATTTGTCAAAGCATGAAAATGTGGTTCCAATGAAATTAAAAACAGACAGTGACTTCAATACGCTCAAAATTTAACTAACAGTATTGGCATTTTTATAAAAGTAAGCCTAATTAAAACATGATGCAAGTCAAATTTGTTCACTATTAGCTCTAAACTTAATTGAGACAAAAGCACAGTCTTCCAATATATTGCTAGTGTTAACACATAAGAAATGCAGCTTTTTCCTCCAGGCTTTCTAGAGCCCTGAGGTCTGCCAAAGGAAAAATGGATATTATTGGGAGAAGAGAAGGAATACTGTCAATATTATTCCCTCCTGAAATCAGAAGTAGCAGTATCTGCTCGGGTGCTTTTGAATACATTTAAGGGCACATAATAACCAAGAGAAAAAACAGATGGGGCATAAATTTTGTTGACACTTATTAGAAAATAACTGGAAAGCTGTAAGTCAATCAAAACATCTCCCCAGAAATGATGGTGAAGACTGCACCACACAGAGAGCAACCTCAGAAAAAAGTACTTTTCTAAAGAAGACACTTTTATAAATAACGTGAGCATGGATTTTTTTTCTGTGAATTTTACTAGCAAAACCAGAGTTTTGACCTGAAGACAGAGAAGATATAGGACTACTTTGTGATCTTTTAAAAGTGACAAATGTTCAAAGACAGTTGATACAAAACAAGTACTGACGTAACTATATGACTGAGTAGAGCCTGGGTATTTGGCTTATTAAATGTAATTTCCTAAAAATGCAAGATCTACCAGAGCATTATGTGCACAGTGTGGGCTTGACAAGATCTTATGAGTCTTTTCCCTGTGGTGTCAAATAAAATGTGTAAGTCCCTGTCTAGGGCAATGACATAGTTCTGAGAGAGAGCAGCTCTAGGAACACAAACTGTCAAACAGGGACCATGAGTTTTGTGCTTCTTGTTGTCTTACATAAATATTGGCCTACCTTTCCACAGGAAATTCCAGATGGCTCCAGAAAAGGAACCCGTGCAGGCAAACAACAGTTTGGTTCAGACAAGGGCACTGAACTCTTACAGAGTGAGAACAATCTTCCCAAGACCATATTGAAAATGATACATTATACATGACCCTTACCTAACGTGTCCACATCAAAGGATTTACCTTGATACATGGCAGCAGAAATAGGGCAGCTGATCCCCAAGGCATCCTCAGCCAGGAAAGACTGACAGAAATCATGCAACATTTTCATCCCTAGGCCACCTCTTCTGTACTTTCTCTGGACAAATATAGTATCCAAAACTGGCAGCAGGTAACACTGACTGGTTGTACCACCACACAGGCTCCCTGAAACAGGCAGGGAAAAACACATCCATTTACAAACAAAATTGCTATTGCTGTCCTATCTGTTGTGTGATTTCAGCCACACATGCCACCCTGGTACCTTTCCATGGGCTGTGAGGATGATCCTAGCTGAAGTGTATTTGCACAGACAGTAAAACACTTTCCAGGAGGATGATTTTTCCATGAAATGGAGAGGACCTGTGTAATGTGGCTGACAGGTTTTACCAGAGTCTTTTCCAGACTCTGATTCTTCATCACACTATCTTGGTACACAGGCAATGTATATAGGGAAGCTTACTGCAAAGATTTAAATGGTCTAAAACCAAAGAGATACAAATATTCTGAAGGTAATGTCAGTATACTTCTTTAAAAAAACAACTGAGTGGTGCATTTTAAGAAAGCACTGTAAGAGCTCCATTGTAAGTCAGTCTATTTCTACTGAGTGAGAATTTATCACACATGTAGGTGCTTCTACTCCATCACTGGAACTACCACTATCAGTGTTAAACCAGGGGTTTCACTCAAGGACACTCCTTGCTAACAAACACATTAAGTCAGTTAACTGAAATCACGGGGTCACGACATAATGCTCTACATGTGGACAAAACACAGACACAAGCATGAGCCTCCAAACTATTAAAACTAGTTCTCAGTGAAAATTGTCCAAAATAACCCCAAAACACAGAATCAAGGGATTTATTTTGCAATCACAAATCGCAAACTCAAACTGGAGTCAAGAGAGAATTGATTAAGAACAGACATTCAGCATCCAAAATTTTGATGTTCATCCTCACCAGCCTAGGGTCCTATTGCTGCATGCAGAATGCCCTAAAAATAGAACTTCAAACTACTTTACAGCATAAGCACTCAGTTCTGAAATGAATAACAAACATCAGTTCCTCAGCCACCTACATATAGGCGAAGGTCCCCATAGAAAAACCTCATGGATTTAGTTTAATTTCTAGAAAATATTTATGAAGATTTCATGCTGCTTTTGAGCACATGGTAGGTTAAATACAAATGGATATCCAGGCCTTTATACCAGAAAATGGTTACATTTTCATACTTTGTTGCCTAAGTCTCATCAAGACCTTCTCAGTTTATCTTTCTTACTACTTCCTAGTAGACCTGACTCAGTCTAGTTTTCAGTGTTTTGAGACATGAAGCTTTCATCACTTCACTAAGACTTATTTCACAGTTTTATCAATGTCCTGTTGAATGCCTGTTCCTAAATTCCAGTAAAAGACTTCTACTTAACAGATCCATTTTTTCTTTGTCACATTCCCACAACTGTCTTAAAATGGGGTCTATTTCTGCTCCTCTGGTTGGTGTCCAGCAACTGTCACCGATACCGGACGGGCCTGACTTTTACTACTCTCTTTTCTAGGATGCCAATCCAGCACAGGACACATGACTATTCTTAACTCTAGACCCTGATTTGTCAAGCTCACCATTTAGCAAGAATCCACATCTCACAGACTGAGCCATACAACAAGAGTATGTAGCTACATAACCATCCATTCACATCTTGATTAAGCTTGGTTCACTCCTGCTTAATCAAAGCGCATGCTTAACTTCAAACACATGTTCCAGCACATTGTTGGAAGAGGGTGGGTTGTGGTGGTGTTTATAACCTTTCAATATTTGTAACACATGATGGGTAGTTACTCTTTTTGTCATGAGCCAAAAAATTGAGTATATCCCCGGTCCCATTGTTAGCTGCCAACCCAACAGAGATGTCAAATTCCAGCAGAATTGCACCATACGTTCTAAGGGACAAAATTTTTCTCATTAAGTCTTTAAGAATCCCTGCATGTTGCAAGTGTTCTTTTAAGTTTATTATTATCTCATATAGTCTGTCTCCTATAAATCCTGATGAGAGTGCTGTGCAGTAATCCCAGGAGCTGAGTGATTTATGTCTGAGCTCCTAATTTTGTGTTGAGAAGATGACAAAAACTTGTCATGTCTAAAGGCACTGTAAATAAAGAAACCATGAAGCCATTCTTCACCTTGTCCCTGGGAAACACATTAGGAGAGTCACAGCCCACAGGCATTTGAAATAAAATAAACAAACAAACCAACCTTTGCAACAAAGGCCACTTTGTCCCTGTTTCCCATCAAATAGCACAAGGTTACCATAAGCTAATGGTGGCCTGGAGGTGGCCACTGGGCTCTCACACATTTGGTTGAAAGGTTTGTTTGGAACACACAGAAAAGTTTTGAGGTGAGGGAGGAGACAGGGAAAATAGGGGCATTGGTGATGGAGAGGGAAGCATTCATGCAGCCTGCCCTTTGAAAGCCTTTGATCTGTTTGGTTAGGTCATGAGTGCCAAATGACCAACTTAGGAGCCAGCAAAATGGCAAACAGATATTACAAGGGCAGGAAAGCAGACAGCCATTAGCATTCCCAAAGAGCCACAAACCAGAAAAAAAAACAATCCGGTCCCCACATCCAACAGACCCAAACAAAACAAGGTTGTGCACACTGACTATTTCCCTGCTGAACAATTTGGCTTGGCACACACATGTCTGGACAGGCCTGAGCACTTGTGTAAAGGGTGGGGAATATTTCTGCAGAGCAGAACCCAAGGTCAACCCATTGTGTGAGTTTGTATGTGAGAAGGCGAACAAAGGTTCTGGCTTCAATAAAATTAAATGAATTCATGTCTGGACTGGTATGTAGTCATTTCATTTTCTTTACAGCCAGAACCTTCAATCCGCCTCAGAAATGCACATTAAAAATATTATTGCTAGCAAACAGAGGGAGACAAAAGCAATTATTCAACAAGATTTCAGCTAATTGTCTGTCAGGTTTACTTCAACACCGATTTTTTTTCCTAAAAGAATTTTATGTAATTGATGAAAAAATAAAATCCTGTTATCTTTTTAAGGATCTCTTTTTACAGAATAGCACCTGAGCCAACAATATCAAAAAGTATTTCCAATGGCTTGTATGAAGAAAGGTGTGAAATGAATTTGAGCTCAGGAAGCCACTTCCAAGGATCATCTCTAAGGCTCTGGTGTAGGAAAAAAGCAGAGATAGGACCAGGGATGCTTTTTTGCCTACTCCATGTCTGCTTAACAGTTTCTGCAGTCAGGTGTTCCCAAACTGTGACTTGTGGAGCACTTCTAAAGAATGAATGAGAAGCCAAGAACACACTTACTCCTGATACACCTGTATGTTTTACAGCCTTCTCAGAGGACTCCGTTTGGTTAAGGCTGGCTTGCTTCACACTCCAGACTTTTACTACTAAGATTTGTCAGGAGGGAAGGGACAAGCTTTGACAATCTGACTCTTTTGTTTTTCATACCACAGACAACTTGGTCTGCAGCTGGGCAGCTCATGTGTGTTGCAGAGACAGTAATACATAACAGTAGGGGGGAAAAAAAAGGTCTGTAAAAAAGGAATTTTGTTCTGGTTTGTTCTTAAAAGCACTAAAACACTCCTGGCTCACTGCATCCTCCAACTTCTTTATTGATTTATTTGCATCATGAATCTTCTACATTCTCCTGGCATTTATGTGAAGGTGGTAAAGTCCATTTTCAGTAATTACTAGTCCTCAGTAAATAAGAAAGGAAAAACTTTCAGGGAATTACAGGTCTCACTGCACAAGAAACAAGTGTCAGTAGCCCTGGTAATTAATCCTACATCACTACACAGAACACATTATTTCTGAGGTTTTCACACAGAGCATGAAATAAATACTTTGAACAACATAAAACAGATCCCAAACCCCAAGTATCTATATGAAGGCTTTCTGCAAAATATTTCATTTTCAGGATGCTGCCTGCAGAGGAAGGTACAGGAAGAGGGAACTGTCATTTCCTATTGTACCTTTAAGTAGCTCCATTTAGTGAGGTCTAACTGCTCAGCTGTCTGATATGGAAGCTGCTGACATAGATAAAATTGGAGACATTTATCTTGGCACGTGACAAAGTGTCTTATCAGCCTCATTAGTGGCTTAGTACATCTCATCAATCTTTAGTATACCCAGTGGTAAATGCTGCATGCCTGTCATTGGACAGGAATAGGCACATTCCAGAGAGGCCAAGTTGATGATCTGTGCAGTCATGAATAAATTTTGCTTTAATAAAGGTGTCTAATGCTCACGAAAAGTGATAGCCTTGAAGAATGAGACTGGTGTTTATCTATACAACAGGTGCAGGGTGGTCAGTGCCAGAAGTGGCCAAAGTGTCTCAAAACCTTGACGTGCAGTAGTTACTGCATCTCTGAGCAAGGCGGGTGCTCAAGACCATCTGTGCCTCTTTAGCTGGACTATTAAAAGAGAACCAGTTAAGGATGGTCATAAGATGGATGGAAGCATGGAACTGAACCAAAATTACCAAGTTCACTTTGTTCAGGCCACCTAGGAACTGGCAAATGGAAATGACATTACAGTATTGCCAAGATAGTTAATTGGAATCACTGAAGTCCATTGAAAATTTAGTTTGCATAACGATACATTAAATCTGTAGCAAAGATAGAACAGACTCACTGTTCCTTGGTCACCACTTCTGTGATTCACCCAGAAGACTTATGTTTGAAAGAGCCATGCTTCACAGACCTTTTCTGGCTTATTTGCCTCCACTGAAGCATGTTTTTTGTCATGCTGTAGATAATGAAAAATTCACAGATGAGAAATACAGTTGAATACAACATCAATAGGAGAATCTCAATTATCCAGTGAAGAAAATCAAACTGGAAAGAATGGTCAGGTAATTGCAGAGCATGGAAATAAAGGGAATTAGAATCACATGGTGGGCACAAAGGAAAATAATTTTTTCCTAGGACAGAGGTCCAGCACAATATAAAGTCCTGTAGTTAAAGCTGCCTCTACCAAATGTTCTGACCAGGACAGCAAAAGGAAAAAGAACTTACATTATGATTTAAAAAAATCAACTATGAAAATATGTAAAACAACCTTGTGAAATACAGCTTCTGAGTGAAGATATTTATCTTAGTCTGTTTTGGGCCTAATAAATCCAGGGCTCTTCTAAAAAGCAGAAAGAATAGAATCAGCCACAGCACGGCTGGTATGAAATTGAAATCACAGAACTTCAGAAAGAGGAATTATTTCCTAAATGCGTACATCAAATAACAAAAAGCAGCAAAAACAATCAGCTTCAAGCTTCCCGAAAAGGCTTTGGCAAAAGACTGCAGTAATTTGTGACACAGGCCAAAAACTAACAAATATAGCTGCCCGGAGAAAAAAAACACTGGCAAGAAAAGGCAGATGCTGACAAAGCTGGACTTGAAGGATTTGTATTTTATGTGGACCTGGTTTAAAACCAAACTGTGACTCTCAACTTACTCAGAAACAGTTTCAACTTGGCTAATACTCCACCCATAACAGACTACTGTGCACATTCATTTCACTGGAGCATGAATCATTACAGCCCCTACAAGTGTTTCTTTCCAAAAGCTTTGCTCAGGAATATTTATGGACTTAAAGGAAAATGCACTTGTGTTTGGCATTACAACCAGTTCATCAGCATAATCAGAGACACAGACAAGGCTCCTTGATCAGAGGCTGAGTCCTGATTCCTCACTGATGGTGCAGTAGCACCAGCATGGTGCTGTACAAGCTACACCTCTGTGTGCATCAGGATTTTTCCATCCAAAGGAGCAGAACATCTCTTGTTCTTGGGATTGCAGCAGAGAAGGCACCTTCAGAGTGTCCTCTGGAATCCAAAATAACCCATCTCTCAAGCTGTTTTTTTTTTTTTTCTCCCATTTTGGATGGATGGCTATTGAGTCCTGACTTGGGCAGTATCTTACTTCCAAAGATCCCACCTTCTCTGTGTTTAAGCTGCTGGTATCAAGGTGATTCCCATGAATCTTAAGCACAGGCTGGTAACCAGCTCCCATGTGGGGGCACAGGCTCAACTGCTTAACTGGAGTTATTCCAATTAAGCCTCTTCCACTCCAAACTGGTTAACAGCAATTATTTGCATTAATACAGACTCTGTGTTTAATAAGACCTTTACTAAAGTTAATCAAGTATCCCTAAAGAATTAAAACACATTTTCTTTCGTTTCTATGTCACTTAATCAATTAATTATGAAATCAATTAATCATCATCCTTTAAACTGGGAGTACCACAACTGCAAAAAGCATTCCAGGACTCATCTAGTGCACACACCTTCCTCTACACAACCTAGCCACTGCTCCTCACACATCCAAAGATACTTCCTCTTCTTGCCACCACCAACTCCCAATATATTTATCCATTGGGAACTGCACTCCTTTTTCAGGTATCATTCTTTCCAGGATGCAGTTCTCCATCCTGTGGACAGGCCCTACATTCTTTGTTCCTAGATGTACAACCTCCTACTTGGCTGCATTAAGCACATTTTATTGGAGTAAGCTAGTACCTCAGATCAGAATAGGATTTGGAACTATCATGTTTAAATGAAAGCAACATGGATGGCTTCCAAATTCTAGGAAGGTTTGTTCCCCAGATTAATTCTGAGGGAGATTTCATATAAAAAT
Organism: Serinus canaria; assembly: GCF_022539315.1. NCBI lineage: Eukaryota > Metazoa > Chordata > Aves > Passeriformes > Fringillidae > Serinus > Serinus canaria. The sequence goes on along the minus strand of NC_066324.1, from coordinate 4,151,575 downwards.
GTAAATGAGAGCCAGGATTATTTATACTGAAAGATAAACAAAAGGATTACATTTCTAGCTATTAGAAACCAGTGGAAATGTGTCTCTAAAATGACCTTACCTTTCATCTTGACTGAGTAAAAGGCAGCAGCCTCGCCGTTTCTCCAGAGTATCTTGGCACGCTCGGTGGCAGAGTGAGGTAGAAAGAATGCATCATTAGCTGAACTCCCTTCCAGCATTCCAAAAATAATGCAGTTCAGAACAAAGAGGACAATCCTTTCTCCAAATGTCTGGACCTAAGAGAACAAACAAAAACAGACCAAAGAAAAATGAGGCAGAGAATAGTATTTTGCATTTCATAAAAGGTTTCAAAATCAAAAGAGGCTGGGAAGGAGGAGGTCAGGAAACACGTACACTTAATTTGGGGAAAATACCTCCTGAGTCGGTTCAACCAGAATAACAAAAACAGTTTTTCCTAGTGTTTCATCCCTCTATCCAGCGGGCATAGAATAATTTAGTAACTATTTATAAAGCTTGACATATCTCTTGTTGTCACAGAGAGGAATTCTAAAGCAGCAGAAGTATCTTGATTGCAGTCACAGTTTTGGAACCAGGATCAAGGCAATCTAATCCTGCTCAAAAGTGAAATGAAGATTGGATTCACACTGTGGGCCTGGTCACCTCTCCCCTATTATCAGTGTTGCCACAGCATCCAAGAATTTCGTGAGCCAGGACCTTACTGAGACAGGCACGGTATAAAGCAGAGAATGGTCTGTCCCAACCAGCTATAATCAAGGTGTGAACAATCATTCTGTGCTGGAGACGAAGGAATATAAAGGAACAAGATTATATTGATCATCAAGGTAAAAACTGCTGCCAACAAGCTTCATACGAATGCTGAAAAAGAAATGAGAGTTTCCAAGTGTAATGGCAATTTACCTTTCAGCAATGAGCTAGAGGGAGTAGGATTTCTATTTTCAGTCTCTGTTGATACAGAGATGCTTGAAAGCCTGAAGGCCTGTGTCCCTGCTCCAAGTTCTATCTTGCAAGGATCGGTATCTCAAAATCCCTCCATAAAAAGCCTACTTAATTCTACAAATAATTAAACACTGTGTGTGACAGGAAAAGATGATAAAGGAATGGAATCGTTAAGGACCAAAGATACTGAGAGTTGGGTAGAAAACAAAACTGACTAATAACCTCATGGCAACACAAAGCTCACATGCAGCAGGCATCTGACATTTTGTTGCAAACAGACTCCAGGCCACCCAAATCTTTCAAATTATGAAAAAGTAGTTCTATCTTACCAAAATAATTTATTTGGAAAAAGAATTATGGATATAGAAATGACCAAATAGCAACCATTTCATAAAATGAATACAATATAAACATTATCCAAGGGAAAAAAATCATAACTATATAGATAAGACATTGTTCCAAAGGGTAGTAACACCTCCCACCAGACAGTGAGAAATTATTGCTAATGTAGTAATTCAGTTTATGATTATTCCTTTAGTAGGCAGTGAGGGTAAACTAAAAACCAAAAGAAAATAAATCCCACAAATGAATCATAAGTTGCATGCACAGAATTGTTTAGAGAGGGCTAACGTGCATGTAACTGTGTCCTGGAGATGTGAAGCACTTGGTGAGCCACAGAGCCCAGATCCCACAGGTTCAGAGCAGGAGCTGTTGCAGACCAAAGACAATTCCATATAATTGTTCTGGCTGGGAAGCTCCAGGGTAAAGGCAACTGTTCAAAATAGCATCCTCACCAAAATGAGCCCATCTCTAGCAGGATCAGCTGTCTTCACAACATCTTCCACAGGCCACCAGCGCTGGCTCAAATAAACTGCCAAAACTACAGAAACAAAAACAGGGGAGCACATTACCCACAAATACAAAGTAGGTTCTCCATTTTTCCACAGGCTGCCTCAGATCTACTTCTCCCTCCAGCTGACTCCAGTCTGTTCTGCTGTGAGACAGAAGAACAACAATTGTATTTCAATTTCACCTCCAGGTCCCTTGATATCCAATTTTCAGTACTGCATGAGGCATCAAGGGAAGGTAATTTTTTCTCAGGAATTGATGTGACTTTGGTGTGACAGCCTGTGTTCCATATGAATAAAGCACTTCCTGCTTAATACTAAGTTCAGTAGCAGAGTAGGTTTGAGTGGCATTTGGGACAGTGGAGGTACCTGGATAAAGGTTACAGTTTTCAAGTTTCTTTCAAACTTTCCCCTGCCCACACACACATATTTGCATATATCTGAGTGCACATATTTGCACTCATGCAAGTCAAACACGAAAATTCTCATATCTGTTTTATCAAACAGCTTTTCAGCTCTCTCTGTGATTGAATTTCTATCTACGGATAGCTTTAGAGTACAGACTCCTAAATCTCTGCATGGACAGATATTCTCTGAGGTTCAAATGCACACAGAGAGGTTCCTATCAACAAAAGACAGACATAGACACACATAATAAGATACACTTTGCCCTGAAGCAAAAGTGTATCAGCAACCCACGTAAGTCAAGTCCTCATGTAGGTGTGATGCAAAACTTGCACCCCACTTCTTCCCATCCTTCCTCAATTTTTCACATTTGCAGGAACAAGTATTTAAACCCTACTCCTACATGTTCATCTACAGAATTCATTGCCTGCCAATAGATTTACAAGGAAAAGACTTGAAGCAGCAAGAATGACACTGAAATTACTTCCAAGCCTTGTTCAGAAAGAAAAGTTTTGACATGGGGTCATTTCAAAGGCTAGAGAATAAATTTCAAGGGTTTAGGTGAGGTTTTGGAATAAACACAGAAATCTGATAATTTATGACCACAAACACATCAAACAGCAAACACTTCAGCCAAAAGAACTTTTAGTATCTGTACACTGGAGGCATTCACCTGAAGTACGTGGCCATGATTTCAGGATTGCTCATGAACACCAGTATCTTTAACATCTCCAAATAGGGCACCTACCATGTCCATTTTTATATAGAAAGATAGAATATAATATAGGAAGAATGCTGCAAAGAACAGCACAGAGTTCACATGTCTGGAGTCCTAAAAGAGTGCTCCAACAACTGGCTGTAACCTATCCAGCTAGGAACAAATCTAAGAAAGTTCAAAACCATCTGTGAGTTAGAAACAAGTTCACACACAAGGAAATGAAATGACTTTAAGGACAGGATTCACCATTTACCTGTTTTAACCTCAGGTTATACGATTGTCACTGATGCACACAGGTTAATTTCCCTTTTTGCTTCAGCCTCTATCACTCCTGCTGGTTTTAAGGCTGGAGATTCAGCTTAGCTAACTTATATTTCCAATAAATTATTAAAGCATGTGCCAAAAACCATTACACTTTGTGTGCTGGGTTAACAAGGAAGAAGTATTGCACGCAAGGGCAGATGCCTGTTTATAGCAGCAGACTCAATTCATTAAATATTATGCACTTACTTGCATGGGATTTTCATACTCTTTCTGTGATGGATTCAATCTGTTCCCTCAAACCCTTCCCTCTGCTTTCAAATGCAGCAGCCACTGCTCCATTACACATCCATGAAACATGCAGCTACAAAGGGAGCTGAGTCACACAAAGGGGACATAATGGGCCAAACACTGACTTTAATAAGAGCTGCAAAGAGGTTTGGCACACATTTCAGACATACAAGACACATAGTAAAGGTCAGAAAAGTTTTTAAAAGCTTTGAGGAAAACAGGAAGATGCATAACCATGTTGGAAAGAGTTGCCTTTATAGAACATTTACTGTGCTTTTCAATAATTTAAATGTGTGGAAGGGAACACTAGTTGACATAGCAACTGTCACATCACATTACTTGAGCAACCTTATCTATATGGATGCCTTCCTTGAAGGAAAAACATTTCTCCAGATTTCACACAAACATATGTACTTTGCTTTTTGTTATCATTTTTCAAGTCAACATCTGGTCCGTAGTTAAATCCATCCATGCTTCCCCATACTCTCATTTTCATTTTATAATCAACTCTGAGGAACACTACTTCAAATGCAAAAGTGATTTGTGAGACCACATGTTCCCTCTCTCCCCCTTTCCCGTCTTGTTCTTCTTTCCAAAACATCCAGTTAAGTTCACCTGATCACAGGAGATGGAGTTACTGCCAACACACATCACCTGCACCCTTTGAATCAGGATGTGGGTGACTGCAGTGACCTTGCAACTGCAAAACCTGATGTGCCTGATTGTGCAGTTGCAAGATGAGGTGAAATGCATTTCAGGTCACAATTAATGGGGTTTACACATGCTCAGGTGGGTGGCTTGCCCTGTAAGCACCAGCTTGCTAAACCTCAGTACTTACATCACTTGCACTCAGACAAACAGAGTGTTGCAAGAAGCTGTGGAGAGGCACTGGAGCACAGGATTCCACAGCACAGGGTGTTTGGAATCCAGGACTGAACTGAATTAGGCACCAAGCATAATGCAATTGTGATTATGAAATGTCTACTTTTGCTGGGCAAACATGGATCCCTTCCCAACTCAGGCCTGGATTATATTTTTACTTCCTAGGCTATGCTGGCCAAATGTTCCCACACTGGTGTGCAACTATTTAAATGAAATGTGCACATCAGGATTCTACACACAGAGCAAAGAAGAAAAAATAAAGCAACAGCCAGCTTGGCTCTTCTCTTTCCCCTGCCTTATCTGAATTGCTGAAAGACATCCCTCAGTTACAAACTAAATAAAGGTGATGCTACATATGAGAGATGTAATTAGAGTTAATAAATATCTAAGATAAAGTAGTGGCACTTTCTATAAAGTAATCTTTACCTTAATCCTGTCACTCTTTCAGATTGCTGACACACTTAAGGAGGTCACTTTTGTAAGACTTCCACTGTGGAAATACTCTGATACTGGAGCAAGGTCAGAAATCCTACTGTGAATCCATTCTGCAGCACTGACATACCTTGAACTAGCTGGGTCCCACAGTTCCCTGTCTTTAAAATGGAATAACAGCATTTCTCACTCTTTTCTAGGAATTTTATCAAAACAAATAAATTAAAGTTTGGGAGGCAGACAGATTCCTGCTGGAATGGCAGACATTCAAATATCTCAGATAGATCTTTCCTGCAACCAGTTACATTTTCTTTTACTATTCAAGCTTCACTCAGTGATTTGTTGCAAATGTCTTGTGATAAATGTTCCAAGGCATCTCACAGTTATTGTGAATTATTACATGCAGCATACAGAAAATGCCACAATAAGGTATGTTTATTTAGTGTTATAAAGATGTTAATCACCCATGTTATGCTCTGTAAGCTCTTACAATGCAATTTACATTCTCATAAAAATATCTGTACAGATATACTAACAGAACACAACACTCAGCCCATCAAAAATAAATTTAAAAGGCTTCCAACCAAGACCAAGTCCTACAGAAAAGCTGCCGTACCCATTTTCTCTTTGAAATATGCAGATCATTTCAAACCACAAGCTACTCATCACTTCTGGACAACCCATCTTATCAAGATGATCAGAAATAAATCTCAGTGGTGGAATCCACCCCGCTTCAAACCAATTTTCAAGAATTAAACATCATCAAACTGAAACACAGTTACTGGGGACAACCAGGAAATTTGCTTCTAAGAGGGCTCCTGCTGTGGAAGAAAACTAAAATGTAGAGGCAGAGGACAGGTAGAGGAAGAGAAGATATCAACTACAGCAAGATTGTTTCTCTCTTCCATCTGGATGAAACTTGTTTCACAAGAAAAGCGTAAAGTTACATAATTTTCTTTTCAAGTCAGGAAAAGAAAATTATGTAACTTGTTAAATGTTTGCATTTTCTGACCTTAAAGTCAAAATGTCCTTAAAGTAACAAAGACCAAGTTAAAATATATTGCCTTTCTCTCAAGGAATTGGTTCTGAATTAATTTGATCTGTTCATTGGTCAGAACAAAAGGTCATGTAGGTGAGCAAATCCAGGTGGAGTTTCCCCATTAGCACAGTCTGCCACCCTAAGAGTCAATTCCAAATCTGCTGAGCTGTTGGAAAAAAATTTAGGACAAACTACTTCAAATGTATATACCCATCTGTATAGGTACGCACACACATCCCAGCAGGCTTTAAAGAACTAATGAAAATTTATTAACACTCATCTGAAGAAAAAAAAAAATCACATCAGTCAAATTTGATGTGTGCAGGAAGACTGGCCACATGTTTATAGTATATAAAATCCAGTAACAAAGAACTTCCTGAAAATGCTTTAAATCACACTTTTGGAAGGAAATATCAAAGGCCAGGTGAAGTAGCAGGCTTAGAGATCTCTCTGTTCCTCTGCCTCTGGACTGGTAACTTAAGCTGAAATTTTGCATGGGGGGGGGTCACAGCAGTCAGTCAGGCTGTTGTTTATAATATAATAAGGTGTTTATTCTGCTAGGTTTAAGCTTTTAATGAAGATAGCTATCATGTAATTTAGGCTCCAATTGGACTTGTTTGACTTGTTCCTGTGAGAAATCATTTTTCCTTCTGTGCTTGTATCTCATTAATTCTTCTTGTTCCTAATACTAAATGAGATCATTTAACTGAAGAGCTGTGCTAAATGCACTTTCACCTGCATCTATTTAATAATTCTTTGTTTCTGCACTGTAGTTACAGATCCCAATTCCTCCTGTGAAGCCTGAACTAACTCAGTGCTGTTTTCAGCCACGTTCCTTTGAACACAAGTCAGGAGATGAACACAACTGCACCAAGAGCCAGTCTGGCTTCTGGTGTAGATGCTTCTCCCATTTATCACACCAGTGTGTATCTCTCTTCAGAAAAACACTAATGGAATATATAAATTAGTGTCAGAAGAGTAATTCTACATCAACAGTTTTAGAGGAACCAGGAAGTCTTTTGACTACACCTGGAACTTGGAAAGGCCTCCTACCTTCTCCTGTGAACCACAGCCCATTAGCAAAGGTCCAACTGAAATCCTGTGTAGAAGGAGCTGGAAAACTGCAGAGTTCACCTCTAACCACAGGTGATCTTAATCTGCTTTTTATTCTTCTGAAGAAATTTCCTGGTTACAAGGGTAGGACTGAACAATGAACACTTACACTAACAGAACCTGTTCTAGGAGTGCAAGATCATTACCTGCCACATTTGGAACTGAACAGAGGATTTTGCTCTGCCTTTGCTGTATTATTAAGAATATTGGCTATTAAAGCCTTTCAGGTATAATTTATAGCTTATCCTTTTAAAAAAAGTACACTTTTAATGACAGATGTCGTTAGTTGGCTGCCACATTTGGAAACTAGAAGTTTAAGAGGTTTCATGTGTTCTGTATTTCCTAAGTGACACAGTGAGTCAATGTAAAAGTTCATGTCCTCGTTGCAGATATTCCAAAAACTCTACAGCCCATTGCTTCACAATACCAGCATTCCTCACCTAATCTACACACCAGTAGATAGTCCTCACACACCAGCACTGGAAATAGAAGTCAATTAAACCTAAGACTGAAAAAAAATATCATAAAGTAAAAGAATATGCATAAGAATCAGTAAGAAGCAATACAATTTCATACCTGTATTTTATTGTTTAAGGATTTCAGGATTCTATCCATACCATAATGTGTTTAAATTTCACATCATTCTGAATTAGAAAAATATTATCCTGTTGAATAAAGTCAGAAAGAATAACAGATTTACCCAACGAGATTTTTCAGCTATCAGCAGAGAATTTATGCATAGAATTTAAAAGCCCTGATTGTCAATTCTTCCATCTAATCAGCAGCCCACTGACACAAATCCTTGACAGATAAACTGAAACCACTTCATATTCAAAACAAACCCGAGAATATTTAAATACATAAACAAACAGACCATCTTAAAGGTAAAGAAATTACAACTACTCAAATTTCAAAATATTTTGACCAATTCTAACCTGTCTCTTTATCCTTTGGATCAGTTAACAGCAACAGTTTGCAAGTAGGATTATTTCGGTAGAGAGGGACAAAACACACACAGGAATCTTCAAGTTTCACCTAAAAAACAAACAAGCCCTGTAGCTCTTTGTGCTGCAAAGCTCACAACAAGTACTTCACATATCAGATGCGCTTATGACATGTTTTATCGACATGCTTTGCTGACATGCATGCTACAAGCTTAGCACAACACCCTCCCAATCCTCAACTTCAAGGCACTGAAATACACATAATATTCTAATATCATCCATAAGGAAAGCTAATTTAAAAGAAATCAAGCTACTGTAGTGAAGACCTTAATGCTGACTTGCCCTGGTTGGTACATAACCTGGCTTTGAGCACTGTCACACGCAGACAAATGGTGTTATGAAAGACCAGACACATCAAATGAAAACAAATACAACTTGCACTTCTTACAGCATCCTCCAGCTGAGTACTTGTGGTGTTTTGCAAACAATGAATTAAGCCTCAGGGTACAGGGAGTATCAAAGCATTAGGGCAGTGCCTGGGCAGTTTATCTTCCAGGCACAGCAAGGGTAGATAATTGGCACAAGGTGGTTAAGTTGAAGGCAAAGCTAAAATCAAAATGCAGCTCTCAAGCTTCTGCTCTTAGACTAAACTTTTAAACGATGTGACACAAACACAAAATAACTGTGCTCAAACAGCTCTATATGCATAGAAATGACAATTTCCATATGAATATTGCAAATGCTGTCATGTAAGTTTAGGTACAGGCAAAGAGCGTGCATGACTTAGCACAGTATGTACTGTACTTTCCAAAATCTGGTCCATTGTGTATGTGTGGGTGTGCCTCTCTCTCTAATTGCACCCATTTGTCAGTTTGCTATGAAACTCAAATCAGTCACGTGTTACACTTAATATTTCTTGGTACATGGAAGAAATATGAATATGGATTATTCTGGATAACAACTCTAAGCTGAAACCAGTGTTCAGTAGTTGATGAGTGCCAGAATCCTGGAAGCATCTATGCAAACACTGGACTCCAGGAAAAAAAAAAAAAAAAAAAAAACAAAAACAAAAAAAAAACTTGAAAACTGCTTGAAATCTGTATTCATGAGCTTGCCTAAATCTGGGGGTTCAGTTGTTCTTTGCATGCTTCAAACATAACAGCATCAATGTCATTACAGCACCTGGGAGCATTTCCATAATGAAGAGGCCAGGAGTACTTCCAATACTGCCATGATTGTTATTTTGTTTGATAAGGTAATGTGCACTTTCACAGGTGTTAACAAGAGCAGCACGAGCCAAGCACAGCTTTGTGTGTGGCTGCTGCCAACCTGTGGGGCTCTCATCCTGACTTGCAGTAATCCTTGCTATTTGTGTCCTGAATGCTTGACCAAGCCATACCAAAAAGAAGTTCTGTGACCCCAGCAAGTGGGCTGCCAGCCACTTAACTCCTGCTAAATAATTATTCACTGTTGCTAGTCCTGCCACTTCAAACCTGCTTTAATTCAGATGCAGAAGGGGAAAAAAATGTTTGGTAATGCAGCCATTATTCAAACACCAAACCCCTCATCCCTCAGGTTGTGGGTCTATAATAGACTGTTAGCTGGGATGTTCACTGGGAATGGGAGTTTTGCCTTATTACATTTGAATTATTTTAGATTACAAAACATCAACATTTTTTGGGCTATTTATACAGACTATAAGAAAAAAGACAATACAGCAAGAACACTACCATTACTTATGCCTTTGACTGGCTGACTGCAGATTAGATTAGATCTGAATTAAATGAATGCAAAGAGAAATGTGTTGCTATGAGACTCAAATCAGTCATGTGATATATTTAAGGGCTGGTGACAAGCCACAAAATCAAGACAGTTGTGAGTCAAAAGCCAGAAGTCCACCTTTAAGTGAGCTCAGTGTGTGTGGCTTTTGCAGGAACACGCAGAGCACTGCCTGGGAATTTAACCTCCTCTCCCTTCTACTGGAACCTCCCACAGTACAAGCAGGCATGGAAGGTAAGGACACAGAAGCACTAAACTGGGGGATCTTTGCATGTTCACTCTCTTTTTAGCCCCACAGGCTCCACTAGAGGGCATTAAAAGAGTATTTAAACCTCGCTACATTCCCAGCTCAAAGCCAAAGCTGATCCCACCTGGAACAGCATTTTTCTGGAAACTACTGCATTATTTTCCTATTTTGCAGAAAAGCTACTGTATTCCAAACATTCATTTTAACTAATCCAATTTCTTCTTTGATAGCACAATAACAGGTACCTCAGCACACCTTTTATGATCTACAAAATGCCAGAATTAAAGGTTTCATAGGTTGACTGCAGTAAAAATGTTTAATAGGCCTGTTCAGTCATCTCTATTCCACCCAGGTGTCTTAGGAACAGAATTCCTTTGGGAAAATCCACACTTAAAATTACCAATATAAGTACTAGAAAGAATGGAAACAAAAGACAGACTGTATCACAATGCCTGTGTAAACTGCACAGCAGAGGCAGAATACAGAGCAGCACCATGGTATAAATCTCTATAAAATTCGCTTTTGATTCAGTCCTGTAAGGAGGCAGGTCAAGATACAAAGTTCACCATAGTACTTCAGACCCTCTTCAACACTCAGACTTGGAGTTTAAGCTTATCTCTCATTTACAGCATGCAAATGATTTGAAATAATGCAGGATTGACTAAATTTTGCTGCAATCCAGCCATACCAGTTTACCCCTATTAGCATACATGAGCACAACCTGCAAACAAATCTGCAAGTATCTAACTTGCAGCATGAGAAACATCAGCCTATTACCTCTCCTCTTCCAGGGATGGAAAAAACATCAGGAGTGGACAGTGACTTCTTTGAGAGTTTTTCATAGTATGTTTCAGCATCTGCTTGCAGAACCTCTGGATCTCCTGTTATTGTATCAACCAAGTAAAGTCGATCTGTGATTAAAATAAAGCACAAGGTATTTTTACTTTTTATATTAAATAAGAAACTTAAGTCTTAAAACCTCCATTTCCCCAGCAGCTGCTTGGTGTGGCTGGGCCCTTAATGATCTCATTAGAGCCTTTTGTACAAGCCTAGTCTAAAATAGTAAGGCTGGTAAAAACCTGCCTGTATGTTATTCATCTGTATGTTATTTACCTCTTGACATGCAGCTTTACAAAGCAGAACCATGACAGCATTAATTCACATTTGTCTCCTTTGAATTCAACAAGCACAGTCTCAAATTTCTCTAGGTGTAAGAAAATTGCATTAAAGCTGGAAGAGCTTTAAAAAATTCTTCAAAACACAGCCTGAGTTTAGCACTGTCCAAAAATATAACAGGGAAAGAATTCCAAAGCTTCCATTCTTTCTTGGAAGACTGCCCCTTTTTGGGTCAGTCCAGGATCTGTTGTTTGTCATTAACTTTTTCCTTCTCCTTTTTGACTAACATCAGTTGGGCAGTTTCACAACAATGAAATCATGTAAAAAATTTACCTACACAAGCCTTTCCAAAATAGTAACATCATCTTTTATGCAACATAACTTTGAATCCATGTGACTCAATGCTGGAGGGTATTTGTTAATTGCATGCAAACAAAAATTATATATATCTGATGCCTGTAACCTAAATGCAAAGTCCAATTTGGTGTTCCTCAAGAAGCAACAACCTCCTTCTGACATAACAAATGAGACTTTCTGGTGGCTCATCACCACCCCAAGAAAAAGAATATGACAGGAAATGTGTTAGTAAACTAAATGGTGTCCAGCCACTGTTTTATCACAGAAATAAAATAGCTTCAATTTAAGGGGCTTTCAATCAACAAGCCACACCTGCAACTCTTGTAAGCCCAAGTGAGGACCAAGTCTTCTACCCACAGCTGTAGTTGGTTTGGTCTCACATGGCACCTCCCTTGGTAAGTTAAATATGAAATAATTGCACTGACAGTAAATGGTTGAGACAAGAATTCTTAAAAGGACCAGTGCAAGACCTGTCTATACTAAGATTAACAAATTATGAATCATATAGGTACCATATTGAAAATGATACCCTTCCACATGAAAGTAGGAGCATGGGATTTGTAGTACCACGTCAGACTATTCACCCATGGTCCCTCCACTCTCCCTCCAGCAGTGATCAGTATCTGATTCCTCAGCAAAAGGACAAGAAAATTAAAATGCTTTAAACACTATTTTCCTGCTCTTTGCAGGAAAGCAGCTTCCATCCCGAGGCTTGGCAGCAGAGCTGTGTACTCAGAACGCTGAAGAGAAGCTACTCTCTAAATGGTTTCTAGCATGTTTGTATGTGAAAAATGGGAGAGAAAAGAGCACTGCAGCACTGGCAAGTCACATTATAAAATCCCAGACAGAACTTAAACACCATCGAGAAAAGAACTTATGTCAGGAGAGAAATTAAAGATTATTATTCAAAACTTCGGCAATTCACAAAAGCAAATTTACTAGTAAATTAATCCTTTACAAAAGAGCAGCATGTAAGACTTGAGTTTAGCACAAAGAAAAATATTTGCCATGCTCATAAAAACTGTTCATGAGGTGCTGCTTACAAGGCTCCCTCCTGCCACGGCGCAGCCAATGCAACTTAGCAGCACAGTCATGTTTTCTCCTCACTGAACAAAGCAATTCACTTTGTGCTACATAATATGCTTGTACTCTAAGGACCACTTGAAGGACAAAACAAGGTAACAGATTAAATAATGAGGCATTAGAGGAAACTTCTGATCAATTTTCCATCAATACAGCTTGGCACAGAAGTAATCTTTTCCTTCAAAAAATGCTTTTAGATTTCCAGTGAACTTTTCTTTCCCGTGCAATACACTAAAAAGGCCCAAGGAAGTTAGGAGCACGTGTTTCTATGCAGACAGAATCAAAAATTTCTTGTGAAGAAGAAAACTGTAGACGAGGGAGAGAGACTGAAGTTGTTTTAGGAACAATATGGAACAGAAGTGTCACCTGAATTTTTTTATGTTAACTAATGTGTTTCCCAGTTTTTCCCAGTGTAAAGTGACAAAATAACATTTACCCTGCTGTATGTGTCCCTTTTACGTTTCTTTTGTACACAGGCACAAGAAAAAACCCTCAAAGTCTATCCATAACTATTGTCATTAGGCATTCAACTAAAGCCATAATTATTGCTGGCTAACAGGGCGTTATAAAGGTTGCTAAAACAAATGCAAAATAATCTGACTTTGCTTTAGAATAAAATAGTACTGTTCTCCTTGGAGTATTTCAGTCCAAGGCCCATATCCATATCTTGGGATATCAAAATTACAGCATTCCAAGGACAGCCTGTAGACCTAAGTGGTATTACAGGATTTTATTTGAATTTGGTCTTACCTAGCATCAACAAAAGAGCACATGGTGGCAGCCAGCCTGCCAGGACCTTGCCAGCAGCTCCTGTGAGGGGCTCTGTGCACAAAGGGTTACCCGAGGGGCCTCCTGCTGCAGCCACAGGAGGGACCATAAAGCAGGAGAGTAAATTTAGAACGGGAGACCTCCTGCACCAGAGAGATTCCTGACATTGGGACTGACATCTTAAACAGCCAAAGCTGCTTAACAAGGTCAAGGCATCCTCGAGGTGGATGGTGCAGCAGCAATGACAGGGAGGGGGTGACAGACAGGTACCAGCCTTTGTCTTCTGCAGGGCATTGGCTTTCAGGGCAAAGGACATGGAAGCTTTGCAATTCCACAGGGAAAAATTATCTAGAGGCAAATAAATGAGAAACCCAACGAGCACATTTCCATTTCAGGCGTGCAGAAGAGATTTTAAAGCAAAAACTAGCAGCGCATCTGCTTCTCTCTTTTGTTTCCATGGAGCAGTCTGGGCCACATTCTCAAGCGAGGATGTGCAAGTACATCTCCTCTCACTCTGGTGATCTGTCATCAATTTGCACCAAGAATCTGATTTTTGAAGTGAAAAGATTCAGCTAAAACCAGCTATAAATATCAGCAGGCACTGCCCATACAACTCAGTCATCTTTAGGAGATTCTACCCTCTAAAACCTCAGCCCAAAACGTTGTCCAACTCTGCCAAAAAGGAATAAAGCAAGGCTCCTGCTTCAGTCTAAACCCTTAAACTCAGCTTTTTCTACTCCCACTGCTATTCTGCCCCTTGTCTCCTCCAGAAGAGAGAACATAATTTCATGGGGGTTTCATCAAGTGGACAAACATCCTCATTGAAAGGTAAAAGTCAGACAAATTTACTTCACTTAGGACACAAAAAGATCAATATGTGGGAATCCAGATATATCTCATCAGCACACACATGTTCTGCATCAGGTACATAAATGCAATCACAAAATGGGAGACCATATTCTACCCTAACATAGAATTAATTTTTATGGATTAGAGACAGACCCCCATCACTACAGATTCAGCAAGATTTCATTCTACCAGTTAAAGTAAGCAGGAAATATTTTTCCACGGGCAAAAGAATTTATTCTCAATACAACAGAAAACACATGCTGCATGCAGTCATATGTGAAATTCCAGAAGTGAAACTACAGACTGTTCTAATGTCCAAAGGTAAAGGACATCCTTCCATCTAATCACATACTCTGAAGTATCTGATTTTATTCTTGACCATGAAGCCAATACACAGTTTACTAAACAAGAGATATTTCCTAGAACCACGGAATGGTTTGGGTGGAAAGTGACTGTGAAGATCATCTCACTCCAACCTCCTGCCATGGGCAGGGACACCTTCCACTAAGCCCTGTCCAACCTGGCCTCGAACACTTCCAGGATTGGGGGTATTTGCTTTAACTGTCAAGAATCATCTATTCCTGCATTCACTTGTTGGTAATTAATATTGTTCCCTCAAGCCAACAAAGTTGGTGATGCAGTTTTTTTCCAGATTAGACACAGCACTGGCTTGATTAAGATGCACTGAGGTATTGCTGGTCCTTCCAGGAAAGTCAGGCTTGTTGAAATGCCCATTTCAGAGTAAGGGCATTTAGGATGCAGCCAGATTGTAAAGCAAAATACATCAACCTCACCGTAGATGAAGCATGAAAAGTGTTATGTCTGAAGTGAATTAATCATTTATCCTACAACTACTTTTTCATGTTCTACAAACACAGAGAAGGATACTACATGCATCCATTAAGAGCTGTATGTTTACAGAAGAGCCATCAGTCACCACAGGACTTGTTTCTGGATTTTGTACATTTGGGCAAATTTGTGAATAATTTTACATGTAAAATTATGAAAAATACCCCAGTCAGATTTCTAGTGGTGTAGGAACAAGAAAGATAAAAAGAACTTGAAATTTCTAAATTTGAAGTTTCATTATTTTTTAATTCAATTTTGCCATTTCTAATGCTTGCAATAGCAGTACTGGCTTTGTTTATTAGCCTTATTTTCATGCCAATATATTTCACAATAACAAAAGGGGGGGGGGGAAAGAAAGAAAAACCAAAAAAACAAATTCAGCAGGTTTTAAGTGTTTCTGATTATGTACTTTTTCAAGAAGTGTTTTCCTTTTTTTCCTTTTTATTTCAAAAACCACTTTGCAATATGAGACAAACATGCACCAAAACAAAATGACAGTATATCAGGTCACTATTTAGGAGAGAGTGTTGTAATTAAACCATGCAACTGAGACTAGAAGTCCTAAGATTTATTCTTAACACAGGTGTGCTTTTGTGGCCCCTAACAAATCACTGCATCTTCTGACTGGTTCCTTATCAGTTAAGTGTGTCTTATCTACCACTTCAAAAGGGTGTGATGTTTTCCTTATCAGTGCCTCTGAAGCCACTACTCAAAAAGACCAAGAAGTCACATAACATAAATTGTTCTCAGTTCTCCATGGACTGCCACTGCCATACTACAGAAGCACACCCAGGACAGTGTCCAGGACTGAATAACTGCTTTTTTTTGCCCTTCTGAACCATACACACGTGACTGAAGTGCTGTCTCACCTTCTCACAGAAGAAGGAGCTCTGTGATGAACAGCAGGGACTTCACATCAACTCTTCTCCTTCCCTCCCCATGAGCCTGAGCAGCTCCAGGCATGTGGTTATCATTAGACAACCATATTTGTTTAACCTTTCAGAGGAAGGAAGAGGTCTCTGGCACGCTCCCGGGAGTACACGCAGAACCTGACTCCCACATCCTGAATTAAACTGAGCAAATATATGTCAAAAACCCAAATTCTGGTGGAAGTGAAACTGCAGTATCATAACAGCATGTGGTGGCAGCTGAGCCAGCGAATGAAAGCAGTGCTGTGGTACCTGTCCAGCACAGTAAGGCAGCTCTGCACCACGTGCTGCACATCATCCATGAAAACAATGTCCTTCCCACTGCTCTACTTTCCCCCATTTCCAATAGAACAAGAACTCTTGGAATATTCAGGATGTAGGTTTCAGGGTTGTATGTTTCAGTCCCAAAATCCATTCATGTATCACTTACTATTCTAGTATCTACTATACTATCACAACTGAATGGCCAGAAGGGCTTCAGGACACAAATTAAATAAAAGTCTGTCTGTAAACAATCTTCAACTGTGGAATCAGTAACTTAAGGCAGAGGGGAAAAAATAATCCCAATCCCACTCTCAATCTGTTTGATTAAATAGATGAGTTTAGCTATATATGTCATTACTACAAATTTTGTCACTCAAATGGAGGGCAAACCAAATCCTAGGCATTGCAAACACAGGTTGCTATCCCACTAGCCATGCCGTTCCCACAAACACATTTTTACTACTGATTTCAGAAAAGAGAAGAAAAAAGCTGTAGGTATATTCATATTTTTAGCTGAACATAGATGAGAAAAAGGAAAACACCTTCAATTTTCACACTCTTCCATAAGCTCTGAAGGCCTTCCAAACCTTCTATTACCAGGTCTATAAAACACATGTTTTTCATTTCCCAAAACTTAAAGTAATCCAGAATTTTTAAAATGGAAAAAAACCATAGATGAGGAAATTAAATAATTGATTTAATTATTTAGCTTTTAGAATAAAAATACTTAGCAGAAACCACATTAATTAAAATGTTTTGAAGGCTAGAAAAGCAAGTGCATATTGAGGGGAATCACGTAATGGTGACTGCATTCTGAAGGGATATTTCCTCCACTCTAACCTGCACTAGTCCCATAATGAAAGTTCCAGCAAATAGGTTCCAACTATATCTGTTTCTTCTCAGATGGCTCTTTAGCAGTGTTACACTCACAAATATAAATCCACATCCAACTCATAGAACAAATAAACTAAAATACATCTGTGTAAACAGGCTAACCCTGTCCTATCACACACACAATGCACATCTGGACTGGCATGTTTAGCACAAAGTTTTAACCCAATGTAATTGAAAAAAGCTGAGGTATTACAGCCCAGAAACAGACTTCACAACTAAAAACTGCAGCACACTGTTAATCTATGGAAGCGCTACCAGCTATAGCTATGACATATCAGAATTCATACTTCTGCACATTTAACTTTGTTTTTCACAGAGCTTAGATGTAAAAAAGAAAGAGGCAGCTTACAGAATAATTCAGGGGAAAATGCAGTGCTGGAGAAAAGGGAGATTCAGGATTGTCATTAATTCAGGCTTTGAGGTTCATTTTCACATCAGGTTTCCCAAAGAAATTTCTAATGATTCAGGGTGATTGCTGCTAATACCTCTGAATTTGTGAACATCAGCATCAAGTTCTTAATAAATACTGGTTTTCATACAGTCAAGAAATGGGCAGAAGTGTTCCTGGAAAAGCATAACTTTGACTACTGAAGGCAGAGGTATGGATTTTGGAATCTTAAAGTGATTCAGGTGGGAAGGGACCTTAAAGATCATCAATTCCCCGCCATGGGCAGGGACACCTTCCACTATCCCAGGTTGCTCCAAGTCTGGTCCAAACTGGCCCTGGAGACTTCCAGGGATGGGGCAGCCACAGCTTCTCTGACATCAGACTTGTCTTTTCTTGCATATGGAAGCAAATACTCAAATGTCAAGAATTTGTCAACTCAATTATTTGCCTATCCCCTAAATAAAGTAAAATACACAAGTTCTCCAGAACAACTGAAAAGAGGCTGATTTGAAGGAAAATGGCAGGAAAGATTCTGTGAACAGCAGTAGATCTTTTATGAAGCACAAGTGTAAATGCAGATAGTGGCAATTCAATCCTCTACAAAGATGGAAGGTAGAAAGGAGGATGCATTGCTCCAAAGTCATCCTGTAACTTGAGAGAAAGGAAGAAAACAATGGCTCCCATTGTGATGAACACAGAATGGTGAAATGGCAGGAAATGACAACTGAGTTTGACAAATGGTCTAGCATGGAGATGAATTCATCCCACGGGGAGAAGCCAGGCAGCCCAACAGGACACTTTCAGAAAATGGCTGTGTTTGAATAATTAAAAGTTATTACTGAAACACACACAGCTACAACCTGGCACCAGGGCTAGGATTTAAGCACCACATCAAATACATTTCCCCTTTACTACCATCATCCAAAGGAAGTGTGAGAAACCTAAAGCCATGCCACACACAGCCCTTAACATCACCTCCTACAAACCACAGCAGAATGTGGCACACCAGGAGTACCTGAAAGCCCTGCTTTGCTATCAGAAAGCACAACGTTCCCCAAGCAAAAGAGTAGTGATGAAAATATGAGACAACTGTCTGGATTTTCAGAGATACCAGCTTCAAATACCACATAATTTGAGCTGCAAATGCTTTACATCTGACAGGCCTACTGCTCCCACCAGCAGAGAGCATAAGTCTGCCTATGAAAGCCTAGCAGCCTTTCTCTAAATTACTTGCAAGGACCAATTTGCACAGCCAGAATAATTTCAAAATAAAGTAATTAATTTGAACGGAGGGGTGGGGGGGGAAAGGAAAGAAAGAAAAACCAAAATCCCTTCCCCCAGTAATTTCCACTTTGCTGTATTTATTACATGGCTACAAATTAATACATCACCTGCACCAGCTATCACAAGGCTGTCTCAGAACTTGCTTTAATAAACAGCTGCCAGTAGTGGAGGAAATATGTAAACATCTCTCTTGTTTCTCTGTGCCATTGTGTCAGCTATTCTACATGCCTTTGAAGGTGCTCCAAAATCAGCATGGCTCTGCTTTTCCCTTTTTCTCCTTTTGGGAGGAGGAAAAAGCAGGGAAGGAAAGACAGGCTGGCAACAGAGGGCTAACTCTGTGCTTGCTGTGCTCTTGATAGTGAGGCTCAGTGTGTTCAAATTCAGTTTACACAGGCTCTTCTGTAAGGACAAAAGAAACCACTGCTGGTGGTTAAAAATGCAAAAGGTTTTGATTGCAATTGCTTGACAATCAGCCAAAGATATGACTAGGGGGAAAAACACAGCAAGGCAGCTATGACCAGAATGGAAGAAACAAGGAAAAACACATGGCTCGACTTCAGAGCAGAAAATTGACTTAGGCTTTGCATAAACGACAGCATACCTCCAAGCCTGCCTTATCCACAGTCTGCCTGGAATGGGAACATGTAGGCTAGAAGCAGAGCCTATTAAAAGGCATAATGTTTCTAAACAGCATCTGTTACATCCTAATAAGCATTACTTAAAGGACACAGGCCTTAAAATTGCTACCAAACGTGCATTTATCTGAAACTGCTGCAAGGCAATCCTTGCCACAGTGTCACATGACACCACTGGAATCTGAATAATAGAAAATGTTTTTATTTAGTTTGGCTTGAAATCATTATGCAGGAAAAATATGGAGGCACTTTCTGAGATTTTGAAACTGTGCAACTTCACAGGAATGAAACACCAGCAAGAATTACATCAGCAGAGCCATTTGCCATCTGTTGTCAGTAATACTATAAAGCCCAGCCACCAGACAGCAGTTTCAAAGGTTACAAACACAACGTTTTTAAGCATCCACAGACCTCCGGGTAACTGAGCAGGGCACAGTTTCCTTCACAGATATGTGCAACCTGAGGGTCTGCCAATCATTCTGCAAAGACAACATGCCAGAGCTGGGAATTGCCAGGCGAGGCGTTTGGAAGTCTCTCAGTATGCAACCTTTACACAATGTGGCAAATACATACCAGCCTCATCACGTAGGTTCCCATAACGCACTCGAAGCCATATTGCCTGCACACCTCCCACTTGCAAATTGAAACCGGCCAGACTTTCTCCTGTGCTGTTTGTTTTCCCAAACTTTCCCTCAAGGGAAGGAGTGTGTTCACTGAAATGCTGCTATGGAAAGGGACTCTGGTTTGTTTGCTGGGTTTGGGATGTAATTTTCCTTTGAGGGAAGTATTTAGGATTTTGTTTCCTGATTTCTTTTCTTTCTAGACCGTAACTACATATTTATGTTAAAGACAGCAAGGTTTCAACAACTTGCCTTGGCCGTGGCAATGTTGTGGCAGCCCTTACCTCTTATGTACACAGAGTCTGAGTCAAATTCTACCTGTTCCATACATGAGATTTTAGTTCCACTGTAGGAGTCTGGTTGTTCATCAGTCTCACCTTAGAGCTCTGAGAAGCTTTTTTAGCTGCAGAGGCCACATTCCTTCCAGTGCCTATACACTACCTGAATTCTGTGTTTCCACCTTCCAGGTTGTTGACCTCCTTCCTATAAACTGATTAACACGGATTTCATGGAGGGCAGAGAGATTTCCATCTTCCTAGAGAGACAGATGGAAATTTAAGGCTTCATTAATGCAATTGCCAAACTAGATATACAGGTTTCTCATCCACTGTTTCTCAGGCTCCAGAGCTGCATATACATGGTTGCTCACTGTTTCTGTTAGGTGGTTAACACATACAAATCTGCCTTTCAAGGTGTTCTGTAATCAAAATGAATTTGTAAGAAGGCTGAATTTAAAACAAGTACCTCAAGTTCTAGGTCAACAGCTGCTTCCCAACAGTGAGGTTTGCCTGGGACCTGTAAAGGGGATTAGAAACCTGGAAGTGTAAACATTCTTTCCCTGTGAAAAACAGTTACAGGAAAAGCAATCAAGACTGAGTTGTAGCATCTCAATTACAGCACAACATGAACTGAAAAGCAGTATTTGCACAAGAGCTAATGGCTGACTCTATGTGCTCTTAAAGTGTACTGCATATTCAACTTGCCTATTGACAACTGCTCCATAATTATTTTAAACATAGACCTATGCAATTACACAACTACACCAAAACTCAGCTGTCCCAGAAGAGGAAGGGGATGGAAGAACAACTATTCTAAACATTCAGTCTGAGGGTGATGAAAAAGGGAAAAATGTAGACATTAATCAAACTGCCCAACACTACAATGCTTCCTAGGACATGAAAACCCAAGTTCTATTCATCTAGAGGTATTTTATTTAAGAAAATCAGTAGAACTGAGAGTCTTTCCTCACACCCCCCAAAAAATAGCATTATTACAAATGTCTGACTTCCACAAGTGGTTGATAGGAGGGGAAAAATAGAGCAATCTGACTGCAGTGCATTTAGCCATGAGCAGCTAGAGGAACTAATGAACAACATCATTATTTTACTGAAGGGGATGAAGTAAGTGCTTTAGATAAATGGCAGCAACTTAAAATGTGTTTCAGAAGATAAATTCACTTTCTCTCCATTTACCTGCTAGCGTGACAAATTAAGAAAGAAGAGTATAAAAACAGAGCAGGAGGGAAAGCAGTGCAAAAGCTAACTGAGGTGATGCAATGGGCCCTTATCCAAACAAGTGCATGAACAGAGATTGTTGGAAGTCCTCCTAGCCAAACACAAACCCAGAACACTGCACATGCCAGACTCCTCTGGAAATCCATGGTGGAGCATGTACAGACGAGCCACCTATGCTAAAATCACGTCCCTTACCAAGCACTGGGAGCTTGGCCATTTGAAACTGACACAATGTCTGTTCATTTCAAAGCACTGTAAATCCACCAGGTACTTAAGGGCTGAGTTCTGCTGGGCAGAGCAGCTCTTCACCCACTACAAGAAACACGAGCAAATCAACTCCTGCTGAAAGGAGACGAGGGGAGAGTGGCATTTTCACAAAGAAGTTCATCCTCTATGTCCACGTGCTTCTTGTTCTAGTCACCTCGACAATAGAAAAAGAAAGGCTTTAATGAATACTTTTAAAAGGAAGGGTACTATATAGTATATGTATAGAGTAATATATTTGTGGACTATACTTTGCACACTACTCTGCAGTATACAAAGCCTTTTACATCTCAACACCAAATCAGTCCAACTATTTTTGTGGTCAAGAACCAACGTGTTTACTGCTCTTTCTGTCCCTGTAAGCCCTGCTGCTTTTGTTAAAGCCTGGTTTTTGTTCAGTTTGGGTAAACAACTTTGAAAATGAGTGTTTTTATGCAGTGCTCCCAATGCTCCTTAATGGCTGAGTACTTGAGATCTCCTGCTCTGCAGGTGGATCTGATCCACCAGTGCTGAGACCCCAAACACGCACTGCAACCAGGAGCTCGGGGATCATCCTCTCCCCAGCATCACCTGCCGAACCGCAGCGGGCAGGACCCACCAGGCCGGCTCTCTCTGGGCAGGCTTGGACCAGCCGAACACCTGGAAAAGTCACGTGGACACTGGGAAATGGGAAAATAAACCCTGCAGCACCTGCTGTCGGCGACCCTGCGCGCAGGGCTCGGGCTGTCCGCCTCCCCCAGGCGCTGCCGGGAGCGCGGCCGTGAGGGGCCCGGCCCCACCGGGGCACCGGGCAGAGCTTCCCTGCACAGCCCCGAGTGTTTCGCGGCGTCTCGGCCGCCCGTGGCCTCCCCGAGCCGCCTCCTCCCTCTTACCCGCGGCGGCTCTTCCTCCTCCCTCGGCCGCCATCACTTCCTGCGGGGCGGCGCGGGCAGCCCTGAGGGCGGGCCGGGCCGGGATGGGGCTGAGGGGGCAGAGGAAGGCGGGGAGCGGCGGGGTCGTGCCGGGCCCGGGATGGGGTGAGGGGGCAGAGGAAGGCGGGGAGCAGCGGGGCCGTGCCCGTAGAGGCGAGGGGAGGCTGGCGAGGCCGGCTGTGGGCTCGGGCAATGCCCACAGGCTCAGGGAATACCCTCAGCCCCCGCCATCGAAGCACGGCCTTGAGAGAGGGCCGGCCCACGCTGCATCTGAACTCACTAAACTCCGACAAAAATCTCAAATTATTTCTTTTAAAGGCACAGAATGGCAAGCCATAAACCTAGAGCCACGTTGTGTTAACGCGGGTGGCATGAGGCAGAAGGATTACGAGGGGAAATTAACTGGGTTGCTTGTGCCCTGCTAAGTCCCTTCTCCCTACTATAAACAAAAAATTGAATTTAAAATCCTGTCCATATAGTTTTAGTTTTATAGTTTATAGTTTTAATCCAGCCATTAGTTTTGCTAATGCTGCAAGAAGACCAAAACTGATATAACAGCCACTCAGCAGCTTGGCTATTTGCAATTTTCCCCTTAAAAATAGATATATACCAATGGATTCAATTGCTGAAGAACTAAAATAAATAAGCAAACAACATAAAATGTGTGACAATTTCTATCCAAAATCAGACCTGCACAGCTTGCCCAGAGAATCTGTGGCTGGCCCCATCCTTGGAAGTGTTCAGGGCCAGGTTGGATGGGGTTTGGAGCACCTGGGATAGTGTAAGGTGTCTCTGCCAAAAAAACCCTGAGTGAAACTACCGTTATATTTTTTAATTTACCATTTCTATGGATTTTGTTGTAGAAGAGGCCTCTTTCCACAGGGAACAGTGATCTTTACAATGTTTCTGTCCTCTATTTTTGCAACACCGCTTTCTATCTACATGAAGACCAGCTTCAGTCTTTCCTGAGGACCATTTATTTTTATTAGTACAGAAAAGAAATATGGAGTTTTAGATACTGAAATTTCTATTTAAAGTCCCATTATAGTTTAGTGTTAAATAGCATAACAGCTTGATTTCTCCCTCCTCTCATTAAGTGTTGAACAGCTGAGATAAAAATTGAAATATATTAAACACTTCCACTTCACAGTTTAAAACACTGGTCAGTGCCTGCCAATAACAAGAAATAAAAGAAATATATATAAGTAATAATAAAAGAGATAAAAATTAAAGAGCTGTTTCTAAATGAAGGGCCATATTCTGTTCTTCTTGCCATCTACTAAAAAGCTACTCAAGCAATGTGCTGCCAGCTCTGTGGTGTGGTCAGAATGCATTTGCAGAAAATATATTTTTCTCTTACTCAGCAGCAGTTCAAACAATTTTTGAAAGTATCAGACAAATGTGCAGAAAAATATTAAAGGTGATAACCAGGATTTTCGTAGTTGAGTTGCTTCCATTCCTTCTCTACCTCAAGATGAGTGCCATGCCAATCACATCCGTGTGTAGCAAGAAGAAAAACAACCAGTGTTTAGCTGAGTCAGCTGTGCCTGTGACTTGCCTTCAAATAGCAAGGGCTTGGGTTCTTAATTATGGATGGGGAGATTAATTTGCACAGACCTCAAACATCCAGTGACCCTCAAATCCATTGTTTTGGGCACAGATACCCATGGGAGTGCTAATATTAAAGCTCCAATCATACTTTAACAAAAACTTCAAGGGTGGCTTCCACTTCTACTGAAGAAATGTTAGAGGAAAGAAAAGGTTTTATTTAATCTCTGAATGATTTCTGAGTAAGGCCTAATTCAAATCTCTTAATTAATTTTTAACTGTGTGGCACAGCTGCAATAAATGCATTATTCCTGCAAGTACACTGCCATGCACACAAAGCTTGGGAACATGAGCAACCAATTAAATCAGTGCAAAAATTAATTTCAGTGGTCTCTGTCAAATTCTGGTTTACTTAAAGCACTAGCATTCCTCCCACACTTGCACAAGCATTTGCCAACACTGAATCAGAATCAGGTCTCAGAATCTTTACTTCCAATTCAACAAACATCTGCTTCAGAAAAGGGACTAACTTAACTATTCAAGACAATACTTCTCCCCCCCTACAAATTTCTATCAGCTTCTTCATAAAGGCTTAGTGAATTAATCTTTGCTACTCTGTATTTCTTTTCTACTCCCTTTTCCCAGCTGTAAAAACTTTAAAAACTAGTACTACATTCCAAAAAGATCATATCAGTTGTTACAGAGTGCATGGAGCTAATAGACTTTCATCTCCTCTCTGGAAGAATATCTCATGAAATACCTAATATTTTACAGCATTGAAGCAATACCCTTCATATGTATATGTTTAAAGCAGTTCTTATGTCCCAAAGAAAATAGAAATTCTCACTGTGGAAATTAATTAAGACTTTAAATCTTGCCTTATTCCTTACAAATTCTTTGTTCATTAGACCACCCTGTACTTCGATTTTTTTCTAAAAAGAACCAGCACAAATCAAAAACAACTATGAGAAGGCTAGTATGTCACTGCCCTATTCAGAATCATAGGAAGTGTTTAAATGACTGGTCAAGCATAAAAATTAATGGATAAAAATCTTTGACATAGGAGTATGAAGGACTGTAGGATTTTAAATGTAATTCAGTGCTGCCAGTGGCAGATTCTGCCTTATTTAAAGCTGCAGAAAGCTCTGTTTCCTGTTTTGGAAGCTCCTTTAGCCCCAGCAGCCAGCAAAAGTTAATTCTGCTAGTTGTGTTAGTCAGGGAAGAAATGGATGGTGGAATCGGAGTCTTTTAAATAAAGAGAATCCACACATCTTTTTGTGCCTCAGCACAGGACAATTTAAATGACAGACACAGGTCATGGCTCCAAACCTCATTCAGCCACCACCCAAGCCAAGGGATTTCTTCAGGGATTTTTCTTTTTTTTCCCTAAGGTCTCACAATTACCAGCTCTCTTGAGATAATATAGTGGCTTTCTATTCTTAGCTTATTTCTCCCCTCCCTCTCCCTCTCTCACACACACACGCACACACACATGCACACACACACACACACTTCCTACTCAAAACAAGACCCAGTGAAACCCTCTGCCCACATAGTTATAATTCTCAAGAGAACTTGCATATGCTTTTGTTTTGGGCAGTGACAATGTGCATATGTTTTGATTTCAGGCCCCCCCCATTGGCTCTCAGGCTCCACTTTAATGAAGACAGACCAGCTATTAAACTCACCAGTTTCAGCAAGCTTTAACCCAGCTTCCAGAGTTCCTCTGACCTTGCAAGTTGGAGTGAGATTTTCTAACATGTTGCCTGTTAAAGGGTATTACCGAGTAAATGTTTTGGGTTAGCAAATACACACATTTTCCTGTTGGTGTTTGGTTTGAAAAGTGTACAGTGCTTGGACTCTTTCATAACAAGCTAGAGATAAAGATCAAGAGTAGTAAATCAGATAAGTGCTGTGAAGAGGAACAGCAAAGTTACCCCTGAGCTTAAGTTAGTAAGGAGAAGTCCAAGAACAGTGGAATGGACAGATAATCTTTTGTAGTTGTCATTCCTCCCCATTAAAGTGAGTTACAATTGCTAAAAACAGAATACCCACTGAGATATAATCAAACTGATTCAATTAATTTTCTGTTTACTTGCACATAAAAAAGTGACGAAAAATATTGCTGGATATTTTGCAGGAAATTTCTTAAGCTTTTCCTCTTCTTCCTAAATACTCCATGCCTGGGAGAGGAAAGAGTTTGGGGCAGTCCCAGTCAGTCAGACTTCTATCTTTAATAGAGACGTAATCATTTTTGCTTTAAAAGTTACATGAGTCACAAATCATCCCTGTCATGTGAAGCCAGACTCACCACAGTTGGAAGAAAAAAGGTGTCCCGAATGAAGTTTGCCACAGATACCTGAATTATAATACTGTTTGGAACTGAAAGACAAGAAAATTCCACCTTCTGGAGCACAGATATCATGGATTCAAATTCCAACACTGTGGTGGTGACTGGTAAGATTTTTATTTCATTCTTTGAGCCAGAGATGGTATGCACAAATGCTTCCTCTTTGTCATAAACAGTTTCCTGGAGGGAAAAAGAGTAGCAAATGGTCATACTAACATTTCCAAATGGAAAATAACTTGCTGTGCCTTCCTAAGATAAATCAGATGCATGTCAGAGGAAACAGACTGCAGTCTGCCCTCTCTACTGCCATCCAGTTTGGTTTGTTGTTCATTCTCTCCATGTTTTAATCTTTGTTGACATTCTCTCTGATCAAAACCACATAGCTCAAGGCAGTGCAGGCTACTATTAGATAAAGCTTACCCAAAAGAAGCTCTGAAGCAAGAAAACCAGGTTGCATCACAATGTCATACAGTCAGTGTCCAGAATTAGAGCAGCACATGGCAACTTTCAGGGCTCAGTTTCATGGCAAGGTAAGGGAGTTTTAAACAGGAGATGCTGCCTCATCACTGCTAAACTAAACCATCCCATTTAAATATACCAAAGGAACATGCCTGAACATGCAGCACAAGGGACCAAATTTGGAGTTTCTCTTGTTGGCTCCAAGTAGCGCAGCATCACAGAGGCAGAACCAGCAGCTCAGAGAGTGCTGAGCTTTAAAAGGTTAAAGCTCCTAAGGAATGCTGCTGCTCGCTGTTCCTCTTGTTGCCACTGGCTCATCTGAGGGCAATCATTACACATATCTTGACATGTGAGTTGCTGGATAATTTTCCACTGCAGGTCATCTGAGGATATAGGAACGAGGGTGAAGCTACATCAAAGAGATTTGCATCTTGCTGTTTTCAATTAAACACTCTTCTTTTTTTTCTTGTTTTTTTTGTCTAATAGCTGCAAGATGGGCAGAACTAGTCTGGCTTGCTCCAGCCATAACTGCAGATGAGCTGGATGGGAGTGCAGGAGAGGGCAAGAGGTGTTTGCTAACCTCCTAAAGGGCTGACAGTCTGGTTCTCTCCTATGATATTTATGGCACATACCCTTGTTGGGAACACTTCTTAGCACCCTGTTAGTTTTTTCCTCCCTTTAGATCACCATTTATGTCCCGAAATCTCCTTGGTCAAAAAGCTTTAGACTAGTTAAGACACACGTGCATCTTTAATCTACTACAGAGATTATCACAGCATGTCTCTGTCACATTTTCACCTGCTCAGAATATAAACCTGCTGGCAGGGAGCCCAGTTTATTACATGGAGCCCAGTAACATTCACTCAGCTACTTCTCCACATTGCTGCAGGTATTGCAGTAAAACTCTTGTACATTTAGTTATTTTTCATAGCAATTTTATCCTAAGGAGTAGTTTCTAAGGGCCACCACTGACACAAGTGTTTCATTGTGAGCTACTTAATAAGTTTATTATAATTCTGCAGTTCTGCACACACAAGTACAGAAACTTGTACAACTACAGCTCCAAAATGGAGCAGGTGCCACCCAAATTTTGCTCTCAAAGCAGAGTGGGAATAATGGGGTTTTATGTTTCCTGGAAATGTGAAATGAGCACCATTTTCTTTGTTCCCTCACCACAGGAGAAACTCAAACCTGGAGAAAATATTGTCAAAAATATAAGCTTTTCATAACATTAAAGAGAAAAGATGGAGCAGTTATGAAATAAATATTAACAAATTAAGAAATGCTTAAAGTCTAGCACTAATTAAGCTGTCACAAGCCTGCATTTAGGCTTAATTGTCTCTACATACAAGTTGCTTTCACTGTGCAAAATGGCAATCATCTGCTGTCAAGTATTTACTTGTCCATTTAAGGATTTTAAATATTTAGGAGTTATAGCATTAAAACCATTTCACAAACTCATTTTCCTGACACCCAGTATCTAGGACGTAGCAACACTCTGGATTGAGAACATTAACTGAGATTAATAAAGATAGTGGGAGTTTTCCTTCAAACATTTAATGACAAAATACCCATCTGCTCAAAATTAGGTCTTTTCCCTTTTTATCAAAAAAATCCTTTCCCAAAAAAAGATGCATAACATTGAATGTAAGTCTTTGGAGTCAAAGTGTTTTTTCCCCTTTTCTCCTCTCTTTTCCTGGCGGAAAAAGTGAAGACATTTTTCCCAGCATCACAAAAAAGTACATTTTTCTAGGTAGAAAACTGTAAGCTTTCATTACTTGCTATTAAAATAAATCACAGATTAAATAAATTTTACTCTTTCAAACATTTTCATTAAATATGCATGTCTTCATCTTCATGAGCTTTAACAATAGAATGATACATTAACTGTGACCTGGGAGTATTTAATACCATAACTTTTAGAAGTGGTATTTCTATGGATGATGACCCTTCCCCAAAATCAGCATTTACATGATCTGTCCTATTGGAGGTACATTTATCCAGCTCCAGTTAAGGCTCTCTCATAAGAAAGGCTTGACATGAATGATGATTGCAGGATTAGTTCTTTTATCAGTGAATATACAAATTGAAAATACTATTCCCTTAAGTGTTACTAAAGCTAAATCCTTTCTAAAAAACTCAACCTCTATAACCAAAAATAGGAAGATAAAGATCAAATATGTGTGTGCACACATCTGCACCTAATCTGCAATTGTAGAGTAAGCACAAGTTAAAACCACCTTTCTTTCTTTTCAGGTTTTGGTCCCTTCAGACAATACTTGCTTAATTCTAGCTGGGAAGCAGTGAAGGTAGGCAAAAAAAAAGAAAAAAAAAAGGAGGGAGGCATTTATTTTTTAGACATCCCAACACAAACTGGTTTTAGGCTTTCCATTCCCTTTTCATGATTCATTAAACAGAATTGTGCCTCATGGAGCAGACACCCAACATGGAACAAATAGGATAATGCAGTGAAATATTATTTTGCTTACATTATTTTGGTGCCATTTAAGCACTTTAAAATATTATTCTTTATTTTTAAAATTTATTTTAGAAGTCACACGGTGACTTCTCTACAGCTATTTCATGTGCCACAGGTTATGTCTGTCTGCAGTAAGCCATCATCTCTCCTACCACAGTTCATTTTATCCTGTCTGTGTGAGGTGATTTTCTTCTCACACAAGTGTAGCCTATTGAGTTCTCACTGCCTGCTTCAGGAACACAGAACCTAAACTGTGCCAGCTCTGATTGCGAGTTCATATTTCAGCTTTGGCTTCCACTTTCAAATGACAGTGAATTCTACAGTTAGATTGAAAACAAGGTCATCCAGAGGGGTTTTTTCCTCCATACACCTTGACTGGCAGTAACAAGTCTCAGATGCAGTCTTGAAAATTCCTGCTTGTTTCCTAAATCTGTGCATTAGAACAAATTTAGCTGGGGGATACAAAGGCATGGTTTGGATACCTGGCTTTCAGCAGCAACTGCTTCATTCTCCCTGTCACAGACAGCAGCCTTTCCTGGAGTTCAGTTACTGTCATAAGGCACCTATGAACAGAGTTATTGTGAGAGGATCTTCCACAACAGTTTTTAGCAATCCCAAGGTAGAAAGGAGGTTGCACAATGAAATCTGAAACTAGTGGGGGAAAAGTCAAAGTAGTAAAATTGAATTGGAGCATTGGTCCAAAATATACAAGAAATGACAGATAATATTGGTAAAATGTAAAGTAGGACAAGTAAAACAAACCAAGGGGCTGTGTTCTATTATGAAGACTGAAACAAGTCCATACATTTTTTAATGCTTTTGGACACTGAAATGAGAAGGTCAGCTATAGGAAAGCATTAGTAGAGACAGAAGGGTGATGGCTCTATGGGACTAAAACCATAGTACAAATTTTGGTGACAGCTACTGAATACCTGTTTTGAAAATGAAGTGCACTCAAGCCAAGATGATTGAAAAACAAAGAGCCAGTATGTTTTCCCAAAGACCAAAGCTATAGTAATTCCACCAAAACATACATCTTTTCTATTCTAGCTTTGTTGGGTCAAGAATGCTGAGTGCAGCTTGATGTTTGGTAGAATAAATCTATTGCCCCTTCCAAGTCAGGAGGGCTGTTACCCCTGGCTAACAAGAAACAAAAATACTTCTGTGATACCTTTCCACACCCCAGTGATGACATGAGACCCATAAATTATCTTAACTCCAACTTGACATGTGCCCTAAACCACAAATATTTGTCAGTTGAGTGTTCTTGCCCATTATTTCCTGATTCCTATTGGTTCTAATTTTGGGTGCAAGATCATCCTCTTCTGGCTGTAAAATGGAGAATATTCTTTATCTGCAAGCAGAACAGCCTGGATCGAGGACGCACCGGTGGGATGAGATTTCTGTAACAATGCCATGAGCTGGCCATGCCAGGGAGTTACATAACAAGGGCCACAGCATTCCCAGCAAAACAGATGTCAGTCCTTGTGCATGGAGGAGAACAAATCCATTTCCCTCTGATGTGGCACCCTCTATGTAGAATTAATTTGTATTCAGGCTGGGGATGCTGCTTTGGTTTCCTACTCCCTGGCAAAGGTGCTTAATTCAGGCAATTCAGAGAAATTTGCTGCAAATCTGGAAGCACTTTGAATTTTGATGGGCTCCTCCACACTAAATAGCAATCTCGTAGTATTGTTCCATTGGCCTCATTCATGGGAGTAGCCCTATGATCTTCAGAAAGCTTATGCACATATATTAAAGATAGCAAAATTTAGTATTCACATCTGGAAGTAATCCTGTCTTGGCTTGGGGTACCTGCATAGATCACTGGAGTGACATAAAACCCTCCTGCCAAGTCTCTTTGCTGTGAACCACGCAAGTGTGCACTCAGATTCATCCTCAGGAACGTGCTGAGCAGCCAGACCTACTAAATATGACTGGTCAGGCTTAATGCCTTTGTAGCATTACCCAGAACTATCCTAATTATTATCCCAAAATGAAGTAGGTGCTTATCAAAATCCTGGATAGCGCCCTCAGTGATGATGTAATGCTGATACACACAGTCTTAGAAGTTCACATCCCAGAAGGGTCCTCATACCAAAAGCATCTGAAATCCTGTAAAAATACAGTTAACAGTTCCAGTGTCCTAATTCCAAAGCATAGCCTCATTCTCCATGCTCTTGAAATGGATCCTTGGCCAAAGACCCATGGCTGCCTTTCTGTAAGCAATACTTGATCTTACTCACAAACTGTTTCCTTAAGCTCCTCCACAAGATGCTGCTGATGGGATCAGCTGTGCCCCTGAGCCTCTCTTCTTGCTGTAGGGAGGATCAGAGATTGATCCAATGAGCACAGCCCATTCCAATAGCTACATCCCTTCTATGTCCTCACTGGGCACACAGAAAAATATTTTTTCTCTTACAAATTAATTTTGTACTACTGCTGCCTTTTTGGTGAATAAGCCAATTTCCCTTGAAGTCCTCAGGAATACAATTTGTGAGTAGAACTCTACAAATCTCTATATCTAGTGGTTTAAAAAGATTATTTGTCCAGAATGTCCTCTTTAAGAAAATGAAGATATAATTTTCCAAGGAGGTGAGGAATATCCCATTGCTTTTGCATAGACCTAAGTTCTCATGACAGAGACTCTCACACATGGCCTCCATTAGCATTGCATTCTTCATCCATGGATTTTTTGTTCCTCAGCAGGTACCCCTCGAGTGTTCAGGGAAAAGGGGATCAAGTGGACCCAAAAGCACAGACAAACCTGTCAATTCAAGGTCATGGAGAAAAGCTTCAGAGCTCTTACAGACACCATCACCTGGCCCAGCATGGTTGTCTAGCACTAGAAAGGTATCTTTTCTTTTAGAAACCTGTCTCACTAAGTTTTTCATGGTTCTCATAACTTCATTCACCTGAAATACCCTCCTAAAATATGCATGAGAGCTCTGCCAGCAACACTTCTAACTCTGGAAGTGCAGGACAGTCTCACTAAAGGAAAGCACCACCAAGTATTTACTCTGCATTTGTTGACAAATCAAAGAGTTACCACGTGTTAGTGCTGCAGCACCACATGGGACCTTCAGAATCCCAGATCCCCTGATTTATTTATTCCATGCTACACATTAATGGTCCCACCTAATAACCCTTGATCCAACCCTGTTGCTGTGTCTCCTCCTGCAGAAAGTCCTTTCTGCAGCTTGGCAGCAAAATGACCCATCGGGGCACTCCACCATCAAGGTCAGAGTCCCCAGTTAATAGGGCACAAATGTAAGTTGAGTGACAACATTCATAGCAATTAAACTGTTAGTGCAAAGAACAGGTCACATTTCCAACTGCTTCTGGGAACTATGTCGGCTATCAGGAGATGAGGATCAGATCTCCCAGCAAAATTTTTCATCCTGCCACTGACCATGTGGTCTTTGGAAATCTGTCATTTAATCTGTCTCTCTCCCCTTCTGCTTCAGTTTCATCATCTGTGAAACTAAGACATTGCTATTTAGTGCCTTCATTTCTGTGTTGGAACTTTCTTATCCCTGAAGTTTTAAGAAGGTTATCTACAGGATTAGAAAATAAACCCCAACTTAAAACAACCAAAACCCCAAACCAAACACACAAACAAAACCCTGCTAACCAGCCACACAGAACACCTTTGTTTGCAATGTACTTGCAGTCTGGCTGGGCCAGCTGAAACCTTCTGGTTTCCTTTCTGCACCAGCATGAGCAGTTCACAAAATTAACACACACAACCACCTTGCCAGCAACCCAAATCAGTGAGAACTCAGGCAAAATCTGTGATGTTTTCCAGAGTTTTCTAGAAGTTCAAGCTCTTTCCAACACACAGAGTTTCCAGCACCAACCTGCACACAGTGCTGTGCAAAACACTTCTCTTTGGACCAGAACACCAGTGGACCAGGACCACGACCACAACCCACAACAGCTCAAGGTCAGCAGCTGATAATGCTGGATTTCTTCTCCCTTCCAGAAGAACTTCCCAAGAAAAAAATCTTCGTGTTTTCTTTCGAACCACTTTTCCCACAAAACAATTCTCCAAAACTCTTCTCCTCCTTTGAAATTTCCTTTCCTGTTTCAACTACAAAAGACAGGCACTTGTTTACTGAATTCACTCACCAGTGTGAGCTCTGGTTTCCAGGTGCAGTTACCCTCCTCTAACCATCTTCAGTCTCTCACCTTAAATGCAAAATTGGTTTTGGTTAAGGCTGAGATGAGGAACAACCCTTTATTTTTGCTCCATGTTTACACATCTGGTCTAATGGGGCGTAAGCCCATGGCTGGGGTTAGACAACACAGTAATACATGCTATTGACAACACGCTGAAATTGCTTAGGACATAGAGAGCCATCTTCCTTTGACACAAATTCTCAGCCATTTGCTATTGGCCAGCTTCAGTTTGGTCCTGCACAAAAGTATTTCTCTGTGTTTTTGCCATGACAACTGGTGACAGAGAGCACGAGAGCAGAACAGCATTACAGCTGCCTTTGGGTCTCATGTTCTGCACCAACGTTGGGGGTAGTCGAGTCCTCTAAGCCTTATAGTTTAAAAAAAAGACTCTCATTAAGTGTAAAAATTAAAAATGCTTTGGAAAAGAAAATGCTAATTGTGAACCAGCTGGGGTTTTCTTGTGTGGAGGCTCAGGCACAGTACAGCATTCTTCAGCGAGATGATGCAATGGGCTCTCAAAGACTGTCAGCGCCCACAGGAAAAAAGGCTGGCACTGTTCTCCAAATGTGTTTACTTCCCTGCAGGCATTGTTTCCTTGCTTGTGTCAAATAGTTTATTGAGCACAGCTAATCAATGCTTCCGCTGACAAGAAAATTGGAACAGTTTATATAGGAAGCGAGTGTTGAAGGGCAGATTTCCCAGAACTGTGGGCTTCATCTGCATGGGTATCCTGAGTGAGAAACAAAAACCTGAGAAGATGATGACACTGAATAGTTACAGGTCTCCTGGGCTAATCAGACACCTCCACTTTTGCCTGTGTCCCCTTAAAAACTCAACCTGTACCTTCCTTTGGTAGTGGTTTACTCAAATGGAACAGGGATTTTCAACCCCCATTCTATTTTCTGTGACAAAGCTTTCCACCTCAGATTAATTCCTTCTGCACCCTGCCTGCCACTGCAGCTGCTTACCTTCTGCTGAGGCCTAGGCCTGGTTTGTTAGCCCTGTTCCACTGACAAAATCATTTCAAGTCACTTCCATGTGACATTTATTCTCCAGACCATCTTCCAACCACCTGGCCAACCTGCTGCTTTGAAGGGTGCTCTTGTTCCATTCACCTCAATTCTGGGCATAATTTTTTCTTCAGGAGAATTGGTCCTGTGTGGAAATTCAGCTGTACATAATTGACAGAGAAGTAACATCTCAGTGACATTTCGTTTTACTAGAGAAATGTTCTAGACCAAAAAATAAATTAAACTCATTCTAAATGTGACTTCCTCGTGTTGACAGTGACCTTCAGCACAGCTTAGCTGAACCTGGTCAAGCCAGCAGATCTCGGGCCCCTGGAGTGATAAAGTCATGCTTAAGGTGAATTCTCCTTGGTTTTCTCTCTTGCAGTGCACTTTTTCTACCAGATCTTTCAGAGAAACAGCTCTTACCTACAGCAAAGCCTATTGAGATGCTTTCAAAGGTGGAGCTTTTCTGAGAGACTGCTGTCTCATGGTTCCCCAGGGACCAGTCCCAAATAACCCCTCCCACCCACTGGAGACTGAGCATCTCCTTGGAAAACACAACAATGGCTCCACACGGATACACGTGACATTAGGAAACTGTTTAGCACATTTTAGTCTCTCCCAGTTAAAAGAGAGGGAGCAGCAACAGAACAAATCTCATTGCAGGCCAATGCTCAGGAACCATGGCCAAGGTGTGGCTCTTTCAGGTGTTTTCTCAGTTGAATCAGCCCAGTTTCTTTACCAGTCAGAAATCCAATGCTCCTTCAAGTCCTTGGTGTCTTTTTTGTAAACACAGGAGCTGTCCAAGAGAGGCCTTGGTGAAAACATTGATCTCCAGATCATGCAGCTGCCAGTGGCTTACAAAAAAGCAAAGGAGCAAGTCTGCAAGATATGGACAACTCTTCAGCCACTGGTGGGTAATGATGAAGTTAAGCAATCTCCTCCCCTCCCCTGAATACAATGAAAAAAATCTCCAAGAGAGTATTGCAAAACATCAAACAACTCTGGAAAGTGACTATTGAAACTGTGATCAAGGTTCCAAGCTGAAATTCAGAGCACACACTAATTAGCATGCTGGTTTAACCCCTGTGCCACTAAAACAGCATAACTGATGCTGAACAAAGGAAAGGAAAATATCTACCATAAACTGCAAAAAAGGTACTGCAGCTCTGCAGTCCTGACTAGACACACCAAAAACTACAGCTTAATTTGGTTCTCATTTATAAAACCTTATCAAAGTTTTCTTTAGACATGAGCAAGACTCCTCACCTTGAAGCCAGTAACTCACATAATGCTTGGGCCTTTTGCATCATGTTTTTAAAAAGCAGGTCTCATTTTTAATTTCCTATCTTCTGGTGGGAAAAACCAGCTTACAGTTCATGTTGGGCTGGCTTCATCCAGCACAGCACTCATCATCCTGGAGCAGTGTGGGAAGAACAAAGGCTACCAGGAGAGGGATGCTTGTGGTTTTCACCCAGAAGGTGCCTGCTGCGTGTGGATGGCCCAGAGAAGATTGAGTCTACAATTAATATGAAGACTCTCTGGAAAAACATCTCAGTGGAAGGGATTGATATCATCCTTTCCAGAGATGCAGGAAGGTAAATGTCACCCATCAGGGGCTCACAAAAACAACTCAATCTGCTCATCTAACCCTGGGGAATCTTTGCCATGAGCTCTCCTCCAACCAAAATCACTCCGAAGCAAAGTCTTCAGAAGGGCACAAGTATGAAACCGGGATGATTTTAAATTTTATGTAGAGCAGCCTTCATGAAAAGCTACAGCCAGTAGATATTTTTCCATAGATTTGTAAATTCCAAAAGAAACAAGTTCCAACATAGCACACCCTGTGATGAGCAACTCCAGTAAACCTCAGCTATTAAGAGAGTCTGAAAGCAATACAGACTAGTAGCAGATTTTAATCTATTTTTCTCAACTGGGAGGGATACAAAATGTAAATAGATACACTGGAGAACAGCAATTACAGGTACTGTTAGAACCAGGCCTGTGATCTCATTATGTGTTCCAGTAGCACTGAAGCAATTTTCCACTATGCTAGTCTTCACTGGAAAGGAAAGCAAAGCAGTAATTTTATTTTAAATAAAAATTAGCCAATATTGGCCCTCAAATTCAAGACTTGCACCTGAATTTTAAAAAGTGGAATGATCAGAAAAATGTCTTCAGACAGAGATTTTATGACTTAGACAAAAACTGTGTTACATGGTTGTAATTTCCAGCTGGGTGTGTTACCTTTCCCACCCCACAAGAATGCCTGTCTTGTGATTTTTTTTTAATTTAAAATTCTTTGTGGGTGGGTGTCTGAGAAACCAAACCATCAGATAAGCAACATTTGTTTCTCAAACTTGGTTTATTTCAGCATTTCCTTTATTCACTAAGCAAATATGTTCTTAATAATTTCATAAACCAGATCTGGTTTGGCTACTTAGAATATTTAAATCTAATCAAGGTTTACTGAACCTTAATTCAGGTTCCTGGTTTTGTTTTGTTCTTCGTATTGCAGGTACATCTGTGATTACACCTATTACACTTCTCTGTATTATGGCAATGGAAGAGCTGCTTTCATCCACGTCCCTCCATTGTCTGAGTCGGTAACAGCAGAATTTCTAGGAAAAGCATTACAGACCATTATCTTAGCAATGTTAGAACAGTGTGGGGAACAAAGAGAGATGGATCACAGAGGGAAAAAAATGAGGATTTCTTAGAATGCAATTCCTTACCTCTGAAATGAAGCAGAGCTAAAGATTATTTAAAATCCACACACAAAGGATTTTATAGCTCATGTTATTTTCAGTGAAATTTCCTTGCAAAACCCAACTGTTTGCATCTCTTATAAAAGGCTTGAGGAGAAAAAACCCAAATGATTGGTGGTTCATATTGCTAACAATAAAGTTGTTCAGATTTCAGAAGGTGTGAAACTAGATTGAAAACATTTTAGATGCTTAATCCTGGTTCTGTTTGTTAGAAAGGCATCAATAAAGACTTGCTGACCCCAGATGGATGCTCACAGCTGTGAGGACTCAGCACGGGTTGGATGTAACAGAGATCCCTCTCAGCTCCGTCTGAGTCCAGAGTTCAGGCCACCAAAAAATTTGGGTATGGGAGAAACCAAAACACACTTGGGGATTCTGGTATGGGAAGTGTTACAGTTCTCTCTTACTGACCTGCTGTGGATGCTGCTTTCCACATCAGCCACGGGCTCTGACCCAGAGTGACTTCAGAGAACACAGAAAACTGGAAACGAGCAGGATCTATAATGCTGTTGGTAACTTGAGTTTCGACCCAAAGCACACACTTTGCCCAAATTCTCAGTGCCTGTCCCAAGGGAAAACCCCATAGTCCTTCCACAGAGCACATCCCAAAGGCAAATCCAACAGCCAACCTGTCCCAAGAGAGGCAATCCTGAAGCACTGTGCTGTGGGGAGGGTTAGGGCACGTGGGTTTACCTCCAGAACAGGCACCAAAGGGGATCCCAAACTGTAAAATATGGGAGCAGACTCCTCCACATCTCCAACAGCTCCTTACAGAAGTGCTGGGTACCACAGAGGGCCACAGCTCTGCCCTTCAGCACGCAGGGAGTGTCCATGCTCTCCTCTGAAATCCTGCTGCCAGGACACACGGACAAGGTGAAATCAGTCAGGAACAGCACAGCAGCAGCTTCATCTGGACACCTGGGATTTTTTGAGGGAAACAAAAGCTTGTTCCTCAAGCACCAGCAGTAAAAAGGACAAGAGACAAACACACCAGCACAGGCAGCTGCTGGGGCTTCAGGCCACCACTGAGCCTTGTTTTAGTCAACACCTTGATGCCAAGACTCTGAGGAACTGGAAATGCCAAGACAATGCTGGTTTGCTGGCCACTGTCCTTTCCAGTGTTACAGAAAGCTGAAAGCCAGGTGCTGGCTGGCTGAACGCCTCACATGGGGATTGCTCTGCAGGTAAACAACTAACAATGCTCACCTTATTCACAGGAACCACCTCGTGCAAACTGCCCAAATCCCAGCCATGAAGGATCCAAAAGCTCAGTGTCTCTGGATGAAAATGCTTTTGATTTCAATCAAACAATGGCAGTACTGACTCCTATTAAGAGTAGCTCAGTTAGATGCAGCCAAAAGGGCAGAAGGAGACCAGAGCAGCTTTGCTCTGAGTTTTCTAACCTGTACTTGGTTTGCATAAGGAGCAACAAAACCAGAAACAAACAAATGCATACAGAATTCTTTTATTTAACTTAAATCATGTAGTACTGAAACTACTAGAAAAAAGCAGAGTAAGAGAAACTAAAGGAGCCTTAGCTTCAGCCATTCAAAATAGACAAAGTTTCTTCTTTTCATAATGTAAAGAATCCCGAGTATATCGCAATAACAGGAATAAATTCTTACAACAGAATATACAAAAACATTTTGAAATTTTTTTTATCTACTGATTCATTTTAATATAAACACAGGAATTTCTTTAGGAATAATTTATACACAGCAAGTCTTTTTATGTAATAAATTGGCCATGTTATTGTTTCATTTTCTCTTTAAAAAATTTAAACAAGAAAAATTGGAAAATGTATTTGCAACTGCATCCATTCCTTAGCACTTTCTAGTTTTTTGTCCCAGAGGTAGACAAACTCTGGCCAATCCTTTCATCTCAAACCTCACTGGTTCAGAAAACAGAAGAAGAGAAAGGTGTCCCTGTCCACAGCAGAGAGATTGGATCTTCAAGGTTTTTAAATTACAATAAATAGGGACCCTCCCTTGCTCATTTCAACAAAGCTTCCAATGGTGCTCAACAGCTTTAGAGGCTGCACACAAGCATTTAAAGTGATAAGAAATTTGCAAAGAACTCTTCAACAGTAATTACCAAAGCCACCTTCCCTCTTTCCCTTATGCAGTGACATCCTTCAGAGCACGAGGCCCCCGTGGTGCAGGTGCCCAGCGGCCCCGGGAGCCTGGGGAGCAGCAAACCCCGCTCTGCTTCCCTGACCAGTGAGGTTCCTGTCATCCATGAAGGGAACTGCCCTAGACAGCAAAGTGAAATGACCAGGTAAGAGGATCCCACCCCAACCAGAGGGCTCTGGAAGACCAGGATACTGAAGATACAGAACATTTTCCCACCTCCTTTACTCACTCGCTGTATACTGGGTCACAAAGCTTGGGCGGGACGGGGGAGAGGGACAAGCCATGAATTGGACAAGTCAGCGATTCCTTTTTGGCATATTGTAAAGCTAACTAGTAACTGGTACCATGGAAAAACGGATCACAGACAGACACACCCACACACGGACACAGAAAAGTGCCCTTAAATTATATCTTAGGCATTTATAAACTACAAACATTTTATAAAATTATTCTATGTACTTACAAAACGCAATGAAACATTTAGTTAGTTCTTGTAAACCAGATCTTCGTCAACTGACTACCCGTAATCTACTGGACTTAAAGCCCTATTGAAAATGCTAATTAATGGTTACTAATCAACAGAACGCATACCCAAAGAAATATATATGAGCACACACGCATAAGCACACACACAAGCTAGTGAAGTCCTAAGGTACTTGCAGAACAGGCCGACTGCAGGCGAGACCGATCCGTACAGGCCGATGACCAACCACTGTCACACTCCTGGTAAGGAATTGACTGCTCCAGCTCCAAAGTCCAGAGGTTCATTTACAAGTACCAACAATCACAATTGGGACACCTGAGCGTTGCTGCTGTCCCACCAATTAAGCTCAGGATACTACCCCCAAACTTCTGCCAAGCCCTGTGTCTCTGTAAATCCCCACTGCTGCATCCTTTGTTGTCAGGTGTCTCCCCACAAACTCCTCCATGCTGACTGACCCAGCTGCTCCATGTCAGAGGCTGTTCAGCACCTCTGAGCAACCAGTTCTGAACTGAGGTGTCCTTCGAAGCCCTCCTGCCTACTTGAGTTCTGTATCTTCAGCACCCCGGCCACTTGTGTTGTTTCTACACATCATTCTTCAATCCTTGTCTGCACATCTACTCACGGGTTAAGTTGCAATATCTGGCTTTATCACTGGTTAGTAGGGAGTGGATCCCTTGCACCTTCCTCCACTGTTGTTCAGCCCAGTGATTGAATACACAGTTGACAAACAAAATAAGAATAACAGGAAACAAGTGTTACTTGTACTAATGGAATGAAAAGGGTTTAAAAATATATATATCTATATTATAGATATACATATGCAGATATATATATGTATATATAGATATATATGTATGGAGTTACACCAACAATAGGAGTGCTGTTCACTTAGACTTGGATTGAACCCAACACCCCTCAGCAGTTCCCAGAGGGCCTGACAGCAGCCCCCTCTGGTCACCAGTCATCCTGGACAAACTGGGCTTTCTTTCCTTTGTTTCAAGAGACCAAGAGGAACATCAGTGCACCTGGAACCACACGGCACTTGGCACCAGCTGGGAGGAGCAGGGGCATCACACAGGGTGGCTCCACACCTTGCACCGAGCTCGGCTGCTGCCTCTGGTTTATCGTCCCTCCAAGGAGCACCTGGTTTAGAGCCACGGCTGTGTCTGCACAGCAATCGTGTTCCCTGCGAGCAAACCACCTCCTCTGCCAGGGCACTGGGCAGTGCCACTCTGCAGTGCCACTCAGGAGGGACCCAGAGCCGAGTCCTGCAGTCCCTGCTCCGCTTGGCGATGCCAGATCCTTATCCCACCGCATCGGGACATCCTGGTGCCATTCCTCAAATGCTGGTTTTCAGGACTGGGTGGGCTTTTGTGTTTAATTTATAAACAAACTGGATTACTTTAACTTTATTCAAACATAGCTGAAGTTCTAAATAAATTTTCCATACCAGACAAGCCAGTGGTCTCAGGGAAGAACAACATTACAAACCATATTATGACTCTATCAAGCCAACATTAATTCTCAGTTGTTCACATGCACAAACAACTCGATTTACTGTCCAAGGGAAGTCTGCATGAAAAACCCATGTGAATAAAGCTATTCAAAATGCACAAAACACAACAAAAAAAGCTATGGAAACAAACAGAACAAAAAAGGAATTAAGCTTGAACTGCAAACACAGAATGCAATGGTATCATGAAGGTGGTTTGGTCCAGGAGAGCTGACTGCCATCACACACGGACACGAGGCCTCGTGGCTGTCTTCTACTGAAGTGCTTTTTGAAATGCTTCTTGTGATGCTACGTCATTAGTGTTTCTTCCTAATGCATTGTAAAACCACCTACGTACAATTCTACACACCAGAAACTCGGACAGTTTTAACAAAACCCTCCTAGCCAGCTGAAAGATCTGAGGATCTCCAGTTGTGGTAATCAATATGTGCAAGGGAGGGGAACAGCCACGGCACCCAAAGGTCACTTGAACATCAAACATGAAAAACCAAACGAATATATTGAAAACTTCAAATTTTGCTGGTTTCTCAGGACTAGGGAGAAACGCTCCCTCCAAAGACAAACTGTAGCAGTTAACCACAGCACTGTGTATCCAAGAAGTTGGGTACAACTCCAAGTAGCCAAGCACCACATTACTCAGATACCACAACCAACACCTGCACGAACAGCTGCCAGAGCTGGAAAAAAGGAAACATTATACAGCAAGCTGATGGCAAGCTCATGTTAGTCCTGTGTGCTTGTAAACCAGTTACACGCTGTCAGAGGGCAGTTAAAATTTGATGGCTGGCCCATCAGAATCCACAGTTACAATGCATATAAACAGGGGAAGAAAAGGGAACTGACTTTTTACTGGCACGTTACAAGAAATCAATTCAATGTTAGTTTTGGAAAAAAAAATTTAAAAAAAAAAAAAAAAATCAGTGCTCTCATCAAACAGAAGCAGCAAAGACCAAAGCTGTAAATTTGATGTAGCAGCCAGTGACAGGTTTTGGTCAAGAAAGCAATGCCATCCCATATGAGCCAATTTATTTTGGGGTTCTGATTCAGCCAAGTAGCTTTTTGATGCTTGTGACATCTGAGCAAGAACTGGCAGGAATGACTTAGTCCATTCTACAGGACAAACAGAAAGAACATTCCCTTTAGTATTTCTTCTGGACCTTCAAACATTGTAAACATTTGATTTCTGTAACAGATTACAGGAAATACTCACAAATTTGAAGTTCCCATATCAGGTCAGCTGCATTTCCACTGATCCAAACACGCAGCATTTTGCTGCTGACCCAAGGGCTGCTGTGACAGCACATTAAAAAGCCTCTGTGTTTCCTTAAAGAATGGTCACCCTAAGTCACACAACTCTTGGATTTCTCCTCACAACAACAAATTTTAAGAAATCGGAGAAACCCCTTGGAATTGAGGCAAATATTCTGAGGTGACCCTCTGTGACAGGCAGTGGCTGTTCCCCTCCAGAACCTAGAGCATGTGGTATATGGAGTGAGAGGTTACCAGTATCAACGGCATTTATTGGCTGCTGAGAAATGTGA
Organism: Serinus canaria; assembly: GCF_022539315.1. Lineage (NCBI taxonomy): Eukaryota > Metazoa > Chordata > Aves > Passeriformes > Fringillidae > Serinus > Serinus canaria. The sequence goes on along the minus strand of NC_066324.1, from coordinate 4,108,468 downwards.
GATGTATTTTTTTTATATACACACATATAAAAAAATAAGAGTGAGGTAGATAAATGTTTGAAAAAAAAAAAATCAAAAACTGTCCCCCTGTCATACTCTAAAACCCTTATCTCAGTATTTAAATTCGTTATGGGGCATCTCTACAGTGATTTAAACTGATATCACAAAAATAAATAAAAAATCCTACATAGAATACCTTCTTAATTAACTTTTTTGTCTTTTTCATTTTCAAAAGGGAAAAATAACTATGGGACAGAGGCAAGAGAAGATAATGGGACCTAAACTACACAAGCAAAAAGCACTACAAACTTTTAAAAATCTCCAGTCAAAACTAGCAATCAGTATAATTTTTCTCATTGTTCTTACTCAAAAGATTTGAACATTTCCATCCCAGAACCACCTCTTCCTGCCATCGTTTGGTTGGATCAGTGCTAAACAAAGGCCTAGACTGGAACTAAGGTAAGATGAGCAACTGGTGCGACTCCTCGGGTGTCGACTTCCTGACAGCCCCTCCTTCCCCTCTCACCAAGGCTTCTGCAACTGAACAAACAAGCTCACTCGTCTTCTTTTGTTCTGAGGTTTGGTCTGTGATTTAAGCCACAAGCTTGGACTTGTACAGGTTTCCATAGCTGCCAACACTTCACTGTTTGCCAGCCAAGCCGCCGGCCCCAGCTCCGAGCTTCCCACCAGCCCCACGGAAAGGGCGCAGGGGCCCCCCTTTGGTTGGGGGTGGTTTTCTTCTCTGGGGCTGGAAGAGCAGCCCAGGTGCCCTCCATGAGAGCTTCCCCCCACAACAGGAAGGTGAAGAGCTGGGTTTGGCTGCAGCCAGGTGATTGATGGCCACCTTAGGAATGCCTGGCATTGCCAGCTGCACCTGGCACAGTTCTTGTTCACAGGGTGGAAGGGTTAAAAGAATCTTTTTAAGGATCAGTGACCCAAAAGCCTGGTGTCTGCTGTTGTACCCAACTAATAATTTAAAAAGAATATGTGTGTGTGTGTGTGTGTCTGTGTGGGGATGGGCAGGTGGACATGTGAACAAGCAGGGAGGGCAGGAGGGGTAGGACCCTTGCACAACAATGAATATAAACACTGAACAAGGATGTACTAAATAGTTAACCTTTTGTTTCTGACCTGAGTTTGTATCACGCCTTGCACTGTAAGAGACTCGCGTGCTGTCTGGGCAGAGGTTAGTGGGAAGGAAGGAAAACTGGGGCTTAAAACCACCACACCACAGCACTGCCAGAGTGTTCCTGTGCGGGGTGTCCCTTCTTTCTCCTTGTCCCCCTCCAAAGCCCTGTAGCCCACACAGCCAAGATGTTGTAAAACAACTAATGGGAAGGAAAATAAAATTTAAAAAAAAATTTAAAAAAAAAAAAAAAAAAGGAGGAAATGTATTTATAAAAAGGCATTTAAACAGTTCATGGCAAATCATATGAAAGGTATCAGTTACTGGGAAGGAGGAAGTAAAAGTTACACACTATAGTACAAAGCATAAGAAAATTTGTTGAAGTGGAAGGGAAGGGAAGGAGGGCAGACCTGAAGGTTTTCATAGATTAAATCCACAAAGATAAAGAACAAAAAAAATAGCAGCTTTTTTCTGTACAGACATATAGATGAGTATCTGAACCGTAAGAAAGTTATAAAAGTGACACAAAAGACAATGTGTATGCAAATGATCCATGGTCTAACATAGAACTGCAAGACCCTTCGAGAAGTCTTAATAATAAAGAGAAAAGGTCAACAAAGCATCATATACTTGAATCCGGTTACTGCTTTTTTTTGTCTTCTCCAATTTGTGTTTCTAGGTGTTTTTTCCTTGCTAGCCTGGGAAGGAAGGCAGGCAGCAACGATGGAGATCTCGGCCGCTTATTTTCAGCTTTTTCGTAACTCATTTTTGGCGGGCGCTTGGCTCTTTTGTACGAAATGCACGTGTTTGTTTAGCTCACCACTGCCAGTTTTGTCCAGAATTCACTGGGATGGGGACAGGGGTGGAGGGAGGGCTGGTTCTTTACCCCATCCCTTTTATCTTCTCCATCACAAGAAAAGAAAAAAATAAAAATCACATTTTGTCCAGTTTTGAAAGAAGATCTAGACAATTTGACTTTTTTTTAATTATTTTTTTTTAAATACCAGTGCATGACTGAATAGAACATATTGGTCAGGATCTGTTTTGAACAGAGCAGTTGGTTACTGTGCTCCTTCCATGACTACAAAAAAAACAAAAAAGAAAGCAAAAAAAACCAAACGAAAACAAAAAAACAAAGAGTTCATTTTTTTTGGCAAAATTTGGCAGCGTTGAAAATGGTAACAGCCTTGCACAGATGATGGCCCTTTTTTATTCTTTTACATGTTCCTAAAAAGATTAAAGAGCAACATTAAAAATCCAGTCTCTTTTAGTTTAGGGTTTTTTTGTGTGTGGGTTTTTTTTTTGTTTGTTTGTGTTTTTTTGTTTGTGGTTTTTTTTTTTTTTTTTATAAAGACCTACAGTGTTAGGCAGGTGCTTGCAGGGGTACCGGGAACCACCTGGCCTGCAACATCTTTGATCTGATAAAAGTGCTGTACGGTTGAACTTGCACGCAGATATGTTTCCCATTATGAAGCAAAAAGAGAGACAGAAAGAAAGAGAAAGAAGAGAGAGGAGAGAGGAGAGAGAGACATCAGATCTCAAGTTTTCTGTTGCTATTAAGTGTTAACATTTAAGAGTTTTAAAAGGCCAACTGTGTGCCCCATGACTGGAGTCCTTGACTGAAACAAACATCTGCTTGCATATTGAAAAAAAAAGAAAAAGACGGTAACTTGTTTACTGAAAAAAGGGTTCTCCCAAGTGCAGCTATGGCAGTTCTGAAGATCCACTGAGGTACAGTAGGCTTTTGAATATATTGTGATTTTCTTTCTTTCTTCCCCCAATGCCTGTGTTTGTGTGTGTTTTGTTTCTGCGAGGATCAGCAGGCCGAGGACTGGGGCAGCGGCAGGGCCCTCTCGTTCTTGCGGCCGCCGTTCATGTGCGCGTACGGCTGCCGCTCCTCGAAGCTGGCCCGCAGCACCACCACGCCGGGGCCGTTCTCGGCCTTGTGTCCTGAGTGCTTGTCAGTGGGTTGCAGGGTGGAGGAGGGGTCTAAAGGAATGCTCTCCATGTTCTCAGTCTCCAGGTCAAGCTCCTCTGTGTCCGGAGGCTTGTTCTCTTCACTGTAGAAGAAGGAGACCTCTTTGAAGGCTGGGTCCAGCTCGTCCTTGATGCTACCGATGATTTCCAGGAAGGAGGGTCTCATTTTCGGGTTGTACTGCCAGCACATGCGCATCAGTTCAAACCTGGGCAGGGAACACACGAGAGAAACCTTTACTGAGGGGCTTTAGAGCCACGACTGGGTCGGACAACACGTTTTAGAGAACCATTCCAACCCCAGGGAAGCCAGAGTGACAGAGATCCCCAGGGTTGTGGGTCCAATACCCACACCTGGCCATTTGCTTAAGAGCTGGACTTGATGATCCTGGTGGGTCCCCTGCAGCTCACAAGGTGATGTCCATCTGTGTCACATTTCCACCTTCCCCCTCATCACCTTTCCTACTCCCTCCCACACACCTGCCCACACCTTGTGTCTTGGGGGTACCTGACATCCAGAACCATTGCATACTTTTATTCTGACTTGGTACTTCTCTTTTTCCTCTAAATTACTCTGTGCTTACTCAGCCATAAGCTACATGATTGCACCTCTTGGAGTATCTTTTTCAAACAACTCATCCCACCCCATCAATACTGACTTGGAAAAAAATTAAAATAGAAAATACACGCAAGGTAAAGCACCGCCTTTTTCCCCCGAAAGAAGAAAATTGCATTAAAATTAATTGTAATCCCCAGTGGACATTTGCCAATCTCAAAGACATCATCTAATCTTTTTATTTTAAAATTAGGTTGTTTTCATTTACGGCCAGGGATGCATTAATATTTTACAGAGTGTGAGATCATCTGTTTAAACACATCCATGATTAGATCTGTACAATGTCCCATGCTGGCAAAACAAAACCACAAAATGAAACTGTAATACAGACATAATGAAAACAGCATTTTCATGACACAGCAAAATTGGATATTCCCAGGAGATCGCCCTGAGCTTTAAACATAACACAAGAAAGGATTTCACCGTCTGTGAAGGTGGAATAGGGATGTCTTCTGTTAACACAGCACAGTAATAGGACAAATTTAAATAAGAAAAGGAAGATTAGCATTAATTCTTCGAGCCAACCCTCTGTGTACACAGTGCTCAGAGGAACACGCTGTGTGGAGGAAGTCACTGCTGGCCAAAACTACTACTCTGTGCTAGAGTAAGAATGGATCTAAAAATAAAATAAAGCCAAGAAAGATCTCTCAGTTAAGGTAATGCATGTCTCTGACTCACCTGCCAGCACTGGGACCTGCAGCCCCAGTCAGACCCCCTTGGCTTGCTGGGGTTCATCTCCCACCTCTGCCAGCCTTCCACCTTAAGCCAGGTCACCTCAACTTTTAGCTTCAACTCTAGAGAACAACACCACCATATTTCCAACTTCCACAGATTTTCAGAGTGCAAACGAGCAATTCTATTTCATCTTTTCATTAGTTCTCACTGCCTTGTGCCCTCAGTTGACCAGATCTCTGCATCAGTGTGGAAAAATTTTATTTTTAAATTCAATATACAAAACCAAACAAATTCACCCCCTTTTTGTATCGAACCTAAGTTCATCCCAGAGTAATGTCCCAGCTCTAGAACAACCCTTCCAACAGGACTGACACTGAGCTGGAGAAGCCTGGGCTCTGCAGCCCTCGGTGGGTCTGGAGAGAGTTCAGGAGCCCCAGCCTGAAACAAAACCCTGGCCCAGAAACTCAGGAAATTGGGAAATACTGTTGCACCTCCACTGTGTTCTCAGCTGAGGTGAACCAGCAGAGAGGGCAAGTGGCTGCATTTGGGCTGCAAACACTGCTGAGTGCTTCAAGCAAACCAAAGCAATCTTCACTGAAGTGCATCTAAAGTGCCCAATATCCCTGCCAGAGCTCCACTGGCAGCACTCCCCGTGAACAAACGTCAGCCACCTGAGAATGGCCTTGTGACACCCAACAGAGCTGGCAAAACCAGTCTGTGCTGGGAGAACTCCCCGGGTACTCAATGCTGCATTGTAACCGCACGTAGACACGTAAACACTGCCCAGCTCCTGCTTGGTTTTCAGTCTGAAAAGCCTTTCAGAGCAAAAGCAGAGCCAGACTATAAAACTGCACCGTACCCTCACCCACCAGGGTGAGGAAAGCTTGAGACATAAATATATAAAATCCATTTCTGTTACTTCATTGCTGTTTCCCTTCCAGCTGACTGCTGTGTCCCTGAATAGAAGCTTGGCTGGAGCCAGGAACTCTGGATATTCGCTGGCGCTGCGCCCCGAGGCCTAAGGGCAATGCTAAGGAGATACCACAAGCAGCGGAGTAATGCATGTGACATCAGCACAAACAAGGACATGTGATGTTTCTTTTAAGCCATTCCAGATTTAAAAACCCTACAGAGTTCCCATAAAAGGATTTTTTTTCCTTTTTAACTCTGTGTGTTCGCAGGCCTTGTTTACATTATCTTAAACAAAATAAAAACCTTTCCAATAGACAATGGAGGAATTTACAGGCTGTTAATACAACCTGAGCAGATTTATAAAGTACGTTCCTGACTGGTGGCAAGTGAGCTCCAGGGAGCTGGAGGCACCACTGTGGGTTAGGGGAATAGCCAGCATCCCTCTGTGCATCTTTTGCTCAAGGAACTGAGCAGAAACTGAGTTCTGTTTTGCACCAAGACAATAAAAAACAACAAAACAGAAAATGGAAAGTTCCTATAGAAGCTGCATTCCATTTGTGCTTTGCAATATACTTGATTTGGTGGGGAAAAGCAGAAGGACCTCTCCTCCCCTGCTGGTGCCTGTGCTGCCAGTGCCTCTGCAGAGCAGACCCCGGACTCTAAGCAGGAACAAAGGGAAATCAGCACTGCGTAAATAGTCTACAATGCATGTGGGGGAAGCAATCCTGCTTCAAAAACAGAGTGGAATTCCAGTCTCCACAACTTTTAAAAGCCCCATGGGAACACACTGTCTGAGAGCTTCAGCTGTACCAAAGCTCGGTGCCACGCAGCCGTCACCTGATGAGCAGTGCCATAACAATGGGAGGACATAAAAACATCACTGAGTGCACAGGAAGAGGAGAAAAACAGCAAAGCTTCTCCTGGCACTGTCTTACTGAACCATCTGTCTTATTGCATGGTTCTGTCTGCAGAGCCACGCGAGCTATGCCAAGAGGGTGTAGCATAAACACAACTGAGGCTTGTTTCACCCTGTACAACAGCAAAGGCCCTCCCCTTTGTGCTTTGCCCTTTTCACAGGGATTCATCACCTCCCAGCCACGGGACAACCTCCTGTAAAATCCCCCTTTGCCCAAGCATCCTTTGCCCTGCTCAGCCACGCTGTGGAACAGAACCTTTCCAGCTCCACCTAAAAGCCACTGACCCACTGTGCCAGGGTCAGGGCAGCACAGGCACTGACAAGCATGACCAGCATGGCAGGGATGGAGACACAGAGGGTCCCAGCCTGCCTGCACCCTGTGGAATTCATGGGGGGAACACGAGGTCCTGAGGGGAGCTCCTGCTCCGTGGCTGGAGGGTGCAGGGCTCTGTCACCATCACATCACCTGCATGGCTAAAAACAGCAGATTTGGTGACAGCAAGATTCTTCTCACTGTTCTACACTTCCCCACAGCAGTTCCTCTTCCACCTGTTCTGGAGGTTTCTCTCTGTCAGCACACTCCCCTCTCTCCACAGACAGCTCCACTGATGTTCTGACCAGAATTTCAGTTGCTTCCAAGCCAAACTAATTTAAAGAACAAAGTTCCTGTGCTTTTGTAGGTACCCTGAGAGACACAGGAGGACAGAGCTCCCCTTTTCACCTGCTTCCAGGCAGCACCAAACCCAAGTGACCTTCCTGCAGCCAGGCTCTGCTTCTGGGACATCCTGAGTTAATATCAGGAGTCAATACTGAAGTATCACAGACCAGCCTCCACCAGCAAGATTTTGTGCTACCTAAAAAGCACCTCCCACTAGAACAGACATGCCCAAAAACCTGCCTTTAAACACAATCCTGTAGCAATCTCCATAAAGAGGATCCCTTGGTTTACAAAGGGTTTCATAAGCACTGGAGAAAGCAGTGGCCTGGGTGCAGAGTAAGATCCATGTGCAATTTCAGGGCTCTTAGACACTGTTAGAAACACTCTCCTGCCCATGTCCTCATCCTCCTGCAGGTCCCCAGCTGAGGAGAAGTTTATGGGCCCTGGAAAGGACCTCTGCCTACAGAGCAGGTCTGGTCCTGCCAGCAGTGTGTGGCAGTGGGGATGTCACACAGGGTGGCACAGCATTGTCACAGCTTCCTGAGCAGGGAAAGAAGTGAAAACATACAAAGAATAAAGCACCACAGGTTTTTTGATTGCCAAGTACATGTGCAGGGAACAAGGGTGAAGGTTACTCCTGGAGATCTCTACTGTTATTCCTACAAATGCCTACTTGAATTTCAGCAGATTTGGGTGTCAGTACTAAAACAAGCTGAAAGGGAGCAAAAGCAAGTCACAATAAGGTCATGGTCCCCTCCCCCTTTTTTTACATTTGGGATAAAGCCAAGATGTTTTATACACAGCTTTATCACTAAAAAAAACCAAACCAAAAAAGTCACCACCAGTGTGGACATGCCTTAGGTCTGAGTTCAGCCTCATTCCTTTTTCTGGCAGAGCAAAGCAGCACAATTCAAAGGCAGATTTTTTTTTTTATCCAGCACCTCTGCACTGTGAGGCTGAATCCTGCTGGGCAGAACCAGCTTGTGAGCAGCTTCTCCACGAGGAGCAGCACAAGAAAGGCCTCAGCTCTTACACACCAGTGCAAAGATTTGCTCTGCCAGACTTTAACCAAGCTCTCCCAGCTCACAAACCAGGACCATGAAAGTGGATTCACCCAGCAGCAACAGCCCTGGAGCAGAGGAGATTCCCTGAGTAGGGGGAGGAAGGAGAACTGGGTGGGCTGCAGCAGAGAGAATTCTGGCCTGACTCCCCTCCCACCCTGCTCATACCACACACACCCCAGCTTAACAGGGAATTTCTAATGCTGGATCTCTCCCCAGAGAGGCTGGTCTCACTGCAGAGGTGCTTTCTCCTGTGAACCCAGGGAGCTGAACCCATCACATCCCTGTCCTTCCCAGTTGTGCCCACCCCATTACACAGCTCTGACTGTGTTAAACAATGTCCAGTCAATCCGACGGCCAGGAATTCTCCACAGCATCTCGAAAGGGAAGGAATGTGAAACCAAGGAATCACATGGCAGCTACACCTCCCCCTGCATATACCACCCACCCCCCTCAAACAACAAAACAACACTGCCTGTCATCTGAAACCACAGCCAGGCTCCAGCCAAAAAAGCTATTTTCCTAAGAATCCCAAGCAGCTGAGGCCCTTAAGTGATTGTATCCCTTCTGGGGGCCTCCAACAAATTTCAATAACTGCAAGAGGCAGTATTTCCTTCCCAAAAGTCAGTTTGGGAAGTATATCAAAGCAATAAAGTCTGAACAACTGAAACTGCTGTACACAAAGGCCAGCAGAAGTATTTCAGCAATGTAAAGCTAAAAACTGGAGCTGCTGCACTGCACACCCTCTGCTGCTGTGAAGCTCTGGGTCGATCCTGGGGCAGGGAGAGGATTTTCTGTGGAAAACCTCACCCTGTGCTTGCAGGGAAGGAAACTTAGCAGGGGGGATTGGTTTATCTCAATGGGACAAGTGCTGTGACTGAAAGAGCAGATCCAATCTAGCTCCAGATACACTGATTTATCTGTATACTGAACTAAAAAGCTGAATTCCAGTGTTTACACACATTTCAGCTTGTCCCATGCTCTTCCCTCTCTTTATGCTCAACACAATTACTTTAAGCAGAAGAGATATGATGTAGGCACAGAGCCTCCTGATGTAGCAAACGTCACTTATGAAGTGACATTTTTATTAAGCCTAATTTTATTTAGTAACCCAAAGCTTGGATTTTGTTTGCTTTTTAGAAGAGACAGCCCAAGGTGAGATTCTGGCCACGAGCAAAGCTGTTTTCTGGAACGTCTCACTACTGTATTGACAGAGACTGGGCAGCCCCCCCTGTGGTAGCTGGCAAGAGCAGAGCCTGCAGGGCAGTGGTGGCACTTACAGCATGTCAGGACAATTGTCAGGCTTTTCCAGCAGCCCCCCTTCCATGACGAAGCGCAGCACCTGCTCGTTGGTCATGCCCTGGTACGGCTGCTCCGCCAGCGTCGCGATCTCCCACAGCACCACTCCGAAGGACCTGCAGGAACAGCACAGCTTTAGGCTCCCAGCCATCTTCACAAGGGTGCACTTCTGACAAGATGCTGAGTGCTGGGTGTCCATGGGTGGGTTATTTTACCAAAGAATTCCAGTTGTTCAAAAAACACATGCCTGTGGTGACAGTCACAACCCCTCCCTCAAGACTGCTGGCTTCAAATACAGCCACTCTAGTGAGAAAAGGGCTCAGGTGAGAAAATCTCAGTTACCCCTTTGTGACATGCATGTAACTGTGTTCTTGAAACACAGCTTCCAGCTCCTTCCAGATAACTACAAAGGACAGCAGAAGTGAAAAAAAAAAGTTTGTCTAATAATAGGAATTGATTACTGGCAAAGGAAGATAAGCATAGTTATGTAATTGGGTAGTTTGGACGTAACTATTGACACTTTCTAAAAATATCTCCATTTAAAATTAGATTATTGAGCAGACACAGCTCAAATTGTCTGCCCTGCACTGAAGAGTCATCTACTTTTAGAGCTGCTGGGCAAAGAAGGAAAATCTCGATGCTGTCTGACTTGTGTGGTAAAATGCTGAGTCAAGCTGAGGGAAAAACACACAGCTCCACTGGGGGGGAGTTATGAAAACAGGAGTCCAGTGTCATTAGCTGGTTATGGCCCTGTGGTTTTATCTTTCAGATATCCCTGGGATCCAAACTGGTTTGCATCTGGAGCCAGAAGCCACAAACTGCCTTGCAATTGTTTTCCTTTTAGGGGAGGGAGGGACAGGGGGTCAACTCAACATTTGGGTGCCTTTGAAGCTTCTTTGATCACCACAGGGATAACGAGGACAAGTCTTGCACACCTACTCGTCAGATTATCCTAACAAATAAACTCAGATTGCTCCTTCCAGGCAACTGCCAGCCTTGAAAGAATGCAAGATGCTGAGGATTTATTTATAGAAACCCACCCTCACCCTGAACAGTATTGCATTAATTTTAAAATGTCCTCCTTCCCTAACTACAACAAAACCAGCCCTGTCTAATTACCTCATTCTTCAGCCTGAAAAGCATTAAAAGAATGAGTTGCTAAAATAAAGCTCCACCCTTCAAACCTCCAGACACTCTTCCTTCCTGCAGTTGCCATTTCACCTTACAGCTTATAAATCCTGGACTCCAACCACTCAACAGGGTTTTGTCTTTTTGACATCTTGGCTTTTAAAACTGATCTTGAAGAACATGGAACTACATGTCACAACATCTGCCCAGAAAAGCAGGAAAAACAATCTCAACCTTTTGTTTACTGTTTGATGCAAATAAATGGCCCCTAAAACAGCCAAGCTCCACAGCTTACACTGAGCAACTTCAAATCTGAACCAATAAAAGGATTCAGGGAATTTCTCCTGGCATGAAGAGATCTCCAATGTACAGTGCCTGGTGTAAAAGTCACTGAGAAGGAATGATCCTTTTAGCCATAAGCAGATCAAGTAAATAGACAGCATTTCATGACAGTGTTAAGTCAAGTTCCACTACATTTGGAATTTAGATTGAAATTTCTCTGTAGCTGTGGATACATGTTCTAAACAAACAGACAATTTCCCATGCTGAGCCTGGTTTTTTTGTGCCTCCAGACAAGTACACCCCTGTGAACCAAATTTCAGAGTAAATCCCTTCCAACAATTAAGATGCCAAACCCTCCCAAGGAGAAACTCTCTGAAATACCCACGAGTGCTGTGAGCCTCCTCTCCATAATACATTTTTTTCCCTCTCTATGCTTACAAGTAAAAATCTGTCAAGATTTTACTGCTCCTCCCCTTCAGCTTTCCAATCCTGTAATCAGTAAACTACTCTCCAGGCCAGGATATTCACTCAGACTGTCCCACTGATGAAGTGCAATACTGTTTGCACAATCCTGCTTTGGTCTGAGCAACCAACAAATGCCAAATCATGGAATCCCAGGATGGCTTTGGCTAGAAGAGAACTTAGAGCCCATCTGTTTCACCCCCTGCCACAGTCAGGGACAACTTCCACTACCCCAGGCTTGGCTGCTCCAAGCTCCATCCAACCTAGCCTTGGACTGCTCCAGAGATGGAGCAGTCACAGCTCCTCTGGACACCTCGTGCCAGGGCCTCACCACCCTCACAGGGAAGAAATTCTTTCCAAAATTCAATCTAAACCTCCTCTCTTCCTTGTTAGGGAAGCGCTCATGTACTTCCTGCAACAAGTACAGCTCTAATTTATATCTGACACCTTATTTGGTGTCACCTAGGGGTTTTTTTGTTTGGAATTTGAGTTATATTTAATGAAAAATAACATCACTTAAGAGTCCCAGGCTAAAAGAAAGCACTGTGGAACACATCTGGGACATGCCCAGTGCCCACCCTGAGCTGCTGCTGAACCCTTTGGAGGCAATGGCTGGACCTGAAAATTCCTGTTGTGTGGTTGGAACAGGCAGCTCTGCCAGCTCCTCACTCCAGGCTTGGTCAGTTCAGCATCTGGGGATTTTCTAGTGATATAGTCCAAATTTCTGTCTGCTCTGTGAAACTGTTACAAGTCCCAAAATTCTTTTACTGGAGGGACTGCCAAAAGCATGCCTGCACTGTTCAATCAGATAAATGGCTGATACAGGGCTTCCCTTCAACTCAATGTGGTTGTTTTCATCTGCTTCCAAGTCTGAGGGTTAGTGGATTCAAAAGTAAGTTACTAGCCATATGTAAAATAAAATTTAAGCATCATTCTGGTGCTTTGCTTTTTCACTTTAATTCCTCTTAGGAACTTTTTGTTCAGAGCTGGTGCTGTGAACTACAGACCACTGACTCCAAACTCCTCAAGCTGCTCACAGAAAATGCAGTTTACTCCTAAAACACCATTCCTACTGACTTCTAGACATTTGGAGGCAATCAGCTGCCAATTTTGTAACAGATCAGCAGTAAAAACATCTTGTTAGGAAGGCAGAGAAACCATAAAAGACAGAGGAGAGGTTTTGCCAGTATACAACCATCTTCTGCCAAGTCCTCTCTACCTATCTCCAAAAGCTGGGGGGTGTGTGGGGAATTGTTCCAGGGGATTACTTCTCCCAAGTACACGCCTCTATTAATAACTGCACAGATAGAGCAAGCATGCAGTGTGCTTTGAAAGAAAACCCTATTTCTGCATCTTGCAGTATAAAAACCAAGCAAACAAAGCTCCAAATGGAGAGGGATATGCACAAGGGAGAACTCCCCAAAAAAGCCTGTAATTGTACACAACCCATCTGGGGGAAAGTGATGTTATTTACACAGAAGGTTTTGATGAAAAAGCAGGTCAGCACTAGGAACCTCTCTATATTCTTGGCAACTTTTAAAGCTTTTCTTGAAGGAGGACAATTTAAAAAATGACAACTTGCTCTTCCAGGCGAAGGTAATGTTTTTCACTGTGCAACTGATTTTACAACTAACAGCAGGAAACACGCTGCCACCTCCAGTTCTGGAAATCCATTTAATTCTGCTCTCCCTGAGAGCAAAATTCAACCTTTCAGTTCTTGCTGAAACGTGAACTCATGGAACAAGAGAGTGACCTCTGAACAGACAGGGGAAGCAGTACCCTTAGTTAAGGCTACTAATACAGGAAGAGAGGCTAGAAAGAAGGAGGTTAAAGCAGTTTTGCAGAGCCCTGTTTTGTTACCAGACGTCGGAGTGCGTTGTGAAGACTCCATCTTTGAGCGACTCCGGGGACATCCAGCGCACAGGCAGCAAACCCTTCCCTCCCTTCCGGTAATAATCTGTCTCGTAGATATCTCTCGTCATGCCAAAATCTACAAGGTAGAAATACTCTGAGTTTGTGTGAGAAAAGGACGAACATCTCCCCTTCCTACAAGGCAGAGAATCACACTTGGCTGTGAGGAATCTGTGCTGTGTTCCCACGACACTTGGCTTTGCAGACACTTCAGCTGCTGCCTCAGGGCTGGTGACCTTCCCTCCCAACACCACCAGACTGTGCCACTGACTTCGGGGTGAACAGTCTGAATGGTTTAAATATAGGAATGGGAAAAGTTACAGCATTTATGCTCAAGCTTTGCAGCAAGATGAGTCTTCTGAAGGTCACATAATTCACTAATTGTTCCCCAAATTCAGTGTTTTTCATTTTTTTTAAGGAGATCCTTTAGTACTTATAACCACTGTGTTTAATTGAACAATCTCACATGCTGAAGGAAAAGCAACTCTTGGTTTTCTTTTTCCCATTTCCAAAGGTAATTCCCAGTTCCTGTACAATATTCCATTTCAAGTGCCACAGAGGATTATGCTGTTCATTTGTGATTAACACACCCAAATATTAAAGACATACTTCCAGTTTATATCCATGCTTAGCTGTAAATTCATAAACATTTGCAAGACTTGGATCTAAGCATGTTCATCCCCCTGACTGTAACTAAGATTTATTCAGGTGGTTTTTTTCTACTATCAGTCTGAGACAGAATTGCTGGGTCTCACACTTGCCCATTGAATTCAGTTACTGTGTTCTCAAGAAGTTAATAAATTAGTGGTCATCAGTCTGATATTAAATGCTGTCTGATGACACATAGGGCAAAATCCATTTTACCAGCACAGACCTGTAATTGCCCCTTTTTTTCCCCCAGGAAACATGCACAGAACTCCCCCAGTTCTCCCAGTTATCACCAGTCTGTGGTCAGTGACCAAGCAGGGGTACCAGGGACACCGGTACCCAGGGTGATTATGACTAAAAAGCCCATCTGTGCAGCTCCTCCATCACTCCCACACACCAGGGTGACTTGATCCCAGCTGAATGGAAGATTTTTGCAAAATGTAATGCAAATAAGAAACAGACATGCAGTGAGCACAGGGTAGTGTGGCATAAAGCTCTTCCTCTGAGATCTGAACAGTCTGAGCTGGTGTGTTCCAGCCAAGATGCTCCTAAACTGTTTCAGCATGAGGGGATTTTCAATGCTGCTACATAAACAAGAGCAGTGCAGCACATTCACAAAGTGCTTTTGGGGTAACCATGAACACATTAAAGGGAAGAAGTGCACCATATCTTCAGTTTACAGAATTGTAAAACAAGCTGATGGGGGCAGGAGCAGAAAACTGCAATGGGAAGGATTTAGGCTGACTTCCCACGAACCTGCAGAAAATACAAAAATCCCCAAAAGATCTTATTTCCTAATTAACTGACTCAAAATGAAATCATTTTTTCTTTCTCCCAAATGACAGGATTACTTACACAAATTATCAAAATAGCTGAGTTAAGCTCAGAGAAAAAGAATTAGTTTCCTACAGCAGAAGGCTGTTGCTATACATGTTATTTTAATATGCACAACTCAAAAACAGCCAACAGCTTAAAATCACTCTCTCTGGAGAGAAGACTGAAAAAACTCATCTGACACTATTTTGGAGGGATGGTGAAAGGGAAAAAAAATTGGTGATCTAACAGCAGAGCAGAAGAAAAGCCATTCAGCTGTCTGGGAAGCAGAACTCCAGTTTAGACTGGAAAGCACCCAGCTGAAGTCATTCCACTTCCAACTCAGATATGATTTAAAATAATCCTAAAATTCTCATTCTTGAATCAATAAACAGGAGGTAGAATTATTTTTGTGCATTGTCAGAGACATGAATGACACACCAGTGGTAACTACACCATCCACCCAGATGTCTGCAGTGCCTGAACCTAAATCACTGCCTCTTTTTAAACCCACATGCTGTACTGCTGCCTCACTGGAACAACAGCAAGCAGAGGTATTCCAGAGGTTTCAACTCAGTGTTAACTGCTCACAGGTCTTAAATCACAGTAATCTTCACAAGGAACATATTTCATTCTGCAGATATTTCATGTAGAGCTCAGCTAAAAAAAAAAATAACAAAAAAGACTGATTTTCCAGGGTGATTCTACGAGCTGTGCCAGGGTCAGGAGAGCCCACCTCCAATTTTGACTGTGAAATCCTCAGCCACCATGCAGTTCCTGGCAGCCAGGTCCCTGTGCACGAACTTGTTGGCGTTGAGGTAGGCCATGCCGTCGGCGATCTCCCCGGCCATCTGGATCATCTTCTTCAGCGTCGGCGGCGCCTGCCCGGGGTTGTTCTGAGCAACACAAGGTCAAACAGTTAACAGACCACAGCCACTCTCCTGTGCACATACTGTCCTCGTGTTCTGTTCCTTTAATTTATCCACACTGGAATTTCCAGATCAAGGGCAAAAGCTGCTGAGCTCATTTTCTGCATAGGCTGCTGTGATTTCAGTGGCAAGTGACCTGTGTGTCATCTTTATCCTTCAGACTCTGCATCATATGAGACAATTTTAGCTGTTAGACTGATGGCCCATGCATGAGAGCTTGCACAGGAGCGAAGATAACAGATATTTACTTTCCAGCAGGGGCAATGGGCAGGACACACAACATGAAACCATTATCCTAACACGTGTTCTTAAACCAGCCAATTTCTGTAACATCTTGATGAGAAAGTAGATCAGACAAGAGATCTAATGCAAATTTGGAAAAGAGGGCTCGGTGGCACAAGAAGGGACCTATTCCATGTGGCACCCTGGGCTGCCTCATGAAAGAGCTGCTGGAGATCACACAACAGCTCGTGTCTTGTCCTTAGACTGAAGGAGAAGGGCAGGAAAGGCTAATTGCCTGCTGCTTCCAACGTGAGGCTGTCTTGTTCAAGATGATTCAGACTGAAGAAATAAACATCCAGCCACTCATGACTCACCTCTGTGTCTGGCCTCAATGATCTCAGGTAACTTTTGAGGTCCCCACGTGTCATCAGCTCCATGATAACCAGCGTAGGCTGGCCCTGAGAAACAACACCAAGCAGCCGAACCTGGCAGAGGAGAAACAAATGTTCAGTACAAGTACACAAGCACAGCCAATTATCATTTATTCATGTTGATATGTAGCCCTGTGGGAAAGGTCTGAATGCAGACGTGGTTCCACTTTCTGACTGGGGTTTCATGATAACATCACAAAGCTGCGCAGAGTTGAAGCTAAAACCCCAAATTCCCACTTCAGTCCCGGAACAGCCTCGTGTCCATGAGCACCAGGGCTGGTGAGTCACAGGCTGGTCACATCCTCAGGACTCACCACATGGTGACAGTTGAACTCCTTCATCACCGAGGCCTCGTTCAGGAACTCGATCCTCTCGCGCATGCTCGCGGACTCGTTGACCGTCTTGATGGCCACCCTGGTCTCTGGCTCATCCTTCACCACTCCCTTGGCAATTCCCTCGTACACCATTCCAAAGGAGCCTTGCCCAAGCTCCCGACACATGGTGATCTTCTCCCGGGGCACCTCCCACTCGTCAGGGACGTACACTGCGGGGAGAGAGAACAGGCCCTGATGTTCCACAGTGCTGGGATCCCTCCCTGCTCCACGACAGTTCTGGGGTTCAAACCCACACAGAATGCTGAGACCCTGCACCATGTGTGCAAACAGGCCAGGGGCTGTCCCATACAGAGGTAGGGGGACGGTGACATACAAATAAATCTGAAAGAAAGGTGGACTTGAAGTGGCCTCTCTATGGTACTGACATTGAGATAGAAATAATGAACCTCAAAGCCAAAACCAGGGTGGGAAGAGGCTCAAATCAATGCTTTAGGTTAAATCTTTTCTTGGAATCCTTGCTCTCCCAATTCTCCCAGACAGCATCAAACAGACTTGATCATCTGTATCAGTTCAGTGTCTGCTGTATTCTCCATTAACACTGATTTTATGGCTAGAGGGAAGCAGACTCTGATCCAGCAGTTTCTTTGCATGGCACTATTCTGATCCCTTGCACACACACCGTTGCACCAGCAAAGGCAGAACTTGGCGCTGCTGCTGCAGGTCTTTGATCTGAGGCAGAAAAGAGCTCTCAGAAGGTGACTGCCAGGAGGCAGGACTGCCTCAGGCAAGAAGACATCCAAGTACTCACTGATGCTGCTGCCTATCAGTCACCAAAGGAGGGGACAGTTGTGTCACATGCTCTGCATGGGTGAAATGACAGGATGAAACCAGAGGATTATGGCATGACAGTGACAGACCTTTAACCTTAAAGGTGTTGCTACACAAAATAACAGCAAAATAATCTGCTGCCACTCTGGGTAAACCCATTACTCTCCTGGGGGCTTTGGGAAATACTATTCCAGCAAGAATCAGCACCAAACTAAACCATAAACAGGAGAACCGAGGCCTCAAGGACACTTGTCTGATGCTGTCATTTCTTCAAGCAGTGGGTTTGTTTCAATAGGGCAAACATGAATGAAAGACCACAAATTTATTCATTCTTCCTTCATTCCAGTGAAAACATCATTGCATGAGTAGATGTAAGACTGAAAGTGAAACTAGTGAATCCAAATTTACCTCAGGTGGATAAAAGTACAGGAAAACAATTTAAAAACTCCCCAACTTCAACAGACAAGTGGCATTTACATATTAGCAATTGTGGATTCCAGAGCTGTCCTAATGAAATAGGGAAAGTGGCTTTACAGCACATCTTTTAGGGTTTCATACCTTTCTAAGTCAGACACCAACAGAACACAGGACAGTAGAAGCATCACAAGTTAAGGTCACACTCACCATCTGAGGCACTGAAGTACTCAGGGTTCACAGAAGCATAAAGTACTCCATTGCCCAGTCTGTCACTGTTCCTGGAGAAACATTGGGGTTTATTTCTTTTACCTTTAAATCTGAGTATATTTCAGACCATCTCTTGTACAGCTTTTCCACTGCCTGCTCAACCACAGAATATTCTTTACTGCATGTGGAGTTTTTCAGACCAAGGGACAAACTGAGATCTTATCTACCTCACATAATCAATGGGAACCCAGTCCAGAATAGCTTGTCAGGAGTTCTGGAGTCTTCTCCATACCAAATCAGCAGGAAAATGTAAACACAAGGTACTTCAAGCTTTCTTTTAAGAAAGGCACCTATATTTTTATACAACCAGGAGACCCGGGGCTGAGAATGCACTTTACTATCATCAGCTCTGCTGTGGGAGTGAAGTTTTTTAGCAAAAGACAAAATTAGGGGATTCCATTCAACTGTTTCCTAAGTGTTTCTAATACTTTATTTTAAGACCACACAATGCCACACCTCCCAATTTTACAGGTATGATTTTGAGAATAAGACATGTGATAAATGCACTTTGAGAGCTTTTGCAGGAGAGAGGCTCACAGAGAAAATATTCTTGTGTTAGAACAGTTTAAACAAGGAAAAGTTATCAGGAATTTCACCTAGGAGAGCCTAAGGAAGGCAAAGCAGGTATTGCAATCACCAGAGACAAAGCCCTTTCTGGAGGGCTTGAGCAGAACTGGTACCACAGTCTGCAGTGCTACCAGTGAATCAGAGCTGGAAATCATGGGATGCTCAATGAGCATAATTAATGTGAGAGTAATAAAAAACATCCACAGCTAGAAAGTTGCAAGACTGAACATTTGTACTGCTATTAAGTTCTCGTTACGTATTTCAATGAGATTTAAAAAAAATAAATCATTAGTTACAAAAAACAAAACTGAGGAAAACAAATTACCAGAACAGTCCCAGTGACAGCTCTTGGCCAGAATATAATTTTTTAAGTGGATGTAAGACTTTGAAAAAAAATCAGATTAACCTAAATGGAACTAAGCTTTCATTATTTATATTGACCCATATTTCAGTCAAATCTTCAGGTTATACAGGTCCAGTGTGTGCCACCAATGCCCCACTGATGTGCTCCTCACAGCCTTCCTCTTCCCAGTCAAACATGACACTGCAATAAACCCTCTCCACATCTCCAGCAGCAGCAGCAGCCAGATGCTGCTAACTCTAAACCACCTCCTTTTCTATACCAAGAAGGCAGAATCTACCTCAGCCTCTCAACTCCTCTGAATGGCATCTCTCTTTTTAATCTCTAACTCGCTCCACAGGCACGGATTTGAAAATAAACAATTCCCCTCCTGCAGGTTTAAACCCCAGCACATGGAACTCACCTCTTTTTGTTAAAGACATAGAGCATTATCAGCAATCCCCCAAGGATGAGCAGCAGAGCAATAGGGAGCACAATTACCAAGTGCAGGAAGTTTCCATAGTTTGCTGCTGCAAGCAACAAGAAAACAATTGTATCAGGGTTTCTAGAAAACCTCTGTTAACAAAGAAACATTCAATACCCACTCAGTGTATTTCCATGCAGGGAAGAAATCAAAGTTCTCATTTTCTTGTCTGATGTGGAAAAATGCACTCAGAAACCCTCCCTGACTGCAGATGAGTGAAACAAGAAAGCAGACACTGAAAGGCATTAATTTTGTACAGAACAGTGTCTGTCTGGGCTTTGTTTTCACAAGTTGTGCTTAAAGGACTTGCATTCCTCAGTGAACAATATCCAATTGTTCACTGGCACATTCACCTTTTTTCCACCTTTTATTCACCTTGCAGCTGCTTATGTTCAGAATATACATGCACTGCTCTTTACTTCAAATTGTTCAATGTTCAGCAACCAGAAAATCCAAAAGGGATAAAAGGTGGAGTAGCAGTTTTCTGGGGATATATCTTCTCTACAACTAAACACAGAATATCTTAAAGAGGGTCTCTATGGTCATGTTCTTCCAAAATATAAATTACTGCCATTGTCAGGACCAGCATCACCCTTTCATCAGGACACTTTTTTATCAAATGTCACTCAGAACAGGTCAACCTGCCAGCCAAAAATCTACACAAATGATTTGTTTCTCCAATTATTTTGCAATTTTAAGCAGGTTTGCCTTGTTGCCACAGGTTTTGTACATGGCAGCTCCCTGTTGTTACAGCTAACATCACATTCCCAACATAGCTGCACTCCCCAGGAAGCCACAGCAGGGTTTTCTCCACCCCCACACCTGGCTGCACCCCTCACAGACACCCAAAGCTGCAAGGAAAGGACCACACCTCACATACCCCTCCTGGCTGTCCACACTTGCCAAAAAAAATGGACCAGAGAAGAGTTCCCAAAGAACCATCAGCAAGTAAGAGAAGTCTTCAGAGGCAAGAGGCTCAGATATCCAGTCACAGCAACATCAGGAATTATTAAAAAAACAATAAACCCCCAATTTGACACAGACTATAAACACTTGTCTTACATTTGGGCTGCACATAGAAAGAGATGGGCTCAGTCCAGGAGCCATTCCCAGCTAAGGAAGTGGCCTGAACTCTGGCAGAGTAGTTTCCAGGGTTCAAGTGAGTTAGTTTAGCTCCTCCAAGCTTCTTGTATTCCTGTCTGGAAACACATTCACGCTTCTCCTAGAAGAAAAAAATCAATTTACGCATGTTATTATCTTCAAATTCTGGAAAAGGCAATAGAGCTGCAGGATAAGCTCATTTTTATAACTAAAAGCCCCACCTGATCAGTTTTACTTCAAACACCATAAGGAGATATGTGGAATTTAAGAACTCAAAGGAAAAGAAGGAAAGACATGGTGGCAGGTGCTGAGTGTCTGAAATCACAATTTCTGTTTGTGCAGCACTACACAAAAGCATGCTCCTAAAGATCCTTTTTTGTGTATAAATTAGGAGTTATGAGCAGTAATGTCAAATCCTCACCTCGCCATGCTGCCCATATTTGATTTCATACATCAGGATCAGCCCATTTGGATTTGCAGGCTCCAACCACTTCAGGTAGACGGTATTTTCCTCTTTTGCTTCCCATGATACCGTTCCTGGAATGTTATCTGCTCCCTCTGCAAAATATTTACAGGTGATGTGAGAACACCACCTGTGACTGAAACAGGAACTTCAGCAAGAGTGGAAGAAAATGGAAAGTTCAGAATATTCTCCAGGTGCAGAAGCTCTGCAGCAAGAACCATTCAAATCCAGGGAACAAACCTCATTGCCCAAGGGCTTGCTGGAGATTAGCTCAGTCTGAACTACTGGTTCTCAGAAAATCAGTGCAGAGCACACAGCTCCATCAGGCATGGGCTCTGTGTGCCAAAATCCCCTGGTTATTAGCACCTGATTCTTCCTTCCCAACTCTTCCCAACACCAAAACAGTGCAGGGAGCTATTCCCACCAAATGGCTGCAAAAAGCTGTAAACACACATCTGCCCCACTGACAGCCTCTTCCTAAAACAGTCATAGGAAATCCATCCCCATTTAAAACAGTCTCAGCAGCAATTCAGGAACTGCTTTACCCCGATTTAGTTCCTAATAATTTTACATGACTTATTAAAAACTTAACAGGACTGTGAAGCACATTTCAGTCTGGACTGAAAAAATACCACCTTCTCAAAGATCTCAAAGATAACAGAAAGAAACAGGATTGTTTGGCCTTTAATTTTCAGAGCATGTGTCAAAAATCTGAGAACACTTCTTTCCTTTTCCCGGATCTCACACATTTCCTTATTTCCTTGAAATAAGCAATACTTTTTGCCTTTTTTACTGACACAGCTGGATCTGGATTATGATAGCCTTTCCTTCCAGAAACAAAACAAAATTGCTACCATTCTGCATCCAATATCCCCAGACATCTGCTGGAGTCAGAAGCTCGTTGCTGGATGCATATGAGCTTACACTAAAATCATCTCTATTCTTCTCAGAAGTACAATCTGCAAAAGTCCCAACGACGAGCACAGCATTCAATGCTTCCTATTTGAAGTAGTCTAGAGGCCAGGGATTGGGCACAAAGAAACCCAGTATTCCTCCTGTTCCCAGGCTGGACAAATGCATGGTCGTACTGTGACAGAAGAAACATTTGGCAAACATTCCCACCAGCAAAACTCCAACATCTGCAAACAGTTCCGAGTGAACACAGCAAAACCAAACATTAGCAGAGAAACGTTGCTGTGGCTCTATTCAGCACACAGGGAGCTGAGGAACAAAACCTTTCAGCCCACCATGTCTGGGGGTCTCCCTTCTATTGCTGGGAAACAGAGTCTCTCCTAATTATCCTGGCAGTCAACTTCTCCCTTTCTCCAGCTCCGCAGCACAGACTCAAACACATCACTCAATACACACAACACGCCAATCAAGGACACAAAATTAAAAAATCTTTGCAGCTCCAATTTATCCTCCTGCACGGAATTTTTTTTACTATACCCCAACATAATTCTAATTGGTTTGGTAGAGCCTGTCCCCCTGAGCTTGATCTCTGCCCAGAAAGCAGAGCTGCCCCTTTGTGAGCACACCTGAGGGCATGGTTCTGGCGAACACGAAGTTGGAGGCGCTGCAGCCGAGCGTGTCGGCCTCGTGGTTGCAGCTGTGGATATCGATGCGGTAAAGAGTGAAAGGCTGCAGATGGGAGATCACAGTCCTCTCCTTGCCATCCACCTTGGTCTCAAAGAAGGGATATTCCACCTCGCTCTCCTCCGTGTCAGAGGCGTTGGTGAAGTGCTCGGTCCCGGTGGCGTTCCTGCTCCGCGTGGCCAAGGTGGCGTTGGCGATTCGGAACACGTCCCTCCGCTTTCGGTCGGGCCTGAGGAGCAGACACAGGTACAGAAAAGGGCTCTTGAGAAAAAATCCACTTCTTCTCCAGAAAACCATGCCAAACACCCCAGCAAAACAGGCAACAGCTAATAAAAAAGCTAAATAAAGAAAACTGCAAAACAAGAGGAAAACTTTCTCTAAATCTGAACCTGTCACGTCTCATTTCTCTCTCTTTTGGTCAGGAACCAACCAAATCTCTGAAGTTCACATTGCACCCCAAGATGAATGTGCAAATTTCTGACCTCACACAATAAACCAACCAGCACAGAACAGCTTCACTGTTACTCAAGCATCCTGGATTTGTGTTTCACGACAGCGATGCTGACGCTTGAAATAAAAATCAGATGCTAAAGGTTGAAAAGGTTGGGGGCAAAAAATTATTTTGAAGTTTGCTGGATTAGCAAAGGAAGCTGAGCCTACTGAGAGTTAGCTTTGCAGTTCTGATAAAATTAGAATGTACTGCACTGAGAGGAGAAACCTTGGAAGGCAGCTGAAGGCCATGAAGGTTCACCACCACTCGGGTGGTCATCTGTGTTTCTCTGCTTCTCTCACCCAAACAAAAGCTCTGCAAAGGAAAAATCCTCCTGTGTGAGAAAACTCAGCACTAATATTGTGTAGAGGCAAAAGTTCAATGAGCAGCTTTGCCTTACAGGCATCTGGGTGAAATTTAAGCAGAGTTAAGAAGTTGAGGATTTACAGCCACATCATTGCTTTCTCAAGCCCAGGGAACTGCGGTAGTGGACAGCCCCAAGTGACAGGAAAAGGATCAAGATACTCTGAGAACCACATGGATAAGGAAACCATCACCCTGTGGCCATATACTCGACCTGTCCCCTGGTCCTGGCCCAGATCTGAGGCTGTTCTGTACAGGAGCACCAACTACAAGGGGCAGTCTGGCTTTACTGCTCCTGCCCCTTTGTCTCCAAGGGCTGCAGGAATGCTCAAATCCAGAAAGCAACAGCCCAGGGGAGGTAAAGGAGAAAGGTTGAAGAGTCACGCTACAAAACCAATTTGGGCTTGAATCCTATCCTTGAAATCACTTCACCAGTGCCCATGGAACACCTGGCCAGTGCAACAGGTACCAAGGGCATGAGGTCCAACAGCTCTACCAGAGAGAAAATTACAAACCAGGCAAACGAGGCCTCCCTCGAACACACAACAGGAGGAAAGATGACTCAACAGGAGAACTTAATTCACTGTCAAATATATCATCTGAGTACAGGCAGCCACAGAGCAGCACATTGCAGAGAGAGCCAAGAACAGGCTCACTCGGTTTTGAAACCTTCTGGCAGAGGCTGGATGAATTTTTTTCTTTGGGAGCTCACTACAAAAATTTCCAAAATCCTTTTACTACGTAGTGAGTAGTCATTTTGACACTCTAACCACCATGTAAACCACGTCACAGAAATAAACACAGACAAGAAAGAATTTCCTAAGCTAGCAACAAATTGCTTAAGCAACACACAAGTGAGTGTCTTGTCAGTTAAGGCAATTTCATAGGACAGAAGCATTTGTGCCTTGTCTACACTGGTATCTATGGAAGTTACTAAACCTATTCACCCTGTTTACAATGTGTATTGATTTACTGCTTTAGCTCAGTGGAAAGAACAAACTTCTCATCAGTAAGAAGTTGGATGCCTAAGCCTGAACTGATGAACATTTGTGCAGGTTCTGTGGTCAAAGCAGTGAAAATAAAAAGTTCATTCTTAATCAACCACAAAAGCATGTGCCAATGCAAGAACCCAAAAGGCCTGACTTTTCACTGCTTTTATGGGATGCATGGAGCTTCAAATCTTTGGTGGTATCTGGGGGTGGAGGGGACTACAGCCCTACCTTGTCTTTGCAGAAAAAGATGAAGGAACAAAAAACTTGTTGGTGAAAACTACAGTGGTGTCAGAAAGAGAAAAGAGCAGCAGGATAACCACAAGGCAAAAGTAATTAAAACATCATTTGAGATTTGACCTCAGTGCTATTTGGTCAAGCAGCTTCCTGCATTCATGAAATGCGGAGATAAAGGCAAAATTCATGGAAGTAAGGAAAAGCCTAGAGATAAAAACTTGAAAAATCATTTATTCTGTTAAGAAGAAGGAAAAAACTGCAATACAAAAATTAAAAATAACACTATAAAAATTCAATCAGAAGTATTTTAAAAACTTGGGCTATTTAACAGCAAAGGTCACTCTTTCTGTAGTTCATGGCAATTTTAACGTTACTGCTCAGACTACACACAGAGCCTGTCCCATCCTGCTCATCAGAGAAACAAAAACCTTGAAGAGGAAACTCATTCTCGTCTGGTAGTGAGTGTCTCTTCAAGACTAAGCAGAGTCCTGTTTGAAATCCACCACAGCACTAAAACACATGGGGTCATCCAGAAGTTACACAAGAGATTAGATCAAGAGACTTCTTAAACAATCTTAAAATCAACCAGTCAAATACTTCCATGCTGTATTACATACTGCAACTCTTTCATAATAACCTGGACACAGGTAGAACACTGGAAACAAATACTACTATTGAGGCTTGCACTAACACATTAATTAACTTCTCCCTTGGAAAAGAGAGAAAAAAAATGACATCAAGTAACAAGCTGCTTAGATGTGTCCCATGGAGATGTCTCACCAGCTCATAAACTTTAATTTCTCTGACATACAGTCTCTTAAAAGTTGCTTGGCTATGCAGCTATTGCTGAGCATTGTCCCTTATCTGCTCCTGCTGTTACAAAACACCCTAATGGCAGTAATTTAAGAGAAAAGGACAACTTTCAGGAAATTCTCTGTGATCTGATCAGTTTGTTTGTTACTGAGTTCAAGATTCTGTGAGTTTTCTTGGAGAAGGGCAGGACTGCAAGAAAATTTGGGAGAAGACAACACATTCTGAATTACAAATGTTTGGGGAAATGGAAACACTTCCTTTTCAACAGACTTTCAAGTGGTTTAGACTTGACACATGGCTTCCAAAACTCCTCGCTGTGCTATTTCATGAAGTCCAAAATCAGATCTTGTGATTTCCCACAGCTCAGCACTTCCATCATGATCAGACATGGAGGCTGTAACTTCCCTGTACCTGATCTTGGCTGCTGCTTCTCATCATCTCTGCACAAATGCTCAGTGTAACCCAAACACAGCTCAGATAAGATACTTCACACATCCCAAGAGAGGCAGCATCTAGCTCCTCATTCTTTGGATAAAGCTAAGAAGCATTGCAAATATCAAAGTCTCAACCCCAACAAATCAATCCAACACATCCTTGAATAAAAGTCAAAAAAAATCACAATGGAGTATTATATGAACCAGCATCAATGCCACACTAGACTTCTCAAACAGAGGATTTGACCATGGACTTCCCCTGCCAGGAGGGAGAATGAGACAGGATGCACCACTGAGATCCAACAGTGTATTAAAGACTGTAACACAACAGCTGTACACTGTGTGCCCTGCCCCAGCAGCCTATTCCCCAAAGTAACAACACCTTATCTGAAAGATAAATTGGAAACTCAAGGATCAAAATCACCAACTAATTCAGTAGAATCTACTCTGTCTTGCAGCACGGAATCATTACAATTCCACTTAACATGTAAGCAGGTGTTTATGGTGGAAGAGTGGAAATATTTAATAATTCTCTGCAGTGCTGACCCAGGAAACACACAAGCCCTTTGCAATTGGTGCAGCTTCAATTCTGTGAGGCAACTGTGCCCTTAATTTCCAAGATACATTCAGATTAGGAGCACAAGCACTTAAATGGTTATTTAGAGAAAAATTACATCTGAAACCCTCTGTCTGCCTCATGTTGCTTGTCTCTGAAACCCTTAGAGACAACAAGCTCCTTAAGTGTCTCTTGAGTATGAAAAGAAACCATTACTGAAATCCTTGATCAATACAGGTAAGAACCCTTACTATGGGCTAGAATTGAAAGAAAGAAATGAAAATTGGCAAATAAGAGAAACTGCAAAGTAAGGCTGTGGATTGTCTCACATGAAAGGAAAGGTGAAGTTCAGTGTTTCAGGTGTTTCTGTGTGCTGTCATGTCCAGGAAACCTCAGCTCTGAGAAATGTTAAAAGATGAAATTATCAGCCCTACTTCCAAAGAATTGTCCAAAACCCATTACCTGGGGACAAAGATGGAGTTATGAAGGAAGTTCTCAAAGACTTTCCGGTACTCTGCTTCCTCCTTCTCCGCTTGCTTTTCTGCCTCTGTCTTGGGACAAGCACAACAAGGTCCTTTTTCTCCCCCACAGCCCTCTGGCTTGGTGGGCTCAGTGGCTTCTTCTGTATCAATGGTCCCATCAGCATATCTTCGAATTGGGACTTTATCTTGAAAGGAAAGAAAAGAACAGAACAGAGCTGCTTTCTTTCTCTCCAGATGATGGATACAACAACAATCCCTATTTACCCATTCCCTCTACTGGCTGTTATTTAGCTCCTGCCAGTGAAGAGCCCTGGCAGGCAGAGTCCCAGGCATTTCCCCACAAGGGCATTTGGTTCTCCTACCTTTGGAGCAGTAATTGTGTCTGTACAGGTAACTGTCCTGAGGCTGCTGCTGCCAGCGCACGATGTAGTAGGAGAGGTTCCCATTGGGAAGAGAGGGAGGATTCCATTTCACAATCAGCTGGGATGAGGAGTTGGATGCTGAAATAACATCCAGGGGAATGGATGGCACTAGAGAAGGAAAAAACAAATTAAGAAGAAAGGTATTTAAATCTAGAGCACTCTACAATGTATTTCCATGCAAGCTTTTGAGTGAATCCCAATGCATTTCTATACTGCAAGGAAAAACAACAACATATTTCAAAGAAAGGATTTTTTACTTATGCCAACAGTTAAGGGTTCAACTTCAACCAAGTCCCAACCCAAAGCTGTACTTAAATTAATCTTTACAATGGAACAAAGCCTGCAATTCTAACTTCAAGAAGCTCCCATAGTTCCTATTGAAAGTATTACCTCAAAAAAAGTTTTAATTCCAATTTTAATACTACTTTCATAATTAGTGAAACTGCTAGCACTATGCACATCATCTGCCCAGAAATTTTATTTCTGTACCAACAACAGTACTTGTACAATCATGCACTAATCACACCTGCAGCATTATCAACCTCTCACCCCAGAGCCCAGCATCTCACCTGCAGCATTGGTTCGAATATATATAATTTCACTTTTTGCTCCATGAATATGATGGTTTTCCATCATTGTGAGGGTAACAGCCTTGACATAAATGGCATACTGAGTCCAAGGTTTCAAGCCTTGCAGCAGAATTCCAGGATTGTTCTCTTTGTTTGGTGGCAGGTCAACATCAACCATGTTCCAGCTATTGGAGCCACACGCATCTTGCCCGTCATACTCTGTCACATTTTTGAATGGTCTGAAATATTCAAAGAAAAAAGTAGCACAAATATTTATTGTCTCCCAAAGACTGTCATGTATGTGTAAGAGTGCCTCGCTTCAAAGTTGTCCACTGAAACAAATCAAGCTTACTTGCTTTCCACAGTAGAATATACCAGAAAAAAAAAAAGTATTTCCAAGCAGTAAAAATTTCAGAGTTCAGTTTTAGTCATGAGCAACAAAGCAATATTCTCCAAAAAATCTCTAAATTTATCTTGTTTTTTTACTCAAAACAGGCAGTGAAATGCATCAGACACATTTAGACTTTAAATAATGTCATCGTTTGACTTTCAGATTTGTAACCTCCTGATGGATTTGCAATCCATTTGTAGGACTCAATCAAACCAATCCTCTTTTTAAAGGAGGCTTGTGCTCCACCAAGAAAAGAATCAGAACAAAAGCAGGACTTGAGGATGAAATGCACAAACTGCATGAGCATTCCCTACAGTAGGAACAGAATCTTCTGCTCTCCCTTGCACTGCCCTGGTTCATCTCTGATGCCATCTACTTACGCCTCTTTGTAGTAAACAGTGAAGCTGATGAGGTCTCTGTAATCTGGAGGGCGATACCGCTCCCATGTCAGCTTAATCCGATTCTTGAGGGTCGTGTTGGAAACAAAATGCAGAATTTTGCTTTCACCTGCAATGCAAAAGGACAGGATATGCCAGAGTAGGCAACACACCACCTTTCAGTGTTTTCCGTTCCTTAGATATCAGTTTTAGCTGATGAGCCTTTCCAGTAGCACCTATGGCACCAGAGGATACCAAAAGCCTTTGTCTCTGCAGAGCTTCCTCTTTCCTCCTACTACATTTGAGTGCTTAAGGGCAAGCAGTGACCTTGGCAATCAGTTTAAAAAATGCTTAAGCCACTTGCTATTAATTTTTTTTTGAAGCAGATTTTCTTTTAATGCATCATCAGAAAGCTCTTGAAAACTACTTCAGAGTCTCCCTGAGGGAGGAATGGAAGCCCTGTTTATCCACAGGACTGGTTTTGGAAGCACTGAATTCATCATCTGGCTCCAAAGCACGCGCGGAGCAGTCACTGGCCTCTGTGTGCTCACTCTCCAGGACAACTTTTGACAACTACCATTTGTTTTTCTGGACACTGAACAACATGGAAAAGACAAAGGAGTTTACATTCCCATTCATCAGAGGCTGGACCAAGAACTCCAAAACTCAGTTCATATACGGCACAACCATTTGATGGCAGCAGCTTCCAGCTACTCTTCTGAACAGACCTGGATGGAAGCCCACAGCTTTGAAATGAATGGCTTCCCACTACCAACTCACTGAGCTTTCCAACCCAAAACAAAATAGCATTTTAAAAACTTAATTCTTGGATGAAGAAATTGTGTTCTGTCAACTGTGAGCTGGTTTCTAATGTTCCATAGAAGCTCTGAAAATAAAGAGGTTTTCACCCTCGTGTACACTGGCACTGTTGGTGCTATCTTTGCAAAGGCAGTTGAGCTTTTGTTGATTCTTTTGCCCTTCTCAGAGTCAGAAAGCTTTCTGTACTGGTTTCTTAAAAAAGCAGGCAGCGGCTGGCACTGGCCTCAGTGGTAGTAAGGCCTGGCTGTGTGTCTGCAACTCCTCCAGGCCTGCAAGGCTTTGCTCTATTGAACGTGCAAAGAATGGAGGGTGCTTACAAGAAGGATCTGGGCCATCTGCGCGTCTGCATCGCGCCCAAAGAGACATTCAGCAGACTACGTGTCCTAGTTTTGTAAGCACCATCCTCAACAAGGGGACTTGACTTATACACAAGATCCATTTTAGTTTACTCAGCTCCAAAAACACCACAAAGCAACCAAGGGGAAAATGCATTGCCAGTTTTAAGGGTTTGAGGCAAAACTTGTAGGCATTCTTAATTCCTAAAGAGAGATTGCTTTTAAACGTGCCATTTACACCTGGAGACCTGATGTGCAAACCACCAAAACCAAGAGAGGACTTTCCAACAACTCTGACCATTGCAGAATCCAAAATTCAGATTGCATCCAAAATGCAGATATACTCAGGCTTAAGAATACTGCAGAACATTAAAAAGTGTTCTGAATTCAAAAGCAAGCAATTTGAAAATGAAGAAGAGCAAGCTAAGTTTGGAACAAGCATTTCGAGCAACCAAGTACAATATTTGGCAGGAGCTTAAATGAAGGTGACTGTAACAGAAACAGTTTGCTTTGGTGTCTATGGAGTTGTTACTCAGCAGCTTCATTAGTATTGAGAAAGAATAAGTATCAGAGAGAGGAAAACCCCTATAATGATGCACAGTTACAAAGGAGACTGAGGAATTGCTCCTTGTTGGATACACCAAACTACTGGATTTCATTTCTCACTTCCCAGGTATGCTCCTATTGTTATCTGCTGCTGCTGACACAAAACAGAGCATTTGGGAAGAAGTCATCTCCTACAAGTGGGCTTTACAGATGAGATAGGGACTGTGTAACCACATCATTTTCCACTCATGTAAAGGTACCTTCACAGCTACAGTTTAAAGCCTGAACAAGCAGAAGGGCTGAAAGCCTCCTGCAAATCCTAAACTCTAAATATTGCAATGGTCAGCAATGTGGCAGCATGTTGGGTTTGCTCTTGTGACACCCTCCTGTGCAGTTGGCATTGACATTTTTTTTGTTTGTTTACTTACAAGAGGCTCTCTCCCCATTGTTCCTTGGATTTATATCTCCTTTGCTCTGTCGTCCCTTGGTTCCTGAAACTTCCTCCATACGGTAAATCTCAGAAACACACAGTTTAGGATTAAATGCAAAGTACATTTTCCCCTCACTGATTGTCAAGTTATGATGGTTCCAGTCCCACAGCTGCTGAAGGTTGTGGTTGTCAAGCACATAGAAGGAGTAATTCCTAGAAGGAAGTTTTTGAAGAAAAGATAGTTTAATTCAAAGCTCATTCCAACAAAGATTATCTTACTATAAGAAAACTTTGAAATACTGTATTTGTACTCTCTTACTTTAAATCGTTTTTCAGCAAAGGGCTTTCTTCTCTCCCATGGAGCAAGTTAACTTTGACTGTTTAGGGGGCAAGGAAAGGAGGGTGACACAGGACCCCAAAGGTGACACCACACCATCTACACCCCAGTCCAACGTGTTTTAAGAGTTGCAAAGGAGCTGCTATGAGGAATTTATAAATTCATGTCCTCTGAACAGCAGGTCTCCACACTGGATTTTCCATTTGGTGGCAAATGGGAAGCAGTAACCTTAGATACTTTATGGAAGGAAAAGCCTTCTGGAGTCCTGACAATAAAACAGTCATTAACACAGCTCTTGCTTATGTTTACAAAAGCAACTCTAAGTTTGCATAGTGAGGTTTCCTTGCCTTTCTGTTCTACCTCTTGGCCCAATAAAGATTTCCCACATTGTGCCAAGCACAGCTGCACCTGTACATCAAAACCCAACAGCAAACACTGGTACTGACTGCACAGGATCCACACTTCAGAGCACAGAACTAAACAGAGGCAGCTGTGCTGAGCCCACTCCCTAAGCACAGCCCTGGAATAACATGCACATCCTTTATTTCCACAGATACTGTATACAAAGCTGTGTGCAAAAGGCCTATTAAATATTATGAAAGCCCTATTAAATATTATGAAGAAATTCCTGGTACTACTCAATTGGGCTGAATTGGTATAAAAAACCAAAAACATGCAACAGAAGCAAGATTGTAGGGTCTACATCAGCTGCAAGACAACACCTGCAAGGACACTGATATTTGGGATAGCAGGGACAGGAATGCACCACTGGGAAATAAGATAAAGGTCTGTGAAGCTAATGAACCTAAATCAAGATAACCCACCATGGCAGCATTTATTTTACTCTGCTGGGAAGTTCCCCCATCATTAACTACAGCAACACAAAATCCCCTATTAACACAATGAAGCCCATCTTACACTGCTAAAAGCCCTTGTCAACAGAGCTACACTGGGCTTTCTACAAACCCTTCTAACTACAGAGTTTCTGCAGGGAAATGTGGCAAACAAACCACAGGGCTCATAAAAAGCTGCCATAATTATTCATTTATAGTTTTCCATCAATTATTCCATTTAAAATAAAGCATTAATTCCTCTCTCACCCAACCTGAAACAAAAACTGCATTCTGGCTCCAATCTGCACAGATTTGCCATTTCTTGTAATGCAGAGTGTATTTTCAGAATAATGTGAAAGCCAAGTTGTTTTTCTTATTTCCATCTGTCCCTTAATTATCCAGGACTTGATTTCTAATGAAGTTGCTATACCTGGTACCTCTTCACACAGATGCTGAGAAGAATGAGCTCAGTTAACATGGGAGCAGAGACATGTTTGTGCTTTAAATGCTTTCTGCCAGTGGAGAACAAGGATGTTGAACTGCCTGTGGGATTTGACAGACATCACCAAACCTGGTGTTGATTTGAAAGTACTGCACCTTACTAAAGTTCAGTGTTTTCTTGCCTTGGTTGAAAAGCTAAATATATGAGCTTCTGAAACCTCCATACAAACCCAGCCTCACATTTCAGTGTACAAACTGCCCAACTCACTTTTTCAAACGTCACTCACCCACAGGGCAGCTGAGAAAACCCCCCAAAATCGGGACCAAGCTGAGGAGCATCCCCATGGGAATCTGCACTGCAGCCAGGTGTCACCACAGGTCTGGAGGGTGTCATTCATTCCCCACCCACCCTCAGCACAGGGTGCCTGCTCTGCTGGAATCCTGTGCTGAGATCAGGCCTTGCTGCTCTCCTAAGACTGTCTGAATTCACCACACCCTGACAACAATGATCCCGGGAAAACAAGCCGTGAATTCCTCAGTGAGGAACCACACAACAGCTAGAGATTCTGTTCACACCTTCCAACTGGCCTGACAGCTGATGCCTCTGCCTCAAAATGGTGTAGAAAGCAGGGGGGAGGTTGTTTGGTTTTATTTGCTGCAGAGGTTGAAACACAACATCAGAGCAGGTCAGTGCCACAACTGAACCTCCTCCTCAGTCATCATCTCCCCACTTGCTCCTGAAGGCCACACACTGTTCATTTTCCAGTACCCAACCTAGGAAGCTGTGAAGAATCCCTGGTGCTTTAACTTTATACAGTCAGGGCAGATGTCAGACGTGAGCAACCTTTCCAGTGACCCTCACACTACCTTTTGTTTTACAATTTCCTCCAATTCTTCATTTAATAGTTCTGTCATTATGGAGGGGAATAATTGCTTCCACAGAACACTGGTTTAAAGTTGGGATGGCTACTTGATTTGGGATGAGAAAGAGCAAGACAATTCACTGAAGGACCCTCACCACACCTCAGCATCACACACTCTGCAGGAATAAAAACTTTTGCCTTGACAAACTTTTACCATCACAGAAAAACAGGAGTTATGTACAGCAATAAGCATCACACGGTAATTATAGAAGCAATATAATCCACAGCAAACATTTCAAGGGATCAACTTTTCCTGACCAATCTTTTGCATGCTCAGTAGATAATCCATGTAAAGCTAACATTTCAGGGAGCTGCAAACAATTGCAACTTGCACTGTGTTTCACTTCCAGTTGCACTCCCTTTCCTTTCAGTTGACTCCTCCATAAAACTCTTCTAAAACCCAACAGTAAAGAACTACAAAGAAATCCAATTGTTTCTGAAGACACTCTTTTCTCAAAGAGAGCAAAAAAGAACAAACAATACTGCTTTATTGATGTAAAGAATCTACCTAGAAAAACCTAAAGTGAAAAGCACAAAAAATATTTGCCATATACCCAATTTAACATGCTGATTTGGACAGTAATGCAAATGAGCAATGTGCAGAGGTGTTCATGAGGAGAGAAACCCTGCATATTAGTGGAACAGGAGAGTCCATAAAGGAAAGTAAATGGGTTTAAGGAGACTTATTCTCCACAGCTTTCTATGACAGTGAAACTGCAGTCACAAATATCTGAACACTTACCCATCCACCTGTTCCTCTCCCAGAATGTACCGCAGGTTCTTCAGGAAAGACAGGGAGACCAAGGCATGGGAATGCCGAATCTTCACATACCCTGTCACTGTCTCAATCAGACCCATGAAATTCTCCAGTTCTGAGGCAATGTTATCTACAGTGAGAAAAGGATAACCATTATTGTAACAGAATTCACAGCTTTGACTATTCTGAATATTCTGCTTCGTCCAGCAGTAGCTCAGTAAAAGATAATGTTTGTACTTGCTGCTTTTGGAAATGAGAGACATTGGTTTTCCTCCCCCAGAACAGTTGCCTGAGCAGCCAGATGGTTGAAGGGCAAAATAAAGCCACAGAGCAGCAGTGGGAAACCAGTCTTGCTCTTCCATACTGGAACACCTGATTTTTCCATGGGCATTGCCCTCTGAAGCCAGCACCAAATGGTGAGCCAGCATTCTGGCAGGGATGAAAAGACCCTTGTCTAAATGCACACACCATGAGATAGAATTGCTCTTTGGGTATGGAGCAAAGGTCAGGCAGAAAGCTCCACTGGAAAACAGAGAATGAGACTGAAAATGAAGAGGAGAGGGTATGTTTCTGGTCTGCTCTGGGTCACAGAGCATTGCTTTCCATGACCTGAAAAGCTACAAAACTGAACCAGTTGATGAAACAGCAAAGATAAAACCATCAGGAAGTCCTCCTGCTACAGAGCATGTTCCAGATAACTAACTTTCCCATATCAAATAATCAGATGCTCTTTGGCACTCTAAAATAATGCTTAAATAAAATTTTAAAAAATCCACATGCTTGCCCCAGCTAATTGGAACATCTCGCCTAGGGGAAGATTGTACCTGTAGCAGTGGGACCACAAATTAAAAAAATCCACATGCTGCTGTATCTAAACCCTGGAACTTTCATTCAGCATGAGGCAGGGAATCAAACAGATCCCAATCTTTCAATCCTATTCATGAAACTAAAAGGGACCTTCCATAGGGACATACAAGTCCAATAAAAACTAACAGCAATTTTTACTCTGCTTTTAAGAGCTCATCAACTGTCAACACCTCCCTGGCTGATGAATCACTGCTCTGACAAATTTAATCCATTGCTTGCTTAAGACATGTGACAGAAGTGGCCAGCTCACTAATGCTGACCATCCAGCAGCACAGTGTCAGGCTTTATAAGAGCTCTCAGCACTCTGAATTCCCTGTTCTAGCAAAACACCACACCTTGCCTTAAAAAGTGAAGCTCTGCAGTCTTACAATGCCATGTGACAAGTTTTTTACCTACCAGATGCAAAGATTTTCAACTTTTCCACCTTCTTGGGCCTTTATTACTCCTTTGGGACCACTGCTCATCTAACTGCCTAATCCTGGTTCCTCGTCCTGCCAAAAACCCTAACAAAAAAAGCCCAGCTTTCCCTGGGAGCTGCATACCCATTCCACCCACGTGGGGCAGGACAGTGCTGCAGAGGGCCAAATCAAACAGGAGCACTGCTCTGGGCCTGGAAAGCAAACAGCTTGCTGAGTTTTTAATGTTCTTATCATCACACTGACGACAGAAGGAAAAATGTGAAAAGCAGCCTTATCAGGGCTCCGAAAGAGAGGGCGATCACTTACTGCCACGGCGGATGTTGATCAGCAGATTCCCCTTGAGAATTGTGCATCCCTGCAACATTTGTGCTGATGTGACTGAGTCAATGGTCTTTGTTTTCCCATCCTCACAAATTTTGGGACAAGGCCCCTCGCAAGGGCTGCAGAACATGCTGTGAGGAAAGAGGAGGACATAGAAAATAAACAGTGGTATGCAACCCTGAGTCTACAGACTGCTCCGAGTTGAATTTTGGAAGATATTTCCCTCTAAAGCTTTGGCAAATCCTCCAGGCCAGAATGAAAGCTGCCATGCTTGTTCAGGATACTCTTGCCTGCAGCACTCCAGAGAAGCTGGAGCATTGTACATCATACAGTGACCCATACCCACAGTCTGCCAGCTTCTGGAAGGCTCTGTGGTCCTTCCAAAGTCAAAGGCACTTCAGGTAAAAGCCAGTGCCGTTACAACTGTGCATTTACTCCAACTGAATTGTTCCCAGGAACCCCTCCCCTCTCATTTACAAAGGCAGCCTCAGAGTGCAGGGAGGTTTCAACACAAAATAGGCCAGCCAGGAACTGGCGATGGGAAAATACTGTTCACATTCCTATAAAGTTGTCTGTGTCCATGTCCATAAACCAATATTTAAAGCTCTGAACTAGGGAATTCCATGCTCCTGGCCATTTAACTCAGAAAGACAACTGTGGGGACACACAGTCAGGTGGGACGTGGAGAAAGTGAGCAGTCAATTAGTCACTACTTCTTACAGCTTAAGAGGCATTAAAGCAGCAAGTTTAAGGAAACAGAAGATTGTGTCTTGATGCAAGGACAACTAACTGGCAACAGAAATTGGGGGAGGAAGGCCAGAAGTCTAAGCAGGTTCAAAATGGGTAATACAGATGGAAACATCAAGAAACACACATCCCCAAACACAGAGAAACCAGATTGCCAGAAGCTGGGAGGCAACACTGAAACACAGACTCATTTCTCCTTATACTCACAGGCACTCAGAAGCATTTTTAGCAGCCAAACTCAAGCAACAAGAACTCAGGGCAGACCAGCCTTTGGCTGCAGGAGCTTTTTAAATGCTCCATGTTTTTTTCCTACATACTCATCTCAAAGTTCGACACTTCGTGTGTGTACAACACAGGCCCTTTGATCACTCTTCCTGGTAAATGTCTTTCCTCACTGAAGGTAAAGTTTTATTTTCCAATTAATTCTAGCATTTTACTTAGTATTTCATGATTACTTACTCCACCTAGTAACACTTTAGAAAGTAAAAACAAAAATGAAAAAAACCCAAACTCAGCTCCAAAGACAAAGGCTTCTGCTGACAACACTGATGGACAGAGGCTTGCTATTTATTTTTTTTAAAAAGAAAGTGAACCCACTTTCCTCTGAGGCTTAAAGAAACATGTAAATTGATAACAGTTTTCCATGCATAAACCATAACAGAAAGAAGCTCCTTTTCTAAGTAGTAAGCTCCTATTTCAAAATCCTGCTCTTTAACATGCCACAAACCACTGAAAGCTTCAGACACAAGAAAGAGGATTCAACTAAATGTACAAAGAATGCTGGAAATGCTTTCCATTTGCAACTATTTGTTAACAGCACCTCTGGGGAACAGAACATTCACTAGCCTTGAGTTACAGCTCCTTTCAATCTCTGCAGAGAGCAGAGATAAGACAGGATGGCCGCGCACTCCAGCGTAAGCGGCTCAAACAGCTGCTACTACAAGCTCCAGGAGATAACAAAAGCTGCATTTCTCAGGTGAATATCTGGATTTGGGCAAAGGCTGGGTTAAGTTGCTTGTATCCAACTGCCAACTGGAGACTGCCTGGAACAGATGGATGACACGCACGCGGAGACACACAACTGCTGCATCACCACAAACACCTTTCCAGAAAACACAGCAGCCTACAAAGACATCTTTTAGCATAATACTGAAGCACTACAGATTTTAGAACACTGACTATCCTTTACTGAAAGTCCGTGATTTCCAAGGGACAGCGGGCAATGAAGGCTGCTTGCTTAAGCCACTGGAAATTACAAAAATCGCAAGCAAACATTGCTCCAACTGCTAGAATTAAATAACAGGAGGAGAGTGACACTCGTACAAAAAATTATTCTGTGTGATACTGTTGGCTGCTGCATTATTTTTGTCACCATTATTTGACACCTATATGATTACTTCCTTTTAAAACACCATTGTTACCTCCTGGAAATAGTGAAAAAAGGGAAATTAAATTAAATACACTGAAGAACACACATGTCTAAAATGCAGTCACACATAAAGCAAATAACATGCAAGGCAAGATAACCCCTATGGTTTGTTCGGTGTGACAATGACCATCAGCCAACTGCAACCTTGGGCTTGGCTTTGTTCTTAGGCTTCACTTTTGCTTTGTTACTCTCCACTTGAAGACCCGGTTCTGCACTGCATGATCTCCTCCAGCCCTTCTGAAGAACCAGAGCCCACTGATGCTGCACAGGACCGCACACACCCATCAGGTGGATTCCTCATGGAAGGGTCTAAATCAGCTTCTACCAGGAAGCCACGCAATCCCCCACTTAAATTCCTGCTCCTTCATCCTCCCCCTACCCCAAGTAATTTACACCCCCAGCTGCCCTGAACAGGGAGTGGCAAACCCACACAGGACAAGCAGGCAGAAGCTGCGTTACCTTTGGCTCCCGTTGCGGATGAAGCCCGAGGGACACTCGGCCATGCACTCGTCGTTGTGAATCACAAACTTCTCGTACTCGCTGGCGTCCGTGGCGGGGACTTTGGAGCAGAACTCCCTGGTGACACAGCGCCAGCCCTCGAACTTGTAGGTGTTGGGGGGGCAGGTGGGCAGGCACACACCCTCGTAGTAGTAGTTGCGGCAGGCCACGCACGCCGTGTTGTTGTCGGGCGCCGTGCAGCTCCCCAGGCACTCGGGGTGGCAACACTCGTTTTGGTCTGTGCAGGCTCGCTTCCCGCACGAGCTGGGGCACACTGCAGGACACAAAGCAAGGGAGCATGAGCATCACCTGTTGAGGGGGGTGGCACTAGAGAAGAAACTCTGCTCTGTGCAACTCCATGGTAATTCATTCCCTGGGCTATAGAGCATCTTGGAAAAAAAAACCAAACCCACTACTGTAAAAAAATTCTGGTTTTCTCAGCTTTAGTTGGCCGAAAGTATCTTTTTCTCAGATCAAATTTATGACATGAACCAAGTAAGTAATAAAGAAAACTGCTGAAAGCAAGATCAACATAAGGATAATGGAAACAGGCAGTACTGGAACCTTTTCCATAGCCCTGGTATTATGGACAAATTTTTTTTTGGCATGCTGACTTATTGTCTTTCTAAGCATTTCTTGCCTTTCCTATCTGTACTTCAAATTGGTCTTTTATTGGCAAGAAAACAAGCTTCCTTCAAAACAACTTAATTACACTTGTAGAAGGAAGCACTGCTCTGTGCAACAGACATGGTTGGGCTGACCCCAGTGTAGCATCCCAATGTTGCTTATGTGTGCAAAATGCGGTTTAATAAAGTATCAAATCATCATCCACATCAAATACCGAGGAATTATGGAGCTACTATTTTCCCCTGAAGAGCATAACAGAACTCTGCCTTATCCTCAAATTCTGGGTTCACAGAACAAAATATGAAAGGGAGGGGAAAAAAGGGGTGCAAATTTATGGAGACATTTGTTTTATGTGAAAGCATTTCAGCTTGGAAGACACGAACAAAGAGCAGAATCCTCAGCAGCCGAGCTCACCACTGCTAGATCAAAAGAAGTGGCAGCATTATATTTATGTAACAACAGCATTTTGATTACAGCACTCTATGGCCTTTTAGCCACACGAGCCTCGTGCCAGAGGCTCTGGAAACACACAGATTGCAAATCTGGTTTGCATTAAGTAGCTGTTTGCCACTTTCTAACTTGGCTAAAACACTGTATCAGTAACAACAGCAGAAAACTGGATTTCAGTGGTGCCACTACAGAGAGACCCGAGTGAAGCAACGCAGACATTTAAACTGAATGATTTCAGCAGAAAGCAGAGAATCAGGAGAGAAGTTAACATCCCAAAATGACCACGGAGGCAGCTGATGAAACTCCACACAAACTCTTCATTGTGATTTATCTCTCAGTTTGCAGCTACGGTGTTGTTTTAATGCAGGACTAAACACCCTAAAATTTTAATGCCCTCCTCTTCCCATAAAGTCCAGGCTTTCCAGTTCTTAGATTCCCATTCAGCAGAACTCCACCATCCTGACACAAGACAAAATGCTCAAGACTGCTATTAAGCAACAATAATGACAGTAATAACAACAACTCCTCCACAAAAAAAACCTAAAAGCCCCTATTGCTCAGAGCTCTGCATCCAGGATGTTGACACCTTCCACTGACTTTTGATAATAAAAGAGACATTTTCTGACAGCTTTAAGTAGTGCCCACCATGAAACGGACTTGTCAAAATGCCATTGGAGAATTTTGCATTTCTTGTCAGAATGATTCTATACCGACTCTGATTAATTTAAATCACCTTGTTTTGAAATAGATGGAGGGGGGAGACTGTGAGAACAAGGAGGTGGGACCATGAGCACTGCTGGTGCTTGCTCAGGTACCACAACCATCACATGAGAACCAAATTAAGAAAATTTTTGCAGAGCCTGTAAGACTACAGACAGCAGGAATGTAGAGGCAATCACTGCTAAATAATTCACTGTCTGAAGATACTGGATGATTTTTTTCTCTTGAAAAGGAAACAAACCATCTACACCAAACCCATTTACCAAAATAAAACACGAGTGCAGGTGTGTATTCTCTTTCTGACTGTAATCTGCACCAGTGCAAAAGAAGTCTGCCCAGATGCCACCTTAGTAAGGCATCACAAATTGCTTTTCACCTTAAGGTACACAGGACTTGCATCTGGCACTACTAAGGGATTAAATAAAAAAAATAAATCAGTGTGTCTTGCTAGCAGATGGACTGCTGTGCTGAGTGGGTGCCAGAACTCAGATTTCATATGGTAGCTACATTTCCAGTTCAAAGCCCTACTAAAAAAACCACACACACCCCACCCCATGCCTCCACAAAGTTCATTACTGGATGTATTGATTAAATACATGATTTCTTTGTTTTCATCTGAACAATTTGCTGGAAAACAAACACTGCTGTACTAAGTATTGGGATAAACATAGATTAAGTTTATTTCATTCCTGGGAAAGACTCCTGTATTCCCTTAATGCCTCTGCCATTCATGAGCAGTCTGCTATAAAAATAGGATTCTCTGCATCTCCTGCTAAATCTGCTGACTCTGGTCTATGGAAATATAAACTGGAACACAGAAGGATACACAAGTTCACATGAAAAAGGCCATCAGGGAAACAGGTTTTCAAAACTATAGTAATATTTTAATCACAACCATTTTAACGTGAACTCCTGAAAACTTTATAAAGATAATTTTTTAAAAGCTCAGCAGCCTCGCTTTTTCCTCAGTCCTGTTTTCTGCTTGTTCTTGCTAACGTTGGCAGAGATCTCAGCCTGGAGACAATACGGGTATCCTGTTTCTTTGAAGAGGCAGAACAAGAACTTCTGTGTGTGTGTGTAGGACATATTATCAACAACAAAAAAGCCTTATCTGCCTTACACGCCAGCTCCCTCAGATATCCCTGTTCTAAAAACCTTACTAAACAACACTGGCTGACCTCGCAGTCCAGACCCATCTATCCTCCCCCCACCCTCCCAAACTGTGCTACTTGGGCTCCTAGATTAGCACCAAAACATGCAAAACACAGGTTCCAAATACTGTGGCCAAAAAAGTGCCCTGCAATACACTCAGTAACTTGTTGACTTTATTCTGCAAGAACATTAGAGACACAAACAGGAGCAAACAGTGGGCTGACATTTGGGGACAGAACTTATCAGCCAGGTACAACAGTGCCTCAGAACATGAAGGTCTGATGACGATATGAAAAAAAAAAAAAACAATCCCCTGAACAAATCCTTGCTGACAAGCCCAAGGGCAAAAAATGCTTAATTGTCATCACATGGAGATACCAAAATAATGGAAAATTTCAGAGACCTTGGAGGGCAGCCATGGGAGGAGGAAGTCAAAGCAAGACGTGGAGAAGGGCAGACCCTTAAGAACTTTAATAAAGAGATTATGGAGGCCTGACTAGACCAGCACCCATTTACATTTAGGGAGTGAAAGAGGTGTCAGATCTTCAGAGAAAGACAGTACAAGAGTATCAACAGCCACAAATCCAATTTCCTGGAGCAAAACCAACAACAGAACTTTCACTGTCCATCCATATTTCACCTTCTTTCTGATTTCTTCTAATGAGTTTTCCCTGTCAACAAATATTTTCCGAATACTATTAAGATTCTATGATCACTGATAAAAAAGAAAAGGCAGCAAATTTTTCATTCCAAGACGTCTGCTTACTGAGCAGATCAGATTCAGACCTGACATACAGCAAGGGGACACCTTAAAACTAAATGCAAGAAACATCTTAGAAACATGAGGAGCCCCAAGAGAATCTGACTCAGAGATTCATTATCCTCAATTAAAACCCCCAAGATGCTAAACCAGAACTGCACAAACACAAAGCAAGGTTTGGAAATCCTCAAACACAGCTCTGGGGGAAAAAAAAAATTTAAAAAGCAAGCAACAAATCATCTGCCTGTATTTACAAGAGTTCTCTTTTGGACAGGCTGAGGCTGAGGAGGTGGCATTAAGTTTGTCTGACATCTAATCCCTGCCTGCTATGCGGAGTGTGCAGCACGCCAGGGCTCGCCGCAAACGCCCCGCGTTGACATCATGGCTATCGTACAGTTTGGGCAGACAAAGTGTTCTTATCATCTCCAAGACGCCATGACTTCAGCGATGCTGGAGCAGAAAAATCAGGTGAATAAACAATCAGTCACAGGGAGTGAAAATGCAGCCAGAGGAGGAAGACTCCTGGCAAGCAGAGGCGCCGGCCTCGGCCAAGGATGGCACCGCGCCAGTCACATGCGGGCAAGCAAAAGGTTGCCAAGTGTGGGATAAATATTTTTTAAAGATTCTTTCTCTCCTTGTAAAAAGATATTTGATATTTCTTTGTTTTTTTTTTTTTTTTTTTTTTTGTATTTTCTTTTTGGCTATTT
Organism: Serinus canaria; assembly: GCF_022539315.1. Taxonomy (NCBI): domain Eukaryota; kingdom Metazoa; phylum Chordata; class Aves; order Passeriformes; family Fringillidae; genus Serinus; species Serinus canaria. The sequence goes on along the minus strand of NC_066324.1, from coordinate 4,065,766 downwards.
TAGAGCATCCTTCAGATAAAATAAGGTTTCAGGAAAAAAAAATGGGGGGGAAAAAAAGCGCCTCATTTCAAGCAGAAACCAGAGGAGGAAGGGAGTGTTTTCTCCTAGCCAACTACTGAAAAAAATTAGCTGTCTAAATTTATCCACAAAGACAGAAAAATACAGTCACTTTTGGAATGTTAATCCTTCTACATGACAGGATTTTAAAAATATTGCATTTTAATGGACTAAACTTTGGTACGGCCTTTCAAACAGCTGACTTTAAATGCTCAAACAGCCTATACAAGACCTGATTTCTTTTGCCCAATATTCTGTGAGAATAGAGAGACTGGAGAGACATTACTCAGAAAATCCAGTTCCAGTGATTCATGGTCAGGGCTGGAATCAAAAAGTACAGAATAAAAGGAAATACACATATTAAATACATGCAGTAGCATGTTCTGATTGCAGAAATATGGGTAAAAGTCATCTCCAATGCACTGAAGAGGCTACTCAGAGCAGCTGTGTAAATCTTTGTATTACCACAGAAACAACCATTAGCAGCTTATCAACAATAGTGTAGATTTCTCTTTTCTGTTCTCTCATCTCTAAAACTCGTTATCTCATACTCAGTAAAAATCCTGAAGGCGAAAAATGCTGCCATGTTGAACCACTTTCTAGTAGTTAAGGCACAAAGTCTGGCAGCTTTTGACATTAACTGCCAGATCTCAAAAGTTCAGTTCAACCCAGCACTGATCTAGGACCTGAAAGAGATCATCTCCTCCTTTTAAACCTCCAGTATGCAGAGTCATGTCCACCACCAAAATACTTGGATATATACACACTTACACCAAGAGGGCATTAAGCCTATGGCCCACCAGTTATGTCTGACTAGAGATCAGTTATGTGTTTCTATGTTTAAATCCTAGTCACTACCAACCCATTTGTATCCCTGGGACCTTTGCAAGGATCCTGAAATTATTCTGAAGTTGTTAATGGAATTATTTTCTTCCCACTACACCTGGTTAGCCTCCACACAAAGCTTTTTGGTCTCTTGCTTCTTGCTATTTCTGTTTGCCACAGATGCTGTATATGCCTTTATCCCTGCATGAAGGAGTGGGTGTGATGAAGCATCCAGAACCTCAAAATAACCTCAGTGGATTTACCCAGCCTGATATCAGCCCACTAACTGCACAATTTTTAATCATATGAAAGACTGGTCAAGGAATCTGTTCCTGCATTCCCCTCCTCAGGATTTTACAGATGAAAACATACACAGCCAGTTGTGCAGCAGTTGGAGCCAACTGCTCGGATGGAAGCAACTGTAGATGATTCTGGAGCAAAGGAAGTGGAAGAAAGGAGTGGGAGACAGGTTAGGAGAGGATGGTCCAGCACCTGAAAACTCTCAGATTCCACCAGACGCAATGAGGTCTGTAAAGAAGAGAGGAAACGTTCACCATTCAATGAGCATATTCCAGTTGGATACACTAGAGTTTGATGACCCTACACATCCCTCTTTTGGCCACCTCTCATTCATTCCTGACCCTAGAAGTTATACCAAAACAGCTTCCAGGCTTCCCAGCTGTGATACAAAACAACACGTGTGCCAGATCCATTCTACTCAGAGCCGAGGACTTGGGGACACTCTTTGGCACTGCAAAACTCCCATATCCCTTCAGCTTTCTGCAAATGAAGCAATCAACCCTGCTAAATGCTCCAGCAGAATTACAGGAACTCCCATCACACCAAAATGAGAGCAAGTGGAAACCTGAGGGAAGAAAACAACCACCTTATCCCACAGTCAACAGGAACCCGTGGACAGCACTGGTAGTGCACGTCTGCTCCCAAGTGCGTAAGGAAGGTGCAAACAAACACGAGTTATTGACAAACCCAGGCAGCACAAATTGCATTCTCTTTCAAAAACAGTTTATGTTGCCCAGCACAGCCCAGACTGGCATCATTGCAGCTGGCACTCGGGAGAATGAGGATAAAAACAAGTCCATTTAGTCCCTTCCACGCCAGTATGAATTCAGCACATAAACAAACCCCACGGAGGCAGATACACAACCATCTCTGGGGATTTGGGGCCAGTTGCACTCTATCTTCAACACTGGGTAAACAAACTGGCTGGGAATGTTTTACCATCAGTACTGCACTGTTCCAGAAACATTTCCTCTACGCACGAGGAAATTTCCCACTGGAAGATGCAAATCAGAACAGTAACGTTGACCAGAGTGGGGATGAAGGCAGGAACATGAGGGTCCCCCCGTGGTGGTGAAAGCTGCTCCCCCCATCCACTGCCATCCCCCACCACTCACTGTCACAGATTTGTCCACATTCCTAAAGGGACAACTGAAGTCCCTGAACTCTGCAGTAACAGATAAGGAAAGCAAAGTGCTGCTGAGGAACAGCTCTGAGGCAAATTATTTTTCTTTTTGCTGCAGATTACGAGCGATATATTGGGGTTTTACTTGTTCTTGCTTAAAGCTAGATTTAATCTGCCTGTCTTCCAAATGCTGCAAGTGTAAGGCAATAAGCTTTACAGGATTTAATTAATATACTGCAAGCAAGGAGTGCTGGTCAGCCATCTCCTGGCAAAAGCCCAGCTGGAGGAGGACTACTATTCACATTCCAGATTTATTCTAAAGGAGGAAGACAGGCTGATAACATTATCACACTGGCCTAAATTATGTAGTTCTCTTAATGCCGAAGGATCACAGCAGTTTAATCCAGGGCAAACAAGAGTCACTGGTTCGGAGGGATTCAGCTCCTGCTCCATTTCAGGAATGCCCTTTTGCTTTCATGCCTTACACCCATCAAGAGCTTAACCATTCTGGCACCAGCAACGAAACAGAATGTTCGTCTTGGAGGCTGAATCAACACTCCTCCAGCCAAAGGCTAATTACGCTAAAATTAAAGGAAAAAAAGCTTCTTCAGGAAAACTGTTCATAACACACACAGTGGGGTAAACCTAGAAAGTTTTTCTTCGTCTCCAATTCAGATGACAATTACAAATAACAATACCTGTCGAGTTCTAAAGAGTGGAAAGACAAAAATTCAAGGAAAAAAACCAGAAAAACCAAAACCATTCAAACTGCTTTACTGCAGAACAAGATTTTTCACGTTGTTCACCTGTCAGTGAGATAGGCCACTAAAACCAGGATTAAGATCCCAATGTTCAGGAGCCCAAGAAAAGAGCAGGATGATATTGGAAGGGCAGAACAAGCTGCAAGAATGTTAATGGTTTGCAAAGTTATCAGAGACACCTGGTGCATTTGTTTTAAGTAAAAAACTACGAAATCTGGGAGTATGACATCACTTACAATATTTGAACACTGCAAGTGAAAGGCACCCTGCTAACAACAGCCAACGATGCTCCAAACAATATTAAGGCAATTATGCTAAAGAGATCAAATAAAGTATTTCCTTCAGGACTTCCAGAAATACAAGAGTGTAAGCAAATCTGACAGCAGCTGAAGATTGTGCTCTAGAGATCCACAATAATCAAAGGGTGAGCTCTTTCCTTGGTTTTAATAACCATGAAATATATTTTTCATTCTAAAACTTCCTCTATTATAAACGCAGAGGGAATACAGAAAGTTCTAGAATTTCTAAGACCTAAAAGCAGACAGGAAGATTGTGCATGAATCCATTTCTTAATGCATTTTAACAAATTTACAGGCAACACTGACAGTGGGAAGGATACAGCTGACTTTAAAGCCATATTAGAATTACTTTCCTCTCATACATCACAACCGTAGATAGAAGTGTCTCAGAGGGACATGGGAAAATGTTATCGTTTCAGACTTGATGCAAATTGCTTTAATAATCTGTAAATCACCCTGAATATCTGGATCTAAACTTTTAACTCCCCCCTCCATGGTCTGATCTGCAGACAACAGAACTGCTGCAACAGTTGCCCGTTTTTTTATGGGCTCCTGACCAGCTCTGTGTGTGCACAGGAAAGCTGGAGCTGGGCTGCAGAGTCTGCTTTGGGAAGTGCAAGGATGCTCCCAAGTCCATTGTGGCACTGGACATGACGAAGCAGGCCCCAAGAGAAACACTACAAGTTCAGCAGCTCTGAATCCCCAGGTAGCTCAAGCCAAGCAAAGGACTCAAACACCTGAGTCAGAAGGCACTGGGAGAAAGTGCCTTGGGTCAGCAAGGAGCACGGATGGAACAGCAGCAGCTGGGAGAGCTCAGTGCTTCCTGCTAACCCAAGTGAGGGATGACAGTGTCATCCTGCCTGCGCTCAGCTCACTATCTTTAAAAACCTCCTCCGTTGTGAGACTGAACTATTTCGGTTCTTCCAACAGCTTGACAAATAAACTGTTTGACTGTGACATCCCCCAGAAACTGCAAGCACACAGAATGTACTCACGGGACAAACGGCGCGCACAGCGCTGCCCGCCGCGCTCTCACACAGCTCACGCTGCCATGCTTGAGCTCTCTGCTGAGACACTTCCACACGCTTTTGAGGAATTCCTGCTAGCATGACTGGGAAAAAATAATAATGACATTGCTTCGGACTTGCTAAATCCTTCCCTGCAGTAAGGATTTGTGATCAGATTAGGGAGTACCAGAGGTTTATTTATTTATTTGTAGGAAGGACAGCCAAGGTGAGCTGTATCCCTGGATCTGACGGGGGCTCCAGGCTGCAGCAAAGCCAGCTCAGAGACACTGCATGGCTGCTCTGAAGCTGGAGACGGCATCAGACAGCACTTATTGAAGAAAAAGAGGGGATTCGTGGCTTTGATATTGGCACAAAGTGGGAAGCACGCTGCTTCCCACTCTGTTTTTGCTCGAGTTTGGCACGTTTGAGCTACGCTTTTCTTCTCCGGTACCTTTTTTTGTCATCTCAAGTCACATTCACATGAACATATAAATACGCAGATCCTTACGCTCTGTGTATAGCAGATACTTACAAGGATGCTCTCAAAAAAGAATATTCTTTTCACACACTAAAAAAATTATACAGAGTTATTTTAAATTCAGAACTGTTTGTATATTCCTTATAAGTTTATAAAACTCTCACTGTCCTCCCATGACTAACGAAACTGGAATTGAGAGAGTATTCTATATTTATAACTCGTCTGGTTGCTCATGCCTATGGCCCTATTTCCACCCTCCATTACTGTACACAGAGCTATGTGAGGTATTGTGGGTTCCCAAACTTCACCGATTTCCTAACAAGGCAGGCCTGTGTCCCGGAGGAACAAGCTGGGGGCTGTTTCGTTCGAGCATTGGCCCAACTCAGAGGGAGAGGCCTTGAGCACTGTGGTTTTGGCAGCTCATCTTGAAGCTGGTATTAGAGGCCATGTCTGGGCAGTGACACGCCGAGCTGGCACCGGGCTGGGGATCGATGCTCTGTCTGCAGCACAGCCCCCTTGGGATTCCTACACGCACAGCCCAGCGGTTCCAGCGCTGCGCTGAGCAGCCCCTGGGTCACCCACAGCACAGACACACCACAGGCACCAGGCAAACCCAAGCCTGACAGAATCACTGGCCCCTCAAAATCCAAAGGAGGCAAAACCCTCAAATTTTATCCAGAACTCCCCTGAGAGCATGGTGTGTTCACTGATGCTGGCCCACTACAGACCTCCAGTGGCTGGCAGAGAAAGAGACTTTATCAGGTATCTAAATGCAGCAAAATGAGGAAAAAACTGGATTACATACAAATGAGGGCTGGGTGACACATGAACCCTATATCCACCCTAGACTCATGCAATCATATCCCATCTTTTAAACAGAAACACTTTGCTAGTTCAAAAATCCCAGCATGGAACCTGAGATTCTGTCATTGCAGAGGTGCCTCACGATGCATTTTTAACTCATGCCAGGCACCTGTGGGGAACAAAGTTTTTTTTTTTAATTCACAGCTCCTATATATACTCAATATAAATAAATATTTATACAAAGAGCAGAGGGAAAATAGGTACAGACATTTTTTAAAACTCAAAATATGCTGTTAGTGGTTGGGATTAGGGTCTAACACTCATGGAGGTGGATTCACTACAAGGCCAGGACAGATAAAGCCTTGAGTAAACTGGTCTAGTGGAAATTGTCCCTGCCCATGGCAGGGGGTTTGGGATTAGATGAGCTTAAGGTCCCTTCCAACCCCTGACATTCTAGGATTCACTGATTCATTAGAGTACCAGAGCTATAAAAAAACCACAAAAAGCAAGAAACCCACAAGTCTTCCTAAGAGGTTTTGCTGAAAACCAAGTTCAGAAGAATTTATCCAGGGATCTAAATGCTTCACATACAAAAGCAAGGCAAGATCTGGACTACACTCAGAAAGTTTAAAGCTCAAATAAAACATTACCAGGAAAGCAAGTGATGAACATGGACAACTTTGTGTAACTGAACTGAGAACGTTTTCCCCTAGGAAAATAAATGTTCCCTTAGAATACTGTAGCTGAGAGAGAGTGACAGCCCCTAAATCCTCCCAGAAGGCAAACCAAGAACACCTGCCCCTCCTTCCCTGTAATCCCAGGGTCACTGTCTCTGCTGTGGGTAGGCAGTGGTGCTGCAGCTTTTTTTCCCCCTGAATTTATTCAGCCGCTCTCTGTGCTTTGCAATAAAGCTGTCAGGATTAACAGGCAGCTCTGGTGAGTCAGATGTTCAAAGAGAAAACATGATCTGTACCTCTCCCCATCTCTACAGCAATTCCACTGGTGGAATTGTTTTCCATCACTTGCCACACAAGACAAACTTTTAAGAGCTATTAAACACTCCTCCAGCTTAGCAAGAAGAAAAATTATCTAAATTTATCAAAGGAGTTAAAGTTCACTACACTTTGAGGAAAGGATTTAAATATGGATTATGTTTTCATCCATCTAAACCACTGAGTAAAAGCATAAAAAGATTTTTGAAGAACTAAATAGAACAAAACTTAGTATTACAATTTAATTTTTTTTAAGTTTCATATTATTTACATACTTTAAAAAACATTTATGATGAATTACAGCAATTATGTGTTTCCACAACATGTGATAATTTGACAGACCCTTTTCTACAGGTTTTAGAAATTCTCTTTTAATGTTAAAATTCCACTAAGGATTCCATTAATTCTGCAGAGGGCTAGTGTTAGTCACATGAGAAAACCCAGGTTTCCAAAACAAACAAGCTCTGCAATTCAGTAATATTAGTATTTACAGGTTCTTCATGCAGAACGTGCAGACTTCAGACAGACCATGAAACTTTCCACAACCTCGTTTACCCCAGACATTATTGGATTTATAGGACACACACTAACACCTACAAATGGAAAATTTATTGAATTCTAAGCTTTATTTCTCAATAATACCATAGTAACAAGACTGCAATTACCTTTTCTTCCAGTTACAGGTCTCCCTGAGCCAATAACTGCAGACATCTTTGGTTATAGAGGTCAAAGGGGTGGAAAGCATCACCACACTTCCCATTTTCCACCTCCTCATGATGCTACACTATGTTTTTACTATTCAGAGGTACATCCTCCTCCTTGCACTGATCTATTCTGAACACACCAGCCATGCCATTCCCTACATTCTCCAGCAGTATATTTACAGAACACAAAGCACACCAAGCACAAAATATTTCTGGCCATGCTGCAGATATCAATACCATATCACCCCCACAAACATTTAATGTTGATGCTGAGAAATGTTGTTAGTTAGGTACCACCTCTGGTCCAGCTGGTGCCCACTATAAAAGGGGAGCAGTGGCTGGTTTTAGCCAGCTGGAGGGGGAGAGGGCTGTATTGCCACCACTTAATTTGAGCACCACTTCCCTACTCCATCATTAGAAATGGTATTTCTCTTCCAATGTTTACAACTGCAACATAAAACAACAAATGGATCTGTCTCTATTTCAAGAAGGGCAGGCCCAGCTTTCTCTGCAGTTATTTGAACCTCAACTTCCATACCCATTAAATTAAGTTTTCTGTAAATTATGTGAACACTAGCCAAAACACACTGTTTAAAAATCACTCTGGTTAAAAAACAAACAAATCCCAGACCAATCCAAATTTGCAGACAGAACCTTCACTGAAAAACAATGAAAGGGAGCTACCAAAAACAGTAGATCCTGCTTGTTGATGGCTCTGCAACAAGAAACAGGGAGGGGAAAAAATAATTAGTATTCCAGGATGCCCCATGCACACACCCAAAACTAAAAGCATTAAATTGGATGGGAATAGAATAGCTGATCTTGCCTGCAGTCAAATACAGAAGTATCATTTAAATTGCAAATTACAGAGCAACAGATTTTTGCACAAAGTTCAAGGCTGTTCTATGGTTTGTTTTTATGAATTAGGAATGACGTGGGGAAAAATTAAGGGGTTGGGCCAGCTACTACCCTTAATATATATTTCAGCTTAGATAGTTCTCAGATTCATTTGATGCACTTTATGCACACCACGGCTCATTAAAGTGATGGCAGACAGTAAAGCAGCTTCCCAGAGATCAGAGATCATCCCCAAGGATGCAGCATCCACTGCTGGCCACACTGCTGCTGCAGGATTAACTGCTACAGAACATCTCCAAACTCCTCATTACTCCCTCTTCCCCACATGGCAAACTTTTAATCCATTTATACCTTTCCTGGGCAGTGCTTTTCAACCAACAGTTCATCTGACAAAGCTTCTGCCTCCCTTTCCCAGGTTTTAAAGTGCTTGTTCCTACCACCGTCAGCTTCTTGGCCTTGGTTCCCACAAATTAAACTTGATGAATGCTTAGTAACAGAAAAATACATACTTCACATTCATACAGTGCTTTTTAATCAGCAGTTCTCAAAATGCTTTACAAAGTATGAAATCTAATCAAGTGGCTGGTTTTGATGCAGAGTTTGGGGGGATAAATGCAATTTAAAAAAAAAAAAAGTTGAGTTAGTCCATGTTACAGCAAAAGGCAGAAGATTTAGGAACAGAAGAAGCTATTTGCCTTGATATGCAAAAGCCTCCAACACTACATGACCATAATAACTTTCTTTTAAAATGCAACCAGTCCTGAGTTACAGACTTCAGCACGCAACTACTGAACGTTATTCAGAGGACCTGGGGCTCAAGTATTTTCTTGTCAGGCTGTGAGCACATAAAAGAGAAAAGACCAAGTGATCTTTCTAAAATTATTTTTGAAAACAGCTTGCTTTGGGAGTACTTGTAAAAAATTCTACTAGTGAATATGTCAGTAGCCACAAAAAGCCACATATTTCACTCTAGTAGTGAGGACCCCAGCCTAGTCTAAAATGTAAAATACTTTTGAAATATCCACCTTGGGTCTTTTAGACAAAGACACTCTGGTGATGATTCTGAAGGCTTTAAGGGATGACAACAAATGGCAACATCTTCATCAAGAAAAGCAGTGAGGCTTGTCTGACCAAAGAGTATTGAACCAAAGGCTTTACAGTGATACATGACAGATCACAGTATCACAAAAAATAAAGGTTGGAAAGGACCTCCAAGAACATCAAAATCCAATCTTTGATCCATCACCACCTTGCCACTAAACCAGAGCACTGAGTGCCATGTCCAGTCACTCTGGGGATAAGGACTTCCACTACGTCCCTGGCAGCCCCTTCCACTGCCTGACCAGTCTCTCAGGGAAGAAATTCTGCCTGATGTGCAACCTGAACCTCTCCTGGCACAGCTTGATGCCATTCCTCTGGTCCTGTTGCTGCTTGCTGAGACAAGAGCCTGACTCCCTCGTGCCAGAGAGGTGTAGAGAGCGATAAGGCCACCCCTGAGCCTCCTCTTATCCAGGCTGAACACCCCCAGCTCTCTCAGCTGCTCCTCACAGGACTTATTTGATCCAGACAAGTCAGCACCACATCACTTAACGGTAAAATTCTGCAGAAAGGCTCATTATAAACTACAGCAGGGTAAAGAATGTAAAGCAGAATCTTGGGATTCTTAGAAAATGTGCACCAAGTGTTTTCTCCAAAGGTTTCTATCTTAGATATCTGAACTCAAGGACTTTTTGATTTTTTGAACATTTTCTAATTAATTTCTAACGCCATTTGGCTTATTAATTTCACTTTTTAAAATACATTTTTTGTTTGTTTTGTCATTCTGGGTTTTTTAATCACATATGCAGATGGTGCCACCTGGGAAAATATACACGCTTACATCATTAAGTGTCTTTGAATTAACTTCATGCCAGTAATTGTTTTTAAGGCATAACACTGCCAAATTTGTCACTCGAGAGAAGTTAATCTAATTATTTTCCTGCTCACTGGAGAGAAATGGTGACTTCTTTCACTGAGGGACAGACACACATGGACAGAGCTCCCATCTTCTCATCTCTGGTCCCCATCTGACTGTCCAGTGTTTGATGGAAACTCTACTACATAACCAATGTCAGCCACAACTGAATTTTCTCAGCCACCAACAGCTCCAGGACCCTGCAGTCACAGCTGGATTTAACAACACACCAGTGGGGATGTGACAGGATTTCACCCACAGCACAAAGATGGAACCTGGAGTCTCCATGAGCTGCCCACAGCTGCACTGCTTGGGACATGGCCCAAAGCATCTGGATCTCAACCTGGGAGAATGCTCCAAACTGCCTTTTTTAAGATTAACAAATGTGTCTGCCTGAAAAATTTTCATTTAGAAAATGACATTACCAGGTCAACGTGTTCCTGAGCGCTGTCTTTGAGAAAAGACAATTTAAAAAGCCTTTTGTGGCTCTTGGTGCAATGGGTAACAAAACCCAAATAGGCTCAGAACAAATAACTTAATAGCAATGTCTGTGGAAACCAAAATCTTTTTAAATGCAGTTTGAAATCTGCCAAGTTATACTTAAAAGAAACTGTACAAGGCCACAAGCCCCTTTGGCCAGCTTCTCAATTCCTCAGATTTCACCTCACCTGCACAGCAAGCAGTACACAGCTTGGCTCACATCTTTCTCATCCCTGGACATATGAACACAGGATCCTGCTCCCTCTGCCTTCTCCTGCTCTACATTAGCTTTCCCCCTGCTCCCCTGTTAGCCTAAATTATCCTTCTGGAGCTTGCACACTCGGCAGCCTCTTCCTTGAGCTCTTAAATCACTCCTCAAGCCTCGCTCCTATCCAGGCTACTAAAAATGCAACCTCATGAGCTATTACCCACAAAGCATTAAAAAAGTATCCTCATGAACCTGGTACTCCACGTCCATACAGCCTACTGGGCACCCTATCAAGAACCAGAAGCTACAAAGTTGATGCACATGTGAATGCAGTTCTTGTTGATTTACATCAGGGTTACCATGATAAAACAACAATGTTGACATACATCCAACAAATCACAGCTGAGCCCCCGTAGCTAAGGATGAAGATCACAACTAAGAAGTATTCAGCAGCTCTAAGTCTAATCTCATGATCCAAGTTATTTTCTTAGTGAAGTCCTGCAGTGTATATGGTTTCATGGACAACATCCTACTCATTTATAATGTGCATGCTGTCAATCAAAAGACTCAATAATGGAGCTACAATCACATTTAGAGCTAAATGCTTTTGAAGTCTAATCATTCCAAATCAGGGCTCAGCAGACCAGTCCAAAGAATCGTGTCACATTCCAGAGCGCTGTGGCTTCCACCGGGTACACCATGGGTCTAAGTAATTACACGCCAGAGAAATCCATTTTTAATAAAAACTCTACTGGTTAAATAGGAGGAAAAAAGATGCATAGAACAAGATTTTTTAATTCTCAAGTATAATCATTATTTTATCTTCACCTCTACACCTTTTCACATGACAGTCAGTGAGTGGTTCTTGTTCGTGCCAATACATTTTTGTCAACAAAGAAGATCAGCCTGCACTGCAAACACCTGCATTAGAGAGGCTTCTTACAGGTTCAATGACTCTTTGTGTATCCTAAATCCCCCAACAGAAAAGAGAAGAAAAAAAAAAAAAAAAAAAAAAAAAACAGGAAAAGAAGAGAAGAGGGGGAAAAAGCGCCCAGTGTTGTTTCACTGAGCACCGATGCCGAAGCACTGAAAGGAGCCGCAGCTCGGCGGGGAAGCGCAGCGCGGACGAGGCCGGGCTGTCTCTGGCTCCCTCCCGGTGCCCGCCCGGCGCTCGCAGCGCTGCCCGCCCACGTGATGGTTTGTTTGTGAGTCTGGAGCAGCATCACGAGGAGCTGCCCCACGGGACCGGGGACAGCCACCGCCCCCACGGGACCGGGGACAGCCACCGCCCCCACGCCACAGCTCCGGAAAAATATCCCCTCCCAGGCCGGCACACGCACCCGCGCACGGAGCGCTCCGGCTCGCAGCTCCTCGCTCCGGGCTTCAAAGCAAAGGGAAGCAGAAGCAGCAGCCATTCAAAGTGCAGAATAAAAGCTCTTTTAAAAGCTCACATGCACAAAACAAAGAAAAATTTAAAGGCAGAGCTTATGGTAACCTCAGTCGGATTGTGCAGGTATAGATTTCTCTTCATAAAAATCAATAGAAGATGATTTTAAGCCGTTTGATTTCATTACTGGGTATCAAATCTCTGCTCTGAATGGAACATCTGAATCAATCTGCAAAGCTGCTACAGGCTACACTGTCACAGCCTTTCACGTGCCTTCTCTCTACCACTCTCATCACAAAGACTCCGGGATAAAAACCTCATACTGGAGGTTATTTGATATTTCTAAACAAGTACCAGCAGCAGACTGGGTTTTCCTCTTTAGCCCTCTGATTTTTCATACTGATGTTTCAGGTGGAAAAGAAGAACTAAACACAAACTGCACACAATGCACTGGTTTGCTGCAGTGATGACTGGAGAACTAAAATGTCCTATTTCCAGCACTGAGAGATGAAAACATGTTGAATTAAACAAATACACATGTGCACTCTTCATGCTGAGGCTGTGGGGTTTCACCACAAAAGAAACACGTTATAGATCATTTAATGCATTAAAAAAAGATGGCACAGTACATTTCTATGCTGTGCTCTGAATCATAACAAGAGCCTTGTTAAAACCTGAGCAGACACACAAAAACAAATGTCATGCCAGTAGGATTATTTTTTATATCTGTTTTAGTCAATATGTCACGATACAAAAATCTGGAGTTTCAATCTCTGGGATTCTCTGAGCCTCAGCACCTAAATTATTTCCCTTTAGTTAAATTGCTGCCTTCATAATCCAGTCAGCACATCCCAAGCTCCACATTCAGAAAGGTTGTGATCCCATTTGTTTCCCACTCGTAAGACTGCCAGTGAGAGGGAGCGAGAGGCACGGCACGGCCTCCCACACGCATCCTGAACGCCCCCAATCCATATGGGAGTCACTCCAACACCCAGCTCTGCACCTCAAAAGCTGCACTGCTCACAACTTCAAACAAATGTCTCATCTCTCCTCCTTGCATCGTTGTCAGAATTACTTAAAGAGTGAAAAACGGGAATAATTTGCTTCTTTTGAGCACAGACTACTCCTGACAGGATCAGTATGAACAACTTGCAATTCTGAGAAAAAAAAAGAAAATAATTCAGAGAAAGTAATGTGAATAAAGTATCAGGCTTCAAATCTCTTAAATAACTGCTATGAAACATATTACTGATATTTTCTACACTTTTTTTTTAATGGTTGTTCTGGATTACTGTAAGACTTCTTTGTTCACTGAATCCAGACACTCCTATAACCTGCCTGGTGGATGGTACCACACCCCCTCTAAATCCTCCAAATCATGTATCTGCACATGTATTTACAGTTTAGGGCAGGCAGGACTCAGTAGGACCACGGGGGGGTTATTTGTTTTCTGTATTCAGAATAAGAAAGTGAAAATGAATGCAAATACCTCCTTTCTTGGCAGCAGGCAGCTCATTGTGAGCATCTCAGTCTCCCAGTCTGAGCACTGCAGCTGCCGAGCGGAAGAAATAAATAAATAAGAGCCCAACCCTAGCAGTGAGGTATTTCAAAGGACAAAGGATATAAAAAGAAGAGCTGCAATAGAGATTTCAGCACAGCCACAAATGACACATCCCAAATTCCTGCGTGTTGTAGCTGCTCTGGGATTACTCCTTTATTTTTAAGCTCCTTACAATAAGTCTTGACTTATCAGTCATTCACATCTACCCCTCACTTCCCACCCTGTTGTGATTTGCTGCAAAGGCCATCCCCCATCCATCACCCCTTGGTGGTTGTTTCTTTCACTGCACAGACATCCCATCAATTTGAAGATCCAGGTAGCAAATCCCATGGGCTCTAGATGCACTCTTATTTTAAATGCACTGAAGGAATGATTTATCCTAATGCCTTTCAGAGCTGATCTTGAGGTGATGGACTTGATATGTTTGGCTTTGTTTTTGAAATCACCTGAGCAGCCCAAGTCCCTGTGAGTGATGCAGGAGCATCAGGTACTGTGGCCTCCTGCTCTGGGCCACCAAACCCAAAGAGACCCAGGAAGAAGCTACTCCAGTATTTAAAGTTTGTATTTGCTTCACTTGGGATGTCTCACCAGCCAGGAACAAACATCAGCTGGGGGGCGATGTGACTTTTCCCCTTTCTGACACAGTGAAGATAAACAAACCTGAAGATGCAGGTCACAGCCTGGAGCCTGCAGAGGAAAAAGGACTCATTGCTAAGTTCACAAAACCCCAAGCCTGCTGAGCTCTGAAGGAACAGGAAGCCCATCAGCCCACACAGCTCAGTAAGACAAAGTAGAAAACATATTTAAGCTTTTCTCTGACTTTTTTTAAAGCAGCACTCCATTCCTGACTTTAGGATGGTTACCTGGGGTGGAAAGGCTCTATTTTTGCTCAAGAATAAGAGATAATTGAACAGAAATTATTTTCTGCAAAACTTTTGCTGTTGATTTTAAAAGCCAAAAATATGACCATAGAATAAAACTGTGCCTTTTCACAAGCACTGCAGAAATGTGATACTTTATATACAGGCACCATACAGCACAAGAAAACCATTTTTCTGGTGAAGGAAGAAATTACATGCCTGTATTGTTTAATCAGAAGAGAGCTTGGGAAGTCAGGAGATTAACCTCAGTGAAATAATTCTGCTAGCAGAATTCTCTCAGTAGAAATATTAATTGCTACACTTAACTTGTTACAAGTTGGGCCTAATTCCTTAGAAGGATTTGATCAAATCCATAATACTCCACATATTTGAAGAGATCTGCTAGAAAATATGTTAGACCACAAGTCAAAGGGATAAACACTAATATAATTCTTTTTATCTAAGGACCTGTCAGGTTTGCTCCTCAATAAACACGTGAAGGAACCCTTCATACCCTGCCTGCTGCTCTAAGCCCCACGTTTCACTCCTCACAGAAAAACACATTTCAAAAGCCACTGGTAAATTGCCATCTCACACTCCCCATGATTTGAATTTTATTTTAAAAAATTAGTTAAGTACATCTGTCCTAGAAAGGAGAGCTATCACAACAAAGCAAGATTTCTCCATCCACACGTTGCCTCTGGAATCTGCTGCTTCCCCTGCAGCACGTGCATCGTTTCTGCAACATGATGAAATTCAGAGCGAACAAATAATTCCAGCAGGAACTCATACAAGTTTCACAAAAGGCAAACATTGTTTTTTGAAAAGCAAATCTTAGTTGTGAAGTTAATCTTCACTACAGACTAAAGCAGGGGGAAAAAAAAGCCCTTACTTGAGCAAATATGTATAAGAAAGGTGGTTAGCTGTGGGGTTTGGATGGTTGAATGGTCTAAGGATAAGGGCAAGGGATTTCTACAGCAGAAAAATCTTTTAATACTCTTGGAGAAGGAGGGGGGAAGTAAATTTTGGAGCACACATGTAATTTTTCAGGTCAGATGCACCTGTTCCATTAACGGATTTCACTAACACTGGTTTTCAACACAGTTTTTCTCTAGCCAGAAGTTAATGCTTGTCCCATTTGACCCTGGAACAGGGCAGACAGTAAAATATTTAGAAGAGTTGATGAAGCTGGTAACAAGAATAAAGTGCTCAAAATGAGAGAGTGCAATTAAACCACCAATAAACTAGGTCAAATTGTTGGAGTGGAGAGTACCCTGAAATACAGCAAAAAGTAACTATTATAATTGTAATTTCCATCCCAGGTCATTTAAATTATTAATAGCAGGAGTTAGAAAAAATTAATTAATTCTTGCAACTAATTCAATTTTGTTGTATTTCCTTGGGTTGTCTGGACTTTTAAGCTTAGTACCCAAAGTCCTTTATGCTTTTATTGCAATAACCTGATGGACTTGTACTTTACACATTTTGTGGGGACCTAAATCTCTTTCATATTATTCGTATTTACCAACACCTGCTCTGAAACTTGACTTCCACCATGACCTGCATAGAGATACCTAAAGAACAGAGTTGTTTATGCTGGAAAAGATCCCTAAGATAGAGTCCAACCATTAATGCAGCGATGCCAAGGCCACCAGTAAATGATGTCCCCAAGTAAGGGCAGGATGCAGCCACACTTGGGGATGCTGCCACGCCTGGAATTAGTGAGGATCACCAAGCACACGGATGTGGAGGCTCTGCCGGTCACTGCACCGCTGCTGCACCTGAGCAGCCCCCAGGGCACAGAACAAAGCACCCACACATCCATAGCCAGATGTGACCCACAGCTGTCCACATCCCTGTAACCCCGCCGGGCAGAGCTGGGTCACCAACACCTCCAGCAGCCCAGGGAAGGTCTCCAGGCGTGTGACAGGGCCAGCACCAGGCGTGTCCCAGCTCACAGTGACAGCAGCGTGGCAGCCCGGCTGCCTTTGCCTCCCGATCCCACGCACGGCTCCGCTGCACGGCTGCCAGCAGCCCCGACACGAATAATTCCCATCCACTACTCCCCCATCACACCCACTGCGAGCTCTTCGTGCTGCTGCAATGGGGGAAACCTGGCTCGGGTCACGGCAAAAGGTACAAATCCGCTTATTTTAACACGACGCTGCCACGCTTCCTTCTCCACGCTCTCCCGAGACGAGGACAAGCACCTCCCTGCAGAAAGCCCGAAGGCTGCCTCTGCCTGGGGAAGGGAGATGGAAACACCATTACCTGGGTCCCCCTGGCACGGCAGAGCCTCCCAGCCCCTCTGGGCACCGTGTCCGCCCCAGTGCCCTCATCAGCAGGCAGAGGAGCTGCCCCCACTGCGGTGCCGCCTCCCCACCCGGCGGGAGGCGAGCGCGGAGCTCCCGCACAAAGGAGCTCAGAGCAGCGGACCCTCCACCCCTTCCTTCACCTTCCCTCGCCTCCAGCCCTCCAAACAGACCTCGGCCTTTCATAAAGGGTGGAAAAAAAACCCCCAGAATAACCCACCCTACAGCAACCCCATGTTTTTCCCTACAGGGCGACTGAAACAGCTCCTGTATTAATGAGGAGAAAACCAAATTTAGAAGAGGCGCAGCATCCAAATATAGGCTCCAGCACACCTCGCTCTTGAAAAGGGTCTCACTGTTTCCCTCCCGCCCTGAGAGGAGCCATGGGCTGAGCTGACAGCGCCGGGGGCTGTGCCTGCCCCGCAGCTCAGCAGCATCCTGCATCCCACCGCAGCATCCCCACGGGAATGCCGCATCCCGCTGCACCACGGTCACCGGAGCCCCATCCCAACATCGCCCCGGGCAGCATCCCGCCGCCGCCCGGCCCAGCACAGAGGCGGTATTTTGGCAGATGCCAATAATCCTGCTCCCTAGGGAGGATCCCTGGGACCGGCCTGTTATTCCAGGCTGAAAGTAGTAAACAACCTCCCAGGGGCTGGAGACAGAGGTAAACCCCAAAGATGCCGTGTCCTTGCTGGAGCGAGTGCTATTACAGGACAAAAACAACATGGAGCTTCTCAGGCTGTGCTAAAAAAAAAAAAAAAAATGTAAGGCAAAAGTTAAGAATGCTGCTCCTATAAGAGGAAAAAAAAAAAAGAATTAAATCAAAGTCATATGTTTCTCCAGAGGATTTTATGAGTTTGTTTACGACAAACTGTGTTCACGAATGCTCTGAAATTCAGAAAATAATCTTACTTATTTTCTATCCAGGTAGATTTTATAAAGATCTTTCTCCTCCTTTTACAAACATCTGCTTTTTCTGCCAAGACAGAAAACAAGGTGGGGAGGGAAATATCAATGCACTCAAATCAATCACGGGTTTTCCTGCACATATAGAAACATGCTAGCAAAACCAAGGCTTGGTATTTAGCTTGATAACATACAGATGAAGGAAGAACATTCCAAATAAATCTGCCCCACAGGGGAGGATTTTAAAATTTGTTAAAAATGCTATTTGACCACATTCTGTTGCTATATTCGAGTGATGTCACGCTTGTTACAAGACAGAAAATGTGCCGCTCAGAGTCACATCTAAGGCAGCTCTAAGCAGGATGGGGGGATTAGTTTGGCCTCTTTCAAGAGAATAAATTATTGCTGAAGATGTTTACACAATGCAGCTCCATGAGCTGAAAGGTTGCTTTCAGAAGAGGCCCAGGCCCTGCCGGAGGAATGCGAGCACAGCCCAAGGCAGGCCGAGGCTCAGCAGCTCCATTTCAGCCTCTGTCTTTCCCTTCAGGTGACTATTTTTGGGAGGCACAGAGTTTTGTGTGTTGGGGCTGGAACCAGCCAGCTCTGAAAACATTTGGAGTATTTTAGACACGACAGTCTCAGCATCGTGTTCTAAAAGCAACCTGCATTGTAGGAAATGTTGAAAGCAAAAAAAGGGAAAAGTGCAGCAGCAGTAAATAAGAACTGAAGTAAATCTAAAAATCAGATCACAGTGAGAAGTTGTCCTCCTTGCTATCACTGCACAACTACAGTAATCAAAAAACTCACTGTTCTACAGACACAGAGCATCATAAGGGAGCACAAATTCAGCCTCAATTTACTCCTCTACAACAGAGCATTCCCTCATTTTTACACAGCTGTATGCAGCCATCCCTACACCACTGCCTACATATCACACATCAAGAAACACTAAATTAAACACAAATTTAAATGAAACATCATTGACATTTTGTTTCCATCATCTCATAACAGAGAATAACCAGACTGAACCCTTTGACAACACTCAAAATCTGTGTATTGAAAAAAAAAAAAAAGAGGGGGTGGTGCAGGGAGGGGGAAAATGCTCTCAGATGTGTGCCCAGTTCCTCACTACTGAATCTTTTGTCCAAATACACAGTAGAAAATAAAGAGACATGGGGATTGTCAGGGTGCTGAGATTCAAAACAGAAGGGCTTAGGAGGAGGGACAAAAGACCTGCTGTAAAAGCATCTGCAAAGTAAGCAGGAACTACAATCCACCCAGTACCCACTTTCATGTCTTGCCATTAAATTCCTGATAGAGTGATGACAAAAAAACTCTGGACTGACTCAAAGACTATGAAGAACCTACTTTAAATCTCATGATTTTACCCGTGCTTACAATTAGGAAGTAACTTCAGGATCTTGACCAACAAAGCCCAAGGCCCCAGGCTGCTGCACTGAGCACAGTGGATGCCCCAAACCCCCGGAGCAGGGAATCTGAGCCTGGAATGCAGAGGCTCCAGTGAAAAGCAGTCTTAATAACAAAATAGCAGCTAGCTTACTGTCAGTAGGCTTAGTAGAGTTTGCACTTCCTCTGTGTTGTGGGGGCTTTGTGTGTGCTTGATTTGATTTTTAAGGAGGACAGAGCCACCAGGAAGGCTGAAACTATTCCACAGACACTACACAGCAACAGCTGCACTGGGAAAGAAAAACAGATGTCAGCACACCGTGTTTCTATACCTAGTAATAAAATATTTATGGATCATTCTCCTTTCTTCCCTCTCCCAGTTTCCTCTGCTCTGCTGGACATACATTCTCTGAAAACTCACTTTCAGCTGCCTAAGCCTGACTTTTGCTCCACTTGGCAGTGTTCTGTTTATGGCTGGATTCAACGACCCCAAAGCTCTTTGCCAACCTAAATGACTCCATGGTTTGGGTATCTCCTGTTTCCCAGAGACAGGCTCCTGAGACCCCACAGCACGCTCTGTGTGAGCCATCACCTTCTATTCCAAAGGCCAGAGCCACTGTAGCTGCTGTTGCTCCACAAGGAACCTTGGAAAAGCAGGATGACAATTCCTGGGGATCAGGCAAGGTTAGACATGCGGAGTCACTCGGGAGGAGTGACACTGTAGCAAGTAACACAATATCTGCAAAGCAGTGTTTCCTGCATCCACCTGCTTGCCAGCAACACTCAGCACCTGGCTTCGAGGTGTAACCTTTCATTATGCACCCTACACCAAAAAGTGCAGCTCCCTCCCTCTTCCCCACACCTCCTTTTTCTCCCTTTAAAGGGGGAGAAAGTCTCCCTTTGCAAGAGGAAAACTTCTTTGAAAAACTTAAAAAATAAAACCGTCATTTAGGCAAGAGAATATTCAGAGTTTATGGCTTAGATTTGCATGCCTGCAGGCAAATCAGAGGCAAGACATCTCTGATCAACTCTGCAGCTCTTATCTCCTGTAGACAAAGCAACACCTCCATCAAGCATATGGATCATCCACGTGCCTCTTGGAAGGGACAGGGGAGATTAGGTATCACCAGTTATACAAGATGCACTTTACAAATCCCGTGGCAATTAAAAGATGCTGTGTATTCTGAAACTCCCACACTCTCCATGCCTACACATCTTCTGTAGGCTGTATTGGCAGTGAAAGTAGTGGCATTTGGCCCAATAACTGAGAGGATGCTGAAGCTTAATTCAATCCTCTTCCCTGCACTCTGGGTGCAAACAAAACTAACAAACAGAACATGTCAAAGCTGGCCAAAAAGTTTTTCCAAGTACTACATCATTCATGCTCAACAAATGCTCCATCCAGCATTTTCTGTCACACAACAGGAAGCCGCAGTGCTGAGGGCCCCCAGAACACCTCTCCTCATCCTTCCCACAGTTGCATTCTCCCTTTGGGACCCAGAGGGGTGACCTCACCATCACCCAACCCAGGGAGGACTTGGAATTGCAGAAACTTTGTTGAAATACTTAAAAAAAAAATTTAAAAATCATTCTAACACTTTAAAAGTGCAGGTTGTTCACATCTCAAATACAGACTGCAACTCTGAGCCCTTCAGCTCAAAAAGGATGGGAAAAAACTGGAAAAGGCACAAAGCAGCATAAGAAAGACCCAGAACTATTCACACATGCATGAAAACAAAGACTTGTCTTCAGTACTTCAGCCTGAAGAAAAAGACAGAATTAAAAACCAGTTACTGTCAGAATAATTGCAAGTAAAATGCTTAAACCCACATTTAATTCCTACTAATAACTGGACTGCTCCTCCACATTCTTTCTATTACCCAGAGATACTGTTAATGCACAGGAATTAATTCTGCTTTTGAAGCAAATCTGAGTATTCAGACTCCAAAATCTTGTGGGTTGACCAAAGTGTCCAATATCCTCAAGGTTACACCTCACCTCCTCAGAAATCTCCTCTTCACCCATAAGATCACCTTTTTTTACTGAAGGATCTCTCAAATCCTATTTTCATGTTCTTTTGCAAAACAGTCAAATGTTTAGTTCAGTTATGGTTTTTTTATCCTGCTACAGTTAAACTAAATGTTCTCATTAAAAAAGAACACATTCAATTATGAAATCTGCAATTTTAATTACAATTTTCTATCCCCATCTACCCAAACTCAAACCAAACCAGGACTGTTGTTTGTTCATGTCTGAACAATGTTTTTATTTACCGTGGATAAACGGAGACTTATCTAATACCACTTACATGGAGTCATAAATTGATTTTTGATTAATGTTTAATCGAAAACAAAGAGACCCATCTATGCAAAAAAAGTAGGAAGCAGAAGGCCCTGTTCTTCTCTGTCAGCTCTCCCAAGCTCTGTGTATTGACATGAGAGCCTTCCCCTTCTGCTGCTATGAGGATGCAGCTCTGTTGACAGAGCACTTTACAATAGCCAGATAGCTTCCTCCAGGAAACACTAATTTAAAACAAGATTATTTATTTTAAATACAAAAGCTCTACAACCAACAACATGGAGTAAACATTTTAAATCTCAAAGGCTCATAAAAATTAAGAGCATTAATGACAACCTTCCCTACTTCTGGCAGGCAGGCAGCTGCCAAAGCAGATGGTGAGCAAAGCTCAGGTACCTCCAGGTCCCTCCCTGCCCAGCACTGTCAGGCAGGGCCACAGGTGAAAACAGCATTAAAATCCCATGTTTCACTGAGGATGGAATCACAGTTCTAATGAAAACTGAATATTCAAGTCTTCATTGGAACACACAAGACTTCTCCATCAAGGGATCAAAGTCCACGGGAGCACCAGCAGCGAGAACCAGGCAGCACTCGAGATCAATACAGTGTAATAAAATAAAAAAACCAAGAAGGATGAACATTTCTAGCTGTAATCAAAATAATAAAAGAGGTTATCTAACCTCAAAAAGAGTCTGTCTCTTTCAAAGCAGAAGCACATATTCCAGTTGGTGGTGTAAATGCCTTGACAGCATGTCCTGGGGAGGAATGGAGTGGGGGGAGTGAGGAGCGATACCAAAGCAATCCCAGTAAGTCTTTAAGAAGCCAGGGGTGAAGTGACTGCTTCCTCCTCTGAATGGAGCCTGAGCAACACCTGAGTTAATCCCCAGGATCTTTTCATTTCTTTCTCAGTGTTTCTCTCTTGCATTCATGGTAAGAGCCCAGAAAAGCAAACAGTGCTGCTCTAAACCATTTGGTCCCCAAACCTCTTTTTGACAAATGTAAATACAGACTAATTTTTTTCAACAATTAAGAACTCCCAAAGGAAGATGGAATATTAAAAAAAGTGACAAGAACAATCTTAATTATAGCTCTGTTAACACATTATGATAATAAGTACTTGTTCTTTATCAGACATTTTTAAAAAATTATTATTGTTCTGAACGATACAAAGGCTGGTCTAAAGAACAAGGATCTTTGTCTCTTGCTGCCAGAAGAAACAGCATTTCCTGAGGCCTGTTTCTGCCTTCAACTAACAGTTTTGATTTGGGCTTTAGAAAAATAACTGCATGTCCTCAGCTGGAGGGAAAAAAGTTCCCTTCTTCCCCCTCTCCCAGATGCTCACAGGAGAGCAACATCACCAGTGGTAATAACACTGTGTTTCATCAGCCTTGAGGAAAAACAAAACCAAACCTCTGGCTGTCCTGGCTCAGGTAAACAACAGGAGTTCATTACAGAGTTAATACTTGGGTTTGTTCATATTCCTGTTCCTCCTTTCCACCTCCCCTGGAGCCCCCGGACTAGAATTACAGCCCAACAATGGCCCAATTGTCGCCCCCGGCAGCAACTTCCAGCCCAACAATAGATCTTCCCCTTTTCTCTCCACCCAAAGGAAAATTAATAAGGAAAAATTTCTCTGATTACAGGGTAAAGAAAAACATTTTAAGGGGGAAGACAGAGAGACCTATGTATATACCATGAGGTTCTGAGCTTCCTTTGTACAGAAGAATGTGCATTCCCTTTCCCAGGCTGCTTTGTATCCCACAGACCCTCCTATGCAGGGGAAGAGATGGGGAGGAAGGTTATGTGCTCTGGCATGAATGGCATTTCCTAAGAAGGTCACTTTAACCACCACTTTAAAGGGTCCTTCCTTTAAGAAGTCTCACCTACTCCTACAAACGTGAAGGGGAGAGCTGTGAGCCCCCTTTAATTCAGTGATAACCTGGAAGTGCACGTGCCTGCTCTCCCAAACAGAGCTCACAGGAATTCACACTCGGAGGGGAGAAGCAGGCTGGATTTACAAAGCAAACATTGTTTTTTGTGGGGAAAGAGTATTTACACATAGGAACAAATATGTTTTATTTCCCACTTTCCAGATGAAAAAATACACGTTACTGCACGGCAAATATTTTGGTAACGTGTGCCAAAAGCCAAAAACAAAGAGAGAAACCCTTCCTTTGGAGAGGGAAAAGAATCCTCATCTACTACAGCCATGGCTGCACAAAGTCCAGCATTAGGCTCATGATTTGTTTCTGCCTGCTAAGGAGCCTAACATTTATTTCAGCAACAAAGCGATAACAAAGATTCAAAGCTGCTTTCTAAAAAAGTTCTCAAGTATTTAAAGAATTTGTTTGTGCTCTGCCAAATATCCTTCTGTTTCTCACAGGGCTCTGCCCCTGCAACCAGGGCAACATCTGTTGGTTTGGGGTGACATGAGAAGAAACAGTATTTTGTGATTCTGCTCTGCAGAAGCTCCCCAACGTGGCATTCACATTGATATCAATTTCAGCTTCTGCCTGTACAGTATTTACTCATGCAACAGCTAGTTAAAAACTGTATCCAAGTGCCTTTAAATATTTGAGATTTATCTCCACTAATCAAGGTTTATTCTCCTTTAGTTTTCAGTACTTTACTAAATCACTGCTATCCATAGTTCCAACATCTGACTTCTCCTCACTGAAACTCGTCAAAAAGGTTCTATCACTTGGCTATTGCAACAGGGAACATTTTAAAAAGCAGAGTTCTTACTGGTTTCAACAAGAAAAATCTTGTTGATGCTTGGTAAGAATATACCCACAGAAGAACCCAACACTAGAGGTGTGTCAGCAGGGTTCCCACGTTAGCTGAAGTCCCAGTCCAAGGCCACAGGTTCTTTCCAATGACTAAATTCAACGTTTGAGTTTTAACACAAACTTGCAGCTCGCCATGCCCACCTTCAGCTAAGGGAACCTCTATGACCTGTGGATCAGGCCAGAATTCCTCACTCTTGCTCAGCAGGAGCCAGGCACTGGCAGTGTGCAGCTCTTGGGCAGCACTGCTCAAATCCTGTTTAAGAGTGTCCCTATTCCACCATCCCAGAGTCCTTTATCCACTCTCCTCAAGCAATTTCTTCAGGACATAGGTCCTGAAGCTGTGATTTCGCTCCTAAATTTGAAGAAATGTTAAAAATGCAGAAGCCATGCTATTCCAACCACCAGCAAAAGTATCTCTGTAGGAGACAGGAATTCTATTGCCTTTGAAAAAACTCTGCATTCACCAGAGAAGCATTTTAACAGGCAGAGATGATTTTTTTTTTTTATACATAGAATTAACACTGACATTGTTACTTAGGATGTTTTTAAGGAGGATTACTAACATCTCTTTGCTCCATTTCCCTTTTGGTTTATGCTTAAGGACAAATATTTTGTTTCTAGTGAACTGAGCACACATCCAGCTGATCTCTCTGAGTACTTCCTGCAAGTTCACTTGGCAAAAATCTCTGGACTGCCAAAGGCTGCCCCACAGTCCCTCAGATAGCCAGGGTATGGCTGTGGAGTTGGACTGGAAAATGAGACACACCAGCTATTCTTCTTTCTCCATGAAGGCATTTATGAGGTGAAGATGTCATGCAGAAGTCCAACATCTACAACAGCTCATAAATAATGCAGAGTTTGACACTTCTATCACAGACACAGCTAAAAGGAGGAACAAAAATGTACCACCCGTGGTTTGTTTATGTAGGTAAATTTAAAATTAACTTCAAACTCCATTTCATTTTATGGTTGTGAATAATCCTCACCTCTGCCTGTCCTTTCCACAGTTGTGATTATACAGGAACATATGAGAAAACTGCATTCTTACAGCTTTCTAGAGCTTAACCCTCCCTGCCAGCTTCTCCAGCCTGCCAGGGAAGGAACACACAGGTGAACTGAAACTCTGCCACTACACAGTGTCTCTCAAAATAAGAATATTTGTCCACAAAAAAGTAATCTTGATTGTAATTCAGCCCTCTGCTTTCTGGAATAGCTTGGAACTAATTCCCAAGCAGAAACGTACAAAAAACAGATAAAATTAAATTGCTATGATAGGTAACAATGGTATCTCTCCAGAAATACCATTTCTTTGGATAGCTGATGCCATTTGAAGTCCATGCAGTGCATCTCAACCAGTATCTGCAATTCTACAGCCAAGCAGAACACATGGATTTCTCCTGTAGATCTTCTAAAGGCAGTTTAAAAAAAAGAAAATGAAAACAAAATCATAGACAGCCTTACCCAAGATCCCCACAGATGCCAGAGCCTTCCCTGTGCCCTACACCCATCCCACAAAATCTGTAATGATAATAATAATAATAATATTCTGGAAGGTGGTATGGGAGGGTTGCTTTTAAAACTGCTGAAAATGACATGTTGTGATTGCATCTTGCAGCCACTGCGTGCTCAGAGTGAAGACACATCCAGCTCCTCCTGCCTGCCCTGGTGCCCCTGGACGTGCACAAGTTCCCTCAGCACCTCGGGGGCATCCAGAGAGCTGCTCAGCCCCAAAGGCCATGCAAGTGGGGACATTTTCCACCAGAGCCCAGAGGTGTCAGCCCAGGCAGGCAGAGGCTGGGCTGTGACACAGGTACTGTGCTACGTAAATGAAACCTTCAGGGAGGGGATGCAGGAGGCAAAAAGGAGAAAGGGCAAAGACAATGAATAAAAATACTCAGCACAGGAACACCTTTAGCTCACATGTCCCACAATCTGTACTGGCTTTGCTCTTCTGTCAAGTTACAGCCACCTTGGTTTCTAGGCTAGGGCATGACTAGCTCCATTCCTCACTCCCATCTTTCCTGTACACCTCCAAGAAAAGCAGCACCAAGGAAGAAGTGACCAGGAAACCCAGCCCATCCCTGGGTCCCTGCTCCTGACCGTCCTTCCCTGGCTCACATGTAGCCACACTTAATTTTTAGCAGTCTGCTGGGGCAGCTATGATTCCTCACTTCAGTTCATTTAAGGACCTTAATTGTTTGTTTTGGCTCCAACCAGCAAACGTGTTTATGAAAAACAGGTTAAGCTTTTGGCACCAAATTGTTTTCAAAAACCTCAGCCTTTGAAATAGTGCCTTCTTTAAAAAAATGTTTTTCTACCTTGAGATGCTGCATTTCTCTCCAGAGAGACATTTCACCTCCACTGCTCACTCCACTGGTGTTACCTTTTTGTGTTCCCATTAATAACTCATTTTCCTCAACAGTTCACAACTTGATCTAAAAGATTCTGTCTAAACTAAGGCGTAACGTGTGACATTTCAGAGAAATCTGAAGTAATTATTTCCAAATAAAAAAACCACTCCTGCACCATGTGACCACTCATGAATTTCAAATGTTCAAATGTGTGGTAGATTTGCATAAATAAGGTGGACTTGTACACAGTGAGTAGCTCTACATGGAAGCTAGATTGTACAATTTATCCCTTTAATTCAAGAAACTCTCCTGATGCCCCATCCTGTGTACTGCTACCAAAAACTGTACAACAGGACAGCTCTGCAAGACAAGAATCTCTCCAATCCAAAACTAGACACAAGATTCTACACTCCCATTTGAGTTTATAAAAGCATATTTTACTCCACACTCAACAGGCTCCAATGCCAAAAAATACCCAGAATTCACATCCCAGAGTGAGAATTCCTCATTCCAGGGCAAATCAGGCTGATGAAGGCCCATGTATAAGTTCATTAGGAAATCCTGAGTACAGATTACTCACTTGGTTTTTTAGTTAATTAAAAAGCTGCTGCCCTAAACTTTTATTCCAGTTAAATGGTTTTCTACAGTATTTTGTCAGTCTTAGTACCTCGAAGATCCATTTGGATGTGGAAGAAGGGTACCAGCTGTGACTGTTATTCCCTGAAGGGGCAGTCAGAAATGAAATGGCTAAAAGTTTCAACAGTGCAAAATTACCAAAAGCTCATATTAAAACAAGAAATACCTATTTTTCCACCAAAAAGGGTGGTGAAAACAGAGCATCAACACTGAGCTTCATTGAGCCTTGCTAAGACCGAATGATGTCATTCCTTGTCCATTTGAAATGGTTTTGGTCTCCAGCTTGATCATATCCAGGAAAAAATTTCCAATAGACTAATGCCAATACAGCCACCCTCTTTTGGGGTTATAATTGGTACATGTTATAAGTTTAAAAACCACAAAATGTTCCAAAACAGCCTGGAGTCACTAGGACAATGCTCTCTTGGGACAAAATCACTCCAATATTCTTCAGTCTACTTCCTAGAGAAACAAGCTGAATTAAAGCAGCCACCATCCCTCTACAGGCAGTAATCCCACAGTGCAACACCAGAGTCCTGCTCACTGCTCTCTCCAACTGTCTGGAATCCAAGGAGGCTGAGCCATCCTGCAGCACTCAGGTAGGACACAAAGCCTGGGTTGGGCAGCTCCACGGAGACGTCTCCAGGGATGTCACTTCAGCCACCAACAACAGAGAAGTGGGAAAGAGGAAGGAGAGAACAAAGAGCACAAACAGATCCAAGCCCTCTGGGTAACTCTGTCTATCAATTTAAATTTAGTATCAGCTTACTCAAAGTGAGTCCAACCTCAGAATGCAGCTTTGGTCAAATAACTGACATATAAAATTAAAGTTCATGCAATAGAAGGCTCTGATGGAAAGGGAAGCTGTATGATTTCAACTCCTCCAGCAGTGCCAGCCAACATTTCTAACCAACCGCCTACAGTTCGACCCCTAGCTCCTTTAATCAGCCTCTTAAATGCCAGCCTGGGTTCTAAGAGGAGAAAAATCTCACCACTACCTCAGTTCTTCTATCAAAGCATCCTGCTGGCAAAGAAGGGGCTGCTCAAGGGGAAGTGTAGAGGGTGGAGAGGGAAGAGTGTCCAAGCCATCTGACAAAACTGGAGTCATCTCCACCACCAGCTGAGTTAGCACCACATCCCCCAGCCCTGGTGTACAGCAGGAAATCTTCACAAACCACCACACTGAACTGCTAGGAGAGAACCAGGCTATCAAGTAAGTCAGCACAAGTCAAACACATCAGCAATAGCTCAGAAATTCCTGACATGGGACCCAAAAGGCCAGTCTAGAACTTCATGAATACTCAGAG
This sequence comes from Serinus canaria, assembly GCF_022539315.1. Taxonomy (NCBI): domain Eukaryota; kingdom Metazoa; phylum Chordata; class Aves; order Passeriformes; family Fringillidae; genus Serinus; species Serinus canaria. The sequence goes on along the minus strand of NC_066324.1, from coordinate 4,037,099 downwards.
CACTGCTGATGCACTGCCCAATTCACACGGCTCACAATTCCCCCCTAGGAACATAAAACTGGATTATGGATTAAAGGACCTCAGCAGCTTGGTACAAGTTCAGCATGTTGCCATTCCACCAGATTTACTTCAGAGACAGGCAATCTCCTATGCCAGGTTATTATTTCTATTCCCATAAACAATTCCAACTGTGCCCTGTTTACAAGTGCAGAAGGAACAAGGATACACCTACACTTACTGATTGTGCTTGGGCCACACAGGCTGCTGCATCTTTATCTTATTTTTATTACCAAATAATCTATTCTGTGGTCATTCTGCTGGCAAACTCAGCCCCACAAACATCTTCAGGTTTTGTTACAATACAAAACTTACCATTTTAATGCATCAAGAAATAATGTGAGTGCCAGCTGCAGGTAGGAAAAGGATCCTTATGTCTAGTCATCAGTTTTCAACTCAGCTATGTAAGGCTTTTCCAGAATTAAACAGGCTATTAATGGAAGCTCTTAAGTTTTACTGGGTTTGCTTTCAGCTAACAAATGCTTCTCCAAGAAACCACGTATGATAGATGTCCTATAAATTGAGATTGAAAAAAAGAATTAGTTGCTGCCTTTCAACAATGGCCTATAACAAGTGGCTGTCCAGTACAGAATGCTGTAACTTCCCTGCTTAAAGGGGACAAGGATCTGCTTGGGCTTCACCTCCCTTGTCACAGAAGCCCTGAAGCACCAATCCAAGTTTGCCACGAGCACAGGAAATGTGTGAACAGCACAGTGGTGATGCTTCCTCTGGGAGAATCTTCCTCTGCTAATCTCAAATGAAACTCTCCACATGCCCTTGGCACATTCCATTTTCATGGAATCCAGGCTCTGGATCTCTATGCACATACAAGAGTCCACACCAGCAGGCATCCATCAGCTGGAATATTTTAGTCTCTTCTGCTGCTTTGGAACACATTGATAGCTGTAAAATATGGGAAGCACCTTCCTAAGCTCAGCAGCAATGCTGCTAAACCACTCAAGATGAACTTAAATGCCTCATGTTATTTTAATTATTTTTCTAAAACATCTTATTTTTATGTCAGTGCTTGTCATTACAGCAGGATTCTTTACCAGAAAAGAATAAAACTGTGAGAAGGACTGAAATGTTAAATCTTTTCTCCTGTTGGCCTAATGGTACAGTTCTCCATACACCTGGCAATGAAGAAAATAAATTCAGAGATGCCTTTTGATTTATAGCTCCAGTGTGGTTTCTCAATAATACAGCTCTCTTAGACTGCTGCATGCATTTAAAAAGTATTCCAGCTCCTTCAGAGATGAATTACAGTAGCTACATCTTTAACTGAAGCTCACATAAATTTCTTTTTTTTCCCTCCAAGAAAACAATTACAAAACATTAAATCACTTTTATAATGCACTATGAAAACAAAAACCTCTAATTTGGGTTATGAGCTGAACGGTTTGTACAGGACACTGAGGCTGCTCCTCTGCTTCACTCCCTGCCTGCAGCAGCTCCAACTCAGGAGGAACCACCTGCTTTAATGTGACCATTTCTTGGTTTATAAAGACAACACATCTCCTATCTGCTCATGACCTACAGAAAGGATCCCTAACACACTTTAACATCACCTTGCCCAAGCCTTGTGCTTGGCTCTCATTCCAGCAGCAGTTTCAAGCATCCCAAACTGGGTCACATGGCTGTCCTTGATCAAATCTCTCTTGTCATGGGAAATCCACTGTAAACTACAACAGGAAAGAAGTTCCAGTACCTGGACTGGAGAAGATTATCTATCACTGAATACTAAATACATCAGAGCCCTCTGACACTACTTCTCCTTATCCCAAATGCAGATGAAGTCTATGTAACAGAACTTAGAGCCTTTCTTTCTCCTTCCATCCTCCTCCTCCTCACCATTATGCTTCTGAAGAAAAACAAAAATAAAATAAAAGAAGTTCTGCAAATTATAACAGAAACCTTTGTCTATCCTATGAATCTGCATTTTTGTTCTGGATCTGTCCCATATATTTCTTTCCTGGCATCAACAATGACCTCATAGAGTAAAATCATTTATTTCTTTAAATCCACCTCAAACTGTAGATACAGTCATTGTTTTGAATATCAGAAAGGGTGCCTCAGCTCTCTGGTTTGAAAAACTATTAAATTTCACTCAGAAATAATAAACAGCTCTTACAGCCTCCAACAGCTTGAACCACCAAGATGCTCAACACAGCCTCTGCCGAGTGGATAGGAAAGACAGAAACAACGTGAGCAATTTAGAGCTTATCTGTGGGATTTGCTAATATAAAATAATAAGGCTTAAATGTGTAACACATAATAAATATGGAAATAAGAATGGTGTACAATATACATCAAAAGCAGCAAACACACGTATCCTACCCAGCACACCCAAGAACAACAAGTGCTGTAAAGAAAAAAGGCCCAAAGAAAATCACTTTGCCTGCTTGTCATGTGCTCCGTGAAGAGCTCCCACCCAGCTCTACAGTCTTGGGAAACTTAGGAATCTCATGAACTGCAGGACTGATGGATTGTGTTTTATGTGCACTTAACTCTGAAATAATGAACTTCAGCAGGTTTGCTCCTCGGCAGTTCCCAGTGGTGAGGAAGGGACAAGGGGGCAGAGGGGGCTGCTGGTGCTGCCAGGCGTGTGACATCAGCCCTTCGGATTGGCTGCCAGTGACATCATTTTATTATTCAGCCTCATGTTTGCATTTCAGCTTCCCCCTTTCAGGGACCTCCGGACCTCACACAGCTCCTGGGAGCCGAGGGGAGCGTGTCCGAGCCGCCGTCCCCACCTCGGAGTCCGGAACAGCCGGAGGAGAACAGGCCCCTCTGGTTGTTCTGGAGCTGGGAAAGGCGACCGTGCTGGGAGGCCAACCAGGGGTCATGGGCTTACAGCAAGAGTTAAAGCAAAATCCTTAAGAAATTTGTTGCAGAAAAAGACCTGGAGACTGGCAAATGGAAACCACATGCAACGCAACAGCAGAGTTAACAACACCCATCACACAGGCGGAATTGCACATGGATATAACAGCGTGTATGGAAACAGAGCAAAGACTGCTCATCCACAGTATCCATTCTTTTGTTAGCACCCATAAGGGATCCACCACAAAGCAGTGTAATCCCTGACTGCCCCTCCACAACACGAGGCTGCCTTTGTTCCAGGCTCACATCCTGCTTCCCTTTACACGCTCGCCCCTTCTGAACTCGGATGTCTGTAACCTGATACACAAGAATGTTAATTTCTCAAGTGATTTTTGTAAAAGCACAGAATGGAAGTAACTTGATATTTTCCCCATCTTGAAAAATATTATTTTATAGCACATACAAGAGTAGGAAAATATATCTGGTCTACAACAATGCTTTGGGAAAATAAACTGAAGAAAGGGCTGCTCTGCCTCTGGGTACCTACTACCCAGTATGTTTTCTGTTCAGCACACACCAGGATGTGTGTGTGGATATCCAAACGCATATATCTGTGAATTATTCATGTGCACACAAACACAGATCAATCAGGCAAAAGATCAGTTTCCAGCAAGTACAAAAACACCTAAGCTAATGTTAAGCTCGAGTGACTGCTCTCAGGCACGGTGTGCTGCACTCGCCTGCTCATGGATCCAAAACCACCTGCAGAGCCTGCATCTGAAAAACATGTTATGAGCAATTTACACAAAATCAATTAAACAAACACAATCATGCTCTTGAAACGAGTTCATCTACGAAATGCATTTTCTGCTCACTCCCAGCAGCGTGCATTCTAAGTGTGTATCCCACAACCCACACCACCCCATGGAAAGAACACAATCTGAGGGACAGCCATCCTACAAACCCTGAGCCTCTGACCCATTCCCAGGGATATGGACAGGCACCTTGCCATGGAGGAGTGGAGCTCAGACAGGCTGCACTGCTGTCCCAACACAGCCTACCAAGAAAAGCTCCTTGTGCATGACAGGCACTACCACAAACCACTGTATAAATTCAAGCCAACATAACTTCAAGTTCTACCTTAATTCACATACAGCATCACTACTCTACATCAATTTTACACTTTATGATGCCACTATTTCTCCTATATTAAGAGAACATCATTATTTCAGGACACTAAATCTATGTGTTTGCTGTGATTTTAAAAAGCATCCCCCAAACTCCTGAACTACTTTTAAGACTGCATCTTAATTTAAATTTAATATATACTGCTTCCTTGTGGTGGTGCATCCCCAATTCCCCCCACAGCTACTTTAAAACACTCATTCATGACATTCCCACCTTGGCATGTTTTACCAGGACAATAATTCAGCCCTCTTTAGACCCAAGGAAACGGAATGCTTTTATGTGCAAATGAAATAAAAATGCTATAAAACCGTTCTGGCTTCAACTCCCAGACAGCAACAAGATGAGGGAAAACCACTGGTGAAATTAAGGAAATACAGAGTGAGATTTTCTTTTGTTTACCACGTGTGGTTTGGAATATGGGATTTCACAAGGGTATTTTCCACCGACCATGATGTCAGTGATCAAAGTTTTCTTCCTGCCATGTGAGAAAAGACTTGAAAATGCAGAATTTGATCTCCTCAGCACGTGTGGAGCTGGGTTAACAGGGTGAAGTCCCTGCAGGTAGAGTTGCTACACAGCCTGCTCTGCAGCAGGCACAGAGAGCTGCTGGAAGACAGATCTGCTCTCTCTCCTACCATCAGAAGGGAGCAGGTCATGCTTGGAGCACCACATTGAGCCCTCTGGCTCAGAAAGCTTTCCCTGACTTCAGCAAAACAGGCTGCAGTAAGCAGGACATGTAACAACCTCTTCATTTATCACACTCTTTCTAGAATGCTCTAAAACTCCAAGCAATCCCTTTTGCACAAAGCAGGGCATTCTCATCACTCACAAGAACACCCATTTTTTCTCCACACAACTCAACAAGAGCACACAACTCTGCACCTGAGCATACCCTGGAGCAGGGATTACCTCGGGGAACCATCCTAGTTTCCAGGGAAATGGCACTTCTCTAGCTCCTTTGGCAAAAGGAAAATGTTTACTGGCTGGTCTGATCCAGCTTTCTCGAAGAATTATGAAGTTGAGTTCTGCTCACCCTGATTTTGGCTATGAGACTGTGAAAGTTTCCAGATTTCTGCCCCTAACCACCACAGACCTCAATGAGCCTTCTAACATTCCTTCAACCAACCAACCAGAAGTTTCAGCCCAAAATGTCCCAAGGGGAGGACTGGAAGAGTCACCACTGCAAGAGGATTCTTCCATCACACGGCAGTGGCAAGAACAGGCAAGACAAGGCATCAGGGGACAGTTTCTACAGATGAATCAAAGCCAGAGCATGAAAGTTCCCAAATGCAGTGAAATACCTCCCCAAACATAAAAAGAAAGCAAGCTCCCAGTTGATGAAATAAGACTGATGAACAACAATCTCAGGTGGATTTTTTTCAGAAATCATGTTATAGCAACCACTGGTCACCTAAAACAGAGTTTCTCAATTTAAACAAACATGGGACAACCTGGCCTTTAAGAGAATAGTTGTGAGATTTATTTTGCACAGTACTGGCACAAAGTGCAAGGTATTACACCTGCTGGACATTTATTCATTGCTTTTAGTATCTTCTAGTTTAGTTCCCTTTTGCAAATGTGGAAAGGCTTGCATCTATTAGCAAGAAACTACACTTGCACTGCCTTCTATGTCACCTGCAGAGAGGGCTCAAGCTGAGAAAAACGGGTTCAAGTGATGCCATTTATTTTGAGTCTCTCCATCAAGATCAGCTTCTGGATCCTCCCTAGCTCCTTCCTTCTCTCACTACGCCTACACTTCCAGGGAAAACTAAGGAAAATCTAACACCTCCAAATGCTGCCACATATAAAAAACATACTAGACAAAACGTGAAGGACATGAACCAAATCCCAAGAAGGCGCTTGTGGGTATCTTTTATTTATAACACTGAATGAAATGCTGTAGAATTGGAGGTGGGGGGGAGTCTGGTATCAGAGCAGGACTTTCCCTGCAGCACAGACTGAAGGCATGGGCACTCTGCTGCTCAGAAAAAATTTGGAACAACTGGACAGGAAGAACAAAAGCAAGAAATACTAAGCTCCAAACAAGAAGAGAGGTAAACTCAGCTTCCCCCACCCACCTTCCACAAAAACATCAAATATTTCCTTTCATAAATAATTGCAATAGGATGCCGTAGACTTTTCCAAGCAGACAATAGCTGGATTGTGTAATGTTTTGCCCCAGGCAGGGCCCGGGGGGAGGGGGACACAAAGGCTGGCTTTCAGGGCTTGGGGCCTCTCGCTCCTGCTCCAACAGCCCTGCTCCCTTCCTGCTCCCTTCCTACTCCTTCCCTTCCCTCGCTGGGACCGGCCATCGGAGCCTCTGCTGCACACACACAACAACAGGCAGCAAAAGCAAACAAACACAGGTTATGAAGCCCCTCTGGCCCTGCCAGAGACCTCACATGGAGCAACATTTCTTTTCTTCTGCAGGAGGGGACACTGGGGAGTGATTTGGGGGTGCCAGTGACAGCCATGGTGACCAGTGACAGCCATGGGCTGGAGCCACTGCTCACATTGCTCCCCTGGCCCATCAAGTGCCCCCAAAGGAGCCCAGCCTCTCACTGGGTCTCAGGTCTGAGGGCAGAGCTGAGCTGGGGATATTAGAAGAAAACAACCAAAAGACCTTTCCTGCCCATAAGGTGTTCTAAAAGAGTCGCCCATTCAAATTGGGAAAGCTGAGCACTGTAATTCCTGGACTGATTCACCTTCCTCCTTCACCTTCAGAACTGGAAAACCACCTGCCCTGGCAAAGGAGCCCCAGTGCTCCCCAGTTCCCAGGCAGGCACTGCTCCCCTTTCCTGCGCCAGCCCAGAACCCAAACCAGCAACAGCTTTGCCTGTCCCAGGCTCTGTGCAAAACATTTCTTCCAAACAGATGATTGAAGGTGCCTGCCCCACCTTGGAGATAAGCACACTCAAAAAAATTATATATATGTATTTTTATCACCTGCATGAGGAAGTACTCAGGCTGGGAAAAGCCAGAGTAACAGGAGTGCCCAACCCTGCCTGCCCAAAATATGCATTAATTCTCCTTAGTAGAGCAGCCTGTACTTGCACCACCTCAGCACTGTCATCTCCCCAAAGCCACATGTTTACTGTAATATTGTTTATATATAACCTAGTATATTATTCTGTGTAAACCAGCTATAATAGCATGAAGTCAGCTGTGAGACCAAACAGACTCTTCTTTACAACAGAAACAAGCAGAGGACACTTGGCCAGTTGCAAGAGCAGGGGTAGTTGTGCCAAGTCTGCAATAAATCAGGTTGTTTTGTTTGGGTTTTGAAGTGCAGCAAAAAGACGTCAATAAATGCATCAGTGCAGGTAAAATGATCTGAACCACACTTCAAAACACCCACCACGTCAGGTGCATAAAAAACAAGGGACAGGTGCTGGCCACAGAAAGTAAACCAAATTTATGACAAATTTATGCAAAACACCTGCTGCATAACTGGCAGGAAAAAAAGAACCACACAGAATATAGAAGGAAAATGTATAGTCAAAAAACTTTCCAAGGTGCATCTAGAGATGGAGACACTGCCTATTCTTCCATAGGCTAAGGCATAAAGAGGCACACAGAAAATGGGGGAAAAGCTAATGGAGCAAAATCACCTTCTCACTGACCTTACCTGGTCATGCTTTTAGAAACGTGCTTTGAGACATGAGAGTGCATTTGAACAATGTTCTCCTTTTCTACAAAAGCAGAATTTCTTTAAGTCACATGACAGCCACAGAACACACCTGAATATCTGAAGTGTCCCTCCCTGCCCCAAATCAGAGCTGTGTGACTTCACCTCTGCCAGCCCTGGCCTGGCAGGGCAGCACTGGCTCCTCTGCACTCTGGAGCCCCTTCAGCCTCTGCCTGTCCACCTCAGGGCACCAGCACTTCCCAAGTAAACTAAAAGAGACTCAGCCAAAGAATAAAATTAATGAAGCACCTTTTTTTTTTTTTTGGCAGAAGTATTTGCCCCACCTCTCTACACCCATGTACCTATTTTTACCTCCAGACTTATTGCTGATAATTTGCAGAGTGATTTAAGCCACCACCCATCAACTAACATTTCCACAATACATATCTGTAAGAGCTTGGTCTGGGGTTACAGTGGTTCTGTGTTTCCCTCTTCTCAGGTAACAGAAGGTTCTGACTAAATGTATTTGAGAGACACACTAACATCTTGTGTACACTAGAGAGTGAAAATCCTGAGTTTAAATCAAATTAGTCCAAAACTGCTTTAGAAGCTCATCCCACAGCCTACTTCAACCAAACTCTCCATCCTCATGACAATGACATGACTCTCCTCTCTCATGACAATCTCCAGCCTGGGCTCAGTAAATCCCCCTGTTCAGACCATGGATGATTTTGGGAGAATGGTCAATCACTGGTAGAGCCATATTTTGGTTTACTGAGGGCTTGGGAGAACCAGACCTTGTGTGAATCACCAGAAAAGGACATTTATACCTATTCCTACTGCTTTTTTACACTTTGTATACACTTTGTAAAACACATGCATTACACTTTGAAAAACCTAAGAACTTTAAGAAAAGCAGTTACTTAGTTAACAAAACATTTGTTTCTAATATCAAATTTTGTACTTCGCAAAACCGTTAGGATTATCCTGAGAGCCAAACTGTAATATTTAGATGTGAGGCACATCTTACATCACCTCAGTTCAGGACTGGGATTCAGTCCTTCCAATGAAAGGCTAAACCTGTGCTATTCTTGACTAGTGGGAGCCCAGGCTTTACAAGGCACCTACCTTATCGTGAGAACAGGCTCTCTCAAGATTCCCAAACCCAATTTCTAAACCTAAAAGATTCAGATAAGTATCTCAGCATTTGCAATGCTTATCTGCTAGCTGTTCTTCTCATTTCTGCCTTGATGTTTTGTAGGGCTCCACAATGAATGTTTGCCTAAACTCTAAAGAGAATTTAATGGCTATGCAAGTTAAAATTCCTCCACACATAGAGATAATTTAGAGGGAAATCTCCCGTGTTTTTCTGGAGAATGTAGAAACTACATTTGCCTTCTTTACACATAGTGCAGTCTTTGCCAACACTGTCAAGAATCTCCTACATACCCACGTGACCAGTCTTGGGGTCTCCATGAAGTTTGCCCATAAGTCACATGCACAAATTGCCAGGAAAATAAATTATTTCTCTGTAACTTCATTTCTTAGTTCAACTTTCAAAAACCTTATTTGTTGTCATAATTTATTTCTGTGATCTTGTAGGATGAGCCATTTACTTAACAGAGCAAGGAGTTTCTCACCATTCTCAATCAAGCACAGCCCCTTGTGCAGTGACCTGGGGTACATCATCTTTCCTTCATGGTCCTCATTGGTTTTTTCCCAGTCCATCCCATTTTGCTTCCAACAACAAGATATAGTATTATCCCAGGTTGGGATCATGTGCTTAGGCTCATCTGAATGTGGAAACCCTGCTTTGCAATGCAAGGTACTATTCCATAATTACACAGCAAGGCAGGTACCTTGCTAGTAAAAACACTCTGGGTACAAAAGCAGAAAGGCAGCGCAGCAGCTCCCACCCGATCTGCAACACGAGCTCTGCTCTGTGCAAGCCTGGCAACCCAAGGATTTCCAACCCAAGGATTTCCAAACCACTTCAGACCCACAAATTCAGTGCCAGCTGGGAGAGGGCAGATCGCATGTTGAAGCTTCGTAACGAAGTGAGAAGGTAAGATACAGCAACTTCTGCAAAACACCTCCTAATGACAGCCCACACAGCCATTACAGAGGCCAAACATATCAGCTTCCCACTCAGCAAAGCTGCCAGAACTCAACTCAAAGCAGAATTTATACAAACGGAACAAACAGTATCATATTCAGCTATCGCTTGTGACTGCCTTCATTTTGAGAGCGAGAAAACCAAAGGATTCTGAGTTACAGAAAGAAGGGGGGAAAGGCCTTTCCCACCCTCACAAACAGAACAATCCTTCTGTTACCCTGTTTTGAAACTTCTCAATACTCCAAAGCAGCTCTGCAGCCATAAGGACTTGCAGCATTTCAAGATAGTAGTTTTCTTATCCTAAAAAAAAATCCAAGCACATAACCAAAAGCTCTTCACATACACTCTCCTTGCTTTCACACCCCAAATGCCATAAACATCATTAGCATCTTATTGCCTGTTTTCCTTTTATTCCCCCTGATTCGTTAGATCAGAAGACTTTGGTGTGAGAATATTAAAACACAGAGGAACATCAGTATCACACAGAGAGAGAATCCTTGGGAACTCACACTGACCTTCCAAATGTGAACTAAATCCCTGAAACAACACTAAACATAAGGCATTACATGTAGCAGGAGCTCACTCTCAGGGTTTCTAAAATTTGAGTCTGGGAAGAAAAAGCTTCTGTGAGTATGAAAATAAATTGCTGATACACTGGGTTTTCATCAGATTGAAAAGGCATCTAATACTATTTCTTTTTTACTTTGAGGGACAAGCTTACATAACTTAGGATTTCTAGTGCTTCCTTCTTAAATTACATGACATGGTGTTACTGGAATCAACAAGTTAGATCACTGGTCTTGCACATCAAAATACACAAAAAGATACCAGGATGAAATAAAGAGGGTGGTGCAAACAAAAACAAATACCCTATGAATAAAAGCATTACCTAAGAGCCAACTTCCCCTCTCAGTATTTAAGAAAATTCTAAGAGGATTTGCAGAGTTAAAGATAAGGACCAGAAGAGAGATAACAGATGGCAATGGAAAGAAAGCAGCATGTAATAACTTGATAGGGTACATTCAGTACTCCAGTACGTTAGAAGAAACCCAGAGACAACTTCCACGTGCTGTTACTTGGTTCCCTATTTATGAACAGCAGCATCATCAAGGGCTCAACACATAATACTTAGTTTTGTATTTACTGGTCTCTGTTTCAGCAGGCCAGCCCAGTAAAGAGAGACTCTGAACATGACCTGGCCACCAGCCTGGGCTCCTCACCCTGCAGAGAATCCATGGGAGCAAGCCTGCAGCAGGTCAGCCCTGCAGCAGCAACACAGCACCTGCAAACACCCAAGGCTGAACAAAGGCTGTTTCTGTGGTGGGGCTGCTTGGTTGGGGGATTTTGCTGGGTTTTTTGTTGTTTTCCAAGGCAGCACTTTAGAGCTCTGTGTTTTCTGAGAAGGACAAGACAGTCTCCCAGTCCTGCCAAGCAACCCAAGTATTGCTGGTCAATAACCTTCTCTGTTATCACCACAATCGTTGCTTTCTTGTTTTCCTTAAATTTCCCAGGCTACAAGCCAAGCCTTTCAGAGGCAATGCATTGCCTTCAAGGTAAAGGCTGGTGATCCTGCATTTTTCTTTACATTCCCAGCCTCACAGCCCTGGTAAAAGCACTGCTGACAAACACTGTCTAACCTGTTTGTCCTATTCCACCCAGGGAGGAGGTAAGGCACCCACAGCTTCCATGCCTGGGCCCCTATGGTTGTCAGCTCCAGAGATGGAGGTACCTCAGTAGCTACCTGAAAAATGGCAGTGAGCAAAGGCAAGAGAAAAAAGCATGTCTTGATCCAGAGATCAGAACTACTACATAAGAAAAACTGAATAGCTCTGAAGCTGTACCTGGAGAACTGAAATGTGAAGGTATTTTGCACCCCCACGGCAGGGATAGCAACACTCACAGAGACAAAGCTGCTCAGCTGTGAGCTGCATGTGCTTGGACTGGGGAGGAAGGAGACATACAAGGGACACAAAACTGCCATGAACTGCTGGGAAAAAATCCAGTTATTGCTAAACAGGACTCCTTCAAAACCACCTTAGAGGAGCAAACACCTAAAACAGTACTGAAAAACCACATAAACTGTACAACCCAAGGCTGCCAAGGCACTTTGTACCACCCTTCCCCTGAGTGTGCTTTGTGGAGTTTCGTCTTTCAATGAAGTCAGGGTGCTCAAATTATGATAAAAGACTTTCATCTCTGGCCATGAGTTGTCAAGTCCCCAGTACACAGTTATGATTTGAGAAGGACAAACAGCAAGGTTATCACAGATAGGGCCAGTTTCAAAGCAAGTCATCCCCCAATGGAAAGGAATTACAGCTCTGACCTACATCCAAGCCCATCTTTTTTATTTGTTGGAGACACAGGGGCACAGAGTCCTGCTACAGTAGTTTAAAAAACAGAAACAAAACAAAGAACTAAATAAAATAAAAAGAAACAATACACACAAGCAAATAATAACCTGCCCCACTGCACCTCCCTTGGCAAGTACAACACGGTCTGTGCATCTGCATGGCCAGAGGACAGAGATGTACCAACCAAACCTGCCCCCCATAACTGCCCCTGCCTTTTCCAAGGTCACTTCAAAAAGCTCTCCAGGCCACTCTGCATAGCTCCAGCTGCTCTGCAGGATCTGCTCTTAAATAAATATATAACACACACATGTATTAAAAAGCCTAAGTACAACGCCAGCCATTTCTCATGTTTGTTGTGTTTCTGTTCAGCCAGCTGCACACAGACTTGCTTGGTAAAAAATACAGCTGTGTAAAAAATACAGCTGTGTAGAAATCCCATAAAGGAGAACAGCTATATTTTTAATTACCTTCAAGGCAAAGATTCCAACACACAATAACACAGAAGGGCAATGTTTTGCTTTGGTGGTAGGGCTGGGGTTTGTTTTTTAATTTGTTTAAAAAGTGCTCAGGTCAGTGGCAATTAAAAAATTCCTGCAGTAGCTTAGAATCAACTAAAGCCCAGAACAATCTGTAATAACATCACACAGTATCACCTTATTTATCAGCCCATTGCTCATGAACCACAGATAAAAAGTTTCTGCCCCAGACATAAATAAGCAAAGGCAAATTTACGTCATGCAAGAAAAGCTCTGCAAGGAAAGAAATCAGTGAGACAGGCAGAGATAGAGATAACGTGTTCTTTGGGTTCAAAACACCCAACTGCTCTGGAAGCACTGCACTAAGGGTGTATCTTACAGGAAAAAGAATTCCCAAGGAGATCACAGGGATGTTTTAAAATGAGATGCAGCCAAGATGCAGCAGGACAGAGTTTCTTCTCAATGTGCAAACTGAAAAGCGTATCCAAGCCTGAAGTTTGTGCAGGATTTTAACCTGCAGCAAGGTCACAGCTCCATGTACCTACACAGAATTCTGCATGCAGCCAGCCTTGGCTCTCCCCACATGGCTTCTCTTGGAAGAATGGGAATAGTCCATCAGTTTACCCCACGGGCCACTTTAAATCTTTCATTTTCTTATGTTCGAGCTGCTCAAATGGAAATCACCTAACGAGCACAGAACAGAGGCTTAGCTCATGCTAGATATAAAGATTAAAAAATCTGGGATTTCCCCATCTCCTTTCAGCCTGCCATTGGCAACAAATGAATTTAATTTCAAGAAAAGATAACCACAAAATAAAATAATATATATTTTCCACATACTAAAAATAACTGACAATTGTTAGGGGTTTGTTTGTTTAATAATATATTAATATGAGGAAACTAAGAGGTATTTTCCTTCTTTGTTTCAGCACAGTTTCACTAAATAGCACATAAAACCCCCAAAGAACATGTCTGAAACTGCAAAGCCACAAACACATCCCTCCCCACTTCCCTTCCCAAGTCCTAGTCCCTAATGTGCAACTAGGTAAAGCTCAGGGAAGGAGAAAGGAGTTTTATTAGCAGAGGGCTCAGAATTGGAGGGCAACCACTGAACGTTGCCTGGAGCTAAACCTCTAAAGTTGCTCGTTGGCGAAGTGCGCCTGCCTTTGATCCGCCGAGTTCAGAGTCCGCTTACTTAACCTCCACAGGAAGAGCTCACTTATGTGGTGCAAGATGAGCTCTTTCCTACACTTTCTTCCACACTTCTAAAAAAACTGGCACACTGACAGGCTTTGCACATTTCCAAATATATAAAAAAAAATAGCTCGGCAAGAATTTACAAGTGGTGATATCGCTGACGACAACCCACAAACCATCTACTCCCAAAATGGGATTTTTTTTTTTTTTTTAATGAGCCAGGTCCACAAGAGATTACAAGTTCCAGTGTCAAGGATATCTCCTGAACTAAACATGATAAGCCAACAATCTCACAAAATATTTTAGTGTGTACTTTGTTGAGCATCCTATCAAAATAATTGATACGGAATTGCAGAGAGAGACTGAAGGTCCTTCCAGAAGAGATACCCAAAGTATTCCAGTACCTTTCTTGTTTATAGAGAAACTGTCCCAAACACACTTCCCAACACATTTGGAGCAGGATTTTGCAGATGCCTCTGCATGGCTTTGGTGGGGTCATACTAAACATGTCTGCAGCCTGCACTCACACAAAAACAACATGTTGGTTCGGTTGACTCTCAGGAAAAACAAATGGAAATAAGACTGTGCAGTCTGGGTTGAAGAACAGCCAATTCTGCCTCGTTCTACTGTTCAAAAGTTTTCCATCAGCTGGGTCTTGAAGGTGCAACTCTTATGCCCAAACTATGCCCGAAGTACCCAACTCTTCACACATAAAAACTTATTTCTGCACTATAGTCCATTATCTGTGTATTGCTCATCATCAAAAAACCAACATCATCTGCAGACATCTTCTGTAGCAACCTGAAGCCTCATCCAGTCGCTGTGAGCCAACCTTTTGTAGCCCACAAGCCTCTCAAGTCATCTCAGCTTACTCATCCCTCAAGGCTTTTCTTCAGAGAGGAGTCTGCACTAATGGGTACGAGTCACAAAGTGGCCCTTAACCTGCCAACACTAAAAAGGAGATGGATCAGAGGGAACCAGATTTTATATCATTAGAAGTTTATCACTGCTTACTTTGATATCACCAGAATGCAAACTAGTCTGGCTAGAATTTGCTTTGGGGAGGAGAGCAAAGCTCTGCTCAGCTCTGCCTGCCCACACACATGGGGAGTGGAATGTAAATGCAAAGGTAAAGTGCCCACCCAGTTAAAAATTTATTTCAGAATCCTAATATTAACAGGAAATAAACAGGATGAACCTGCCTCCCCCACCCCTGAGACAATTCTCCTACATCCAAGTAATGACCTGCAGTGAAGTGACTTGCAATGCTTCCCATCTAGGCTAAGAAAATTAATTTACAAATCGGGTATTTCTGGCAGTTCTGATGAGACTGATTACAGAAAAATGATGCGCTCATGTGAATGAAGTGGGAAATGAGTAATTATCATGGAATCCCAGAATAGTTTGGGTTGGAAGGGACCTTGAAGCTCATCTTGTTCCAACACCCTTGCCATGAGCAGGACACCTCCCACTATTCCCAGGTTGTTCCATCCAACCTGGCCATGAACACTTCCAGGGATGGGGCAGCCACAGCTTCTCTGGGCAATTATTTTTCAGACTTCCAAAGACAGAATGAACAAGTGTTAACGCCAGAACTTCACTGGAGAAAGCGAAAACTACAAGAGAATACAAACTCAACCCAGCACATGCTGTTTAAAATTGTTTTGAAACTTCTGGCTTAGCTGAGGACATATTTTTGATGCTGCAACTTGTGATATCTTGTGGACGTGGTCTGGGTTACAAAAAATAAACAAATTTGGGAAGCAGGTGTTTTGCGAGCTGTCATCAGCAATATCACGACTTGTAAATTAGTACATTAAAAAGAGACATTAACTTGCAAACCTTAAATTCCAAAGCAATGCTGCCCTGGCTTTAGAAAGGTTACTGTTTGTAATTAAGTTCCTAGCCCTAAACTGCCTCTACTGTTAGAGCTCAAACGAGCAGCTTTAACTGAGCTGCCCTTCTCCTTGCGGGTTTGTTTTGAAAGAAGCTCAATTATGCTCAGGACAATGGTCTGTCTCTTCATTTTGGGTGAATAGGAAGCAAGGGTGCCGTTGTCACCCGGCTTCAATGCAGTCACAACAAAGGGCTCTGAAGTGCCGAAAATAATGGGCTACCTAAGGAGTGCGGGAGGAGGAAGGAGAGGGAGCCCAGCACAGCCACGGTGCCCCTTGCGCTGGCCCTGCGTGCCAAGGGGCTGGCAGGCAGCACACGGAGCTGCCCCACGGCTGCACCGAGCCGAGGACACGGAGGGGACACAGCTCTGCCCTCGGGGCAAAAAGGACAGAGTGGGCTGGTTTAGAGAAAAGGCAAAACCAGGAGCCACGAGGTTTAGTGGATGGGTGGGCTTCAGGGGGAAAGGGGAACGGGGGCAGGAAGGCAACAGCCTGGAGGCGAAGAGAGCCACACGGCAGATTCCGCGAGAAAAAAGAAGGGATGTAATTTGTTTTTTAAAAAACCAGGACATAGTATTGCTGAAAGGCAGCGGGTGAATGAAAGGCAGCGCAGGCTGCTATTGTAGCTGCAGTCCCTCCTCCCCTTCTGGTGCCTCATTCATAAATGGCTGCTGGGGCTGGCGGCACAGCCGGGCTCGGCGGCGCAGGGCACAGCCCGGCCTGCCAGCGCCGCGCTGCTCCTCCGCACACACCGCCCGCTCTCCACATCCCCAGCACCGCCCTCGCCGGGAACAGCGGCGGCAGGAAGGCTCTGGGGAGCTCTGCCCGGCAAAAGAGACTCCAGAGGCTCCGCTCCCCTCCTGCCAGCCCAGCCCAGCCCAGCCCGGCTGAGAGAAGGATCGCTACAGACGCACAGAGCGAGCCGGGCTGACCCAGCGGCACCATGGAGAAACAAACCAACGAGGCAGCATTTCAAGAAGAAATCATCAACCCAGTCTTGTTAAAAGCAAGGAAAACGCTTTCCTTTGCATGGCAGGCTTAGGTGAATGTAGGTAATTCTGGTGTTCCCTGTATTTGAAGCTAAGAATTCCTTCAGAACATTTTAATTAGGAAGAACAAGACTCAAACGTGCCATAACAATATCAGTACTAATAAATCATGGGCTATACAGTTTCCTCCTGTTTGTAGCTACAAAGGGGAATTTCCAAAATGTTTTTTTCAAAAAGAAAAAAGGAAGAAAAATGAAAGAAAATGTGCACAGAAGTGATGCATAAAGGAAGGTGAAGAACCACCTGTTATGCTCAGGACTTGCACAGATCCAGGAATATTAAGAAAAGTGTTTCTAGGCATTGCCCAAAAACCAAATAATTAATGATAGATGGTAAAGGAAGCCAAGGCCTGACCAAGGACCTTATTTCATTATCAGAAAATAAATTAACTTACTGAAATTGTCACCATCTGAGTTACTTATTTCTGATTCTCCTGGTAAACAAACAAATTCCTGCTGAGAAATGAGCAATTCTCCTGCTAAACAATAAATCAAGAGTTTATCCACTTCCTACAAAGCCATTTAATAACAGACTTACTTCTACAGCCAACTTTCCAAGAAGATAAGTAATTCCCTTAAGAAAGCAGTTTCTTATTCCAAAATTAGAATAATTTGACAATGTAAAAGATGACAAATAATATCTCTCTTCCGTTCTGCTAACCCTCCAGAGGGGCCTCAGCCCAAACAGCAGGCAAGTGGGAGCAGGCATTGCCCTGCTCACCAGCAGGAAAAGGCAGCCTGCCCTCCTGCTTTTCATTTTTCACTGGGTAGGAAGAAAGGAAGGATCACATTTACACTAGTGAAAAAATAAAGGTCTTGCAGAACTAACTCAAGATCCCAGCTACATCTTTTATCACCAAAACACTTTTCTCTCTAGACAAAGAAAAACAGAAAAAAGGATTTGGATTAACACAAGCTCAAACTTGAATCAAACAGATTAAAGATGTAGATATTTCCATGTCAACGTTTCAAAAAGTGCCCACAGAATACTGTGAAGATGGTGCAAGATCCTCAGCCCTGATCCATCATCTCACAGGCATTTCAAAAGAGAATTTCCAAACTCCCAACAACCAGGTAACCATTAGCACACCTGATTCAGCTGGATGTCTGCTATTACCAAAAGGAGTTTACTCCACACATGCATCAATCATCTAAGACTCAGAAAGCACTTAAAAAATGCAGGCAGTGTCCACCCTGCTCCCACCCCTCATCACCCTTCAGGTTCCATCTCCTCTTGTCACACATCTGTGAAACCTGTAAGTCGGTTTTTTAATCCATAGTGTGGCTTCTGAAGAACTGGTACTGTTACCAGAGCCAAAAGCAAACCACAGCTGGCCTCTCTCCCCTGAAGAACTATTTGTAAAATATTCTGCAAGTTGTCTAAGTCTAAAGCATACTTCTGGAGAGAAATTCCCACTGGCATTTGATGAATATGTTGCTCCCCACAGGTGTGATCACTGGAGATTTTCTACTCTCAAAAGAAGAGCTGAACCCACAAGCCCTGCAGGAGAACACGAGTACATCAGCACCAATTTTCTACGGGTGCCATTTCCATTAACACTGGTGGAACCATTTTCAATAAAATAGCACTAGCAAGGACAGAAGACTATCTGTAACACCAAAGTCTTGTGTTCATCATCTGGGCCTCCTGCAGGACAGTAAATCAAAGGGCATCACCCACCAAGCTGCTTGTTTGGCCCAAATCATCTAGAAGGAATGAAGGAATTTTTTGTCTGGCCAAGACACTGGACAGTTCCACATTCCCAGTGGACAAGGCCACATGCCCTGAGCCATTGCACACTGGCCACATGAGCATTCATGTTTATATTTATGCACATACATATACATATAAAATACATATACAGACATAATATATTTATTTTAGCCTGCTTCATAGCACAGCATCCCAGGAAACAACCCAGGGGGAAGGAAGTTCCTCAATTTCCCTTAAATTTTGTGGCTATGGCCTTAAAGTACATCTTTTGCAGAGGTATTATGTGATGATAGATAGTCCCTGGACAGCTTCAGAAGGGCAACAGCCCCTTCAGGTACCCCCAAACAAACAATAAAAAAACCCAAAATGCAATTCAAACTCTGGATTATGATATCCTTTAAAGCTCTGCAATACCCTGTTGTTTTGCATCAAAAGCAGATCAAGTTTTGCAGATAAACAACACACTGGCTTGTTTTTGCAGCCCATAAACCACAGCTCTTCCTCCTGTTTGTGAATTAGATCTTCTCATATAGCAAATATGGCAAGCTGAACGAGGTGCTCCCTGCCTTAACCTCAATCCTCCATGAGCTCAAGCAGCAGAAGTATTCTTTATGTCCACAAATATCCATGTCACCTGTACCCCAACACCATGAGCCACAAGACACACCCCAACACTCTAAAGCTGAAGTCGAGCTTCTGGGACAAAACCAGAAGCCACAAGCTGCAAGTGCCAGCGATCTTATCTTGCAGGAGGAAACCTGGTCTCAGATCTCAACAATCTACCAAGACCCAAGACAACATCAGATGATGTAAATAACTTGTTCACCTTAAATGAGAAACTCTAGGAGACAGCTTAGTACTTAATATACATCAAAACCATTACTCTTGCAGCCAGCCAGAAAGCCCACATATTTTTCTATTTTTTTTCTGGGGGTGTCAGCTCAAAGTCTCTTAGATAGGCTGAACATTGGCTTATGACTAGTAAAACAGCTTTTATACATTCCTCTACCACTTAAACATCATTATGTACTTTCCTGCAACTTCACCATGATCAAAGTCCTCACAAAACAGCAAAACAAAGTGACAAACAGGATGTATACTTAGAACTTCAGTTGTGCTGGCAAAACACACAGTATCATTTACGTTCCATTTCAGATCAGTTTGTCCAAAAAATAACCAGCACTAATCATATTATGTTCATACCAGCAGGAAAAAAAGATAAGATACACAAAAACAAGCAGAGCAAATGAGTTTCCATCTCTGTCACCAAACAAGAAGAGACTATTTCTGTTAGCAAAGATAAAGCAATTGGAGACAAAAGTAAGGAATTACCATTTCCTCTACACTAGCAACTACCATCAGGAGGTGTATGGCTTGGAGCCAGGCTGTCCTGCAAAACACTGGAGAGATCACGAGCAAGAGTCAAGCCAGTATCAACTATTCCCTGTGTCCCAACCCCAGAGAACAGTCCTTGAGTCACCACTGGAACAGGAACTTCACTTACCTCCATTTTATCTCAGCACCAGGTCACCCATTTTATTGCTGTGGGGACACTGATATTCTTGTACTTCCCATTTTTTCACTCACCTGTCAGTCCATTCCTCATCACCTCTAGCCCATATTTCAGCCCTGTAATTGGGACTGCAGGTGTCACCACTTGATCTCAAAGCATCTCTGTGTGGCTCAGTTAGAAATTCAAGAGTGTCCCAGTACTTTCCACAGTTGATACTGGAAAGAGAAGCAGGACACCTTACAGAGCACACATTTATTCTCATATGGAAAGAACTGGTGCTGACTTAAGTTAGTTCTCACTTCCCTGGAGTACTCAACCAGTATCAACAGGACTATTCACAAATTTGAAGGGCAGTATAGTCTTAAAGCATTTGCTGAAGACAAACATTCATCAGTTATTTTGTTTCTTAATTGAGGTTCTCCACAAATGGTTTTGCTGTGTATGACACAGAGGCCAAACACAACAGCAGGGGTTTGTCTCTCTGTGCAGTTTTCTAATACTGTCAGAGAGCTGCTTCATAGCACGATTACATTTACCTATCATCTTCCATACTACTTTGTTTGTGCTGTCAGATCCCTACAGGAACTCCTTGGACATCCTTTCATCTGCTCTTCCATCAGATGAAGATGCTCACTTGTGGCTCCCCAGCTACCTTCTAATTTTAGCAAGTAGTCTTCCAGACCCTCTTTTTCCACGTTGCCCACAAGTCACCCAGTGTGATGCACACAGTACATGTGCAGAGAGTTCATCCCTGATGTTCTACCCAGATCTGGATGCACCTACAGGAGGGAGGATCCTAATCTGGTGCCATGTTTACTCCTAGTATGAATTTGTACCTCAATGTGCTGTGGTAACAACGGCCACCAAAATGGAAACCTCACCAGGGCACAGAACCTGTTTTCAAGCATTACCCAATGCACACAATAATTTTAATTATTATCATAAACCAGTTTTACTCTAAGCTGTCAGCTCTAGCAAGTCTGTCCAAGGCGGGGGAACCTCCCCAAACTTATTTGGGTACAATATTTAGCTGACTTCATTTGAAGCTACTTTTCCCTTCCAAACACGCACGCCTACTCAGCAAACGGTAACCACAGCTGACTCAGAGGAGGAGGACAGGCTCCTCAGCTTTTTTCTTCCCGTACAAGAGAAAAACAAGAGGGCACAACACTCACTCCCTCTTTCCTCCCAGTCACAGCCAGCTCAAACAGCACTGCCTCTAAACAGAGCCAGAGAAACCTCTTTCTGGGATACAAGCAGCAATAAAACCTCTGGTCCCAAGGGAAACGAGCATCTTCAGTTGAAGCATGGGGAGGCTATGGGTTTAAAAAGCCATGTGGAAAGCCAAACTCCGTATCATTCCTCTTCCCACACACACGGACTCAAAGGGCAGAACCAGGCCACCCTCTCCTCTCCCCTTTCCAGGCGCCTCACGCCTGGAGCAGCTTAAAACAGAGACGGGGCCTCCAAAGGATGGAGGAGGAGGCACCGAGCTGCCCTCCCTCATCCGGCACTCCGGGCTGCTCAGCCCTTCCTCTGTTCACCCCTCCTGTTGTTGCTGCTTGTTTTCCTGACTCTGAGCACAGAAAGCGCCAGCCTGCTACAACCGCACCCTGGAATAAAGAAATCATAAACACGGGCTGATTTACATGCATGCATTACTTGGATAAACACATCCCTGGCACCGAAACATCCTCTGGTATGGCAAAGCACCACCTCTGCCCGGAGAGCTGCTGCACAGACAGCCCAACATCCCAGTCAGGCACCTGGAGCAGAAAAGGCACTTCCACAGTGCCAGTAACAAGGAGCAAGAATCTGCCCCATGGACTCATGAAAGCAGCAACTCTGGAGAAGCATTACAAGCCTTAAAGATTGATAAACACCCAATCTTTATGCAAAAGAAATGCTGATGTTTTCCAAAAGTGCAAGAAAACACCGTATACACCCCACAGCCACAGAAACCTGTTGTCCAAAGTATTAAAAATTTCAGTCATCAACATCATCTCTTTCCTTTCTAAGGAATCAAGACTGCAAATTGTCCACAGCTTTTTCTGAGAACTTATATGTGTTCTCTGTGTGCAAGATTTCAAAACACTCCTGAGATGGCCAATTTCATTTCATAAAGGGGAAAGTGGAAAGACAGATTTCCAGGTGTTTGTTTAATTATTGATTAGACTGAGGAAAAGCACCTTACAGAGCTCTGATGCCCTGCCACACCAGCCTCATTCCTCAGAGCAGCTGGTCATTCTCTGCAATGCTGCATGCCGGGCACAAGCTTCAGAACTGAGCCTCTCAGGACAGGACACATTTTCAAAACAGAGTTATTCAAACTTACTCACACACATTAAATACTTGGATACTTTTGTGAAGTCACTAGAAACTTCCTTTTTCTAGTGTTTTAACTTTGCAGTGCTTTAAAATCCACACAGCAAATACAAGAGAAGCACAGCATTCCTGTATGGGGTGCAAATCCATTTCAACCTCACTTGGCTACTCTTCTAAAGGATGCTTGGATTTTAACAGCTACACTTAGCTCCCTGTACAGAGAAGGGTAAACAGCAGAGCCCTCTGCTCAGGGGCTACAAGAGGAGGATTTTCACAGAGGAACTTATCATTTGTCCCTGCAACAAAACAGGACACTGCCAAGCTGTGACAAACCATCCCCTGGGACCATCTCTTGGTCATCCTGATCTCCAAGTCTTGCCAACTCACTGGCTGTCCCCACCAGAGCACAGACTAAATGACAGCCAGTACACCACCTTCCTCCAGCTTTGAATGCAACAAAACCTTTCCATCTACTCTCAGGAATCCTCCAGCAGAGCATGGAGTGGTGCATGCCAGGAATAGAATGCTGAGGAAGGATCTGCACAACATGACGTGGAAATTGTCCTGAAACTGTAGGATGTTTGTATCAAACATTCCTCTACAATGAACTTTGATTTCGCTGAACTTCCCTTTGTTTTTCAACACATGGATTTAGAGCTGCCTCTACCCAACAAGACCCACTCCTGACTGTTCTCCTGCATGACAAGCTTTCTGGATTTTTCTGCTTAAGGTAGGAGGAGATGTTTGAGTTAATATGACCTTAATTACACTATGAGCTGCTCATCATTATCAGCTCAGTTTCTGGCAGCAGGTCCCCACTGAGCAGACGCTCCCAGCTGTTGGCTTTGCTGCTCCTCACCATGCTGAGATTATGAAAAACAGTTACAGTTTCCCCCCAAATTAATACAATACTACCAGGGGAAAAAACAAATTTAACTGACAAGCTGCCATTACAGCATTCATCTTTCCCTCCTCTTCTGCCACAAGTTAGTACCAGTAAGGACTTGTCTGAACTACAGAAAGTCAGAGAAAATGTGTCATCACCAGATAATACAAACTATCAGACTACCTGTTCATTTCAGCTACAGAAAGAACTTGTTCATGGGAAGGGGAACTAATACAGAGCAATACAAATTCACAGCAGCCAGTGGCTCCAAGATGCACAGCCACGTGTTCAGGCTTTTCAAAACCCAAAACCATGCCGAGCTCAGGTCTCAGCCTTTCAAAGGCACTTCTGTGTACGACAAGAGATAGGAATCAGTAACTTGCCCAACAGGTAGGAAACACATTGATCCTGTATCTGAAGTACCAGCACTGCTGGCTCATCACACACTGCCTGTGTGTGGCTTCACACATAGTGAAACTCAGGTTGCCTCTGTACCATCAATGATGCCTAAACTAAATTAAAAGGATTTATTAGCCCACTGCTAGCTCTGCAAGGATGGCATTCCTAGCACAGGCTCATGCAAGGGAAGGCATGGAAAAAGAACTGAAAATCAAGTCCAAGACAGCTAAAATTTAAGGTTATTTCCTGCAGCCAATTAGGCTAAAGATGCAGTTAAAGGTCTGCTTTTCCTAAAGTGCAAGGTGTGGTAGTTCATTCTTGAACTGCCATCTAGACTGCTGTAAGCTGTGACACTCTTTTTAAGATTTATTCACAAATAACAGATTTGACTGTCCTGAAAATTTTTTCCGCATGCTACACTCTATTATTCTTCACTTCAAAGCTCTGGAAATTCAGAAGCCTGAAATGCATTGCAGTTAATAGCACTTCCAGCTTCTTAGATCTAATTACAACCTGAACTACCACTGCAAGTTAACTTCTAGTCAGTTCTGGCTCTTCTCCCACCCAAAACAAAGTTTGTGTTTGCATTCTTAGTTCCCTGACTACATTTTCCTATTTTAAAGTAGCAGAAATTATTTTTATTGTTAAAAATAACTACCATAAATCAGTTGGGAGATGCAGTTAAAATGCCTGACTGTATGATAACTAGACAATAAGAAAGCGATGACAGACTGCAACTAAACCCAGCAGAAAAAACATAAAAGCATGCATCTATCCACTTTTTTCTCTTCTCTCTTTTTTTTACCTCCTTTCTGAAGGAGACAGAAACAAACTACTTACAGAGAACAAATGCATTATTCATTTATATACAGCATTGCACATGTACACAGAATATACTATACAGACTCACACATGATCACAATATACTCAATCTGCAAATTAAATTAATGCAAAAACTTGTATTTTGAACTAGTCAGCAACACACAAAGTGCAGCAATGAGACCACCAAAGGTGGGGTTATTTTCACTCAGCTGAGGGGAAAGCTATGATCACAAATTATCACAGAACCTACCAAATGCAACAGAATATGTTTAAGTTTTAACAATTAGAGAAGTACTGAGGTTAAAAGCTGAGGAGTGCAAATGACATTGACTCTTTTAGCACTAAGAGGGATCCCAGAGAGAAATCTGCTCTGAGGGAAGAAAAAATTCAAACAAAAAAGCTCCTTATCTGGATGGCAGAAGTTGAAATGTTTTCTAAGCTGTCTGGATGAGGAAAAAAAACCAATAAAACTAACACCAGAAAGGTAAAACATAGTTAACAACTAAAGGATGGACAAAGCAACATCCCATAACTGTGACTGGCCAGTCAGATGGGTGGGGAAGAAAAACTTCCCCCCATCTCAGAAACAGGAAAAGTCATACTGCAGACCAGTCATCAGGAAACCCTCGAGGAAACGAGCAGGTTTATCTCACTGAGCCCCTACAGACTTTTCAGGAAGTACTCCAGGAAATAATGAAAGGCTTCCCTGGCCAGCCGTGGCTGCCAGCAGAGATCCAGCAGCCAAGTGAGGTCTAAGCAGCGAGGGGCAGGGGTCCAGGTGGTAGATCTGAAGCCTTCTTCCCTCTAGGGAGCAATAAAGAGGCTTCACCATGTGGGATGCACTCCATCCCCTCTCAACAGGCTGATTTGGCCAAGGGCAAAAACCTGCCACTGATTAGAACAACGATCTTAGCCAACATACAAAGGAATTAAACTTGAGGGGGAAAAAAGAAAATACCACATTTACAGTCTATTTCCATCTCTTTTGGTAACATGAGACACAGTTTATTCCAAGAGCAAGCAAAAGCTTTCAGTAGAGTGCACAAAACATTCATATTTTCTGTTGTGTGGGTTTTATAAGTCTGCTGTGGCCTTAAGGGAAACTCCAAACCACTGCTCAGGTACTGCACAGCTTTTGAGCCATCCAAGCCCTGCAGTCACCTCTCCAGTAGCACTGACATAAACACAGCCTTGGAATGACTAAAGCCATCAGGTGATGCTTCCAAGCATCACCAACTGTTGCTCCAACTGCTGCTCTGGCAAAGGGTTGAGATGGCATCTGACACGTTCAGAGACATTGACCAGGCTCTGGGAATAAAACAAACCAACCTCACTGCTCTGAAAGCAGAGCACTGGATTTCACACCCAAGTTTTGGGTGCAATCAAGACACCAGTGACAAAGCACAAAGTTAAGTGAACTGCCTCAGCAGCCTTCTGCAGCTAACAGACCTGGAGCACAGCTCCTTAAACATGAAAAACACTAAGTAATTGCATCAACACTTTGATTTTAAAACATTCAAGCCAATTCTCAGAATGATTTGTTATTGATATTTACATATGCATCACTGATTCATTTAAAAAATTAGAAAGACCAAAATGTGTAGGTACATATTAGAACCCTGTCCTGGGCTGATCCCCAGCAGGTTGAGCAAGGGGATTTTCATCCTCTGTTCTGGTGAGATCCCACCCTACTGTGCTGCCCTCAGCTCTGGGATCCCAAACATCAGGAAAATGTGGAGCTGCTAGAACAAGGCCAAGAGAGGCCACAAAGATGCTACAAAAATAGGCTGAGAGCTGGGTGTGTTTTTGAAGAAATCACCCATTTTTGGTCTACCCTGGCAATGAATCAGTATCAAAATACACTATGCTGGTGCTTGCTTTGCTGGAATTTGAAAAAATTTAAAGGACAGTTTACCAAAATTAGTGTAACTCCACAATTCAAGCCTGGAAGGCAAGCACTGAGATCATTATATAGCTCAATAAATGTGACGAAGGATCTGCTTCTACTCCAGCCACAAAGAAAACTCCAGTTCTTGGGGAAAATTCTAGATGCAAAAGCTGCCCAGGAAGCTGCAGGATCCACACATCCCAGCCTCTGAACCACAGCACCTCAGAGAACTCCATGGGGTCACAGCTGCCTGAAGTACCAGCATTTCTAGTACTTCAGAAACCTCTAAAATCAGAGCTGAATCCCTCCTACTCCATTCTTCTCACTGCATCCTTTTCCCAAAATGAACTGCAAATCTTCTGTACACTCAGTGAGGGGGAAAAAATAAAGAAAAAAGGTTTATATTCATCTCATGCTTTAGCCTTTCATGAGCTCTGTTACAAGCTGTCCATATAGCAACGAGAATTTACTCTTTAACCTTAATTCTTAGCAACATTTTCAAATTCTGGTAGCAGCATCTTTGATGCCTAAATACTAGGCTGACTTTGGCAGCCAGTGGAAAACATGTCTATGCATTGCAAATAAATGCTTTTCCATTTCTTCTATTCAAATGGAGCAAATTATTTCTGAAGTTGCAGATTTAGGTTTTAGGCAAGCAAAGATGGAAAAAAAGGTTTGCAACACCATAATGAGAAAAACCAGTAGACAGACTACCAGACAACTAGACACCAGAATAAATCCTTGATAAAGTCTATGTTTGTTCAAGTAATTCATCAAGAACTGAAGGAATTTGAGGAATACCTGCTTGATAGATCAAAAAGTCATGGAAAATGATAACAGAAATATTTAACTGTTTACATTCACTGTGTTTCCAGCCTTTTTTTAAGGAAAACCCTGCTGCACACTGCATGAAGCCAACTGACTCTTTTAGTGTCAGCTATGTTCTCTGCAGATACCCTGTAATTCCTGTGCCTTCACCTGATTGCACACTGCCTCCTTGCACTCAGACCAAGCTCTGTGTGTGCAGAAAGGAAACCCAGGGCTGGTGAAACCTCAGTTGCTGCTTCTCCAGAGCTCTCCTGTGCTCTCAGGTTGGGAGCAGCCACAGCTCCAGGATGCACTTGGGGGGAGCATGGCTGGTGGTTATGTCAGAGGACAGCAAGTCTGGCATCCCACTTCTATTTCAAGCAATGCCAGGGACTGTGACCTTGAACAAGTCACTTCACCAGCTGTTAAGGTACAGACTGTGCAAGGAAGAGCTGGGATGCTTTAATCCTTTCAGAAACAAGGGGTTGCATGTTTTCAAGTATTGGATTAATGATTATCTAGATTACTTTTTTCCTTATCTCAAATGGATGCTTTATCCCAGGACAATGAAAATTCACAAGCTTCATTGCTATAAAAATATTGCATTCATAAATGCTACTGTTAAAAATTCTTGTGTGTAATTATTTACCTATTTTTAATCAATCATCACAACTGACATCAACTCAAAATGTATTTTGTGGTTTTGCTTCATGACTACTTTTTCCTCCTGCATTTCAGTGAAGTGAAACTTACCCCACCCCAAAAAATCACATTTCTTGATTCCCCTTCCAGTTGCAAAAGCATCCCAGAGCAGTGCTCTGGGCTGGGGCTGATCCTTCTAGGGATGAGGAGATAAACCAACCATTTTTGATTAAAATAGAAAACATTATTCATATCAGGCCAGTCCACTGCCTTGTTTCTTTTCCTAAAATTAAGTAAACAGGACTTAAATTTAGAGCTAAAACGAAGTTGACAGTGACCCTGTTATAACAACAGTACTTCAAGTGCTGTGCAGTCCAGTTCCAGTTCAAAGTTTAGATTCTGGCCAACTGACCGTTGGGGAAATAAATTAATATTTCATTACATAAATAAACTTCAATAAACTGTTCTGGTTTGAACTCCACATCTTTATCAGGAACACGAGGTAAAGCAAACACTCTTTTTCCAGAAAAAGAACATCCATAAATTCAAAAGGAAACAGTAGGTTTCAATGACGGAAAAATATTATTCAGCATCCCAGTTAACCACAGAATGTCACTGCTGATCTGCTGGCAGCACACTGGCAGACAGGTACTCAATTCTTAGAGGGGTTTGTCTCAACCCCTTTATTCTATGTACATTGGAGCTGTCAAATCATTAGAAACAAGTTTAAAGATCGTTTATCCAACATGCAATTTGATTTGATCCCCCCAGTCAATCCAGAACTTTAATTTCATTTTAACCACAAAAGCACAGAGAACACTTGTCTTTACAGCAGGGCTGTGCTCACACACCTCTGACAGCACAGACTTGGGTGGCTTCACCTGTCATTCTAGACAAGGCTCCTTTCTTTATTGACCAAATCTGCATGGCAGGACACAGCTTCCCTCCAGGATTATTTTCTATTTCCAGGTAGCAAAGCTGTCCCTGAACAAATTGCACTATTTCACAGCTATCTATAGCACATAGCAGGCAGCAAGTAATTTTAATCCCAAATCCTCTTCCCGCTTCCTGACACCAACAGCTTTTAGATACAGCATCTCTGGCTGAGAAACGTTGATGAAACAGCATCTTGGGATAAAAACCACTGGATTATTCCCTGCAGTAGAACATGAACCATCTCAGCTTGCTCGGGCTCTCCTTGTGCTCTCACAGTAGCAATGAGGAAGGGTTCACCTCCAAAAGCAACACCTTTTGTTTGCAGCTGGAAAACCTGAATCACTGAGCCCCAGAACCCCAGCTTTGCATAAATGTATCCCAGGCAGTGACACAAATCCTGAAATCCAGTCTGAAATCCAGCTTCACCTGAAACCCCCAGCACACCCCAGCAGCCCCTTTGGGATTCCAGGTTTTACACAGCACTGCAGGGAACAAGTGCCAGCAGCAGCTCAGTCTCTGTTTTGGTGGGTGATCTGGCAACCTCTGTGACTTCCCCACAAGTTCCACATCTTCCTTTCTTGCTTTCATACCACCTCTCTCCCAGCAAATCTCCCAGAAGGAAAATAAGGTGTGGACAGATTTATTTGCCAAGTTAAGTATCCATAACTTGTTCCACACTCCTAATCCCTGCTCAGAAAACATAACCTCCATAAGTGAGAGTGAAATATATGCAAGAACATGAACCAATGCAAAACACCTCTAATTTTAGATGTTCGCCTCACATTAAACTAATCAAGCTTATTAATCTTTTTAAATTATTTCAGTCACTTCATCTTAAAAGGGCTTTTTGCAGTAAGTCTGGTTAAGTTTTGTTAAAAGTTTTGCCCTACTTATTCAAATCTTAATAAAGAGTATTTTCAATTTTTTTTAATTTAGTAACAACAGTTACAGAGCTGAGAGGTGCCCCAAGAATGAGACTGCCAGAATGAAGAGAGAGATACCATGTATAGATTTTTTTTCTTATTTTGAGGGGTTCTGTAACTGCATTTATTGACTGCCCAGTGAGTGCAGTTCTGCAGTGGTCTATTTTCCTATACCAATTACTAAGAAATTTTAAAGTGAGAACTGAGCTTTACATCACAAGTTCTCACACTCCCACTGAGCAACTACTACAACTGAAGAAA
This sequence comes from Serinus canaria, assembly GCF_022539315.1. Lineage (NCBI taxonomy): Eukaryota > Metazoa > Chordata > Aves > Passeriformes > Fringillidae > Serinus > Serinus canaria. Next base: position 4,007,204 of record NC_066324.1, on the reverse strand, counting down.
CTGCAGAATCCCAGGATTCCAGAACAAGGAGGGGAAGACAGAGGGGAGAGAAGAAAACATGGAGACACACAAGCTCCTCTGTCCACAGAGTGGCAGAAGCTACATTGAAATCAGTGCCACGAGTCTTAACCTGTGATACTAAAATTCCACCTGATTGGGAGCAAGATTTGTTTGGAGAGGGGAAAAGTATTAAAAAGATAAATTTTTCTCAAGTTTTCCTCCAGTACTCATCTCAGCAGAAGCTGTAATATTTCATGACTGATACAGAGGGATGGATAGAGAGATGCCCCAAGGATGGCTGTTTTCAGTAACAAAAGCACAAATTTGGATCACTTTCTCAATTTAAAACCATTTCCAGGCTCCCAGGTTACAATCAGGACAAGTCTATTCCATGTTCCCTTATTACCCAGCCAACACTAACTGAATGCAGACTTAGAGACTTCACTCCAGGCAAAAAAGTTACATACAAAGAGCTTAAGACCTCCAAACATTCAGAGCTGCAGACCAGGTTTCAGCCCTGCCTCTCATTTCCCTGTGTTTCAAAGTGAATCATAACAATCCTCTAAATACTTAAGAGTTTTTCCCAAGGCTGTGTTTGTTAAAAATCTGAGCACTGAAAGAACTTTCTAGGGATTTTGTCGTGTACTTTGACTACCTCCAAGTTAATAAAAACATTCTGTCTTCAGAAAGACTCCACTAGAAGATTTTTACTGAATCAGAGGGACAAAGTGACTGAAAATGAAAAATTGACTTTTCAGCCCATGAGAAATAATTTGTGGGAAAAGCAGATCACCTCTTTCTTTGTTCTTCGAAAAAGAAGCCTGAATGCATCTCTATCATACCAATCCTACAGGACTGAACTGAATACAGAAATCATGGCTGAGATTATGGACTGATATCTACAATGCTCCAATCATCCTCCTCTATAGATCTGATGGGACAGATAACTTTAACCTGGATGGTACAGGCAGCATAAAAAAGGAGATCAGAAACCCCAACTATCTTTCCTCTTTTCTGGAAATTCACACCCTCTAGGAAAAACACATGTTTAATCTCCTACTCTTTTACTATCGACAGTCTTCCTACGAGCACATGCAAAGGCCCTGCTTCCCATGGATTTCAACATTACCATGGCATTCTTGTCCCTTACTGCCTCCAGGAAATCTGAGCAATTTGTAGAAAGCATTCCTACAGCTTCCCTCCTCCTCTACTCCAACAAGCTGCTGCAGCACTAGAACCAGAAGCATACACAAAAGATAAATGCTCCCAAGGATATCAAAATCACTTCTCCAAATGCAGTTAAAGGCAAAGGCAGAAGCCACTGGCACCCCCAGTGCACAGATGAAGGAGGAGCTGCAGGAGCACTCCCAATCCACTGAAGAAGCATGAGCCAGCCCCACTCTTCCCATCACTTGGGAGGTTTAGGCAAACTTGACAGACTTTGCCTGGAGGAAGTTAGCACTCCAATTATTCCACCAGCTCTTGAGAGGAGGTGGAGCAACTGCTGGCACAGGAGCAATAGAAAACAGCTGGGAATCAGCAAAGTCTCAACAAGCACAGGATGTAGATGGACAACAGCTAAATTCATTTACTGAAATGACTTAAGCTCTTTTGTAAGCTTTAGCCCTGGCCTCAGATATGCCAGACGATACCCTGGTTACTCAATCTCAGGCATTCCAGCCAAGGGAGAAGCAAAACATCCAATACCCTCCACTTCTGCAGCTCCTCCCACCCAACCCCCCAAAAACCCCTCTTACACACTCAAGGCAGGTTTAAGGTTTCTCCAAGGGGGGGGGGAGGGGGAAAAAAAAAAAAATAAATAAATAGAGTTGGCAATTCCTTCCACACTACTTCCTAAGAAGGACTTATTTAAAAGCCTTTAAAAACCCCATAAGCTAATAAATTATTACATCAGGGAGCAGTAACTCATTATCTTGCTTAGCCAAGTCAGAAGTAGCCAATTTAGGCAGCCGAAATTTCCAGTGATGGTTAACCCTCACTTCCACAGCCTTTGGAGGGAAACAATATCTGTGCCAGACAGCAGGAGCTGCAGAGGTAATCCAAGCTGGGCATGCAGTCCATCTCAGTGAGAACAAGCTGAGACAACTTGAATTTCCTCCAGCTCAGCTGCAACCTGTCATCCTTTTCACCAACACACCTACTTGACCCCCACAACACAATCATCATTCTAACGTGCTGCAGAAAGACTTAAAGTGACAGCTTCATTTGCTGTATGTAACTCATTTTTTATGTGAGCAAAATGGTTTAGTGGTTATAAGAGACAACGTGACAATAATGATCCCACCTCAGTATGATTTAGAAACTCCCAATATTGGAGTATTGTTCTGCCTTCCACAGTTCCAACTCTGAAATGCCCTGTCCAAGGCAGACTTGTGCCTGGGAAGTGTTACAAGAAGATTACTCCTAGGTGGCATTCCAGTAACAGCAGCAGTTTTGCTGCACTTATGTCCTACTTCTGCCTGACATGTCTTAACTAAATTTAACCCACTAATCCCAGCACACCTGAGACAGACAGCAGCCACTAACACTATCACTCCTACCTTAAACAGGAACACAAACCACAAAGTAAGATTACTCAGATTAAGTGACTGACTCGAGGTCAGAGGAAGTATATTGTCTGTCCCGAATGTGAGCTCTGGACGAGGTAACCTCCAGCCCTGAGCTTGAGCCACAGACCCCTCAGGCTTTCTGCATGCTGCTGCACCAAAGCACATCTCCCTCCCTGTTTTCTCCCCCAGCACTGCCAATCACTGTGCATACTTGCTCCTGCATTTCAGCAGGGCAGATTTAGAGGCTGTGGCTGCCTCTGTTCCTGTTCCTTGGGCCAACACGAGCTCCGAGGAAGCATCTCACAGCTGCACATTTGCCCTCAACACTCACCACAGAGCCAAGGTTAGCTCTAACACTGCACAGCCCCACAGTAATTGGCTTTCCACAGCCAGGGAGACTTCATGTCTCCTTCTCAAAGCACATCTTTTAGCCATGCAGCAGCCTGAGGCACCAAAGCCTCACTGCCAGGCTCCCTGTTCCAACCAGCAGCCGCCCAGGACCCAAGGAGAGAAACAAGGGAACACTTCACATGGTATGAAGGAGCTCACTGGCAATTCCACCAAGCAAGCAGATTTAATGAGCTTTTCAAACCATTAGGAAAAACAGGTATTGGCCAACATCTTCCAGCACATCAGCTTGTTGTCCAAAAGGGCAAAGCAAACCCATTTATTTCCAGTGGCATGGAGGAGGAAAGAGCTCACAGTCTGGAGCAGCACTCGGTGTAAAGTGATTGAATCCACAACCAGCACTTCCAGTCACCTTGGAAAAGACAAGAGACCTCCACATCCACCACACTGTTTCAACATACTGGCCACTGCAAATGAACAGCATCTGGGCATTGTGGGCTGCCTGAGAAGCCTCTGGTTAGGATAGAAATGAAGCATAAGCAACAATTCAAACAGAATAACATCAGACAAGACTGATGACTACTAGCCTGGGACTGCTCAGCCCTCTAAATTGGTAGTCTGTAGGGTGAGAGAGGGTAATTAAAATATAAAAAATTCACTAGATTAATTACCTTGCACACAGTATAAAAATATTTGTGTGCATATTATATGTCTATTTCTTTCTGAATATGCAAAAAGCATACATTACCCCCTCCAAACAAATGCCCCCTACACAGAGCATGGGACATCCAAGAATATGAGTGTAAGTCTGTGGAGTGCTCTTCAGGATGTGTCAAAATTCTTCACATTTAGAAGGCTGCACTGGGCCTACAAACAGGAAAAGCTGTGCCCCAGAACACATGTCAGATGAGCCCCATTCCTCAGCTACAGGTGCAACTGGGGACATACCCTGAAGGCCCTGTTCAAAGGCAGTGCTGGAATATGACAACCACATGGCAAATGAAGCACTTGGATATGCAGGAAAGGCCCTGCTGGACAGGATTCATAATGAAACCAAAATTTTAAAAGACCCTTCTTATTTCTGCTTGAACTCACTGGAATGAGGACTTCAAAAAACCTTCACTGAGAGCAGACAACATACGTTGTATTCTAAAGGAAAAGGCTATATATTTTATTCACTACCCACCCTTTCTGTCTCATCCCTTTTTCATTCTATTTCCTGCCAAAGTATCAAAATCAGAGGAAAAATAGGTGCCTAATACTGAATTCACCAAGTATCTGCCCAACATCACCACGCCAGATGCTTCTGACAGTGCTCTCTACAAGCAATAATTGAAATTACCAAGATTGGTCAAAGTAATAAACCATGGCTCTGAAAGGCACTAGAGATAAATATTTTCTTGTCTTATTAGTTGTTCCCATTTTGCTTTTCACAGAACACTACAAATATGGCATTTTTTAAAAAGCACTGATTTTAGTCCTGTCTCATTTGTAGTTGCCATGGATGCAGTATTTTGTTCTATTCTGCATTAATAGTTTGACTGTTAACTCTCGACTCACGCATCCTAAAAACGTGGAGCTGCTGGAAACCCTGGTCCTTAGGCATAAGGGAAGGTGGGGCTATACAGGATTCAGCACTAATTCTGAAAATTCATGGCTCATCTTCAACAGATTATTGTGGTGCAGACACTCTTAGCACAGAATTTTAAATATGAGGAAGGAATACACTCCAGTATTAAAAATTCAAGGGCCTAACCCTTTTCCACATACTTTTTATTCAAATCTGCCGGAAGAACCAAAGAAAAAAAAAGTACAAACAGCTTTTCTCTGGCCTGATGCATCTTGGTCCAACAGCTTCCTACTGATTTCTGCAGTTAAACAATTGACCCTTGCCAGGAATAGGACCCAAAGTGAAAAGAGTCATAGTTTGCCAAGTGAAGCAGAATCCACAAACAAGCATCTCACACTGGCTACAGACTGTTTCCTTTGAGAGATTTAAGAGGGAGAAGGGAAGGAAGGCATACTGGGGAAGGGCTGGGTGTTCTCTGAAATGCATTATTTACAAATCAGAAATTAATGCATAAAAATGTATTAGTGAAGAGGGAGGGAGACACAGAACTTAACTCTCCAAAGCCTGGTATATTTTTCCATTTCATCTCCCCCTAGTTTCACAAAAACGCTTTGGCCTAATGAAGTAAGTTTGCCTAACTTGTGCATTTCCACTGCAGAACACTGTCTAACCAGAAAAAGATGCCACAGAAGTAATGAAACTTCTCAAGATGAAGTCTTTTCTGTGTGTACACACTGTCGAGCTGTACAAGTTCACCAGAAAATAATGTGCATTATTTATTATATGTACCACTAGGAAATCTGTAACACTTACAAAGACCATTATGATGCCATTAAGAAGATTTCATGTTCAGCTTTCTAGGCATTTCGGGCACACAGCCATCTCTACAATAATTATTATATTTATCACTATGTAAACTAACTGTAATGCTTCATTAAGATAGAGAAAAATGGTATCACTGAGGTCCCTGCAAGAGCCAGTAACACTCTCCTCAGTGAGATGGAGGTTTCCTGTCTGCAACTGCTTACTGGGATGCTCCAGGAGATTTTGTTTTGGTAGGACAATACAGCAACACGTGTTTAGGAAGGTCCTGAGCTCCCACGTATGGCCTGCAAAGGCATTTATGGAGTAACAGCACATGCTGGACTCTCCTGAAGACCATAATATAGGGGTTTTAGCTTGCATGGGTAACTGCTCATACAAAGCTACATGTCTTTCAAAACCAGAAGTCCTTGAGAGATGCCTTTTAAACTCATCCAGAAAGCAAGGGAAGCCTCTATCCTCTAAATAGATGCTGGATGTCCACACTGTACTGGGAAGGGAAGACAAGGGGTCTGGATCCCAGTGGGTTAAAAGTTAAACCAATTGGCATGGAAAGCCAGAGCTCCCTGCTATCTGCTTGACCTAACAGCCTGGCAGGTACAGGCAGCTTTTGTCCTCACACATGCATCTCATTTGAATCAGAGGAATCCTTCTAACATGGAAAAATACTGACGTGACTTCAACATAAGCTGTAAGCCTTGGAAAGATTTCAAACACGTTTGACACTGATAGGGGACTAATTGTACAAACCTCCAAAGATCCACAGGGACAAAGACAAAGCCTCACTCTCCCTTTTGAGTTTATGCAACTAGAGCCCTCAAACAGAGACATTTTCCAACAAAAAAAACCCCACCAACACCACACTGGTGTGTTCTCCATTTTACTTTTGCCTCCCCAGAAGACTCTGGTGTGGGATGGAGAGCAGACCAAGCTCTTTGCTGCTGGATTTTCAAAACCACTCAACTCTGGCTCTCTTTCATTCTAAGTGATGGGGACAGCCACTCAACGCAGCTGCAGAACACCACGGCCTCAATGCCTGATCTTACAGGGTGGACACTGTCCACACTGGTTCTACCTGTTCTGTTAAATTAATCAACTGAGAAAAAAAAATGCATTGCCTTTGGAATTTTGTGTGATTAAAAGGAAGTGATGAACAAAACTACCAGAGGCAGCTGCCTGAATGACACCAGCATCAGTTGACTGTGCCCTGTGCACTGACTAATACAATTTAAGTCAGCACAGCCACCACGGGATACTGGATATGCTGGAATTTACATTGCTTTAATGGCAGAGCTCTTTACCAGTCCCATATTCAACCATCAGAAAGGCACAGTCTCAAAAGCCCAAATCTTTTTAACTTTTCTACTTTTTTTAAGGGTTCTTATCTAAAAACTCTTATCCAGCTTCTAAAGCAGGATTCAAACTGTCAGGGAGTCAGCAAGAACTGCAGTAATTTCCATTTATGACCAGCAGAATTTGCTCTCAAAATAAAGTCAATGTGGCAAGATAAGACAGAGTGGCCACCCCGATCCAGACTGACTGGTCACTAAAGCCTTGTCACTACAGATAAGGGTCATTTAGGAAGCACAAGCACACCAGAGAAATGGGGATTTGCAGCATGAGGAGTTCCTGAGGAGTGACAGTTTTAAGCTCCCAGAGACAGGAAAAACAGGAGGGTTGATAAGTGCTGCAGTTTTCTCTGCCACACACAGTAAACAGTGCAAACTGGCCCAATTGATTAAGCTTTTCCAAGCTGCCTGGATTATCAGAGAAGGATGGGAAGATGCTTCCTGCCTCGAGTCAACCCCCCTCATTACTGTCAGATGGGAGAAAGGATCAACCTCAGTGCATTTCTTACAGAGAGCATTACACTGCAGAACACTGAGCCTCCACCTCAGCAGATAAAAATCCCAGATTTACCTCCTCTAATTCTGCATGAAAAGAGTAAGGACAGGGGGGTGTTTCTTTTCCAGAGGAAAGACAATCTAAATCTCCAGCACTTTAGCAAAGAGCTGAAGTACAGCCTCACAAACTGACTCCACAGCCTGTTCTCCCTGCTCAGAAGGCACAGACCAAGATCATCCTGACTGCATTTGGGCCTCTCATGCATTTCCTTACTCAAACCCCAAATGGCATTTTACAGTCAAATCCTGTTATTTACTGAGGAATGCAAGACCTAAAGAATATGACCAAGATTCCACCAACATTCTTGCTTTCAAGGGCAGGATTAGAGCAGCAGCAACATTATGGGTATTTCTACAGCCCTTCCATCAACACCCTGGCATTTGCACAGTGCCTGACCTGCAGCCCCACAGCAGCACACGCTGCATGCTGAGTGCACTTCTGTAAGGGAGAGAAAAGGGCCACTGCAATGTCAACTACAGGCACAGCAGTCCTGCAAGAAAGCAGTGCTCAGTTCTTATAAATGAGGAGAAAAAAACCAAACCACAGGCTCAGGTCACAGGTAAAATGGTGATGTTTCAGCTAAGAGCAGCACATGCAACAAACTCATCATCCACTCCAAGACAGAAAATCCCATGTGTCTCTGCTCTAAATCCTACTGTCTAGGGAAACTGCAACACCCTATTTTCTAAGCAAAGTCCTTGATGCCCATACCATATGGGAGGATTTTTCCATCCCTTTATTATAAAGAAGAATAATACTGGAAGCTTTAGAAAAACTTTCCTTATTGCAGTCTAAGTCCCAGGGATGGGGACATGAGAACACACACACACATTACACAGCTCTCCAACCACGTTGCTTTCTTCAAGGTAAAAGAATAATCACAGTGACTTGTGTTACTGCAGATCTGCTGCTAACCACAGACACATTTCTTGTAAGTGGTGATTACCAGGGCTAAAGTAGCCCTGTGTCTCACATGGCTTCTGCTATCTCACTGTTAGCTCACTCTTACACTGAACTTGATGAAATCCCCTCCCTGCCACCAGATCTCAGCAATGCTGCAGAGCAGGGACATCCCCACCTTTGCAGCAGCACGATCTGACATGGAAAGGAAGCCCAGAGTAATCAATAATTCATGGAATTATGAGACAAACTACTCCTCTCTCTGTAAAAATGCATGACTGGGAAAGCAATTTGCTTCAATTCTTCATAAAATTACAGCAGTGGATTAATTGGTGTGCAGCCTAACCCTATAAATCCAGGCTGGGGAAGGAAAGACAGTGCTGGAGCAGGCAGGACATGCAGCCCTGGAGCACAGGACAGGCAGCAAGGCTCCTTCCCTGGCTGGCATGTGGCACTGGAGGAGAGCAGGCAAAGCCCTGCCAGTGTCCTCCACCTTCCCTGCCTGACACACAGGGAGCTCTGCCCACATCCCCTGTGCCTGCAGGAGGGAGTTGGGTGCCAAAGATCTGCTCAGCACCTTGGGCTGTGGTTGTGTGCCTTGGCAACACTCAAAGGAGCTTCTGAGGCCTGGGTGACTCCAGGGGAGAGTATAAGGTTCATGCACAGCAGGGAAAGGCAGTGATCAGCAGCTGAAGCCAATGAAGGGGAAGAAGCTGCTGCACAAAACAAAGTCACACATTTCTGAGCAGGCTATGCCCTCAGAACATCCCCAGAGTTCACAGATTCTGGCTTTACTCGTAAGCTAAAATAAGCATTTATCTGAGTGCTCTACCTGCCATCTGCAATGCCAATTCCACTCAATTCCTGACACAAAATATGCTTCTCCTAACATAAAATACCTGCCACAACAGAGAAGGTCTGGGACTTGTCCCATTCCTCTGATGGGGCATGCTGATGCTGACCTCAGAATGCAGGACAAAGGAAATGGAACTCAACTTGAGCTTTCATATTCTGCCTTTTCTCTTTTCACAGCAGACATAGCACCAGAAACACTAAACCTGGGATAACTCCCACTGCAACAGAATGATTAAGAAGAAATTTTCTCCCTTGTTACTGGTAACCAAAGTTACAACCACCAGTTGTAGAGGGGAAAAAAAAAACCCTACTTAGAAAAAAACTACAAAAAAATTTCTTACTCATCCTTATCATAAACCCACACAGGTCAATCTCCAGCAGTCCCCGAGGAATCATGCTAATTAAAAAGACACAAACAAAGCTACACCAAAGGAGGACTTTATTTATTCTGATACTATCATAACAAATTTCTTCTCCAGGGTGCACTGATCTTCAAACAAACATTATTCTCCCCACCTCCTCCACTCTTGCCACTCTGAAGTCTTTTGTCAAACATCTTAGCATCCGATAGCCAACACGTTTTCATTCAGCAGCAGACATCCACAAATAGTTTGGATTTTTATACATGAGAAATTTCAGGAATTGGAATTTATTTTTTCTCACCAGAAAAAATCCAAAGGGAGTGTGAAATAGGAGTATCTCTGAAAATCACATACACCTCCCAAACTAGATTAAGTCAGCATTTGTCACAAGCAATTCTTTAAATTTATGCTCATGACATAGGCAAAAAAAGGTAATTTTTTACTACATCAAAATAGAAAATATTTCTTTACCAGATTAAAAAAAATTCAGAAATAGAATAACATGGTAATTATGAAAAAAAAATTAAAATCCTGAAGAACATCAGGCATAATCTTCAGGCACTGGCACAGACAAAGTCTCTTAGAAGGTCCCTCACTTAGAGCATTCTCTTAGCTACCAACACAGATAAACCTGCTGTAAAACCCATCTTCTCACAGCTCACCCTAAAACCCATGAATTCCAGGCTCAGGCTGGTATCACACACAACAGTGTTCCAAGCTAAGTGCTGCCAGGAAAGCTCCCCATGGCCCCAGATAGTATCACTTTAAACCCTGTCCACTTGGAGCCCCTGTGTTATTCCAGACCACAGACTGAAAAGGCCCCTAAAATAACCAGGGCCAGTTCCACAAGAGCTTTGCAGATTACAGCCCAGACCCAAAACCATGTCTGATAACATACAGGAAGCAGATGTAGTATCTGCCATATTAGAAACCAAGGCATCCCACTGCTAGATCCCTCATTAAAGTAGATTGACCATGCTAGAGGAGTTTTCTGATGTGAAGGGGGGAAAGAAAACTAACAAGAGAAAGGCGGTTTTGCTCCATTTCCTAACACTTCTAAATCACATTCTAAAAAAATAATGACAACAACAACAGCAACCCACATACCAACTTCCCCCCAACCCCACATCATACATGGATCCATTGCTCCCAAAACACTGATGGCTCAGCTGTGATCCTCACAGCTCTCCATCACGATTCTCAGGCAGAAACAAAGTCCCAAGAAGGTAGAAGACTGACCCCAGGCACTCTCAGTTGTCTCAACCAGCTGCACAGTCAAGACCAAAATCCCCAAGCCCATGGGGTGCACTCCACCCTCCTCCCCACACCCAATCTTTTGCTGTCCTGAGGAGAAGCCTGAAATTAAGATCCACATTCAGAAGAAGACTGAGCCTTCTGGCAAACTTCACACATGAAAAGCAGGATGTGCTCATTCCTTAGCAACTGCATGTTCATTGCTATCCATGTGGAAGATACACAGGGCTTTGCTTTTTGCTAGAATTGAAAAAAGAAATGGTTTTGCTTCCGAAATATTCCAATTTTCACCTGCTAAAAAACAAGTCCCAAAGACCTGGGTTGTTTCTATGACACTGCTAGACTAGAAGATGGCTCAGTATGTGTTTTTCTAGGCAGTGGAAGATGTGAGAAAGAGGCCACCGAGGGAGGGTGACAGGAGACAATAGACAGACACTGGTGAACTGGCACATCCCATCAGGTGGATGACACACACTTGTACCAAAGGTCTCCCTGAGAGCCACGTGGATCCCTGGCAGCCCCTGGATGACTCTAAAAGGAATGGATGACATTCTGTCCCCACGTGACAAGCTTCCCATGCCACCCTACCTTTGCAGCTGAGCCCCACCAAGCACCCAGGAGGACAGAACCTGCAGAACTACAATTTGTGAGCCTCCAGAATTCACCACTTCTCCCTCCTGTCGCATGGCAGATGCTCCCCAAGCCATTCCACTCAAATACTTCAGTATTAAATGGATGGATTTTTTTTTTACCATTATTATTGTTGAAAATTAGGCCTGATTGGTTACTTGACAAAAAAAGGAAAAAAAGAAAAAAAGCTGTTTTGTTAACACAATACTTAGACCTCAAAAAGGCCCCAAATACCCACAAAACACATTCCTGCACTGCAAGCTTGGGATACAGCTGAAAATGGTTCCCATGTTTCTTTGCAAAGCTTATTACAACTGGGATTTAACATAAAACCTGGCTTAAAGTGCCCCAGTTGCCCCAAGGACCAGGGCAGCACCTTCCTTGTGTCACTGCAAGTATTTGCAGGGCTGTACAGTGTTCTGGACCAGGAAACTTGATCCAAGTTAAAAATACAGTTTATTTTCTGGGACCAAGTTATTTTTAACCCAGATGGAGTTCTCTGCTCCCAGTCACTGCTTGAGTCCATAAACAATTGTACCAGCTCAGAGGTTGCTACAGGGCAAGGAAGCATTTAAGCCAGCCATGCTACTGGGAGGAGGGGAATAAAAAAAAATAGAAAAAGAAAAGCACAGCTGTGCTTGGGATTGATGACTGGCATCTTCAAGGTATTTTTCCTTTAATATCTATGTAATACCAATTTCATTGCCACTACAGCAATCCACAAAAAATCCTTAGCCTCCCTGATCCTTCTAAAGAGCCATCCAGGGCTGCCCCAACCCTACACCCCTCTGACCATCCCCTCCTCTCCCATCATCAGTAATACCTGTGGCTCTATTTAAGGTGAGATTCCTGGAACTCAAACTGAGACCCAAGCAGGACAAAACCACAACCAAACCCCCCCCCCCCCCAAAAAGTTCAAACACAGAAAAAAAAAAACCCCACCCACTCATCAAGACTTATTTCTGACTCCACAGGTTTTTGTTTCCCCACCACCTGAAGGTTTTCTTCACAGTGGCAACAGCTGAAGGATTTTTTGTGTGTCAGCCTCACTCTGCACAACAGATGGGAAACCCATCCCAGCCCCACGCTGGGAACAACCAGCTCATGTCCTCCTGCCCAGCTACAGAGAGCAAAATCAGCTTCAGCAAGGAGGTGCTGATGCAAGTATGGCCTTTACTTGATACCAAAGGAATCAGCCACAGGCCTGAAGTATTTTCACTTTCAAACCTAGACCTAGCAAAGATGTTATGTTAGCAAGAATGTAAATCACCACTGAGTGCCTCTAATCAGCCTTTTTCATGAGATTATTTTGTTTTAAAGGAAATAAGGGCCATCTTTTTGCAGATGCTGATGTTGAGCACGCAAGGAAAGTGTATTTTCCTTCCTCATTTGATACTTATAAATAAGATTAGATCATGGTTCTCCAAATAGAGACATAACACTTCACATCTTCACTCTTACAAACCCCAAGTGCTTTGCCTTACTTTTTTAATATTTCTAATCTTGTGCCTCACTGCACTGGTACTTACAGAGTAGATGTGTGTGCAGCAAGAGAGGCTTGCAGCTTTCAGCAATTCAGCACGTTACAGCTAAAGATAATTCCCAGATGAAGTTTTCTTACTTCCAACACAATCCCAAAACTCCACATTCAATGCTGACTTACGTAGGTGTGGTCACAAACAGCAGCTGAACACACGCAGCTGCTGGAGCACCATTCCCTGTGATTACTCTGCAACCAGGCACAAAATTAAGGAATTTATCTTGTGGTGGGTGTGGCAAAATTGAAAAAACAATGGTAAGGGTTTTTTAATTTTTTTCTATAAAATTGTTCCCAAATACAAGGATGAAATTTATTTGTGCATTTCAAAGAACAAGGAATTTTAAAGGCAGTGATGGGTAGATGAATTAGAAAAATTAATGTGGATTAGAGCTGAAACAACAAAATACTTTTTTAGCTCAGTAAACGCTTTTATGGTTACTTCAAAAAATTGCCAGTTATAGTGTGACTAATTTGCAAAATATTTAATTGTCTGAAAAAATGTATTGGTTTTGTGCAAATATGAAATCCAAATACTTCACACATCTACTGAAATGCATGTAAGCATGGCTAGTTTTCTTCCTTTTACTTGCTTGATTTGCACTGACTTTTTAAATAAAAAAACAACTTCACAGATTTAACATCAAGCATTTCAGGGTTTCAGTTCAGGCAAAATGCAAAGGTAATCTCTTGCAGAATTTTAACAAGATCCTAACATAAAAGCACACTGCAACATTACATCGTTGATTTATGTGATGTGGATAATACCTTTTTAAATGCAAAACTGTCTTGTCTCAGAACATCATCCTGTAGCACAGGGCTCAAATACTTAATAAAAAGACTGTCTGATCTAAATAATGTTGATTAAGTAGTTTTTATTTGAAAACATCCCACCATGCTTTGCAATCTGTATCCTGCTTTCCCTCACTTCTTGGGAGCAGCTGCTCTGAAAGTGATTAATAGTGCATCACACTTAAGTCCACAAAGCCACGATGACAATATCAAATTGAAAGGCAAGAAAAACACCAAATACTTGTGTACTCTGAGCTCCTGACACAGCTCCTGTAATTCTGGAGAAGAAGTACCTTTGCTAAGTGCTGATTCAAGCAGTGAAGATCTGCACTGAGCTTTGTAAAGCCACTGTTTGGAGCACAACAATGACTCCAGTATTAAACTGCAGCATCAGTAATTACAAATAGAATCCTAATGCCAATCAGTCAAGGTCTTCCAAGGCTTAAGTTTTCTTTGAAGTTCTCCCTTCCAGGACTGAGCAGCCCTGACCCTCCTGTGTGTACACCTGACAAGGCAGCAACCCAGGGTAGCCTGCAGGACAACAACACAAACAAGTCCACAGTGCATCTAATAATGGGGCTCTAAAAATGCAGAAACTTGGTAGTTCAGCACCCTGGTACTTAGGAGTTTTGGAATGCTTTGCATATTTTTCAAGGTTTACTATTAGCAGGGAAATGAGGGGAATTTAATAGTCTTACATACAATTCTGCAAGTGTTGCCTAAAGAACTTTGCCACTTTGACCTTTCTGGTGCATGAAAATGGTAACACCACCCTACCTGCTTTAGAGCAAGGAGGAACAACTGAAATAGTAATTTCTTCCTCACTGTCTGAAGTCTTCCTTTCATGTAAGTCTTATCCAAAAAGCAAAACAAGCCAAATATAATGAATAAATTCACAGAACTGTGCCAGTAACTCTCAAACTGGCCCAGTTTTACTACAACTTGACTGCTTTCAACAACCAGCCACCTCCAACCCCTTATTTTTCCCTTGGGCATTTCCAGAAGAATCTTCAGTGTAAAACAGGGACATAGAAGATTACTAAGTAAACTGCTGCAGGTCACAGTTCAATACTGTCAAGCCCTAGACTTTGGCAGAGCAGCCTGGACAAAGAGTGTGTGTGAGCCAAGCGAAAAACACCAAGCTACAACCCAGGAACAGCGACCCCAACTCCTCATCCACAGCAAACTGTTTGCCACCTAGGAGCTACAATAAATCCCATTGCTCCTCTGCTTCACTGGATAAAAGCACACTGATAAAAATGCTGCTGGCTGAACTCCTGTGCAGCACAGCTTCCGTCTCTCTGCGCTGAGCTGGAGGACGATGCTCAGACAGAGGATTAGCAGCCACACAAAAGCCATGTGCTCTCCAGCCATACACCCCAGCTACAGGGAATCCAAACAGAGCACAGAGAGCACTGACAGTGCCCCAGCCAGCTCCCAGGGACTCTAAAAACAACCATTCAGAATTGTAACGAGGGCTAGGGGAAACATGTTTGTTTCTGCAAATGTAACCTGACCAAGCCAATGCTTTTCAGTCAATGCAGTTCACAGGGATGACTCCCAGGAGGATTTTTTTTTTTTTTAAAGCTTGAGCTTCTTCAGAATTCAAGTTTGCTGCATCTTACTTCTAGCTACAACAAACTAAATGCTCACTATCCATCCACACTCCAGTAAATCCCCAACTCCTATAGGTGGATAAAAGAGTCAAAAAAACAAACTCATGTTAGTGGACTGTGGTTACACATAAAACAGATGCACAAAGGGGGTTTTCTAAGTTTAAAAACCCACAGGCATAGCAAGTTCATATGGGGAACCCCCACTGATCGTCATGTCCTTGCCACTGCCACTAAGCTGGCGAGGCACAAGCTCCTCCATGGATTACCAGACAAGCAGCACATGACCCTCCTTCCACTCCCACCCTCAGGCACCTGCGCCTGATCAAGCCATCTAAGTGTCCTGCATCTCATTTTCCCCACACATGAGCACATCTTGCCCCCTGTCCCTCCAATAGCATTATCCCAGAGGCAAAGCTGCTGAGGATCGGGATGTTCTCCCTCGTGTGCAGATCTAAGCCTCTCTCCCTCAAGCTGACTTGACCTTTACCTTTCCAAACCATGCCTTACCTTCTGAGAAAGGATCCTCCAGGAAGAGCCTTTGGTTCATTCACAGAAATTGACATAAACGTCTGTCTTTCCAACATCCTCCTACCACAACATTTAAATTTCCATATTTAGTTATTCCTGAGGGAACTTGTTCCATTTAAAACAAACAAAATCTCCTCTTCGTAAAATTTCTGCTTGCTAAAGGTTTATTTTATTACAGGAAAACCTTTCCAATTTCTTTTATGTCCCAAAGAACAATCATACTCCTAGAAGACTCGAAAGAACATTCCAGGTGACTTGAGCTGACTATAAGACACACCAGTGTTAGTTTGCTCCTTTAAAATGAAAATAAACATGCACCAAAACTTTACACGTAATATATTGCTGAGTGATACCTGGACTAACTAATCTGACCAGAGCTGTCATTTCACATGCAGTGATGCTTTTTTTGTGCTGTCTGGAATGGCCTTGAGAGGCCAGATCAGCCAGCCAGGAAAGGCTGTGCCATGGCTGGCATGTTTATCAATCAACAAAACAAAGTCACTGTTCCTTTCTGCAGGCTACCCACTAACTACCACTTACACACACACTTAAGTACAGAACTGACCTATTTTCCTAGGCCAAATTTACATTATTCCTTCATAACTGAACTTGGCTGCAGAAAGATGCTAAAAGGAGAAAACAGTTTTTACACCACTGTAAACAGAAGTCAGAAAAAAACCCATGTGACATTTCAACTAGAAATTCAAAAAGAAGAGGGTTCATTTACATGGGTTTTCAGGCTGTCATGGCAGATGTTATTTTTGAAATGACTGTTCTCCCTCATGAGGAGGAAAAGCAGTGTCAGGATGCACACACACTGCAGGCTTCTCAGCAAATCTCAGCACAGCAGTTCATGTTCCCAAAGACATACCTGCACCAGCATTTCAGCAGATAATGCATTTCACCTTCCCATTCACCTTGACTACACAATTCTAGATTCACAGTGCTTACATTCCTTTTATGCCTAACTAAACTCACCTTGGAGATGAGAAAAGGCTTTGAAATTTGTCTTGTTCTTAATGCAGATACAATTAAGTAAAACAGGTAAGTTCCTAATAGAACTGAATCATGAACGAATTATAAAAGAAATTATTTCATTTCTTTTCAGTCTTTTAAAAGAGCTAAAGTTTGAGTGATTCATTCAAGCTGCTAACAGGTAACATTGGCTTCTCTCACTGAGAAGCTTAAAAATCAGGCCTTCCAGAGCCCATTGTCATTAGCTACTTCTCCATCAGTAGTGACAGAACAATTAATATGATAACCACCAAGATAATCAGAATATTATCTAGACAGACTGTTTGTTCCCTTAGTTAAGAAAAAACTTCATGCTTTTTGTTCTTGCCTTATATATATGAGTAGAGAATAAAGAGGGGGTTAAAAATTAACAGAGAAGTGGGTATTCCTTCGTGGGTACTTTTCCTTCCTCTACAACACCCCAACTCCCCAGGCAGCAAGCTGGAAGAAAAATCTGTAAACTGTCCTGTTGGATATTTATACTCAAGTGATGAATTTAAATCTGTTTTGCTTTATGTGCTTCCAGAACAACTCCAGCATACCCACCCAAACAGATTTCTTTTCCAAAAGCTGCAAGCTGAAATATGTAATAGGTAGTCCTATACATCACTGATCCAGGGAAATACAAGAAAAGAGGGTTACATAGTAACAAAAAATGCCTTTAACAATAAGATTTTTATTAATTCTTATGTTGCAGCCCCTGACAAACATTGTACACCACAATACTCATGGTAAATAAGATTATTCTCCTTATGGGACAGATGAGACATTGCAACTTAAGTGACTGTCCCATAAACCAAGTCTAATCTCACACCTTAAAATGCAAAATCCATTTTAAAGAGCTGCCCACGCAGAGATCTAACACAGGGAGACACAGACACATAGCATCAGGTAAAGTCCTTCAAAATTCAGACATGTCAGAGATTATAAAGATTTAAAAATACTGGAAAAGAGAAGAAAAAATCAATTTAAGGATTTTTCAATGTATTTTACAAAGAACAACAGAACTAAATTACCTTGCTTCTCTTACTAGGGTCAGTCAGGACAATTTTAAACCCATAACCACACACATTTCTGTACACAGGAAACATTCAGCTGACATGTTTCCCATCATTATCAACAGTGTTTAGCATGTAAATTGACAAAGACAAAGTGTCTACAAACATTTATTTTTAAACTGTTTGGAACACAGTAAATAATTTAAATGCTTTTTCTCTTTGCCCACAGGAAAAGGAGAACGAATACAGGGCATAAGAAGCAGTGCTCAGCATCTTCCTAAAACTAATATATTTAATACACGTCAAATGTACTGGGAGAAATGGCTTTGTCTTGCAGAAAAGTATCTTAAAAAAAGAACAAACCCAAATTAAACAACCCAATAAAAATACAGCAAGGCAAGGCAAGACATTCATCATTTGTCTGTTGATATTTTAATAATACTAATGATCTGATGATTGAGCTTTTGAAAGATACAAGATAAAACTAAGTTATTCTTTGAAGATATGTAAGATTTCTTTCACAAGCTTCAAAATCAGTTGCTCCAGCTTTCTACTATTTTGTTTTAGATGCTAAAAGCAGGCAGCATTATTTTCCCCCTTCTGAAATCCAAACTTTCCAAATGGAGCATGACAAAAGCTGAAGTCCTGAGTTAACTTCCACAGCAAGCTACAGGCATGCAGGGGAATCTGGTGTGCCAGAGCAGTTCTCAACAACATTGTTATCAGAGAAATGCTGACATGCAGCATTTAATCTACCAGCAAAACTGGAGTCTGCATTCTCTCTCACCAGAACCTCCAAAGCTCATTTGCAGCACAGACTGATCCATGTTTTAACAAGACATATTAGAAAGTAATTAAATTTATTTTCTGGTTGATTTTTGGATTCAAATAAAACATGTCCCTAGGCTACAACCAGCAAGAAATTCTTCACTTACAATTAAATTACTGGTTACTTTTCTGCACTCCTTGTTGGGGTTAAATTAAAAAAAAAAAAAAAAAAAAAAACCAAAAAAAAAAGAAAAAACAAACCAAAAACAACAAAGTGCCTGGGGTTCCACAAGGCCTTTCTCTTACCATAAAACAATCAAAGCTCCATGGCCATTTTCCCACCCAAACAATAAAAGTAATAAACACTATTCCGACATTCCCAAAACTGATGGATTAACAAAAGAGGATGAAGGGTGTGGGGGGTAAAATGAGGTCTGACAACAACAAACCCTGGGGAACACACAGGAGTGTGGAGAGTCCACCAGCTCAATTAGAGCCACGTGACCCACGTGGGCTGGAACTGCTCTGGAAAAGAAAAAAATTGGGGAAAAAAAAAAAAACAAAAAAAAACCAAAAAAAAACAAAAAAAAAAAAAAAAATCACCACAAAATCCGAAGGGATTCATACACAGGAAGAGACACAGCAACAGCCTGGCACTTCCACCTGCTCTTTGTGCATGGAGCATGAGACAGACACAGCCCAGGTGCTGCTCTGTCCCCAGCCAGGCTGGTTGTCCAGGAAAGGACACTGCCCCATGCTGGGACACACCTGCAGCACCTTCCCCACCTCTCTGTGCTTCCAGGGCAGCCAGCAAGAGGCAGATGCTGGGCTTGGAGCTTCTGCCATGAAGCACAGTGAAATCACAAGGAGTGCCCACCACTGGCTCCAAAAGGAGTGGAATGGAAGCCAATTCCACAGCTAAGCTGGGGTTTTTTTCCTAGCTACCTACAGAAATAGCTGCAATAATCAAAAGCTCTCTGACTTCCAGGCTTTGAAAAAAGGGAAAAAAGCAATGGAAAGACCCAGTGAAACTGCTGTCAAAGCCAACTAGAAGATTAATTATAAGGTGTCTGCTTAAATAAATAAATCCAGTGTCATTGCAGAATCTAGAAATTACTACTATGGATTATAAAAGCCACTTCTGGTTGGCCTGCTCTAAACCAACCAATTTAAAAACCCATCAGATATATGAATGGCATAAAAGCCTGGGTATAAACAGCCATGTCAAGTGCATTGTCTGTCTTCAAGTAAATTATATTAATGAACCAAAATTGTTTGGTTGTTTTTCACACCATGAGACAATGTTTACACTTGGCAAAGTCCTCTGGCCTAGATTTTCAAATAGGACTACTGGTTTCAGGCACCTTACATTTGATTTTTCAGACCACCCACCAGAGCGCTGTGGACCAGAACACTTCTTAAGAGAAATAAAATCTGTTAATCAGGGTATGTCACCGACAAACCAAATTTCACCTTTTTTTCTTTTTCATTCACAGAAAACGTTGATAACCCATGTCAATCCTTAAAATGAGAATCCAAATATTAGATTAGAGTATGACGCCACTGCTTCATAGGAAAAAAACACACTCATGACATAAGGAGCAGGGAACAAGATAAGAAATCAGTGGCAGGACTGCAGCAGTTCTGCCAGGGACAGAAAGTTGATATATACAAAAATCCTTCCTATAAATTGGAGGGTGCTTTATTTTATCCATATTGTCTTAGAATGGAGAGTGATGCATTCACAGAGAAACACCCAGCATTCATTCAGAAGCCCTGGTTTGCAAACCCATTTTGGAAGGACGTCCAGAGAGTAGAATATGAGATGCTTCCTTAATTAAAGTTCACTTGATGAGGACAGGCCTCTAAAACACACCCCAGTCTAGGCTTTACCTGAAGCTGCTGATACCTGCACCACTGTGTCTCAAGCTAGCAAAGAGATTCTCCACTTAAGGCACAGTCCAGAGTAGCAGAAATAAAAGATGTAAGAAATCAAGCAGCCCTCTATACTCCATGCTACAAAGGAAACCATCTGGCCCAGAATATTTTTCTCTACAATTACTATTTTTCTTGCCTAGTCCTACACAATAGGTAGCGAGGAAACAGACTAAAGCACGTCAAGAGAAGCCTTCCAAAGGAAATGCACTTAGAACAGACCCTCAGGAATACTTTCCTCACCTGGAGACAAGACTGCTACAGATGTAAGAGTCATTCAAGTAGAGATAATGATTTATCTGGAAGTCGTTTTGAGAAGCAATTCCCTTGTATAATTAAGGCAGCTTGGCTCAGAGAGCAGGGAGGCAAAGGCAAACAAACAAGTTTGCAATCAGAGTGTAACTTGTATCCATGTTTGTGCTCAGAAGAGAAAGGCTTGCTAAACCAGAGTTCCTGGTCCCTGTTTAACTGGTTCATCACTCGCCTCTGGCTGTCCCTTCAGCTCTCACATCTGCAGCAGCACAAACACCGTGTTTTTATTATTTCTGCTAATCTTATTTTCCATGTATTACATACAACGCTAAGTGTTTATTACTCCAGCATGTGGGCAGGTTAAACCACACCTGCTTCACAAGAATGGAAAAAGAAATTACTAGTGCAACAAAGCACTTAACAAGTAAATTAAAAGAGAGTTGAATACCTCCTTCACCTAATTCTACTGAGGAACACATCACTATAATCACATTTCTAGACTCTTCCTCTGTTGGTATTGCAGTTACTACACTTCAGCTATCATATCCTAGAAAGTTCCTGTTTCCAGACTGTCTTTCCAACAGTACAATGACAAAATCGACCTTGAGTACCTGCAATTCCAGGTGATACAGCTCAAGGTCTCTCTCCAGATACTTCAATGCTCCACAGAAATGGCTCAAGCTACCCAAGAGATCACCTCTCACTGCTGGGAGTGCAGCCTCCCATAACAGCAGCATTTCACTAGATTGTCACTGAGAACCAAAAAAACCCCACCAAAATAAACTTTAAAGCACAGAAAGCTGAACCTTCATAAACTGACTCCAGAAAGCAAAATAACCAAAGACCTTACAGCTTCCAAACTAAGGGACAAACATATTATATTCCCAAACATATTCCAGCTCTCTTGCAATTAATTTTTCATCCACAAGACACACCCACTCACCCACACAATGCAAAACAAGGCCAGCACAAACCCTATAAATTTAATCAAGGAAGGAAGAGTAAGCATGAGATGTTTATTTCTATTTTTAAATACTTGGGAGGCACCCCACTACTCCCTGCCTAGATAGATAACTAAGTAGGTGCTCCAGAACTGTGAGATCCAGTGCACGATCTGGCACGAGCAGGCACATCCAAGCAGCAAAACATGAGAGAAGCTCAAAAGGCGATTAAGAAAGCTATTAAGAAAGGCTTTTGAAATAATTGTTTCCTCTAAGCCAGGACAGACACTAACTCAGGGTGTTGCTGCAGAGAAGAAAAAAATACATATATATATATATGTCTGTATTCAAGCACACCAAAATGCTCTAAGCAGACTATGGTTTATAAAGAACAAGACAGTCTCCTCCTTGTTCCCACAGTTCGTTTCTGCCTCAAGCAAAGTTGGTTGCCACTCTGGTTGCTCTCTCCCTCACCCAAATGGTTTGCATAGCAGATATGCTGAACAATCAAGTTTGAACCAGGCCCTAATCCTGCTGACTTTTCTCGCAAAACTGCTGGAAAGGAATTCCTCCTGGCAGCTGCAGTGCCTCTGCTCATTAGTTTACCAAGCAGCAGCAGAATGAACTGGACAGGCACATCATTTCTGTGCTGCTGCAGAGAACAGAGATAAGCGCCAGGCAGGCAACGGGACGGCTCCCAGTTTCCCAAACACATGTTGGGAAGGAGAACAGAGAAGCAGAGGTTTGAGAAGAAAGACAGCTTGCAAGAACCCAGGCAAGTTACTGCCACACGTGCTGCTGTTGTGGGAACCTCCTTTCCCTTTGCTGTAAGATTTGGGGGTGGGATGTCATCCTTTCAGGGTGTTTTTAACTCCTTCTTTAGGGCATCGTGTTTAACCAGGCATGGCACAGTTATTCACACCAATTCCAGTGTCTCCTGGATACTAGAAGAATGAGTAGGATAACATTGCAAAATAGCTGTCCACTTGCTCATGACATTCTTTGTCCAGACAGCACCCTCACATACAGGTCAGATCATGCAGCCCACTCAGCATGCACAGAAAAGCAAATGTTTTTGCTTCTTGCTATGCAATTTCCTTGAAGTAACCCCATTACAGCACACTTAATGTAAACAGAGATTTGCACCATTTATGGTAACAGGTGAGCCCTGTGTTGTTGAACAACATTTCCTCCTCCTCCTTCATCCCAGGCCAGCTACCATTTCAATAAATATTTAATAAGTAGACAAGAATACCAAGAGAGTTTCACAGCTTGAAGTTTTCAGGTACTACACACATGATGTTGAATTTATCTACTGGAAAGCATATGGACACTGCATCCAGAATCCAGAGCATGAAGAGCACAGGACAGGTACAGCACACTGATCTGAGTACCATTAACACAGTGCCATGATTAAAACAGCAATGCTCCTTTTAGGCCAGGCAAGAAGCTGGAGCTGGGATCTGTGAGCACCACAGACTTCAGGGGCCTCCCACTGTCACCAGGGTCATGCTGAAAGATTTCCAGTACATTCTCCACTCCAAAAATGCCCTCTCACTTGCTCATACCTTTTCTCCTAAAAAGATCATCTGACAGTTGCAGATAACTCTAACCATTCAAAGCAGCATCCTAAGGGTAGAAAATAATAAGATTTTTGCCTACGAAGACTGATTTTTTTCATCTGTAAGATGAATTCCAATTACTTATGTTCTCCTGTAAACCACTTGATCCTAAAGCAGCCCTTGAATTTAAGATCTCTCTACAGCTGGTTTGCTGGAAGCGGTATTTGTTTTCCTTGCCACCACTCTCTTCATCTCCTGGTGCAAGGTATTACTGATTATTTTAATTTCTTTTCTACAGAAGAGAAATGGATGCACACAGACAAACAAC
This sequence comes from Serinus canaria, assembly GCF_022539315.1. Taxonomy (NCBI): domain Eukaryota; kingdom Metazoa; phylum Chordata; class Aves; order Passeriformes; family Fringillidae; genus Serinus; species Serinus canaria. The sequence continues at coordinate 3,983,717 of NC_066324.1, read as the reverse complement.
TGCAGTGAGCAGAAGAGGAAGAAGGCTTCATCTCTGAATTAGGGATTTGCATACTGGTTTTATCTGTAACACCCACTGCAGTACTTTATCCCAGACTCTCAGATCACAAAAGACAGAGCAGACAGTGAGTCACTGCAATTTCGGTTCTGCATGTAGCGCTTCACGTGGACCAGTCAATTCTGATTCTGCCAAACAGCCTTCACAGGCACTCAAACTAAACCAGCTTCTCTAAGAAAGAGTTCCTATTCATGTGCTGCCTTCATGAGGAAAGCTCCAGAGATGGAAGGGAATTCAGTCAATGTTTCCCCTTTGTGCTGTAATGATTTAAGATTCAATTAATACAACACAGGGAGGCACTAATTCCGAAACACCTGCCTTCGTGATAACTGGATTAAGACCTCCAAACTTGCTGCACTCCTACCACTGCCAGCCTGCCAAATGACAGCAGTTGTCAATATCGACCAACTGGAGGCTGGGTTTTCCTCTAAATCCTAGAGCACTCTTGAAAGAGGATTCCCCACAAAATGGGAAGGGAAAAAAATAGAAAAAACACCCCACTTGACAGCTCTGAATTTGTTTAGCCAGAAGTCACAGCTCCTCCCCTGCATGCTTTGAAGGCTGGAGACTGGAGCTCCTATCAGATCCTTTCAAATCCCTCAAAGAGAAGAGATAAAACCAAATAAAGGTATAGGGTATCCTCAGAGACAGAGCTACTCTCTCACTGCTCAGTATACTCCAGGCTCTAGAGAGAACAGCTTCAAGAAAGAGTTTGGGGCAAAAGGCTGGCAGAGAAGGGAAGAGCAGAGCAGCTGGTTGCATTGGGAGAAGAGCCAACAGGTTTGGGGCTTGGAACAGGGTTTTTCTCCTCTCTTTGTCCCCCTCAAAACAGGGGTTTCTTTGGATTAGTTTGGGTAGCATGAAAAGAAAGTGCCTCAGAATTAAGACCACGCTTGTCTGAAATCTAAGGAGAAACTTTTGAGGCCGGTGCGCCAGCCCAGTAATTAACAAAGTGAAACACTTTTCTTACCTTTTCAACACCACAGAAACTATTTCAACCACACAAGAAGGAGCTGAATTTTATTTTTTTTTTTCCTTTACACCCCTTCATCACCCTGACCTATTGGAACCACACTTGAAAGCTCGATCGGAGCATTCAGTGATACATAACTTCCATTTTAGTGAAACAATCCATCTGCTCCATGTGACTCAGAGCCTGATTTAAGAATGCAATACTGTTTAGGCCAACGGTTGCACCGCACAAAGTGTTTTGTTCACATGCATTCCTTTGGGATGACAGAGCCTATCCACGGCCCTAACGGTTGGGGCCTGTGGTTTTTTTCCCTCATCCGCTGAATGCTGCAGTGACTAAGCTGACAAAAATTCCTAGCCAATTATAAACCCACTTAAAGAGACAGGCAACCCCCCTGCAACCTTCCCTTGCTATCCTATACGGGAAGTTTCTATACATAGAAAAACATCTCCTCCTCCCAAGGTCTGCGTCGATATAAAAGACTTTCTCTGCGCGCCCAACACTTCAAACATGCTTTCTAAATGGCATCATTTCCCAAAACCATAACCTTTAATCATCCATCTCTATCCCTAGCACATCAACTGGAAAAAATAATCAAAAAAAAAACCAAATTAAGACAAATTGACCCCATATTTGACTGAAAAGTTAGAGAAGCCATTAATGGGGGAAGATGAGCCTGGACAGCCATGGAGCAGTGTTCATTAAGGGGGAACACTTAAGTGCCTATGAACCCAAGATGTTGCAACCAGGAAAAAGCACATCAGGAGGGTCACATTTGGTGTACAAAGTAGAAGTTTGATCCACCAAAGAGCATAACTTGAACTTTAACTAGCAACAACTGAGAACTTTTGAGTTGCCCCTCAAATCCCTCTGAGCAACCAAATTCCAAAAAAAACACCAGCCTTTCCCAAGAGTCATGTGCTGAACTCATTCTCGCCTACACTGTCAAGGGCTACACAAATACATTTAATAATTAGCCCGGGCATACAGAACTGTGCTTTGGGCAGGTAACTACACGTTCCCTTTGCCCAGCAAGAAACAGTAAACAAAAAAATATGGAGAGAATGGCACACAGTTTCCAGCTTTAAAAAGCCAGGCTCCGGGGCACCTCAGACTCTCCCCATTTTACGGTGGGCAAACTGGTTGCTAAATCATTTTTAGCGCTCGCCTGATAGCACATGCACATTCCATTCCCAACGCTCGAAAGGAGGGGGAGGAAGAGACAGTCGACAACTGAACCAGGCTGAGTTCACCTCAGAAGAAAAAGGCAATTCAACAATCTGTATTAACATATCATTATCTGAGCATCTTTTTATTAGAAGTTAATTCTCATAGACAGACTGGAGAAGGAAATCCCACTATTAGTGGGGAAAAAGGCTAAACAAAGGCTTCTTCAGGACTGTTAAACACTGAAAAACTTGTTGGCCACATAAAAACAATTTACGAAAACACTTAAGGACAATTAATTCCTACATTCATGTGTGTTTGGGAAGTAAAAATAGGAAAATGGCTCCTCCTATGCAAAATTTTTAGAGAACACCATTCCTATCCAGGATTGAGTTAAGTTTCCATTTGCTTCAGTCCATTTCAAATTTAATTGCAGATTAGTCATCACAAAAGATGTATTTCTATACATTCCATGAAAATGGGACAACTGGACAGGTGGAAGACAGATCACTTTAGGGCCCCCCACCAAGATAAGAAGACTGCAGCTCAAGTTCACCCCTTGTCTGACATCTATACAAGCAATACCTGCCAAAACTGAAAGCCCTAGGAAAACTCGCAACCCACTCCAAGCTGGACTCATTGCATGGATAAGAGCCACAGAGAACTGCAGAAAATGCTTAGCCAGACTGAGTTTGCCATGTCCCTGTGACATCTGCAAGAACATTGCAAAAATACAGCTTTCTTTTAGTTTTACACTTGACATTTCCCTGACATTTTCCCTATAACACTGCTAGCTGTTTCCCAGCTCCCAGTTGTTTTGCAAATGCATCATAAAATTAAAGCCTTACATTACATCTAATTAGCTATCCAATACAATTGTCTATTCTATTAACAAACATTTGTCTAATATATATCAATGGAGCCTGGAAATCCACGTTAAGCACATTAATGAGAGATTTGGTTCAAGTTTAGATTTGTATTTAATTGCATGAATTTAACGTGGCACTGCTGGACAGGAAAGTAAACCAAAAAATTCTCTAAACAGGGCATCACTCTCAGTCTGCTCCAGGACGAAAACAAACCTGGAGAACAGCAAAGTGCTGCAAGTAAAACCAAAAGCATTCCATTTCCAACCCTAGCTAGCACCAGATTACCAAATTTCTGAAGCATCACTAACACACACAGTACCTCCTAAAGTAAATTTAGGATGCGACTGAAGTTTTAAAGCACTTCCTTTTATTCTTCTTATTTTAAGTTCAAAATAAACAAACATCATCCTAGAAATCCTCACTGAATGTGACTGCAGCCATTATTTCTCTCTCCCCCTCTGCTCCACAGCCTCAGGCCACTTGGGCTGCAGTCATTCCCTTCTCCCACGAGCTTCCACAGAACCTGAGGTTAGACCAGGATTTCTTTTCAAGCACTCCCCATTAGAAGGTTGTCAGGCACACAGCATGCAACCTGGTGATGCTTTTGTATCTTCCTGTAAGGAAGAACTGGCACTCTTTTCTTCCCCAGCCTTTACCACACAGCATCCGAGAAACTCAGCTGAGGAATGAACACACAAACAACCCAGAAAACCAAGGAATAACTATTTCCTATCAGTGACCTCCCAACTGCACTTCTGCAGGGTTTTTTTCTGACAGTGAAACAGTTTCTTGGCACAAGACAATTCAAGCAAATCCATTAGAATGGTCTCTGTGCAAAAGAGTTTGTACTACTCAGAGTAACTGGGCACATACATTTAATCACCCCACCACCAAAACAAATTGTAGTGCCACTGAAATATGGCCTCATTTACTGTCTCATTCTACAGCACATGGATTACCCTTTCCCATCTCAAACAACACAAAGAAAAATAAATTTCTCCTATAGCATGGACGGCCACTTAAATGCAGCTGCACATCACCTGGTGACCATAAACACACCTCTGGACTGACAAAGATAAAGCAAGTTGAAGCAAGTGTAAAATGTGATGTCTTCAGAAGACCAATGTGTGTGTACATGTGAGTAGAAAAGACACAGGGTATTTCCAAAAACTTCAAACTTTTTTCATTCTTGATTCCAAAATGAGGGGGAAGTTCTAAATCTTTTCAAAGTATTTTTAAAAATTAGTTACTCTCTCTTTTTTTTTTGGTGGGTTTTTTTTTTGGTTTTTTTTTGTTTGTTTGTTTGTTTGTTTTTGGAACACGTAGCAAAGTGCTGGTCTGAGCTCACTGCATCATCTTTTCATACTGGAAAATGAAACTCCCAAATTTAAAGACCTCTCAAAACAAACAGTCCTCTACAAATCCTTGTGCCAAAAGAAACTAGGAAGCCGTGATGAATACTTAACATTATCACACAGTTTTAGGTGGCTAGTGCAAGCTGCAAGATTGTTCCCAGGTTATGCCATGTTATAACAGAACAAAGAAAAATGGCAAGTATACATTTGTTTAATTTTAGCCCTTTTCTCAGAATATAAACCACTGCTACAGTAATTAACTGCAGATTGGCCTAAACTGCTCTGCGGCCATTCCAGCTTACTAATTAAATATGCTCTCACAGCCATAATAAAAATTCTGGGAAACCTCTGGCTGGAGAGCAAACTTCTCAGGAGGGGAGCAAAAGTCAGCAAAAAACTTCATTCAGAAGGAAAACACTAACAAATTTTTTTTAACGTACTCCAGATTTTTCTAACTCAGTGACACCAACTGTGCCTTGCACAATTATCTTTTTTGTCTGTTTATTGCTTTCAGAAGATGTTTATTTGCCAGAGAGTTTGCATACCAACCAAATACAACCAACAAACAACCTGTCCATTTCAAAATATGGTCAGGTTTATATGACACCTAATTTTTTTAAAACCAACAAAGGTAGGATTAGTGTTACATAGACCAGCACTTAACATCATACCACATCTAATTTGCTTGCTGAAAGAGTAAAACTTAAAAGCATGTTGTCCTCTGCTGACATATACAATATCTACTATATTTCAGTGTTTAAGGGGGGGAAGCCACAGCAAACAGGAAAAAAAAAAAAAAAAGCATGCAAACATAATTTTAAGAAAAATAAGAATAATTTGATTAATCATCTCTGGCTCCCAACTTCTTCCCCTCTCTTGCTGCCTACACAGTTCATGTATGTTCACTATTTCTAAAGGACAGAGGAATACAGTGAACACTCCTCAGAGAGGGGAAGACAAGGAGAGAAAGGAGGGGGAGAAAAAAAATGCAGCACATGTTTTTCAGCACTACTCTGCTGAATCAACAGGGAGCAGATTCCCAGCTGGTGCACACTGTAAGCACTGCAGAAGTCAATGGAGCCATGTCAAACGACACCACTCAACTGCATTATCTTCTGAGCTCCGTGTAAACAAACAGGAGCAGATTCCGAATATTTGTGAGAATACATCATGTTACTGTCTCCATATGTTTAAACATTTTAGTAGAAGGCACATATGGACCACTCTTCCCACTCACTGTCATTCTCTCCCTCCTGCTCCTCATACACTGTATCTTCTCGGGCCATTGTCAAACTAATTCAAAAATGAATAAGGATACATTTTCATTAAAAACATTTTGTGCTTAGCTGCCATCTGCTTCATCGGCCTCCAAATCCTCACATGCCTTTTCCATGGTCCTCAGTTTCACACATTCAGAAGCTCAAAGTTTTCTCCTGTTGTATTGTGCAGTGAGGTCTACATGAGCTATTGTTTCATGTCAAATTCATCTCTTCAACCAAGTGGTCAATGCTTACAGCCCTCATCCATGACCTCTCTACAACACCAGCTTACATATATTTTTTTTAATGCCTGAACTCTAATCTTAAAGCTCTCCCACACACTTCAGATACTCCCTGTCACTGTTTTTATGGGAAGCATGGCTATTCCACCCCCTTTGGGAAATATGGGAGCTCCAATCTGCTCTCTCCCAAGGTGGGGGACCCAGACAGTGCTCTCATCCTGACCCACAGAAGCAGCAGCTGAAGCCAACACCCCTTTCCTCACAGAGGTAACAGCCTGTCTCCCCCATAACCAGACCCATTGTCTTTTCTGAGTAGGCAGAGTTTCAGCAAGTATTTGACACTGAGCACCTCCAGCTTAACTGGGGGAAAGAAGACAAATAATGAAGATGGGGGAAAAACCCAACAGGACACCACAGGTCTTATATACACATCACTGCTAGTTTTGCTATTGCTTTCCCAAATAGTTTGCCCAGTTCATTTCTTACAGCCCAAGCAATAGCAAAAGTGTCTTAGGAAGCATTAGCTGGACTTGCTTGAAAAAGAACACAAAGGTTATGGTAGACAAGGGATCCTGAACTTCCAGGCAGGCTTTCAAGGCTGTAATTTTCATTTGGTTTCTGCAGGCTTGGAAAGGCCTAGTGACTAAGGCAGCAGACCTCAAAAGTTAATCATCAGCAAGAGGAATACAGAAAACAACCAAAGTTTTCTTTACAGCAGACCACTGGACTGGCAGAGCTAGTGTGTCATCAGACACAAGTCTCGCAAGGGGTACAGCAGGAACAGTTTTTCTGGTTCTCACATCAGTTGCTGAGTGAGATGCACGCAGCTTCCATAAACCTTTCCAGCAGTCACAACTGCCAGAAAAAAAAAAGAAAAACATAAAAGGCCATAGTCTCATTTGTATGTCTGGACACTCAGTTTTTATCTTTTCCATCTCTACCTGTGCCCCAAAGCACTGATGCAAACAAACAACTTCAGTACTCTCCTTTTATCTTCAGGGATTCTTCCATGTGGCCTTGCAACCCCAGAGAGGCACAGCTGGCATTTAATACACCAACATAAAAGGAGGTGCAAGTCGGAGAGAAGAGAGCCTGCCAAGCCCAACACAACATGCTGCAGCTCCAAAGAGAGCAAACTAGTACTGCTGCTGCCTTGGGGCACTCGAAGGTAAAGGAATGTACACTACACAGAAACCAGGGCAACCAAACTGGCAGGAGAGCTGCTGACGCTTTACACTGAACCTTAAAAATACCCAGAAAAATTTAGAAGTTACAGTTTCTTTGTAGCCTGCTCTTTTATAGTAGCGTCCATGGATTATTCCAAGTCAGACACAGCATATCCTTCCCTCCCTCCTCCCTCAGCATTGTTCCTGCACAAGTTATATTGAAGGAAGCACAAGCTTCTTCCTTTGTTTGTGGGCAAGAAAAAGAAGGAAAAAAACAACTTCCACTCAATGGCAAAACTAAACAGAAGCCAGGCTACTTAAAGTACCAAGTGTTCCCACACAACATTTACCCACCAACTTCAGATCTTTCAGCCTAAAACCTAAACAAGGACAAGAGAGATTTAATACACACTCCTCCACAGAGCCAGAGCAAAGAAAAATAAAAAGGCACAAAGGAACCCTGAATGATAGAGAGCATTTTCAGCTTGACATTACTGTGACGCACAAGGAGAATGTCAGGGTTAAATTAGATACTGCACTAGAAAAATATTCCCTGGAAAATAACATAGGTGTCGTATCTCGACCGGTAGGAAAACTCCAACTGAACCACTCAGTAACTGAAAATCCTTTCTTCTGTTCTTTTTCATGTCTTGTGTGATTCTGTACTGCAAGAGTCCTCTCCTGATCAGGAGTTCATTTCCAAAGTGCCCAAGCAATCTAGCAGGGGAGACAAAAAGCTTCCTTTGGAACAACTGCACTTTTATAGCTCCCTTGTTTTTCTTCAGAGCAGGAGTACTTAGGGGTTGTTTTCTTTTTACATGAACGGCTGACAAATTTAAAGTCATCTTCCTTCAAGTCTGTGGCTTATCACAACAAACAGATTAGAAGAGGTCCAAATTTCTCACTCTGCTTATTGATTAGAACTTGATAATTTCTTTATATGCCGTACATCCTAAGATTCTCTAAACCAAATTGTTTTTCCACACTGTAATGCTCTTAACGAGCCTTTCAAGGCTCTTTTCCAATACTTGCTTTCTTCTTCACAATCTCCCATGAAAGGAGATGAAAGCATATATGGAAAAAAACTCCATTACCTACATCCTTGCCTTCAAAGTCCTGCTATCACAGTCTAACTATGACCTCATTTTATTTAAACAAGTTTCTTCTCATGTGTATTTGGGATCCAAATTATTTTAACAGTCACTCAGATGCCAAAAAAAGGTTTTTTGCACGTTACTTTTGTCTACTCCAAACAGACAAAGCACTCAACAGAAAGCAAGTAAGTCATTATATCTCATTAAACACACTCTCGTTACATCCATTCAAACCACCGAGGGCAATGAGGTTGCACAGGAGTCACCTTGGTCACCCTCTGTAGACAACAGAGTTACACTCTGTTAATGAAGACATAAATTTGACCTGCAGGACTCATAGAAACACTCCCCTCACCCTGAGCAAAGCACAAAGTCTCCCAGTAACAGGCTTTGTTTAAAATAACGAACTTTATTTCCTTTAAGTATTGATAAAAGCACATACTCCAAATGCCTTTTTGCAGAGGTATTTTTGGCACGTGTTGACTGAAACTGCCCCACCAGCTACTTTAATTGCAGTTCTAATTGAACAGGAGGACTCCACAAGCAACTGACAAGCCACTTCAGAAAAACACAACATCCCCAGATGAAGGTAACCTGAATATAGTCCTGATTTCTCTCGCACACTGTGGTGTTTCCTATCATTATGGCAGCTTTGGTCAAGACTGCATGTGGAATTTAGGAACTGTTCCTCCCAGTGACAACTTTGTAATTAAGCCCTACTGATACTGCAGGGCTCAGCTTTCGTAAAGTTACAGGATGAACTCAAAAAGCCTGCCATGTAATCATGTTACCTGAGTAAACTATGAGTTTGTTTACTCTATTTTTAAAAAGTGAGAAGAGATCAGGTTTTGTTTTTGTTAATACTTGCTATCAGGAAGACATAAACCTGCCAGATAAGAACAAAACAGGCAAGAGTAACTTCACTGGGAGTCAAGATATTCATGGACTCTGACTCTACAGACTGTACTGTGAAAACTAATGTCAGTAAACAAGTCCTTAGGTACAGGATTTACCATTACAGGAATGTCTGGAGGCGCATGCCAAGAGAAGCAAAAAACAAAGTCCAGTTAACAGCCTCAGCACGCACTGCAGCAGCTCTGGCACACACGGAATGTCACTTCAGGAGGAGGAGATGGCACTCGATGGCCACCTCCTGCCAAAGTACTCAAGGCAGGTAAAGCTGTCTCCAGCTCTGCTACAATGGCATTGGTTCCATACTTACACTTTCCACCTTCTCCATGAGGAATTGACCTAGGAAGTTTGTTGGGGTTTGTTTTACAGTTGCTGATTTGTTATTTTCTCTTTTAATTTTTAATTTAAGTGAGACAAACCTTTACTGATAGTGGAAGAATCTGTTTGTGTGGCAACTGGGTAACACATGCAAACTATACACAACTGGAATAAAAGTTTCGGTTACTGAAGAGCTTAAAATAAAACCACAAAACTAAACATTTACTTCAAAAGAGGTAACAAAAACAGGATATCTCCTTAAATCTTACTTTTCTGGCAGTGGTTGGTGGTCCAGCAGCGGTAATTGTACTCATTGTTAATAGATGTCTTCTCACACAATGGCTTCTCTTCCATTGTTCCCGGACACAAGTCCCCACACTCCTTTGGAGGTTTATTCCCAACGATGTAGTTGTTGGACACTGCATCTAGGATGAGAGACCAGTCCACTGTGGAGAGGTAACATAGGTCAGAGTTCTTCTCGATCCGGATGGCCCCGCGGGTGATGTTCCTCAAGTTGTGAAGCCCGATCTCTTTAAGATTCGTCATTTCAAAGATGACCAAGGCATAGTTGTAGAAGAGGTTCCTGCCACGAATGACTGTGAGGTTGGGGAAGAGATCACTGAGGCTTTCCAAGCCTGCCACACGGAACAGCAGCAAGTAGTCAGTGATGACAGTGAGCTTTGGGAAGCGGAAGTTGCGGTAATCCTCCGCTTTGGAGATGAGCAGGATCTGCAGGAAGCCCTCGATCACCGTGCAGTTCTCCAGGCGCTTCAGCTCATGGATGTCATTGCGAATGTCGACGTTTGGCCCGCAAACTGAAACGCAAAAGGAGGAAGAAAAGTTAGTAAATAAAGTTCCTAAGCCTTTTGAAACTGGAACGCAAGAAGGATATTCTGATGGCCGTAAGATTTCTAACTTTTAATTAGGTTGAAAATGAGTGCTTGATTTACGCCTACATGGAACCTTCATTTCATTTAACCTATCACGCTAAGCACTACCAGGAGCAGCACGGGGATGGCAGCTCTCCCTATACTCTGCAGCACACAGAGAAACGTTGGCTCATTACTGCTGATGACAAGAGCTGCATTACACTGAGGAATACAAAGATAAACCAAATGCATTTGCACATTCTGCTTCAAGTTAGGTCATGAATGTGTGTCCAGAGCAGGGTTTGAGCCATTTCACTTCAAACCAGTCAGGTAAAACAGAAAGTGATCCACTGGTCATCACGTTACTAATTCACTCCCCACCCCGTTTAAGACACATGCACATAAAGAGGGCATTTCCCAGAAAATTACAACTTTGGCCTCAAATCACTCTTTCTTTCCAGGGTCACACACCAAACAAGCCCTAATTCTTGGAATACTAGTCTTGCAGTAGGTCAGCAACAACACTAAATCCACAGAACGCTGGCCAGCACTTCCTGCTCTGTGACTGGGAAGAAAACAAAATGCTTGGACTTATAGCACTGAATTCCTGTTTGCATGTTCCAGTAAACCAAGTTTCACTAATTTTGGCACCAAGATACAAAAAAGTCTCTTGAGTTCTAAGAAACACAGGATAAATTTATTTACAAGAACATGGAGCATCCCAGTGAAGAATCTTTCCTTGAAAACAGCAGATTGAACTCTATGAACTCTCAAGAAAACAATGACCAAAAGGATTATTCCCTAATAAACCCATGTATTAAGTTTTTCCACATTAGAGACACATCGCAATAACAACATTAAAGGGGCTGGAAGATATGTGTGTTAACAATGTAATATTTAGACACATACAATCCACTTGGATGTAAAACAAAGAACTACAGGGTGTAGAGAGCCGTTGTTCTTCAAAATCCTCAGAGCTGGTCTTCTTTGGAAAGCATGGAAACAAGAGTCCCCATTAGAGATACCAAGTTGCTTGTAAGCAAACAAAGCAAAATGCCTATTTATTTAAGCAACCCAAAACTCAAATAAACACCAAGCAATTCAATTTTGTGGAAAGGTTCTCTTTTAATGCATGCTAGGCTTAATTATTTTAAAAACATCTTTTCATCAGACAAGGGAAAGGTCTAAACAAGCACTGGAGCCAAAAAACTTAAATTCTAACCCAGACAAATTGTCCAGAGATTCAGAAATTGCGCTGACAATAGAAAGCAGTCCTTCCATCCCACAACACTTATCTAAGGCTAATAACTTAAGCTAACAAAGGGTCCAGAGCATGAGCATGCTAAAACCACAGCAACTCTAATACCCAACAAGGACTTAAAGACTTCTAAGACTTTTAAAGACTAAAGGACTTTCTGGTTAGAGGGACAGCATAAAAAAATAAAATAGGGCGAGATCTTTGTTAGGAAACAGATGTTTCTACACAAGCTATTACCTAATCTTCCTTCTGTAAAGATTCAAGCTGAAAGCAAAGGCTATTAAATGTGACTTGCTGCACTCAAGTAGCTATGTGCAAGAAAGTTCATTCCCTAGACCTTAAAAAAAAATTATTAACACCAAGAATAATGGACCACCAGTAACACTTGGCCCCCATGAGCACTGAGACAGGAAATCTCCATTTTTGTACATATTGATTTCAGAAAAATTGGGCACTACTGCTGGAATATGTGTTAAGGCTTGAACTTCAGGAAAACCTGAAAAAGCATGTATGGGTTGGCACCATCCAGCTTTAGAAGCCAGATAGAAGAGGGAGAACATAAAAGAACTCCAAGGTATAGAACTGATAAGAGATGCACTGGTTAGTGCAGAACAAGTGAGGAGTTCTCCCCCGAACCTCTAGGAAAAACAACCTCGAGCCTTATTAAATTCCTTTAATGAGCTGGTAAGCACATCTTGCTTTCAACCTTTAGAACTCATCTTCTAAAGCCACGAACCCTCCATCCACCCTGGGGACTGTGCCCTCTGCCCCAAGGCTATTTACACTCTGACAGTGGGCTTCTCTTGTTTTGAAAAGGCAAGTTGAAGCACACACAGCGTCCCCCATTAAACCCTTCTGTCTTCCACCTCTGCCTGCTGGCAGGCCAAGGTGAACAGTATGGCTCCTGCTATGGCAAAGCAAAAGTAGCGGAATTTATTTTCCTGCCATAAAAGTTTAGAAAGCCTAACTGCTCCAAGCCCTTTATTTTGTTAAAGAAATAAAATTTGCACTTGTGCTGACATTTTGCAGGCAAGGTTCCAGAGTGATGGGTTTAAAAACAGCTGAGTTACAATACCCTAAAGAACAATTTGTAAGAGAAATGGCAGCAACCATTAACTAAAGCATTATATATCTGTTCATGTCTCTGTTTGAGGCTGGGCTTTCAAAGTCATATTGCTCTTAGCTTTATGTTTGTTTCAGCTCAAAAGTTACTTAATTTTAGATATTTTATGCTTTTATAAATCAATGAAATTTCTAGAGCTTTATGGCAAAAGCATGCACTCACTTGCCTCAGTTGTGAAACATCATCCCCTCAAGTATGGAAAAGGATGAAGTCCAGTGGGGTCCCACATTAGAAATTGATCACAGATGAGTAGCTGTTGACATTGCTGATTTAAGAACTTATTAGTTCATCTAGTGAGTTATGTTTTGCAGAACTTAACACATATAATGAGAACTGCAGAGACACAAATGTGAAATAGGACAAGCATCTTGGGCCATCCTGACACTTGGAAAAATCAGTTCCCATTAAACTAGATATTTTTTAAAAGAAATTTCTTTTAAGTTCACATTGTTCACCAGAGTTAATTATACCACAATACATCATCTTTTTCTCACGTTTTTCTCTCTGCCTTAAAAAGGATTATATGAAAAACAAATTAATCAGAGCTCAAAGTCAACTCCAATTTCCATCTGGCGGTGCTGTGTTTTCTTTGGATGCCATTTGAGAGAAAGCGTATATGGACTTCACAATATAAACTGGTCTGTCAGACACAAAGAAGTGCACAGAAAATGCTCTTTAGAGCATTTATACTCCATTTAACAGTTTTGGATATTCCAGTTTAGAGAACTTTTTTAATATGACTAGGATAACTTGCCTTTGTTTTATATTTAATTCAGAACTGGAAATTAACTATTATGTATTTATTTTGCTCACTAGCAGAACAGAAAAATGCAACAGCTGTTTATGACCCAGCCCCGCTAGTTCTGGGTAGATTATAAACACCCAGGATAATTACCAATAGTCAGATTCATGCTGTTTTCATTCAGCTGCCTACAGATTTCCAAGCCTTTCCTTAAACTACCTATCATTTACCAGACTCGGCCTAAACCAAGTACCTAATTCAGGGTCAGAATTTGTTCTTTAAAGACAAATGTATTTATTTGCTTAAAAGATAACTCCCCAGTATGGTAAAATACCAAAGTGGAGCAAGTCTGTACCCAGACAAACACAAATGCCTCCCTGGAAACAGCTCTTTAGTCCAGAAGTCCTGAGCTCTGCCTGGTATCCAGCAAGAAGCTCTGTTGTGCTCTTTTTTTCTGGGAGCATCCCACGGGCAAACTGCAGGGCATATAAACTTCCAAAGGCAATAGAAACACCCACTCCACACCCCAGTCACCCAGACGATCTGCAGCCCATTCCTAGTCAGAGGACAGATCCAAGCCTGCTCATGTAACTGAGATGGGGTCAATGAACTACCAGGAAAAGTGATTGCACGTAACAGGTTCATACGACAAGAGTAATTAATGCTCCTTGATCTGGCAGAGCCTCCTGGCAAGTCTCTGTGTAAGTGGTGCCCTGGCTGGGAGCAGAGCTGGGGCTGTGAACACACACACAGAGCACCACTGCTGAGGACAGGCTGGGCAGGCTCCAAACAAGCTGTGTCACAGACTGTAGTGATCCAGCAGATTCCTCTCGACCTTAACTATGATTTGCCAAAGCTCACTTGGATCATTAAAACCATTTTGACATGCAGAGCTGCCTTGTCACCTTGAGAAACACCTGCTATCTCATCACCATCTATTTACAAACAGTCATTTACTCCACACAGCAGCTCCTCACTTGTCCTAATCCACCAGTTACTTCAGGTCACCGGTGACTGCTGAAAGGACTTGGCCCCTCAGTGTTTGGAAGGAACCCTCCCCTTCTTTTTGCAAAATCTCACAGACAAAGCAGCAGAGGGCTTTCTGTTCAACATTTACCTGACATTGCAACTTCTGCTTGCTATATCCAGCTGGACATCAATTCATCACAGCTAATTCACTATCAATACCAAGGTGTTCGTGGGCAGCACTGACAGCTCACACATTCACTGGTTTTAATAAGAGAAGGATTCGTCTCCTACAAGAAGCAATTTCATCATGGTGTAGTTACAAGTTTGGTATTCCTCCAGGTTGCTCCATTTAGAAGTTCTAAAGAAACACAACTACATATGTTTCTCTTGAAAAAGCCACACTCCTCGACATTTTAAGCCTTGCCTTTGACCCTTTACTTTTTTGGATGACATCAGAAGGCTGTACTCCACTGCACAGTCCCAGTATCCTCTCAACTAGCCAGAAGTTAAAGATGGAGCAAACACCACTACCCAGCTCTCTCAACACCAAAAGGTCTCAGACAAAGCAGCACCAAGGCAGCTCTGAGTCAATCCAGCACATCCCTTTCACAATCCTAAGGCCTTTTCAACACAAGTCTACCCCAGCTGGGTCAGGCTTTCCCTAGCAACAGAGACTTGTTCAGCCTGAGCAGTCCTTTACATCTCTGAAACGAGAATGAGGATAGACAGCCTGCCATGAGCATCTCTCCAGCAACCTCAATATCAGCTCACACTCACCTTTTTTCTAATTTCTGATTTCCCTTTGTTTTCTCCCTTCTGACTTCACTTCTGTGAGAACTGTTTTTTTTTTTACTTCACAGTAGAGATGCAAAGTTAATATTAAATGAGGATACCTTCGGTGCTTCCGTTTTACAAAGAGCATCCCTTGACACCAGTTACTGAAAACAAGCACTAAAGGTGCAGAAACTGTTTTAATTCCATATTGTTCTCCTGTCCAGGATTTGTAACACCCATTCTGAGGGCCAAGTCTGTGATCCACAAGGTTCCAAAGGGTTCTTTTTTAAGGGAGGGCATGAGGCTGCTCAGCTTCTCATCTACCCTGAAATTCTGCACAGCTGGTAACAAGCACAGTGTGTTACCATCAGTGCTGGATGAATTCCCACACAAAGAAAGAACTTCAAGGCTTAATACAAGAACACAATTGTGGCTGGTTCTACTTTTAGAGAGTAGCTTGCTCACACCACCACAGCTCACTTTGCCAATAATGGCTTTTCTGAGCACACTCCACTCCAAGAAGAGGTTGGCTTTCCCAGACAGCTACTGCTGCTCTCTGGTTAGCAGAGAGCTGATGTTACTGAGTGCAGAACATTTCTCTCTCCCAAACTGCCCTAATGAAAGAGGCCTGACCACATCACCCCTCAGTAATGTCAGCTCAGAGCTGTGGGTCTTTCTGGGAGATCAGCACATCTTCTGAACAGTGTTGTTATTTATTCCCAACAGAGCCACTTCCTTTTCATCATGTGTTTTTTAGTTTTAATCTATGGCAGGTCCTTATAAAGAAAGAGTCCAAAACAGCTACTGAATGTGGCTGTGGTCCAGCTGCCCTCATCCCAGATTCCCAGCATGCAGCACATCTCTTTTCAGGCAAGCATCTCCAGAGTTCTCATCCCTCTCTAACAACAACAAAACATGTTTATTGCACTGAGTGGATTTAGATCTGCATAATGTACCACGGACTGCACATTGACATGTTTACTATCTACTGGATCAACTCAATGGAGGGCTTGTCTGGCACACTGGAAAAAAATTTAGGGCTCTGAAAAAATTCCTTGAAGACACTAAAAGGTTGAATGATGTTAGGAAAAAGGAACTAAACTTAGGATAAAGCAAATCATCAGATTTATAAGGAGCCTCTATCCTATATGACTGTCATTGCTCAGAAGAGAAGCAGAAGGACACATGACTGAAAACAGAAGGAATAGTCTGAAAATGTGATGCCCATACACTCTAGAAATAGGGGAAAGTATAACTTGACCTTAATATCTCTCTTCATTCTTATTCCTACAAATTATGCATCTTTTAAGGAAGCCATCAGGACTATCATATAGCCCTTAAAAAAAACCCTTTTAAGTGTTACTCAATCATCACTGACCAGAGAGTCACTGCAGCCTGTGGCCTGGGCCTAAGGCTTCTCTGTTCCTGTACATGGAAGGCAAAGCTAGAAAGTCTGAGAAGGAACAGCTTAGCAACCACAATTTCCCTTCGAGCCCATGAAAAGTTTCAGTACAGTTGCACCATTTGCAGACATAAGGAAAAAAAAAATTACTACTGAAGTCTCAGGATTCTTTAATTGCATACTCTGCAAAGAAGAAATTAAATGTGGAGTTCACAGAAATCAGTGGTTGGAGAGATTGCTTATGACACTTTACATTAACACAGGATTCCACCACCCACTGAGCTCTTGGTTTTGCCTCCGTAGTGACACTATGAATGAGATATATATTTTAGTGTCTTTAATGTACTTACACAACCTCCCACAAAATTTCTGTACTCTCTAAGCTCACCTATCCTGTATGTGTCACATCAATCACTACATCTCTTCCCAGGGAAGCCAGCTTCTGTGCTACCTCTTGGGATGTCAGAACCAGTTACAAGGAGGGAACTAAATCTACATCACGATTCAAGCTGCTTCCCTACCCACTGAACTATTTCTCTTCACTGAATATGCTACATAAACCTCTTTACATTTACCAAGATTTTATGAAGCTACATCTCTCAAGGTGGGGAGGGGATAGATAAAAGGCACCCCACGACCCAGAAAATGTCAATCATTTCACATTTTGCTAAGCAAGACCATAACTGAATTTCAACTTCTGTATTTCCAGCACTAGCACAACGCTGCCATCTTTGGCTTTCAAAACATGAAAGGGAATACTCAAACACAAACAAAACCCCACTGTTTCCATTTGAATATAAGTCCTGAGAACATTCTTCAGAATATATCTAAGGCCAAGAAGGAAGGCTTAGTTTTTTTTTCATTTAATTACAAGTTAAGCTTTGGAGGACAAAGCCAGACCACTATGATCTTCAAAACACTCACGGGACTGGAGATTATATTGCAATGTAGCTTGTAATTTCTGAGAAACATAATCTAGTATTAATTTACCTCATACTACTCATTACTCCTATCAACCTTTTACAGAATTATTTTCATCCAGATTTGGAAGGAAAAAGTGGTGTCACAATAGGCCAATCAAATTTGATGCAAATATTTTAAAAGGCAACTAGATTCCCCTTCTCCACACACATTTTCCTTGTCTCCCACAGCCCTTAGAAAAATACACACATCCTACTTTAATTTTCTCTTCTGCCACTCTACTAACTATAGATTCCAAATCCAAGGGCCACTGTGTTACCACACTGACCAGAACAAAACATTCACAAAAATAACACACAAAAGGGCGATAACCCACATCACAAACTCAAACTGTCTCTGCCTTTTTGCTCTTGCAATTTTCAGCTCGCATTGGCTAAAGATATCTCTGGCATTGTTGCTTTCCATGAACTTCCTCCAACTTCCCCATAAGTTTACACAAATAAAATTTCAGAATAAATCACGTTTTTGTCCCTCATCTCGCTTGGGTTCTCTCTGCCAACATTTTACTTTGAATATCAACAGGAACAGCAGCTTAGCAAAAATTGAGCCAACAAAATGAACTGTATCCCTTTAATAACACTGATTGATGCCTTCTCTACAGAGCTCACCAGAGCAAGGAGGTCTAGAATTAGCCCAGCTCACGTGAAAGCATCCTCATGACAAGTCATCCCCAAATTAATCCTCTCTGCCCAAGGCTGCTCTGATACACCACATCCCTCAGGGGTTCCTGTGAAGCCACATCCATTACCTCCTGCTGCTGAAATAGCACATCAGTGGCTCAGCTGACACGGATTCCTGCTCATCCTCATGGGTGCACAGGGCAGGAATGGAGGGAGGATAACATCCAGCCCAGAACCCCCAGCTATCAAAGCCAGGAAAAGAAGCAGCAAACTTTTAACCCTGATCTCTCGTGCCCAGGTTATGGGCAATGCCTGTAAGAGTCTCTGCTAACTCGAAGATGAACCTCACCAGCAAATTCCTCACCCATTAACACCCATAGGTGTCAAGCACTGAAAGCCATTGTTTGAACCTCACCGTGGCTGGAGCTGAGCCCTCTAACCCCTAGAGAGCTGCTCCTGTGCATTTATAGGCAAGGGAAAGCTGTTAGAAGCACCAGCTGAATGCAATTCCAGGATCATTCCCTGCAACACTGCAGAGGAAAAAACTGCAGAAGAAAGCAGGTAATGCCTAAACCACTAAAGATGAGCCCCTTCCTCAAAGGAGACAGACTTCAAACCCCTGCACCTTTTCTCATCCCACACTATAACTTCCCTGACAGCACCACAAAATAAGCACGTGCCATTCTACACAAAATATGTAACATACAAGTGAGTAGGTGGCACATTATGATCAATAACTATGAGAGTAAAACATTTTTTTAATGGTGCTAATAATGTTTCAACCCAATGCCAGCAGCTTCAGTCTAATGCCTGCTAAAGCAAAAATGGAAGACTGAAATTACAAGCTGTTTATAACACTGAATTTATGTTTCACAATCTGTGATGACAATAGAGCTTAGCAAAAATTGTCTCTCCTGGGGACTGTTCTTTCCACCTTTAAAGAAAAAATAGTTGTGTGCACGATTTTATTTATTTGTTTTTAAAACAGTTGTCTGCACATCCAAGTGACTCAGCAACTGGCTGACAGAAACCTATGGGATATACACTTAGGCAGCTGGGATAAGCAGCCAAATTCTTCCAGAATGAAAATTCATCATGTGGCTGGGCTCAGCAACTCACATTTAGGAAGACTTTACCATGCCCTTAGTTGCCTGCCAGGTTGCCACCCTGCAGTAATCTAGGAAAGCTGTCACTCTTTAAAAGCTTTTGGGGAATTTGCTTAGTATTATTATTTTCCAAAAATGGCTGGATAATCAGGCCAGATCATTCAGCTTCATTAGAAGCCAACTGACAAAACAATATCATAACATACAATTGCATCCATAATGGTCAGCAAAGGATTTAATAGTGAGTCATAGATCCACAGAAAAATTACAAGTCTGATGCAACTACTCTTAACAATATGCAACACAGGGCCCTACTATGCTGTGCTAAGCAGCTCTTAAGAAATCCCACGTTCTCTGGCCTTCCACAGCAATGTTTCTGTCTTAACAAACTGAACTAAGACTTCCATTAGTCCCTTATTTCCAACAAAATAAAAATTTAACATGGTGTTAAAAAAAAAATAAAGATCTAACTGAACAGAAGAAAAAGTTAATGCTATCAAACGTCCTTTAACAGAACAGGGAGCTCTTCCACCCCTCCCTTCACATGGCAGCTACACAGCTCAAAAATCACATAGGTCATGCTGTAACCTGTTTTCTCAAGGCAGTTAAAATATGACCAACTTGCAATCTCCAAAAAGGGCTTTAAAGGTATTAAATTACATATATGCAGGTGCTGTGGGGCTTTCCAGCCATGAGCTAACTAGACTGAAAAAAGAACCTTCCTCTCCAAATAAAAGGTAAAACACGTGGTCTGGCCAGAGACAAGGTAACATAGTTCAGGCCTTATCAACCAAAAACACTTGCACTAGAACTCAATTTAAGGCAAATGCAAACCAAAGTTGCTACACCAGGAGGAGTTCCTATGTGAACTCATTTTTCTGGTGAATTGGATGCTTCTGACTTACTTTTAGTATCACAAACCTAGCCCAAGCAAGGGAACAAGTGCCTTTGTTCCACGAGGGCAGCGTTCACACAGTATTTATTGTCTCCAAGGCATCACAGCACAATAACCATGGAAAAAGAGAACCAAACACCTCTGTGATACCACTCAAGGTGAGTCCCTCCTCAAACAAAACATCCTTAATGCACACAGGTAAGAAGCTGCCAGATAAACAAGGCTAAGCATGGGAAACCAGAGCTCTTTAGGCACAATCAACCACTAGAACTCCAGGAGTTTCATTTCTCTGAAAATACAAGGAAAGCTTGAGTATAGGATTTTCAATGTATCTGTGCAGATGTTCTCATCAGCAACTGATTGAATCTTACTGCAAAACAGTAAAAATAAAAAATAAAGTAACATAAATATACATAACTTGTTAAAAAGAGACGAGCCAACAGTGGCTTACTCCCAGCTGCTTCCCACACTTACATTCAAGGTGACATTTCAGCCCATACTGTCTGTTTTACATTTACATACTGCCCAAGACATTGGATTTCCAACCCCATGCACAGTTTTTAGACACTGCCTAGATGCACTGTGGGTGATGCACGATGCTGCAATTCTGGTGAGCAGAACAGTTTGGGTATTTAACCAGCCAGGCTCTGCTAAGTTCTATTGCTTGGCAACTGCAATTCCTGTCACCATATCCACTTTCATCAGAAGAGCACTGGAATGGCAGAGCAAGCAGGAGAATTACTATTCACCCTCTGGTAGGTGCTTCTGGAGAGCCTGGGGTGCCACAGGTTACCCTGATGCATTTCTAACAAATTCCCCCGTGAGAAAGCAGTGAGTCCAACAGGGTGAGACAAATAAATCCATGGCACCTTTCATTCAGCAGCTCCTCATCAGGGATTACCTACTCCACCCCCCTTCTCAGCCAGAACTGGGGGGAAGAGTGTTGCAAGAAGGGTGTTGCAAGACTTTGGGGGGAAGAGGATGCAGGAAGTTGCAGGAGATGGGACTAGGACAAACCAAGCAGCAATTTCAAACTTGGACGCTGCTCTAGGCTCTCCCAACTTCAGGAACCTCCCCTCACTGGGATGTGCAGCAGCACAGATTTATTCCAGAAGAAAAATCAAGGCAAGACCAAGATGGAGAGCTCAGTCTTCATCACTGTTTTTACCCTTTACCTTGTTTACACACCCCTCTCCTACCTAAAGGCACGGATGATGAACAAACACTTAATCTGACTGCACCCAGCTCCCTGGTACTATTTCACTATTTGTTCTGGTCATGAAGAAGATAATGTAAAAAATTAGAAGAAATTTGAGTCAGAAAAGATGGATAACATCAAGGAGAGAAAAACAACTGAGTGAAAGTTTTGCTCTGTTTTTATAGTGAATATCTACAGAGGGATGTACACAAAATGAGATTTATCTCAGGCACACAACTTTAAAGTCCTCATTAAAATTAGCTTGTTGCATTCACCAGGAAAAAGTAGATCTAAAGAGGCTTTTCTAGGTTTAACGTGAACTGATTCTTGAAATGCACCATTTTTTGGAAAGATCACTATTTCAAAATATCTCATCCTCTCAAAAAACAATTTTCATGTTAGGCAGGGGGACACAACACACTAGAAGCTTTCAGACTCATATTTTCTTAACTGCAATAGAACTTAACTGCCATGACCTGGTTGATGGAATTAAAATAAAAATATCCTCCCTGGAGGAACTGTGGAGTGAGCAACTGCTGTCAAAAGTGGTTTAGCACTAGAACACCTGGAACCTCAGCCTGTGAGCAGGTGTGTTTCTTCAGTAAAGTATTAACAAATGTGCACTATTTAATATTTAAATTATTATAGAAAATATATTTATAATTAACCTATGGTAAGAAATCTTCCTTAGAGAACTCTGATTAAAAATTAAACAGTGAACTTTATCCACTGCAACAGATGAAAGGAGGAACTAGACAAAGGGAAGCAAGAGAAACCACATGAACCCTGTAATACACTCCTAAATATATAAAGCTAAGTGACATAATCTTTAGTTTCATTGCATTCAGAAACCTTTTTATCATGATAACAATTGAGACACTTTACATTCTGCAAGACAGACAAAGCAGTATTAGCTGATCTCAATGGCTGCCATCCCTCAAACAGAGGGACCACCCCAAAAAATAATTCTGGATATCTGATGAGAAGGAAACTGACACATGGCCAGAAGCTGCTCACAAGACTTTAGAATTAGGCTACATGTCTGCATCAAAGCAAACCTCTCTCTGGACCCAGACTACATTCAAAAAAGCTCTGGTGAGACTGTTTCCTTCAGACACAAGGAAGGTTTCTCCAAGCTCTGAAATCCCACAACTAATTATAGCACCCCACATCCTTCCCCACCATCATCAACAGCAAAACCAGCTGCCAATCTGGGAGGTAGGAGAAGAATCTAATCTCCACTGAGCCACTAGAGCCACCCCAAAAAAGGCATTCTTCTGCCTGTAGTTATGATTTGCCTGCCCAAACAACATGAAGTCCCATCAGCCAAGCAGCTCCTGCCAACACAAGCTGTGCTGCCGGGGCGGGTGTTCAGTGGCACAACCGCACCGGCTAACAGTGCCACATCCACGTCCAAACACAAAGCTTTAAACCAAGCCAGACAAAGAAAAACAAAGTAAAAGGAGGGTGGGAAAGCACAGGTAAAAAGGATTTGGACAAGAACACCCTCCTTTCTAGCTGCCAGCTTGAAGGTGAGCTGGTGTGGGAGCAGAGGTGATGGACAGCCCTCGGCCTCGCCTCACCCGTCTGACAGCTCGGCTGGCCCCACTCCGCTGTTGTGAAAGAAAACCACGGTATTTGTGCAAGGCTAGTTGGTTCCATGTTAAGAAAACACATCTGAGCCGACAGTGCTTTGCTTTACCACATGCCAGCTTCATTCAGCTTCAGAGTCAGAAACCAGGACTCGGTCTCCTCATTGCCTCCACAGTTAACCAGCAATTCAGGACACAGACAAAGTCCTGAACTCGGAACCACCCCCATCTGTGAAAGGGCCACACTGCCTTTAACAGAAAACTTCCTAGTCCGCTTTGGAAAACACGAGTGCCCAAAGAAGGAGGTCCCTAAGTGACAGGAATGACTGTGCTGGGTAACACTGTGTGAAGACATTTACAATGGAACAGATAAAAACAAAGAAATTCAAAGAAAGGGACTGGGAAGCAATCTTTGTTTTGGTGTGAACTGGTGCACACCCATGCCAGAGAGGCGAGAAACAGGAATGGGTCTTCATGGAGACCGTAATTTATTAAAATGTCACAACAAAGAGAGAATACTGTGACTAACAGACCCTGGGAGCTCCAGGCAGCTAAACCAATCCAAAGGATGATGGTTTATCAGAAAGGAAAGGCTGGTCAAAAGGAAGTAATGAAGCAGATATCCACCAAAGAACAAAAAGCAGGTCTGAGCACAGAGCCAGAAGCAAGACTGCACCAGAACTTACAAATGAAGTGTAAAACATCAGACTTGGCAATCCTGCTGCCAAGGAATTATTTACCACACCACGATCAATATTACAATACACACAGAGACGAGTATTTTTATCTCAACCTCCATTTGACCCGGTGGGAGCTACAGACACTTTCTCACACTAATTCACATACTTCAAGGAGAGTCAAGATGGGAAAAAAAGACTTGGAAGCATTTCAGGTTCTGTCTTATTTCACTGAATCATACCAAAACTATCAGAGGGAATAGTTAAGAATTGATTTGTGCTACCCAAGACCTGATCAGTAAAGCAAAATATTCAAGGATCACGGGAAGAGGTTTTGCCCATGCATTGAGCCAAATCCTGGTTGTGCTGTCAGTCCTTTCAAGTCTTTGCTCTTCCTTCGCTACATCAAAAGCGTCTCTTAAAAATTCCTCTGAAAAGCCTGGACAAGTGCCTGAACTTCCAAGATCTATCCCTATAGCCTTGAGCAAGAGTGATGGGAAATAAGCTTTCCTTCTCAATGGCTACTTTTAAGTGTTTCTTTTTTTTTAAAAAAAAAGGCAACCACTACTAGACCTATTACAAATTTGGAAACTGCAGGTCAGAAAATAGGGAAGGAGGGGAAGGCAATGGAGGGAGGAAGAAATCTGATTTTCAGACAATCAAGTTGAAAAATCCTTACTTCAGTGAACTAGCAAATAATGTGTTAGACATCTTGCTTCTGAAACACAACCACGCTAAAGGGAAAAGGGTTAATTATATTCCTCATGCCCCAGAGTATTTCAACAGGCTATGAATTATGTTCTTCTGAAGGGCAAGTTGTTCTTTTATTTATTGTTTAAAGCACAAACATAAACACGAAGTGTCCAACCCTAAGGTGGTGATTACCACTTTTACTTAAACAGAAATGCAGGGCTGCAGGCTTTCTCTGCTATAAAGCTTTTAAACCTGTTCTGTTCCTCTGACATTTTCCCCCCTCACTCTTCTCTGATAGAGATCACAAAAACAACTAAGACATCTGACATACAGGAGAACATCCTGCTGATTAAGAGAAAACAAGAGCACATTACTCTTGAGAGGATACAAAGCATCACTTCCTAATGCGTTCTACTCTGTCAGCACAACAGGCATCTTGTCATTTCAAAGGGAAACTGGTCATATTGATTTTTCCAAAACACAAGTATTATAAAAATATTATACATTTAATTGGTCTTAACAAAGTGCTCTTGTAGTGGGCATATCAACAGAGATGCTACAACAAGGCAAGATATAAGATATCAAGGTGTGGCTGTGAGTAATTGAAGATCCTCTGCAAGCGGCAGCATTGAGAACTGCCAAGATCGCTCCTCATAAAGCTTCTTGCAGCTCCTTTAAACCTCCGTTCGACTGAGAGGTGTCTTTAAAGTGTGACAACTCTTACTCCTGAATTCACAGCACTCTGAACAAACATCATACTTTGCTGAAAACCAGTGTCCTTTCCACGCCTCACCAAATTTCAACCATGCAACTCAGCGCTCCATGTTTGCTCAACTTTTTCTAGAGGAAAGGAAAGTTCTTTACACCCTCTCAGAGCAATTTATTCCTCTCGTTGTTCCCTTGCAAAAGCCAGACCAACTGAATCAGCTCCTCTGACTGAAAACCGCACACCCTGCCTGTCAGGAAGCCGGCAGGATTTTTTTTCCTGTTTTGTTTACAAATTCAAAAACTGAGTTCTTCTCAGCAGGGTCAGATATCCCTTCTTCCCCCCATTCCCAGTTTACTACAATCCTAATTATGGCAACACTGAAGAAAATTTGTACATGCTTTCCAAGGAAAAGGTATATTTCTTCTTCTCTTCGTTCTTTATTTCTGTTTTAACAGAGTATATCAGAGTGTAGCCAGGACAAGTTTCAGTGGTTCAAAGACCATCTGAAAATATAGGCAGAACACAGGTTGTTACTTGCCCTTTGAGAATACCCCTTCAGAAAAATTCTTTAAAATCAGAATTTTGTGAGGGATGCAGCAGAGGAGCATCCTCCCAGGGAACTAAACTAAGTTCTCTCTTCCTGTAGTGATAATTCAAGGCTTCTTTATAGCTTGCTTCCAGTATAACTCAGAAGAGTGTACACCCTCCCTTTCATTTCTTCCAACAAACCCCCCTTCAGCAGAATTTACTCTTACATATGCAACGTGGGCAGAGTCTAGTAATGTGACTTAATAGTTCCTAACCAAAGAAAAAAAAGGTTTTGCTAACAGTAAGTTCTAGGAAGGAAAAAAAGAAATTTTAAATCTTACCTGCACTTACCACAGTGTTTCTAATTAGTATCTGTCAAAAGAGCATTTCCATCACAAGAAAAGAACAAAGCTGCAGAATGACAGATGATTTGCCTCTCATCAAAAGGTAATTACAAACAACAACAGACACACAAAATGTTCTGTGTCCCACTCCTCTGCTGCCCCTGCATCCCCCTCTGCCACTGCGCCTCGCTGCAGAGGAGCAGGGCACTGCCACAGCAACAGCACTGGGAGCACGGGGATTTCAGGGGAGAATGAATGGTCCGAGCCAAGCAACAGAAACACAGGTCAGTAAGAAAGAGCCCCAGTACCGAGGAGACTCATGAAAACTTTAACCTTCAGCTTCTGTCATTAACCACTGAAGACACCTCTTCCCCCCACCTGGCTGCGGGGCGAGCGTGTTTCAGTGTGCGGATTATCATTCCTTGGAGGTAACTCAGCCGCCAGACCATCACACACACACCTGTTCTCACTGCAGACATCCCTGTCCTGACACCCAGGGCAGCGTTGAGTTACTTCAGAGAGAGTCACTTCCACATTCCACCCTCAAACTCCCTCCAAGAAGTGATCAGTCACTCTCAGCTTTCACACTTCAGTAATTTTGGAATCAACAGGAAATGGAGATCAATTGTGATTTTACTAACTCAATAGTGACTCATCATTCAACTCCCTGTAGCCTTCAAATTCATCTGTGAAGAGACGTGATAGCGAGGCCAAATTAAAAATAGCAAATCTGGCTCACTCACAATTAACACTCACTTGTCCATCAGATTTGCCTCGGATTGCGAAATTTTTGGGATTGCGACATTCTGACGGTTTTGCGTCAGATCCCAAACGCACTCACAATGTGCCTTTCTCAACTCAACCAGGAAAATAATCAATGGCATAATTTATTATATAAACTAACTGTACCACGCCCTCTAACATCCATCCATGTCTAAATAAGAGTTAACTCTGCCCATCAGGGTCCCCAGCTACTGACAACAAATCTTCTACTCTTTGTCTAATGAAAACACTCTCAAATCATTAATTTCTTTCTGCTTACACAACCTTCAAGCCAAAAAAACCCCCACATTTGCATGAAATCGAAAGTCAATAAAAAACAATTATTTCATTTACAAAAATAGAAAATCATTTTATATAAACCACTTAAATGCATTCTTCTAAAAATAAACTTAATTACAAATCTAACATGAAACTGTAACAGCATATATTAGGGCAAATGCCTACTGTAATTTAAATAAAATAAAAATAGTAAGCATATAATTTACACCAAAAAAAAAGTTGGGACTGGTGAATTTGCTGTTCAGCGCTCTCTTGGAGCCACCCTTTGATGAAATGCTCAGAGAGCTTTTACTTTCAACAGCTACTTCTGCAGTGCCTCATTTCAGTTTACTGCAATAGTTCAGTTCAACTGAGCTCTTAATCCCAAATTAAAAAGGACTCCCTGCATAGAAACCTGTGAAACAGTCAGTATGAACCCTAAACTTTTGAGAAACAATGACAAACTATTTTCTCTGTTTATTTTATTTTAATCATGCCTCTCCTTCACACTTGGAGTTTTAATTAAGTCTTAAAACCCAGATCTTCTGCATTTCAATTAAAATACCATTTTCCATCCAAATAAAAAAATGAGAAGTAATCTACCAGAAAATACATCATTTGCCATTTTGTCACTTAAAAATGTGAAAATTAAGGATCTGAGCCAATGCATCCAAGGCATCTAATTATTTACATGAATTTGTAGAAACACATTGCTATTCACTAGCAAAAAGGTCTGTACTTTCAAAAATGGTTGTTTGTGAATCAGAGTTCTAACAGCTGTCAGTCACTAAAAACATCCAACTAAAAATATGCAAAATGAGATTAAAACTGTATTCAGAGCGAGCTCTTCCTGCTTGCTGTTATAAGTCACTATGAAATCCATTTACTTCATCTCAATAAAAGAAAAAAATACATACTAGTAGTGCTCTGAGGCCTTCATGCTAAAGAAGAAATAAACTTGGAATGACAAATTGGATCAAAATTCAAAACATTTTCACCAGAAGGTTGCAAAGCCACATGATCCAATCCCCCTGGCATCTCGCAGTGCACTTCCACGAGAACAGAGAGGAATGCACACAACCAGGGTGTGCAGACATCCCAAATGGAGCATCCCTCCCTCCCCCTGCAAAAATCAGTAAACATGACATGGCAATTACATCCTCAGCCCCTTCACTCTCCCCTTCTCCCCATTACACAGGATTCACCTCTTCCCATGTCAGCAGCTCTGGGAGAAGCTGCAAGGGCATTGAACACGAATTCGAGGCACGAGACACTGGGAGCAGGGACAGTCATGCTGAGCTCAGAGCAGTGTTCTGGTCCTGCAGTGAACAAGGGCTGCAGCCACATGTGCAACATGCAGGAAACACTGGAGAGCTGCACACTTCTGTGAGCAGCTGCTCCTGAAGGAAGAGAAATCCCATGGAAGGAACAGAGAGCATCCCAGCACATCCTCACAGCGAGGCCGAGCCACGCTCAACCCACCTCAACTTCTCTTTCATTCTTGCTGCACATGACACCAGGTAATGTTCACAGCTGCCTGTGAAGACCTGGGTGTATTTTTAGTGTAATATACTATCTCCTTATCAGTCAGCTGATGCCAACACCCCCATCCTCACACTTCTGTTCAGAGTACAGTCATAGAACGCCTGGCAAGGAGCCGCTTCCCAGTGAAAGTGCTGTCACCTGGATGACAGAGCCACAGGAGCATCCCAAGTCACATCCCTGCTGCAGAAACTAAGCCTTTAACCACCCCCCAAGGACAGCACTTTCTGTATTTTACAAATGGGGAGGGAAATACAGACACCCGGAGGAGGAACACCATTTCTTCCCAACCTTTCAATACTGGCAGCTCCTGAAGCACGAGATGTGATCACTCCCTATTTTAGCATGCATGACTACCAATGCTCACACAAATTCTCTGGTTCCTTTTAAAATCCAGTACTTAAAATTACAGTATTTAACTTGAGGCTTTTCTCTCCAACTAGTGGATGGATAAAGGTGAATGCACCAGTAACATCTTAGCTACATTTTATTTGCTCTTTGTTAAAAGGAAGACCCTTGCTCTGAATTTATACTTTTCAAATCAGTCTAAAAACAAAATCAAATTGGAAAGAAAAACAAATGTGAACACAACTATGCAGCATTGTGATACAGCATCTGATTCCCACATTCCAACTCCCTTTCCCTTCAACGCTGCAATGCATTACAGACAAATTTAAAAATAAAGTCACTGATATCAACTACTAAGACACCAAGAAAATCCTCAGACAGTGTTGGCTTAGCCAGTGGAATGTGTAATTCTTGTCTACATACTATCACTTTCTTTCATGAAAAATACTGGAAATATCTTTTTGCCAGGTTAACCAACTCTGACTTCAATCTCGCTGACATTTCTTAAGCAGAGCTGAATAATTCCATTCATATGCAAATGGTACAATAAATCGTGAGTAGCAGCATTTGCAGCTCCCTCACAGAGATGAGCATTCACTCTCTCCAAGTCTCATCCTCAGTGATGCACCCAAAATCATACCCAGCCCTAAAGGTACAGCCCCAGTGATTTACAGAAGGAATATTTTCAGCCTTGATGTTGACTGAGGTTTTTTTTCACTTTGTGGGGTATTTTTAAATATTAAGGAGATGAAAGAATCGAGAACTGAGATTGCATCTGTTGCCATCACAATTTAACCACAGTCCATGTATTTATACAGTGGAATCTCCAAAATAACACTGCATCTGTTAAGATGACAGTGATTTTCCATGGGCTGTGCTGCACTGTAGCTGAGTTACTCCAAAGCTGTTGCTTTTGAAGTGCTGATTTCGATCCACCCCAAATTCTTTTTGTAATCTTCCTCAAACATGTTGCATTATAAAGCTGTTGTGTTCCTCAGTGTGGCTTGGGAACAACAAAACCCTCATACATCTCATCAGTGGGCATTTGGCACTGAAGCCTCACAGCTAATGCAACATGTTTATTTAAACAATGAACTACCCAAAGAGCTGTACACAGCCCGTGTACAAACAGATGTGTGTTTCATGTGTGCTCCGCTGCAGCCCAGAACCTCCAGCACAAACACTCCACTGCACTTCTCTGCCTGATTCCTGCAGGACAACAACTGCACTAACTTGGAAGGGCCTTTGTTCCTTCACTGGCCACTTCAGAACCACAACCCACCTAAGAATATCTAAGCTTGAATCTTAAAAGAGACTCTCATACCAGAATGTGAACATTCGATATGTATGTCATGCCTCTTGTTGAGACAGTATAAATGAAAATATTTGTCCACGTAGTCAGCCTACTCCAATGTGACAAAAATATAAACATTTTATTAGAAGTCACACAAAAAAAGAAACAAACAAACCTTCAGTCACTCCCAGGCAGCATCCTGGCAGGCTCAAGTCAGTCTCTAACCAAGCCAAGTCACAAGTATGAAATAACAAACTTGCTTTTCTTACACCCCATTGCCACTCTTTTCTACAGGGACAACTGCAGAGACCCCAGCTCCACCAAGGACACAGCTGCAGGGAATACCAACATCACTTAATAACACAAAATCTCCATACCCAAGGTGCACAAGCAACAGGACTAACAACAGACCCTTTGACTTTTTGGATCCTCCTGCACATACAAGCGGTCACACATCCTATTGGCCTTCAACTTGCCCCAGCTCCACATCTCTCAGGTCTGAGGAAGAGGAGCAAAGTGCACAGAGGAACAGCAACTTACTCTGTATCTCTGAGCACAGGTGGACATTCACTCACTCCATACATCACAGGAGACACAGTGTTTGCAAGGGACCAATAAATTGCCATCAATCTCAGAGACTAACAACGTGACAAAAGCTTCAGCCACAATGAACTGAAAGATGATGTTAACTGCAGCATCACCAGCCGCTTCATCTTGCTGGGGCTCAGAACAACCAGAGAGAAGCAACAGTTAATCCAGAAGTGGAAGCTGGGTTCTATCACAATTCCAGTGGGCTCCTCCTTCTATCCAGTGGAACTCTGAAATCAAAGTTTGCCTCATCACTCTGTTGAGTCTCTCTAAAGTTGGTTTTTACCTGAAAGAAAGGTAGAACTACCTGAAAGCTTAAAAAAAAACCCAATCCACGCTATGTAAGTCCAGCAGTATTTTGGAGAACAAACCAAATCCCCAGTGGGGCACATTGAATCGACTAAGGAAGACAACAACGGAACTACACATCAAAAATCCCCAAAAAGAGAAAAAAAGAACATAATAAAACTAAATTATGCCCTGGCAGAGCACAGGGACAGGGCAAACAGGGAATTTCCATTGCCATTTCAACTCTTCACACTTCGGCCAAGCGTTACTCCGAGGTCAGCTGAGCTGAGCGAACACATGTCCCTTCCTACCGTGCAGGGCTGGTTCCTCACTCCATGCCCAACATGAACAGAGTGCACTCTTCAAACTTTTCAAGGCTACTCTCACACAAACATACCAAGGAGATGTGAGAAGAGCAGCAGGGAATTAAAAAGTACTACTTGTAGAAGGTCAAAATGTGGAGACAACTACAAACTGAAGCCAATGGAAATAATAAGGAAAGCAGCCCAGTGAGATCCAGGATAAAGCCCTTCCCTGCAAGCACAAGCCAATTCTCTTGTAAAAAGTTGGTTATAGACACTTTCCAGGGGCAACTGTCACCAGATCTTTCTCCAAAATGCTGTATGCCTTTGACTAAGGCTTAAGATTTGAACTATCCCTGTCTACAAGAAGACCTTCCACTTTCAGAAAATCCTGCAATCATTTTTATGGCTGCTCTATCACACATCATTATGGCAGCTTTTTCCCCTATCCCATAAATTCCTTCGGGAGCTTGCTTCTCAAATATAATGAGCTGCCTGTCTGTAAAATCAGGAAAATCAGCACTGAGTCAATGTATGTTTGGGGAAGCTGCTTCTGCATCCAAGAGCCCAGGAATTCTCTTTCCTCACCAATAACGCTCTCCAAACACAATGGCTCAGCTCTTGCAAACTTTTCCTGGAAGACTTCTCAAGCTGAGCACCACCATCCATATGCAAATCAGACACCGGCCCCGCTAAGTACAAGCACCTTGCTAGAAGAGCGCTTACAAACCCACAGCAATGCTAACAGAGAAGAGTAAATAAAACAAAGCGATGCCACCCTAACCTCAGCAACACACAGCAATCAGCAAACCCTTTCAACCGGTGTGCTTACACTTTTCAGCCCATAAATGCTCTCCCTGTTTCAGCAGAAATGTGTCTGTAACTAAAAACAAAGAGAGCACCTTGGTCCTCCCTGCAGCTTCGTCTCATCTGTCTTACACAAGAACTGCCACTACACCACAGTTTGAAAATAATGATGTACTCTCACTTGAGAATCACACACTCAGCTGCAGTTACCTACTGTATTCCACTACTAACAAATGGGAGAGATACTTCAAAGAGCACATTATCCTAGCTCTAATTTATGCATGCTCCCTCTTACCATCAAGCCATTTATTTTAAACCTGTCAGATATACTTGTAACATAGCATCATGAATAATTTAAAAAGTAATCTGTATAAACCAAGTTTATAAACTTAACAGCAGGTATAGTACCTTTCATTCAAGCAGACTGCTCTCTGATAAAGTACAAGGGATCTTTGACTACTTCAGCATGTATTCATTTCATGCATCCTGAACTTCAAAAAATTCTTCTTTCCTGCCTCCAACCAAACCCTCTGCTATTTGAACAGTATTGTGTAGGGAGCTCACTTACATGAGTAATGTAATAATTTGCAAATTGTTCATATTAAAGGAAAAAAACTACAAAGCTGCTGGAAACAGTCAATAAAAATGACCCATCACCAATTCAACAGCAGGGGATAACCACTCATGTAAAGTTTGCCTCTGTCATTAAAAACTCTTAATATTTCCTGCATCTGCCTGATCTTGTCACTTTCAGACACTGCTCCCAGCATAGGCAGAAGGGATGTTCGACAAAGAACTCCAAAAAAAAGCCCACCTGTTAAGAGAAAGTGTTTTGATCAGTTGATGCTCACACTTCCAAGTAAACAGAGCTATCTTTACAGCATGTAATGGCATCAATAAGAGGTTGGAGATAACATTCCCTGACCGGTCACAGAGCTATTGCAGCAACGTGTCCTCGCTGGCAACACAGGCAAACAAGCTCATTCGGCCAGGGGACTTGCCCCAAACACATCTCCACAAACCAAGGATTCACCGAAGCAGGACACACACACCAAACTTAGAAACTATGGTGGCAAAGCACCTGCAGTATGACTACTTACTGCTTTAAAAAATTTATTTGTATCATGTACACCTTTTTGAAGTCAGCAATGAAAAAAGTCTTAAAACCCAACCCGGGCAGCACTTCAGTGACAGTGGGAATTACTGCTCTAAGTTAGTACTAAAATTACTTTGTGCTACTGCAAAAGTGTGCATCTGATATTCTACCCAATTATTTACTGGTGGACTTGGTCCTCTAAAGGAATAAACTTAGTACTTTATTGGGGTGTGAGATCCATTCTCCTCAGATAGGTCAAAGAAAGTAGTGCCATTGAAAAAATTCTCTGGGAAGTCACTGAAATATACAAATGTTTGTTTCCACTCATACCATCAAGTTTACCAAGAGAGAAACAGACTAACTGGAAATGTACAGGTTTGGATATTCCAAAATTAATAAATAAATAAAATTCTGTTACATTAAAGCTTAGGAGTCATATGCAAATCAACCTGTAAATAAAGAAACAATTTTGCTTTTCAGCACATTTTAAACAATCTCGTGCCACAACAGCAACTTCCTGAGAATATCAACACCGAAGAAGTTAATTGGTGTCTTGCAAGATATCCTAAGGGAATGGCTCATGTTTTGCATTTGCAAAGGTTAGAAAGAAAAACTTTCAGTGATAAGGGCGAGTTAAACCTTCTCAACACAACCGGGTTTGCCAGAATGCATCTCCTTAATTAATTAATAAGTCAAAGTGTTATCAAACTTAATGAGCAAACCCAACAAGTCCTGTCTAAAGGAACCAGAATCTATCTTTGAGCTTGAGGACTCGGTACAGCTGTTTGCAGAGCACAGAAACATATGAATGAACACCGTGTGCTGCTGATCGTTTGCCTGTCCTCAAAGTTTCTCTCAGACAGTTCTGGACACAAAAAAAGACAAATATAGTACTCCAGAAATCAGTCCAGATTGTACCTGTCATGACTTGGCTAACAGGGAAAAAAAAGCAGTCCAAAAAAACCACACACAAGACAGGCTGGCTAACAACCACCAATGTGTCTTCATCAACTGCTGTTTGTTGAGTTCTGCTTTTGTACAATTAAAAAAAAAAGTGAAACTATTCTTTTTTAAGTGGCTTTCATAAATCATAAAAACTAATCCACCTAACCTACACAAAGAAGCTGTCTATACAATTTACAGTGATAGAAAAATTATACACATCAAATAGATCAAAATACTAAAACAGTATTTCTACCTTTCAAACACATCACTGCATTCCCAAAGTCTTTCTGCACACAAACTCTTAAAAGCAGCATGTTCCATTAGCACCAAAGCCCAGAAACCTTAAAAGCTCAGCTCTGTCAAGATCCAAATTAAACTGCAACGACAAATCTGCAACAACTTTAATTATGAGACTCCCGAGACAATTACTTAAACTGCAGCTTTTTTTAAAATTTAGCATCCACAATAGTTTTCAATAATAAACTGCAGTTTACCCATTCCTATGTACGCAATCACACATAAATAAAAACCAGCTGCTACTTGATAACATCCGAAAGCATTTCCAAATGTGAAAGCTTTACACTGAGATCCAAGCAAGAATGTATTTAATTTCATAAACCAAAGTTCCAGGAATTTTTTCAGTTGCCATCAGCTTTTCAAGTACAATAATGCTCATGAAGTTCATTAATTTAACTACAGATAATTCAGATAAATACATTAACTTCTTAAAAATAATTCAATTCAGCACATTTTGTAAGTTATGAACTTTAGAGCCATTACAGATGATGAGCTAGATAAGTTGTTTGCTGTGTGGGATCACAAAGTTAACATCCAGTGTGAGAAAAACAGGTTTCCTGCATGTGTTATTGCCTCTCTCTCTCTCTCTCTCTCTCTCTCAAAGTTCAGGACCATAAACAAACTTCTCTACAATGAAGTTTGCGGTAGCTCACAATTCACACAGATGGAATATACACACAGTATAATTAATCATTTAACAAAACTGCCTCTTCTGCTCTCACTGAGTTAATCGTTCCAGTGATCACTGGTAAAATCTACCTCAGAGTAAAAAGAAAACAAAAATTACTGAGGAAGAGAAAAGGCATTAGTTAAACATGAACTGAAATTATCCTTTAAAGCTAATAGTTTCAGCCCTGAAATGGATTTTAATTTTAAATGTTAGATGCTTAAAAAAAAATTCTCCTCCAAGATTTCCTTAGTAAATTGCCAGTTTAGCAGAAAATTAAACAGGATTTGAAACAACTTTTCCCATGGTAACACATACTGATAGAAATTAATTATTTACCAATGAAGACAGATTCAAAAATCATCACGTGGATGCTCTTTGACATTAGATTTTGTGTGCATCTTTCAAGACGAAAACAATTTCAGCATCACTGGCGTGTGCTTTAACTATACCCTAGAATTAGTTTGGAGGAAAAACACGTCAGGGAAAAGCTGACACGAAAATTAACACAGTAGTTGATCATATCTGAGCAATTTCCCTATTAAACCAAATAAATCATGTCTTCTGTTGTGCTGAAGTCAATCTAATTGATCTGTCTTCTTGCTCTCGGCAGCCCCTTCCTTCCCCCACTTCTCAGAACATAAAAACTAAGTTAAATTTTCATCACTTTACACACACAAAACCCCTCAGTGTTTCTCCCTCAAATGTTGGTTCAACACTGAAACTTCCAACACACCCTTTTTCCACACCCATCCCTCTGCTTCCTCACGTTCAACACATTTTGCCTGATATTAGTTAAGTCCCTTCCATTTCCTAACCCTCTCAGTTTCTGACTCACACAAGCCTTTGCTCCAGTTCTGGTTTGCAAACTAGAAGTCCAACCCAAGACAATCAAAAAATGGTCCAAGTACTGCCTGGCTCACTCTCCCTGCCCCAGACTCCAGGCACCATCACTCCCTCCACTCTTCCCTCTTCTCCTCTTTCTGCAGAACCCCCTGATGCCAATTCCTTACTGGCTCTGGCATTTTCTACTCACAACCTCAATTACAGCAGGAATTATCCAACTCCCAGTTACCAACACTCCCTAACCACTGGGTGTACAGGAAAATGCTGATGCAAAAGCGAGGTGTGTGTAACGCCGACACTCAGCAGGTCATGAGGGCTTTACTAAGCAACCTGGGAGAGAGATTAAGCATCAGCATGAGCTACTGTTCATTATCAGAAACACAACATCCAGCCTGGATAGACAAACAAAAGCTCGGTGCTAACATGAGCAGACCCATCAAGATATCCATCAATATGAAGTATTATCACACCTAAAACTATTATTTTCCTTCTAAGTGTTTAACCCATTCCCTCCTAGACATTCCCTCTGTAAATACACAGAAGGCTGAAAATCAAAACCTCCATCATGCTCTAGGGAGAAAAGGAAGAAAACACCGTGTTTATGCCTCATCCTAAACCCACCCCCAGCATCAAACAGCCTCCAACAGTTGTAGCTTTACACATCAAATGCACGGGTACAGCACCACAAACTCCAGCTTAATGAAAGGTCTTCTCGTTTCCATTTTTGTGCCGTTCTAAAACAATCACAGGGAATTCTCAGCATTTTTAAATGACTTTTCCTGAATCAGAAGCTCCCCACTGAAGCTACCTGCATTTTAAAGAGGTTTCTGTCACATAACTACACACACATTTTATATAATTTAGCATTAAAGGGATGGGTCTCTCCCCTCCAGTTGTAACTCCTTTGTATTCCTATTTAGGAATGCCTTGCTTGTTTGACCGAAAATGGAAGTGCCTTTTAGCTATGACACAGTATATATGAAAAACAAATAAAAATTAAGATTAATCTTCCTTCCACTATTGTGGGGAGAGAGAAGAATATGAAGAGATGTAAAACATCTGCTCTGGAGATCATTTTTCCCCCTAACAGCAAAATTCTTTCAGCAATAACTCGTGAAAACAAAGGCTATTAAACTGTAAACTACAAAGACAATCGATTAGAGGCAGTATTCAGCTAAGACAAGTTTTTCAGCATATCTTCCCATATTTAAATGCCTGGATCTTCTTCAGAAGATATTTCATTCGGGATGCTCATTTTAGGTAAGTGGTAACCACAAACACTTCAGAGGACTAGAACCTAAAATCCTAAAGTATTCTTCCTGCATTACTTCATTGCCAGAGCTGGGTAAGCATTTTTATTTCAAAGTACTTTGTACCAGGTAAGACAAGGAAAACAATTCTAAGTGTGTATCCTAGCAGTTTAAGAATGCACCAAATCTCCTCCTCCTCCTCCCGCTCTGTTTCTCCACGCTACTGGATCCTTTGTAAGCCCTTCCCTGAGGAAGGACACGGGGGTTTTGGTTTTAAACTTAAAGATTAATCTTCCCTCTTGAAAACAGCTCTAGCCAAAAAGTTCAACTCATGGAAGTAAGACTGCAGTTCTCCAGCCCTGACTGGCCCAAAAGCCTAAACTGGGCCTTAATTTGAAAGGAGTTAACAGGCATTTACTGCCTAACAAAACATAATTATTACTCAACATGCATTACAGGCTCCGTCTATGTGCTTCTTGCTCACTTATCTTTTTTTGTGTACTTAGCCTCACTGCCAGTGCATCCAAAGAACTTCCCTTTCTTTTGAATCTGAAACCACT
Source organism: Serinus canaria (assembly GCF_022539315.1). Taxonomy (NCBI): domain Eukaryota; kingdom Metazoa; phylum Chordata; class Aves; order Passeriformes; family Fringillidae; genus Serinus; species Serinus canaria. Next base: position 3,945,954 of record NC_066324.1, on the reverse strand, counting down.
ACTTTTAGAAAAGCCCTCCTGCCTCCTGAATTCTTTCCCTTTACATTTAAAATGGAGAAATTTGATCTCCTCGTTCCTTCCCTCCAAAAACGCATATCTTTCTGAAAGGGAGAGGCATATAACAACAGCTCCAGGAGTGTATTGAAAAACACACGGCAGAAGAAATTAAAGCATCAGGATGCAGTACAGGAACATCCCTGTTTCTGCAGACGCTGAAGGAGAGGGAGCATTGCTTAAAATGGTTGGGCTCCAAGGCACATTTACCATCTCTCCGTCTACAGAGATACTCCAGGAAACAAGGGAAGGCTAATTTCATGCAAGAGATCCTCAATCCAGCGTGAGCCCGACATACCAGGAGAAAACCGATCAGCCCCGGGATTAATCCGGCGATGATTGCAGTGTAATCAATGGCAGCGCAGCCCTCCCTGCCCCCTCGATTCCCCCTGCGCCCGAGAGGGGCGGGCACTGCAACACAATCACAGGTTGGAAATGCACAAAAACAAAGTCGGGGCTCTGGCAGCTCCCGAGCGAGGCGGGCGGCTGCGGGGATGGGCTGAGGATCCGCGGCTGGAGGGAGCCGGGCCCCGCACCACGATCCACGTTCTCCCGGTGTTCCCAGGGAAGCGGCTCCCTCGCACGCTGCTTCAGCCTCGGCGCTGCGTGCAACACGGCCGCTCAGAAAAATGCATCACCCCTAAGATCGCAGCCCGTTCGGCCATCAAACCTTTCTATTTAACCACAAACGTAAAGCGTCAATGTGCGAATTAATTCTTTTTTTTTCTTTTTTTTTTTAATAACGGCAGCCTGTGACCTTTAGATTGCGGGATGCCGCCGTAATTCCGCACCCCGCGCACAGCGAGTGAAACCCCTCCTCGGCGGTAAAGCGGCAATAAAAGGCAAGGCGTTCATTTCCAGGAATTCCTCACTCACTACGGCAGGTTATTGCATACAGCCTCTAAATATTGACAGAGATCAAGCTCCTTCCATGCGGAGAAAGCGAGCGGAGTCCTTTCCAGCCCTGCGAGTGTTTACTACGCAGCTCGCAGCCCTGGCTGCGGCGTCTGAGCGCTGCCCCGCGCTCGGGGGGGACACAAAGGAGGGGCACGGCCCCCTCCGTCGGGCTCGGGGCTGCGGCGCTGCCGACCCGTGTGTACAAGCAGGCAGCCGCCTCCCGGGAAGGAAGGCGGGCATGGCAGGGAGGGAGACGCGCAGCCCCGGGTTGTTAAACGTGCTCGAGGAGCAGACGCGTAACAGGAGGAAAACACGCAGAGCCCCGCGGGCAGGGGCGAGACCCGCTCGGCGGCGCGGCGGGAAACGGCGCGAGCCGCGGGAGACCCCCTCAGAGCCACGGGCAGGGAGCCCCTCACACGGACCCCGGTACGAACAGGGACCCCCCACAACCCCCTCAAGGACAGGGAGCCCCTCGCACACAGCCCAGACACGCAGGGAAGCCCCTCACGCACGCACACACACACACGGCGAGGGAGCCCCTCGCACAGGGAACCCCTTCACACACACAGGGAACCCTTTCGGCAGCCCCCTCACACACACAGGGAGCCCCTCACACGCACACCCAAACACAGGGAGCCCCTCTCGCATCCACACACGCAGGGAGGCCCCCCATCACCAGCCCACTCACACACATTCATACAGGGACCCCCTCTCACATACACGCACAACACCCACATAAACACACGCACATTCACAGAATAACACACCCCCCCATACACACACATACAGAGGGAGCCCCCCCCCCACAAACATAGGGACCCCCTCACGCTCCCCCAAATACACACACAGCAGCCGCCGCCCTCGCCCCCTCCCCGGCAGCCCCTCACTCGGGGGCTCCCTCACCGCGGGGTCCCTCGCCGCACCCCCCGGGCACGCACTGTACTCACTTTCCCCATTTGTTGGCCACAGACAAAGTGCGGCGAAGACGAGCAGGAACCCCCAGACGACGGCGAGGGACCCTCCTCCAGCGCCAGACTTCATTCCTCTTTCTTTAATTGGACAAAATCCCCCTTTCCGAAAACAAAACAAAGCAAAAAGAAGTCCAAAATTGTTCGCTTTCTTTCCTCTCCCCGTCCTCTAAAAATAACGAGCGGCGGAGGAGCAGCGGGGCAGGGTAAATAAATCCACGTTGCCTCAAGAAATGAAGGAAAAAAAAAAAAAAAAAAAAAAAAACCACGACCCTTCGGAGCGGCAAACCGGAGGGTTGTTGAGGTCCCTGGGTGTTGATCTTCCGGAGCAACCACACCAAAAATACACAGATATTCACGATGTATTAACGGCAACAACAACAAGGCATGGAAGCCCCGGGGCGACGCTGTCTCCGGGGCGGCGGGGCGGGCTCGGGGCGGCGGGCGGGGGGCGCCGCCGTCTCCCCTCAGCGCTGGCTGCGGTGGTACATCGTGCAGAGGAGCCGCAAACACGAGGCACATCGGGGCTGGCAGTCGGCATCTTCAACCTCCATTTTCAAACACCGCACACACGCACACACACAGAGACACAAAAACTGGGAGGGCCGCAGAGGGAGGGGAAGGGGGGGGCGCGACCCAGACAATCCTATTACAAAACAACAACAGCTCCGCCGTCCCCCCGCCCGGGGACGGGGCTGCCCCGGCGGGATCCCCGCGGCTCCGCTCCCCGCTCCGCCGGGGAGGGTGGGGGGGACACCCCACGCACAACCACCACCCACAACAACACCGCCGCCACCACCACGAGTCCGGCTGCCTGCAGAGGCTCGAAATGCAGAATTTGGGTCGAAAATGAATTAAAAAGGCTTCCCCCCTACGCCTCCTCTTCCTCTCCTCGGCGCGGCTGCCACAAGCTCCTTCTCCAAAAAAAAAAAAAAAAAAAAAGAAAAAAAGAAAAAAAAAAGAACTAAAAAAAAGGGGGAAAAAAAGCCGAATCCAGGACACACACACAAAGCAGCAGCAGCGGCAGCAGCAGCAGCAGCAGCAGCGGGGCGAGCGGAGCGCTCAGCACCCCGCCTCCTCCCCCCGCAGCTCTCCTCTTCGCATCCCTCCGAGCCGCCTTGCCATCGCGGCGGGGGCGGGGGGGAGGAGGACGACGACAACAACAACAACAACAAAAACCACCCAGCGAATTTGTAAATCCTTTTCCTTTTTTTTTTTTTTTTTTTTTTTTCCTTTCCTCCCTTTCCTCCTCTTTTCCCTCCTCCTCTGGGTGCGCGCGCGCTGCGAACCTTCCCCCGGCGCTGCCCAGCCCAAGGCAGGGGGAGGGGGATCCGGGAGAGGTGTGGGTGTGTGGGTGTGTGTGTGTGTGTGTGTGTGTGAGTGTGTGAGCGGGGCGTGGGGCTGCGGGGGGCGAGGTGAAGGCGATCCGGTTTGCTGAAGGTCAAACCCCAGGAGCTTGTTGCGAAGGGTCTGTAATTCCTCCGGGGAGGGAACGGGGCGGGGAGGGAGACGGGGGGGAAGGGTCTGCCGCTCTGCTGCTCCTCCCGATTAATTCGCCGCTCGCTTGCAGCAGGGTTCGCAGCGCTCTGCTGCCGCGTCTGCCCCCCCCAGTCCTCCTCCTCCTCCTTCTCCTCCGCGCTGCCTCCGTGTGCACGACGGAGAGTGAGCGCTGGTAAACAAGAGCTCGGCGTCGCTCCGCCGGCGCTTCTCTGCTCTGCGACCGCGCGGGGACGGGGGTCGCGCCCGCCTTCCCTTCCCTTCCCTTCCCTTCCCTTCCCTTCCCTTCCCTTCCCTTCCCTTCCCTTCCCTTCCCTTCCCTTCCCTTCCCTTCCGCGCGCGCTCCCGCTCTCCCCCCCCCTCCCGCGGGCTCCCCTCGCCCAGGCGGCGGCGCCGGCGGCGCGCGCGGAGGCGGCGGCGGCGCGAGCGAGCGCCGAGAAAAACCCGGAGTGGAGCAGGACCAGGAAGATGCTGCACCTCGGGATGCTGCGGCGCCCCTGCTGCTCCTGCCTCTGCCCCGGCATTCCCTAACGGGGAAACGGGAGAAGGAGACCTGGTGGATGTGCAGCGAGCATCCTGCGGGGCGGCGGGAGAGCCCACGAGCGAGTCCTGCCAGTGGAAATGCTGCTGCATTCCTGATTAAATAAATAAATAAAACATATAAAAAGAGATGGGGTTAGGAGGAAGGAGAAATCTATAGCTGCGATTTTTACATGGCATGTTTATTTATTTACGGTATTTAATGGAAGCCGCTCCTCCATTTCATCCTGAGAGCAAGGCCAAGGCCGGCCCCGGAGCGCTGCTCCCAGGTATGCGGGTCAGGAAGGAGGAAAGGGATGCCAAGGCTTGACCCAGTGCAGGGGACAAAGCGTGGTGGGACATGTCCCCATCCACACTCACCATCCTCCCCTTGCGCATTCACCGTCCCCATCCAACGCTCCGACGTTGTCACTCTGTTTCTCAGCTGTTCACTCGCATCCCTCAATGACATTGGACACCTGGCCCCAAATGTGGGGACTCGGGCTGAGTTGAAGCAGCAGAGGTTTGGGCTTTTCGGAATTGGAAGGCGTGGGCCGTGTTCCCGCTGTTTCGCCGGAGCTCGTAGTAGCCATGCTGCACGGCATATGGGTGTCCTGAGTGATCACAGATTTGTTGCAATACTTTGGCATGGGCAGATAGCAAAATGATGCTGGAGTATAAGAAAGCAGACATCTGCGAGCATTAGCTATATTCTAGGCTGTTGGTTGTTGGGGTTTTTTTTAAGAAGTACATTAAGAAATTTGCAAATGTCACATTATTAATGCAAATGTCAAAATTAAATTTTTACATTTAAACCTGAATTCTTCTTGAGCATCTTGTATTACAATATCCTTCAGTGATGCTACCCCATCATTTCCAACAACCTTGTACTGTACGTGTTTCTTCTTCTTGTTTTTCCATGTGAGAATGGTCCTGTGGTCTGAGTTACTCATCAACTCTTGTACCCCATAGAAAAGATGGAAAGGTTCAATTCTTTGTCACAGAAATTGAAGGGAAGATCAACAGGGACAGGATTGCCACACGAGCACACCTATGTGTAATTCAAGAATAACTCAAAACTATGTGCATTTGGGTGGTAGCACAACCCTCCTGAGATTCCCTGTAGGAAAATCAGGCATTTTCACATGAAACCACCCTGGAATGCCATGTGTGTGTCTATCATAGATTTTATCAGCCACACACGGGCTCTCGTGTCCTCAAATTGAACCAGAGAGATCTTCATGTGCCATAAATTTTTACTGTTGCTGGGTACAGCTGTGGCTGCTACGGGTGCTGGTTCTGAGCAGAACAAGTGTCCTTTCTATGCATGTCATGGCATTGATGCAGCAAAAATTGTAATGTCTTATTTACCAATTAATGTATTGTGTAAAGGCAGAGCTGAAGTGGGAACTGCATGTCTATCCTTCATCATTCTGCTGTCATAAAGAACTTTTATTTTTGTCAAATAGCCTTTCTTTCATTACTTTGGCGAATAGGGTAAGTCATGGACAAGCCTGTTGTACTGGGTGACATACAGGCAGAAAGCAGAAAGATGTGCTGTGCCTCCAAGGAGCTTCCAGTCTCATATAAACACAGCCCTATAGGTGTTGTGATGTTGTTTGTTTCTGGAATCTGTTGGATTCTTTTAAAAAGTTTTTTTTAAGAATTATAATAACAGCACATTGTTGAACAGGAGGCGTTTGCAGTGCTCTCCGTCCTCCTGAGCTGCTCTTGTGAAATTCATAATTTGCAATTATCTGGCTGGATTCTGCCAGGATGTCTTTACCTTTTATTCTGTGGAGGTACAAGGGAGGAATCCCTTTTTCTGCAAATGCCCAGGTGCCCATAGCTCTGTTCTCTTAACCTCTCAAGAGGAGAGCTGTGCGCAATGTTCAGCTTTCCTCACGCTTTCCCATGTGCAGCAGCTTCCAGTGGCAGCCATGCATTTGCACATGCTCAGCTTTAGTGAACCCTTTTAATCAGATCTGGCTCCTGTATGTTGGCATCATTCTCCAGGAAGGCTCCAGTTCTTTTCAGTGGAGATATTTAAATCAGGATTTTTCAACATGTGCAACCACAACATGGTTATATCCTTGACTATGAAAACCTCAAGCACTCTGTCCCTGTACCATGTGCAAAATTAAAGTTATAATTTGGGCAAATTAAAGTTAATTTTCATAACAATGTGTTTCATTATGAAATCATAAAATGATGGCTTCTCTTCTCTGTCCTGTTGGTTCTGCAATCATTCCTCCTCTCTGTTTGCACTAGGTTTTGTGCTCCCGCTTTGTCCACTGCTGCTTTGTGGTCCTTGAGATAGATGGACAGAAAGAAATATCTGGTTACACACACACATTTTACCCTCTAGAGCGTGATGCTGAATGCCACCAGCATACCTGTGTCCTGTGTAAAATGCCACTCAAGTGGAAAACTCAGGAAATGTGGCAGTGGGGATGAAACAACGTGGTTAAAACAGCCAATGACCCCGGTCTCCCAAAACATATATCTGCCCAAGGCAAATATCCTCATACTCAGCCATACTTTTTGTTTTAACAGCAGCCTCACCACTGCTTTCTGGGGCCACCACTGGGGAGGAAGAGGCCTCACTCATTCCCCTGCCTCGGTGCTCGGACTCCTTATAGGCTTGACTAGACTTTATTTTGGCTTCTGCAGCACATTCAGGGCAGCCTGACCTCTTTACCAGACGCTCGCTTGTCATAACCTTTATGCATCTGAACATTTTGTATTACCGGCAGAAGGGAGCTGCTGAAATTTATTCTCCTGCCTTCTCCAGCCGTGTCAGCTCCCCGGGATGAAGGTCAGCCATCACAGAGCACTGCCTGTGTCTGCTCCAGGGGCTGCTTTTTGGAGGGTCTCTGCAGCTCCTGGCATGGCCCTTGCCATGGTCCAGCAGCTGAGAGCACCCACTGCAGCCACCTCGTCTGCTCCAGGAGCTGCTGGTGCTGCTAGCTCACCTTGTTCAGCCTCTGCTTCAGGGTTCAGCCTCTGCTTCATTGTGGGGAGGTGGGGGTAAGTAAAAGTTCCAGGTGGGAATTGTACCTGGGTGAGGGAGACATCTTTTACACAGCCCAGCTGAGTGGGTTTTGTACCCCTGAAAGACAAACAGAAATCCTTGGAATTCACTCTTTTCCCCCCTCCAAATCTCCCCTTATAAACAGCATTTTATTGACTCATAACAAGCCAAGCAAAATGTGGGTTGCCCCTTGCTACCACGTCTTTCACTTTTTGCCAGTTTTTGCTCTGTATTCAATCACACCCTGTTCCAATGACCTTCACAGGCTCCTGACTGCAGGAGGATGCTCAGTCTCCTCCCTGCACAGGGACAGGAGCACAGCACACCTCAGATGGATGCTGGCTGGGCAGGTTGACATTATTAACTCCTCTGTCTGTAGAACCTCTCTGGCCTCTGACCACCTTCTCTTTCCCAGATCTGCAGGAATAGGGTAGAAGTGAACATCTCACTGTAACATTGAGAGGACTGTGCAGAATCCTGCAGCTGCAGGAGAACAACCTCTTAGGACAAAGAGAAGGGGAAAAAACCCCCCAACAATTGGACACACAAACAATTGGTTTGATGTGTGAAATATTTAACTACCAGAGAGCTAATAAGATAGACCCAAATAAAGGATATTTCTTTGGCTCTGAGTGATTTCTATTTCCCCTGGCCCTAAAACTACTGCAAGCAGGAGCTGAAGATTGTTCCCTTCTGGAGCAAAGAAAAAGCAGAAGGAAGAAAGGGTACTGTTTATTACCTCTTTCCATACACATCCCTCCTTCAAACCAGGGATATGCAGTTACATGGATGATTTAAGGGCAGCAGCTGAGTAGGAATAACTATAAAATTCATGTTTTAATAACAACAACAATAATAAGCACACAACAGCATTTATAACCCTAGTTACAGGCCTGACATATCATATCCATAGCAACTGCAGCAAGCGGTGAATGCCATATATTTAGAGTTCCTGTGCACCTGCCTAAAATAGCCACCGATAAATTATGCTGATGTTTGTGCCTTTTTGACAGGGTTTTAAAGGGCTGTCAGTGCACTCTGCATCCACACCGAGCCTTTGTGGCATGGCACAGCAGCAGCCAAACCCCTTCCCTACCAGACCCCGGGCCTGTGTCCCCTCTTGTACTTCTGGGTGTGAGAAATCCGTGACAAAAGGCACCTCGAAGGTGAGCAGAGTGAGCCAGAGGTGCAGGGGACCAGCTGCTCCCAGCGCCTGCTGGTTCCTACTCGGGCTGTCAGAACCTGCCTCCTGTTAATGGATTGAATTAATAAACTGTTGCAAGTAATCAGGGCTCTATGCTGCTCCTGTTGCAGGCAGCGTTGAGGTGATCACGCTGCATATTAATGGGGTGTGTGTAAATAGTTTACAAAGAGTTAATGAGTGCCTGGGAGGTGTTGGAAGATGTGGCCAGTCAGTTGTGGAGATTGGTGCAGAGTCCAACAGGTCAATTGCGTGCTTGTAACCGTGGCTTATGAGCATCCACCAGGCCATCTGTTGGTGTGCTTATTACATTTTATAGCACAAACCCCTGTGCTTATAACAGCTATTAATCTTGTATTGTTAACTCTTTCAAAGCAACATGTATTTGAACTTTAGCATCACCAGCAAGGATTTCACCAAGCTAACAAGGATTGGGATCTGATTCTTACCCCATGAACTGTGCAGCAAGGGTCTGTCCCTGCTGTATTAAGTGATATTTTTGCATTGACCACTTTGGGTTTTCACATCTTAAACTTAAATATGGACATACACGGAACATGAAGCAACCTGGTCTAGCAGAAGGTGTCACAACCCATGGCAGAGGGGTTGGGATTCCAACCCAAACCATTCCAGGATTCTGTGAGCCAGGCCCAGGGATGATGTGATGTTTACCCACAGCAGTGAGAGGGACATGCTCATATCAATACCTGAAGAAACTTGCTGCATTTTCCAACTGATTAATAACATCATCACTAGATCTTATAATGTGTTTATAGGCAATTAAATGTCACAGTTCATTTGTAAGGAGAATAATTATTGATGCTGTGAAGAAAGAAACACAGGTGCAGAATTTACTCCAGTGACTTTAAGCTCACTCCTGTCTGGAGGAGAATTAAAAGAGCCAAACCGCTTCTATTTTTTTGGGGGGGAGGAATTTTTTTTTTAAACTTTTCATATACAATAATTTATTTATGACAGATTTCAAAATAAAATTCTAGTTTGTCTCTATTTTTGCAGTTGACTTAAGATGGAGCTGAATATATGAAAGTTAAGATTATTTGTTCTAGTTAGGCAGAACATATAAATGGAACCCAAAATAAAGCAAACAGGGAATTAAATAGGATTAAAGAATGGAATTATAGGCTGTAAGTATCAATTTATATCAATATTTGATAGAGTTCTGTAGAGAATAAAAGGACCTAAACATTATAGAAGCATAATATATACAAAAATACATCTAAGCAATGCCAAACTATCTCACATTTACAAGAAGAAATAAAACATTTGTTCAAAAACATTATGAAAAAGCACAGCCTTAAGACTAAGAAATTGTATTTCTAGCATAAAAAGCAAAAAAAAAAAAAAAAAGTTTCTGAAAATTGTTCAAGGAAAAAACCCTGACTCCTTTTTGGCTGAAATAAGATTTTTGACTTCCTATAAAATCCAGGTCTGGGCAGTTATTTTTTCAAAGACATCAAATTATGGATTGGATCAAACTGGATTTTAGGGTAAATTAATGTGCAACCCTGAATGGCCTCATATACATCTGAATCATATTGCAAATGCTTTAAAGCTGTTGGAACATATTTCCAGGTGGTTTGGGAATGTGTAAATATTAGCACATTCTGAAGGCTGGTTTTAAAAGGCCCTTCATACTCGATAGGTCTTGACATCAATTTTCCCCTAATTTGCTCTGTGTGTGTGTGTGAGTGCTCTGTGTGACCACCACGGATTTTAAAAGGGATGACTCATATGGGTTTAGTGGTAGAAGAAGGAAGAATATTGGGCTAGAGATGGAGGACATGGAAAGAAAGTTGTTAATCATAAGCAGCTTGGAAAAGAAATCTTAAAACAGTTTTTTTTTCCAAGACATGCTAACTCCAAGAAGTTATAATATTCCTTTGAAAGATGGGTTTCCATCCGATCAGCACCTGGGCACTCACTGCCTTTTACCCCTTCCTCTGTCCCTGCCCTTTTTCCACGAGTGAGTGTTCAGAGTGAGCACAATGCCCATGAAATGAAGTGTCTCCTTCTCCACACCTTGTTTAGAAAACTACTGCATTTAAATAAATTAGTCAAATGTAGAAGGTTCTTGAAATATGAACTTTAAATACTTTCAAACTTTAGATTAAATCAGAATACAGGCCTTGAATCAAATGCTGATTTTATTTAGAATTTGAAAGAATTAAAACTGACTAGTTTTGTAATGCAGGGCCTCCAAGATTATTTCTTGTGTTGTGCTCTTAACTTTCTCTTCCTGTGCTTCCAATACCTCCAAACCACTTGCCAAGAACACGTGTGCTTTCTGAGGAGACTGGTGCCATTATACAGCAATTACTCAAAAAATGGACTTTGAATCTCACTTGTTTAAATCCCAGTTACCAGCCAATTATAACCCCAACAGAGACAAACTGGCTCCTTTACATAATGCCTTTGTTAACTCCTCTGTGTTCAGTGCCACGTGGATACATTCAAGCTACTGCTTTTTTTTCTGGATGGACTCCTCTAGCCTGTCTGGACTTTTATTCTGCCCCTGGAGACAGTCACAGCTTAAATTCCATCCAAATTGGGAAGATGTAGAATAGCAGCTCTTGAGACCAGCCATCAAATAGTTTGTATAAATATAATATACCCTCCTTAGTGACTTAGGACTCCTTTTCCTGCAAGTTAACAAACATTTGGGATCATTTAAATATTTATCCAAACAATTTGGATGAACCAATCAAAGCATTTCCCCTCGTATCTTTCCCAGCCACACACTCCCAATTTTCCTCTCTCACAGCATTTCTGGAACTGGTGTTCATGCAAATGAACTGGGGGAACACTGACAATTTGTCCTTCAGCATCGGGTGAGCTTCTGGATTTGTTTTGTGCGGGAGAGTTGTCATTTGTCTGAAAGTTCCCATAGTGAATTTATTGGTCCTCTGACGTTCCTGGCGCCAGGTCTGCATTCCCACAAAACAAGCCAGAAGAAACTTTGGAAACAGAACCTTTATAGTATCCACATATTGGGCCATATTCAACTCCAAAGTCAGCAGGTGCAGCCCCCATTGATTTCAGTGGGAATTCTGTCTGCTTGGGCTGGAGCTGAACTTGGTCCATAGTATCTGGCACCTTTCCCAAAAACCCTCTTCACTGAATGCTGGGAATGAACCAAAGCTTAATACACTTCTCTGCTGTCCCTAGGAAAGGAATCAGTCTGTCTTTTCAACAGACTGTAGAGAAAAAAATACCTGCCAGTCTTGCAGAGCTGCTTTTGCCATTGTGCCCCAGTGTGAACATCTGACACGTTCTCTTGAGCTCACACTTCCCCTTGTCTAAAGATGGTCTCTCCAAGATATCCCTTGTCTTTTTTAACTGAGGCTTAAAAGGCAGAATTCATTTTGGTTTTTTTTTTCTTCATGACACAGTATTTCTTATGCAGTGAATTTTAAACATCACTGTAAAAACCTTCTAATGCAAATAATTTCAGAAAGAATCTCTCCTGAAAAGGAGCATGATTTTGTCTGAAGAAATGTTCTTTCTGCTAAGTCATCCTACAGAGGAAAATAGCACCAGAAGCATTTTATTTAAATCCCTGAGAGGGGAGGGAAAACTCTCAGGTGCATTTTTAAGACCCTCACATTTTGGGATGTGTTGCTGAAACTGAACATATGCTTAAGTACATTCTTAAATAAGACCCTTTGAATGAGGTCTTACATAACTGTATCTTCATACCAGAGGATTTGCATTTTGTAGTATTTGCAACAGCAAGTGTAGAAAAATTAAAATAGCATTATAATCTCCAGGCAAAATGATGTGTGGGTTAAGGCATGAGATTCCGATTCGTCAGCGAAATCTGGTGAGAGCAGATTTTTCAGGGGGATGTCCATCATCGTAGGGGCAGGTTCTTATCAGGCAGGGCTGTTCTCACAGGAGTTTGGCATAGATTAGTTTATGTAAATTCGAGATAAACTGCTGAGTGAGATAGGAGGATGCCTGGCTACTTTCTCCACCTTCTCAATCCAGATAGGAATAACCGAGACGAGGCCGCGTCCTCACCTGCTCGAGCGGAGTTGTCAAAATGTTCCTCCCATCATTTAGTGCCACGACACTCACTGTCAAACAAGCCTTTGAAAAATCCTCTCATAGGCTTCTAGCTGGCAGAAATCTGCTCGTGGACATTTATGAAATGTTATTTTCACTTTCCAACAAGCAAACCTGCAGGAATTTTCCTGAGGAGGCAGCAGGGCAGTTCCATCAGAGAGAGATGTGTGGCAGGGGTGCTAGGGAGATTCAAGGTGTTTTCTCCCTTTATTTTTCTTTCTAGGTGGTGGCTTTCCATTCACTCCAAATACTCACAGTAGCAGCTACTGCTCACAAATCAAACAAAACCATGCTATAATTGTGAGATCTAAATTGCTTTTAATCCAGATTATTGTCATTTATAGGTAGACCCCTCAGAGCAGATTTCTTGTGTAACACATTAGCTCTGTAGTTCAAGGGCCATGAGCAAATGTGTAGAAGTTGCACCTCTGTCCAGTGTGTTGAGGGGAAATCAAGGCAAAGGTTTGGAGAGCAGGAGAAAGGATTTCTACAAAGCACCTTCCTCCAAGAAGCCAGAGGGCAGGACTGTCATTCAGCAGTGCCACTCGCTGCATCATGCACCTCAAAAACACCATTTAACTCATAAAATGTATTAAAGAAATATCAACTTCTTCAACAAACCCAGAGGAACCATGAACAAAATGCCCAAGGTTAAAAACTGGGAGATTTCTGAGCCAGAAGATCGAGCAGGCAATGCTAGATGTGCTCTGTGAAAGGAGCCTTTCAAACTTTCTGCTCATGGTCCTAAACACCATCCTGCATCAGTTCAAACCAAAGATTTTCCTCATTAGAAATATTTGTGCAGAGCCTGAAATGGGGAGAAAAGTATTTAATAAATTACTTTGAAAAGCATCTTCTGATTTTACCAAGCCTGAAACACCTCAGGAAACGGCTTTGAAGGATATCAGCTTTTGGGGCTGGGGGGTGTCATTGCTCCTGAAGAGCAAGAACATGTTTATATCCTCACTTTTTTTCCTTCTGGATCCCAGGTATTAATCCTGGCATTTAAACACTGAAACCTCCTGGTTTCTCCACATGTCCCCACGGAGCACAGCACGAGCCACTCTGGCTGTAGTGATGATCCAGGAGTTTTACCCCACGTGCTGGAATATTGTCCCTTGTAAAGCCCAGCACTGTGGAGCAGGCACAGTAAACTGAAGACAACCAAGGTCTTAGAGGGTGATATGAGGTTTTTATGGGTTTTTATGTGTTTAGCAGCTTGTGGTGCTGTATAACTTCAGAGCCCAAATGCGGCAGTGGCCTCTTCAGATCACACTATGAATATCAGATAACGAGCAGTGCTGCTGCTCCTCAATTCTGGCACAGCAGGGGGTGATTTCCAGCACTGCCAGTCCCCAGGATCAGTGTCATCCTCTCCAGGGGGAGCTGGGCAGGGCTGCTCAGGATTGCAGTGCTGTCAGGGAGGCTGAGGGGGAGCTTTCTGCAGTGGTGCAGGTGTAGCCAAAGATGGGAATTTGGCTTATTTGCTGCTAGGGATGACCTACATTGCAGTAGCAGAGACATTTTCAAAGGGAGAATAAGTTTTCTTTGCTCATGGCAACCATCCAGTTTTTTTCTCTAAGAACAAGCCCTCCTCCACACTTTAACCCCAAGCCAGGACTCAAGGCCACCTCCAAAGTGGCACATCCCACAGTGTGTACCCAACACCCCTGATCAAATCAACATTTTGAGAACTTATTGTCCATCTTCCCCAGTGAGACCACTCCTCAAAATCAACTTGTCCTTCTTCCTGCAAGGGAATAATCAAGATTTGAGCTACATTACAACCCTCTCCCCACTCAACATGGATGATGCTCTTCTCAGCTCTGGCATTTGGCACTTCTGCAGCCTCCGGATTCTTGTGAGGGTCCAGAGAGCAGAACTTGTCTCCATCTTCCCATCTGCTCTCTGAAAATAGCTGGAAATTAAGGTTAAAAACTGCCTTGCCTTTGGGCTTTACTTTCCTCTGCCTCTCTACAGGAGTCACAGGAGCATCATGCCTAGAGCAGCCTCCTGGCACTACACAAGCCTTAGCAGCTGATCACAGGCTGGTGTGCCTGAAATATTTTCCTGACATTCCATTCCTGTGGAAGGACTCACCAAAAAAAAAAAAAAAAAGAGAAACCAAAACCCTAAACCAATCTAGAAACACCCAAAACCAAAAAATCCCTCAAAAAATCAGCGGGAGAAGGTTTCTGAGGTCACTGTTGGTGGGTAGGATCAAGCTCAGCTTGCATTGCCTGTGTGGTTTTATGGGATGCTCCTGCACTTAGGAAAAGTAGGGGTTAAATTACTCTTTTTCCCAGTTTTTTTTTTTTTTTTTTTTGGAAGGATGACTGAGCAAGAAGCAGCACTGTGACTGCAATGCATCCCTTATTTGCCATCAGTAAGAGGTGTGTGAACAGCAGTGGAAAATGACAGGAACAGTGTTTGTACAATGCATTGCCACTTTGGAAAATTTGGGTGCTGGTAATAAACTGTCACATATGCAGGGCTAACACAAATTAAGTCTGTGATACACCAAATGTCATCACATTTTCAAATTGAGAGCATCTTGCTCAGAAAATCTTTTTCATTTTGAGTTCCCAGAGCCTTGAAACAACTCCCCAGCAGCAGACATGTCCCAGCACCTGAGCAGTGAGCACAGGACAGAAGGGAATAGTAGAGCCCAGGTTTTTTCCCCATTAGTGGTATTTTGCTCCTTCCCACACTAATTGGAATTCAGATAATGTTAACGTTTCCATTCTTATGTTAAATTAATAGTAGACTGCTGGTATTTCAGCTAGACATTAATTGTATAATATTCATACGACAAATGCTATTAGTTTTAGAAATCTTCTAGATAAACTTATATAAATTTGTCACCACAAACCCGTGAAAAAACTTCCATGCATATTAATTAGGGCTTTTCTACAGTAATGCCAGAATCCTGAATAGTCCAATGTTAGCTGCCTGCTTCTAAACAAGAAGGGGAATATCCAGCTGTGTTACTCCATTCTTTCAGTCTTTTTTTTCCTCCTAATTGTAAGCCTGGCATTTCTCACCAGTGTGCAACACTGAAGAAATTCCCTTCATACCAGGACTGTCTGCCACACAATGTGTTGTATAACAGGTTAATATTTTACAGCTATTATCTGCCTGCTATTTGAATTTGAGTGATTAGAAAAGGAGAAGAAAACACACACAAGTCCTCTGTAGAGATTGAGTGAACAGCTGGGATAAACCTTCCCAAATCCACAGGAGGTAGCAGGAGACTTTGAGGCCATTTCAGCCACAGGAAACTCCACAAGCCCAGTTCCTCCCAGTGAAACCTCACTGGTAGCAGCCTAACAGCAGCTTTCAGGGGCCAGACCCTGAGCTGAGCTCAGAGGCCTCACGTGGGAAGGAAAACAAAATAATGGCAGACGTGCTGGGGGAAAAGTGCAGCTTCATGTTAGCTGCCAGCCCTGCCCCACCATGGCATCCTGCCCCATCATTGCCAACCTCTGGGCTCTCAGCTGCCATTCACACTCACTCTGAACCAAGAACTGTCTCTTTAGATGGCCTCTGTACTCCTCGCCTTTTGGTCCTGGAGAGAAGCACCCCCTGCTCCCTCCCTTTCCATCTACAGAGAGATAAACTCATTTCCCACTGCTGGTGCCTCTGGCTGGGATTGCTGCTCACCCTCCACACCTGCACTTTCTCTTCACAAACCCCTCCCTGTGCTGCAAGGGAGAGGAGCTCTCCAGCTGGCATAACCCATCAGACATCCATTGAAGTCACCTGTCTGATGATCTTCCTGGATATTCCATTGTAAAAACCTCATGGCAGGTTTTATTGTCATGCTGTTTGCATTAGAGTGGCAAGCCAGATGTTAGGATCATTATTCAGTTGTCCCTTGAAGATTCTACCAACCAGGCTTTTCTTCCAGCCCTCCATTACCTCCTCAGCTATTCCATGCCTTACCCAAACAAGTGTTTGAAGGTCAACTTATTTTCAAGGCGAGCCTGCAGTTCTAATCCAAGCCTCTTTTCTAAAAGAATGCACCAGCCTGACTATGAAGCAGAGGCTGGTTCAATAGGAAACACACTTGAGAAAGCTCCTTTAAAAAAACAGAACAGAACAAAACAAACTTGAGAGGTGAAACTACTTATTTTAGTCATGAAATGTTACATATTAAGGTAAATAAGTACTTAGCAGTGTACAAAGTGCCAGAAAGTCGTAGACGTCCTCTCTTTACTCATGAGTGTTAGAAAATGACTTTCACAAATGTTCTGCAGTGCTTTGTGTAACCTGAGTTTCCCCATTTCCCTTCATTGTATCCCTTTGTGCAATTCAGATTTGTAAATCATTCCAGGAAACTTTATATTAACTCACAAGAGCCCTCCAAGACAATATCCTGTAATTTCCACTGGTCTGAGTCAGACCTAGTCATATCAGCTCAGAAATATCCGTGACCTTTTAGTGTCATTTTCCTTCTGGTGATCGCAGAAAAGCAAAGTAACTTCTGGATAAAGTTTTGCTTCTTGATTTGGAAGAGGAAGGTTTTACCCATACTCACAGCCCAGCTGAATTCACATTGAAAAATTTCATTATGCTGCTGTAAATTCCCCTTACAGCTCAAAAGGCACTGGGTATTTTTCTTCCATTGATTACAGCTGAGTAGTCTAACGCAGCTGCATTTCAATGGAAGTGAAGTGATTCCTTTATATCACAGCTATTTTGCCAAGAGCATATGGTGTGAGGTGGATGAAAAGGAGAGTATTGCAGGCAGCCACAGCAGAGCCTCATCCATCACACCCTGAGCTCCCAGAGCAGCATTTCCCTGTCTCCCCATCCCTCACCACCTCCTCCTTGCCGAGATGTGCAGTGACAGGAGCACTCCCAGTGTCCCTCAAGCAGCCCAGACATCCCATCCCCTGCTTTGTTTCAGCCCCAGCTCAGCAGAACCCACTTCCAAGAGCAAGAAAAGCTGATGCATCGTGGCTACAGAGGAAACATTAGTGAGGGTGGCTGTGCCTTCCCATCCTCCTTAAGCAGCCATGGTAGGAAGAGACTGGTGGCACAGGGATGCAAAAACCTCTGTGCCACCAGTGAATATTCACTGGGAATACAGCCTGGGCAGTGAATCCAGGCTTCAGGGCAGCCCTTCCCACCATGGGACCCTGCTTTATTTCTGACAGCCTCTGCTAGAGAACGTTCACTGATGCATCCAAAACCTTCTCCTGACAAACCTGCTGCTTCCCAAGGAAGGCAGAAACTCATCCTCTTTTGTTTTCATCCATTTTCCCAGTGTTCTTGTGCTGAGCTGACTGACATGTGAATAAGCCCCAGGAGAGTTTTACCTAGGACACCTCTACTAAATATTGCTGCTGTGGTAGGAGGGTGCAAACGCAAGGGAGGCATTTGGAACAGCCTTGTAAACAGTTGCCTTGGTACTAATTAGAGTGTTACATTGTCTGGTGGGATCCACTCCCAGGAATGTGGATAGCCTGGATTAACTTTTCCAGAGCCAGGGTGGCAGACTGTAAGCAGGCAAGATCAGGAAATCTCTTGTAAAAGCAGTTGGGTTACTTTTGAAACTGTTTTCCTGAGGGCTTTTTTAGTGGTTAGCACAAAAGATGTAGTTTTGCCCCAAATCCCAACAGCTGCACCTGCATTATCATGAGGTCCAGGTTCTTTTTATGAAAATTTGTCATTTATCCTCTGTATGTGGGGCTGCTCATGTGAAAGCAGTGTGGTGAAAGAACCATTTCCAGAGGAGGATTTCCAAGTCCTGGGGTTTGCTGCTGAGCTCCTTTTTGACCTGTTTGGCAACCTCAGCTAAGATACTTCTCCTGTCCTTGCCCACACTCTCTAAACTTTATTTTCCTGGTCCTGGGCTCTGCAGGTGCCTTACCTGTACAGGAGCCAGGCACCCCGAGGTGCTGCTGCAGCTCAGGGGGGCACAAGCACAGAGATTCAGCTCTGAGGAGGTTTCAGGACTGTCTCATCTGGGCACAGTTTGAAGCATCCTGCTCTTAACATTGCCATGAACTCTTCCACAGACCTTATGGTCAAAATCATCTTGTGCTTTTCATCTTTTTTTCTTTTTATGTTCCTTTATTCTAATCTATCACACCTGCTTATTGTCAGCACCTGTTATTCCTGTGGTTTTTCCTCCATTTGGCTGTGGAAGAGCCATAGGGGAGCGAGGATGTTCTGTTTTTTCAGTCACTGGCTTGGGACTTGAGCACAGGAATCACCTGCCTACCATTCATTCCATCAGGGAGGATGGTAATGCTTCATCCCTCAGTGCTCTCAGGAAAAAAGGATCCAGATTTTTTCCTCAGTCAGAATTTCCAGGAACATTCAGGAAGTCTTTCCTGGAAAAAGGACTGCTGAGAATACAAATGCTGTTGAGGCTGGATAGAAGATGTTGTGCACCTAGGAGATATCCTGGAAAAGGGAAGGAAATGCTCTCATCCCTCAACAGAGAATCAACACTCGAGGTGATCTTTCCTGTGCAAAGGATCAGACCTGATTTAGGATATATGGGAGATCTCATTAGCACAGTCTGGCCATTTATTGCACATACTAATCACTTACTTAATGGTATTGCTATTTGATTATTTAATGGCTGTAGCATCCCTTTTGATCCCTCCTTTGTACATGCTTAAGTGTAACAATTTCCAATTAATTAAATGGCTTTGGATCTCATATTACTCTTTTAAATAAAAAGAAGAGAGGTTAAAGATAGCTATGTGAATTAATTCTGGGATTCCTGAGACTTTTTGCAGTCTGTTTGCTCAGTTACAGAGGATTATTTCCAGGTTTTGCATTTGGAATTCTTGAGTGTACAAAGGGAAAAAGTGCAGGGACCCAGCACAGCCCACAAAATCAAGAGATGAGTTTCTGTAGGGTTTCTGATAACCAGCTTTGTGAACAATTCTAATGATATGATTTCAGCAATTTTCCCTGTGATGGTCATTTTTCTTTTATAAGGACAGCTGAATTGCATGTATTTAAAGTGACTTAAAAATTTCTAAACTACCCCCCCAAAAAAAGAAAAAAATGCAGTCTAAATGTCATGCAAACCTGACACCACAGATCTGACCGTGAGCTCATCTAGCATAATGTCCACTGGAAATTTAATCAATTCCACAATAAATTCTTCTTTTATTAATGAGTAGATGATTGGATTTGGTTTCTGTGACTTGACATGTGTGAGTTCACCTGCCAGTTTTTGTGGCTTTAACCACCAGGTTTGAAAGGCTTTTCCCTCTCACTCTCTTTACATCACTACGAAAAAAAAACCCAGACGAAGAACAAAAGGAAACTCCCCGAGTGACCGCGCAGTGGAAACACTGAAACCAAACACCCTCTCCGCAAAGTGATATCGAATGAACCAAGTAAACAACCTGCAAAGAAAGAGATAAACCCATTCTTCTTATCTCTTTCAATTTTTGTAACCCTAGACATCCGTTTTGACCACAGCAAAAAAATCAGGCAGAAAGGCGATTTTAAGAAACTCTTCGAGAAACGGGAGAGGATCCGGCGGAGCCGCTCCTGGCTCATCCCAGGAGGGCCGGCTCGGGCTGGACCGGCCGGGGCTGTGTCCCTGTGTCCCGCATCCCGCCAAGCCCCAGATGGCAAAATTGGGGATGTTCGCTCGAAACGGTTCCTTTCTATCGGTGTTGAGTGAGTCACTAGCCAGGAACTGCATCTCCTGCGGACCATATGCAGGGAGCTGCAGAGATCTGACTCAGAGATGTAAATCTGTGTCGTGGGGAGGCACCGGGGGGGTTCGCTTTATTCTTTCCGTCTTTTTTGGTTGGTGTGGAGGTAAAAAATAAAAATAAAAAAAATCACCCCGAAACACCTCTCTTTTGCTCTCTTTTGTGATTTTGGGGATGCTTGCTTTGGGAGAAATCAATTTGGTCAGAAGCGTGTGGAAGGCGCGCTGGAGCCGGGATGCTCCGGGGTCAGTCCCACCCCAGCGCGGTGTTCCGCGGGTCCCGCCGCTCTCATTTCTGCCTCCGGGACCACCCACATCCGATGGGGGAGGCACGGAAAGCACTTTGCTCGCGTGTGTCTGTGTGTCTGTGTCTGTGTATCTGTGTGTCTGTGTGTCTGAGCGTGTCAGCCCCGAGCTCTGGGGCACCCCCAGCCCGGGCCGAGCCGGTGCTCGGGGGCTGCGGGGGGCGGCCGCAGCTCGGTGCGGAGCGGGGCGCTGGGATGCTGGGATGCTGGGATGCTCCTGGGCGGCTCCCCCCGGTCCCTGCCCCAGGAGTGCCCCGCCGGTCCCCATCCCACGGGCGAGATCCGCTCCGGGTTTTGGGGCACCGCATACTTTGCCCATGACATAGGGCGGGGGCTGGCGCCAAGACGCGGAGCGGAGTCTGCCGGGAGAACCTGGAGCCTCACAGGGAAACTCATTCATCCCGAGCGAAGAGAAGGAAAACCCCCAAGAGCCCAGCTGTGCTCCTCTGTAAAGAGGTGCTGCTTATCTTACACCCATTTACTGCAGCCGAGATCTCTGCCCTGGGTGCTGATGCCAGCGGGCTCTGCCTTGGTCCCTTTGTTTGGCTTTGATTATTCATAAAATCTTCCAAGCTGGAATCCTTAGGGGAAACAAAATGAAAGGTGTGTGGTGTGAATTATTTGGAGTTGTGAAGTCTTGAGACAGGACCACAGTGGGCATCCCCTTGACAACATCCAGTGTGTGCATGAGCACAACTTTCCCCAGTGCCTTTCCCATTAATCACCCTTGTGATTGGATGGAGAAGCTGCCACAGATTTCACCTGGACAGAGGGAACCTAAACTAAAGAATTGGCAGCCTTTAAATTTAAACAATTAAAATGGGCCTAGGGAGCAAAGAATTTTTAAAAGAAAATGACATTTCTTTCCTTCTGTCTCCCCTCTGAGGGCTGACAGAGCTGCTTGGGGCTGCTCAAGTTGCCCAAGGTTGGGTCCTTGGGATTGCAAGCACTGCACAAACCTGTGCAAGAGCTGCTCGAGGCTGCACCGTTGCATCACAGCCGTGAGCTGCAGGAGGATTTTGCATAACTCTCCACTTTTAATTCTGTTGTTACCCCACGCTCTGGGTGTCTGAGATGTCTCCTCCAAGGAGTGCATGAGCAGAAGCTTTCCAGAGGCTGGAGCAGACAGAAGATCCTAATCTGGGTGGTGAAGGGTTTGTGCTCTGGGGCTGTGCAGGAACTTGCTCAGGACCAACTGTAAGCTCAGAATTCCAGGACTGTCCTAATTAATTTTCTGCTTCTCCCTGATCCTCAAAAGCTGAGCAGAGCCCAGTGCAGGGAAGTCAGGCTGCCAGCTGTGTGCTCTGCCAGGAGAGCCCCTCGGTGGGGAATACTCTCCAGTGGCCTCATTCCATAAATCATGACAAGGAGGTGCTACTGCAAGGCTGAAAACCCAGGGGTGGCTGCCGAGCCCCGAGGGGTGAGAGGAGCAGGTACACCACGAGCAGGGCAGCAGGAGCTTGCAATGCCTGTGCACCTCCTTCCTCCCATCTCTGCTGCCGGTCCTGCCAGGGAAAATTGGATTTCATTGTGCCACTCTTGGGAAAAACAACTGGAGGCTGGGGGCTGGCAGACAGGGCTCAGCCAGGGCTGGGTGAGGCAGGAGGATGTGATGGCAGAAAGAGAGGATGGGGGGAAGAGCAGGAGCTGCAGGTCTGGGCACAGTCATGCCTTCAGTAGGAATTTTGCAAGTCCCTGTCTGCACAGTGTTGTTGTTGATTTTGCCATCTTTGATCCAGGTAAACAGGACTTGTGTGCACAATGAAAACAAACAAGCCGGGCTGGAAAATATCATGAGTCAATGAGGCTCTTTCGGTGCCTCCACCTTCCCTAACCCCAAGTCAGCAAATGCTCAAGTGCTTGGCACATCCAGGGAGAGCCTGGGACTCAGAGCCCGGGGCAGCTCCAGCCACCCTCTCCTGCTTAATTAAAAGACCATCAATGAAATGTGTAAGTACTGGACCATCAGCACTGCCTGATGAATACAGGACCGGCAGCCCTGGCGAGCTGTTCCCTCGGCAGCTGAGCCTCCCCTGGCTGGGAAGGCTCCTCCAGATGAATCGTGGGGATCAGCAGGACACCATTTATCGCTGATTATCACTTGCTGCAGGGAGCAGCTCGCTCCCTGTGCTCCTCCTCACCTTCCTGCAGATAGCATCAGCCAGAGCTTACCCTTGGGTACAGCCCAGAGCTCCTCTCACCTGGAGCCTCTCTCGCGGGGTGACTCCAAGTTTGGTTCTTTCTTAAAGTTTTCTGCACCAGGCTGAGAGGGAAAAAAAAAAAAAAAAAAAGAAATCTAAAACCCATTCTCTGTTTTTGCATTTTCCTTCGGCTGGATCACTTCCTGCACCAGACTGAAGGCTGGAATTGATGATTTGGAGGTCTTTCCCAACTCTAGTGATTCAATGATTCTGTTGGTTTTATGATGTAGCACTCACACTTTCTGACATCAAGACAAATGCTGGCAAATTTCCAGGAGCCCCGAAGGTGCAGGGCACGTTCAAAACCACCCTGGACGTTTTCTGTGTGAATGGGAGGAGGCTGGGCTGGAGGCAGCTTTTCCTGAACACTTCTCTGAGCTCTCTGAGCTGCTCTCCCGACTCTGCCCCTCAGTACATCACTCAACTCTGCAGCCTGAGATGCTCAGAAAATTAAATTTATATTTTTAACAGAGCACAGACCAGTCACACACCATGTGGGTGCTTGAAATGTTGTTCTTGGAGCTTTCATCCCCTTCTCTTAACGGGGACCTGATATCTCTGAGCAGCATTTCATGGTTGGACCTGATGATCTCCAAGGTCTTTTCCAACCTTAACAATTCTGTGGTTCTGTAATTGCTCATAAACTTTTTTTTTTTTTACTTTTCAATATTTTTTTAGCTCTGAGGACAGGAAGATCAAGCACACACTTCTCATCATTAACCCTTTTCTGTCTGAACTGAAAGCTGTGCTGTCCTTCCCAGCCCCTGGAGAGGCAGCAGCGGCTTCTTGGTCCTGCTGAGCCTGTGAGGCACCGTAGGGGAGATCCAGGAAAAATGGGATTATTGGGATGGAGAGTCAAAAATGGGATTATTGGGTTGGAGAGTCAAGATGCCAAGAGGGAAAAGAGACTGGAGACTGCCCCAGGGAACCAGGGGTGCTGTCACCCCAAAAGCTGCTCCCTCCCCACGAGTGTGGAGAATTATTTCCCTCACAGGATGATTCTGGCATCCAAATGGCTTAATGGCAATTTTTTATTATTATTATTATTACTGCTTCAGAGTAATCATGGGTGTTGGGTATTTGGGAACCTACAAAGAGAGCTCAGCCCCTGCATATATTTTAAATTTTATGCTGTGTAAAATGAACCTGAGACACTGAGCGATTTCTCATCTCTGGGTGGTTTTAAATAGACAATAAAAAAACCCCAAGATAGTAGATAACATTTTATTGCAGAATATAAATTAATCTCTGTTTAGCTAAGCAGAGAGCATACAACTCAAAAATTAAATGTTGGGCACCCAAAAAGCAATAGAATTCTTAAATAACATAAGTAATAATAAGGATGTCTCACAGAATTATCTCTGTTTTCATCATCTGTAGCTCTTTGATTATTCAACTGTTTTATTTTCTTGCTTGAAAAAAACCCCAACATAATTTTATTTAGTTATTTTCATATTAAAACACCTTGCCCACAAGGAAAATTAATTTTTTTTAATACATTGCTGAAATTAAGTTACATTATTTCTACCTTAAAAGTACCATATATAAAGGTAGGAAAATTCCAGTAGAAAGAGACCAATACAATTGGTCTTTTATTTGTCATATTTCATTTATGATTCAGGACACTTTTGCCATTTTCAATGGAAATATTTATCTGTTCATTTCATGAAGAGGCATTCATTGTAACTATTTTAACATCTTTAATAATAGTAACTTATTTTAATATTTTCTTTTTGAAAGTTAATTGCTTTAAGCGCAGATTTAACGTAAAATTTACAAACACTACAATCAATTTCTAGAGTGAAACCACTTTACAAAGGATGTACCAGTCAACTGGCCTGAGAACTTTTCTGGTCATTCTGGTTTTCGTTTTTTCAGACTAACAGGATATTTTTGATTTCTTTGTTTCCTTTAGAGAAGCCCTAGAGACTTCAAATTTAGGATTTTTTAGGGAATATCCAGTAAGTGAAATTAAACTTATTACATTTCCCAACAGGCTTCTGCAGAGGCTTTGTGAAAATCAGTGCTGTACACAGATTTTTCACAAAGTTAATTTTCCTCTGAGTGTAACAGAGATTTATCTGAAAACAGGCTCCAGTCTTTGCCTTGAGATAGATCCAATTTCCACCTCATACTACCAGAGTAAATCAGGTGTAAGTGCTGCACCCAGTGGAGCTGTGTTTGTGTAAAATCACTGTGAGGAGCACTGAAATGCAGCTTTTCCTAACAGCAATCCAACTGGAAACCTGATTTGCTCTGATTTATTCCCTGGTGTTTGTACCCCTTTATTTTTCAAACCTCCCTGCTATTTGCAGCCTCCAAATTTCCAGCCAGCACCCACTCCTGGGACATTCCCCTGGGTGGTGCTGGGGCTGTTTTTAAAGGAGGCAGAGTCTGTGTCCCTCCCATGGGTAACCAGGGTCAAAAATTCTGATCTGGGACATGTGGAACAAGGAATAATCAAAATATGAGTTGTGGTGCAGGGTCTGTCCTGCCCCCAGAGGAGCTGATCCTGTGATCTGTGCCTGTTCCACTTAAAAAAAAAATTAAAGGAATATTTAAAAATGGCAAACTTTGCATGGTTCTATTAATACACCCTTCTTTTCCCCAATTGCATAAATTGATTTGTAAGTGAGGAGTCTGTAAAGTTTCTTTGAAGCTTAAAGAGTCTTAAAAATCAAAAAAATTCTTAAAAAATTCCCTTCCTCCCTTATGAAAGCTGAGTGCTGTCCTTACACAGCTCTATCAGCCTTGGTTAGGATTATCATCATTAGGATTCAAGATCTGAGAGGTCTTTTCCAGCCTAAAGGAGTCTCTGGTTTGATGATTCTTAGAATAATGTCTGGAAAAGCCAGCTCTGAAATGTGCTGCAGTGTCCCAGGAGTGGGGAGAGCCAGAGCCAAAAAGATAATCCCTGAATTCCCCAACCTGATTAAGTCACAGTGGTTTTCAGGAACTGTTTGGTAAGATTTGCTTAAAGTACTGTTTTGATTTTAAGTTTATAATGTCAAAACTACTGCCTCAAATGAAAGGAAAACAAAACCATACATTTCTGTAGGATCGAGCAGCATTTTCCCATCACAGTTTTATTTTATGTATTTTATATATTGCCTATATTTACACAATCACAGAATATTAAATTTAACATGATATATTTTATATGTATTTCATATAGTCAGTATATCATATGATAAATAAATATTTACATTATATAATAATAAATATATTACTTAGGGCTGCATCAAAAAGGGAAATATGAATTCCAACACACTGCATTACAGAAACTTTTATTGACCTGAAAAAATAAAAGTGTAAACCTAATGCTTTTTAATTAGTTTTCTTTTTTTCTTTTTTTTTAACAAGCAAATTAGTAACTTTTCAACCTGCTCTGCATTTTTCCCATTGACTCTTGTCTTTTCTGATTGCAGCCACGACCAGGGTCAGAAGCAATAAAATTCAACTAGAGGACACAATTCCCAGAGCTTTCTGAGCCAATACTCTATGCCTCAGAGGTTGGGATCACTCAAATAAAGATCAGGATGATATCAGAACTTTCAGTTCTTCATCCAAACAGCCAAGGCTTTTCCAGCTGCCCCATCACAGCTCCATAATCATTTGGAGTTCTATCAGTGATGCTCATTCCTATTTCACAGGCTATAATAAACACAGCAAACATTTGATGAGGTTCCATTTGAGGTTAAATGTTTCCATGAGAGAATAATTTCTGTTTATAACAAGAAAGAAAAAAAAAAGACAAAAAAAAAAAGACCTCTGCTCTATTTTTAAAACCTAATTTAGAGCTGGTTTCCAAAATATCAGTCACAACAGAACATGAATGAGGCAGGATTCTGCTGCCTTCTCCGTGGTTTTTCATGGAAATGAGGGCACCGGGAGCCCCGCTGGGCAGGGCGGGGCAGGGG
The DNA here is from genome assembly GCF_022539315.1 of Serinus canaria. Lineage (NCBI taxonomy): Eukaryota > Metazoa > Chordata > Aves > Passeriformes > Fringillidae > Serinus > Serinus canaria. The sequence continues at coordinate 3,919,576 of NC_066324.1, read as the reverse complement.
CAGCCGCCAGCCTTTGTCCTGCCCCCATTGCAGGTGGCTCCTTTGTGTCACCCCCAGCCACTCCTGCAGCAGCAGATTGTCCTGCCCTGCCCAGGGCACAGCCTGGACATCCCTGTGTGTCAGTTTGTCCCGAAAAATTGACTTTGTCCCATGGAAAAGGCAGAGCATCCCCTCCTGCTCCCTCCTAGGGGGTTTGGGGTCCTCACTGGGAGCTCCTGGCAGCACCAGGGAGGGTGGGGTGTCACTGCTGGGGTGTCACTGCCAGGCTGTCACTGCTGGGTGTCACTGCTGGGTGTCACTGCTGGGGTGTCCTTGCTGGCTGTCACTGCACACAAGGGGAGGAGAAGGACAAGGGGATGAAGTGATAACACAAAGGTTGGGAGGGATGAGCCTGCACTGCCAGGGAGCTTCCCCAGGGCAGTGGGCAGGTGGGAATGAGCAACCCCTGCCAAGGGGTGCAGGCTCCAGCCCCAGGACTGCCTGGTGCAGCAGCAAATGTGGCCATTTGTCAGTTCCAGCAAGGGCTCAGACACATCCCAGTCATGGCCACAGAGCTGGAGGTCAGCAGGTCCTGCTGGGGAGGAGGATGCTGCTGCATAGCCCAGGGAGGGAAAGCAGGACCAAGAGCTGTCACAAACTGTCCCTTGCACTGCAGCCGAGGCTTGGCTGGAGCCTGGGCTGTGTTTATGAGCAAAGCCCAGCCCATCCCTGGTGCACTGACCCTGCAGGGTGAGAGGGAAATGCCTTCCTCTCCTTGTGCAGCTCAGCAGCAGCAGCAGTGCAGTGGCAGGGGATTTTCCCCAGGGTCCTACCAAAAGTCCAAGATAAAGGCTGAGCAAAGCTCTGGGACTGTGATCACCTGCTCTTCTCCTGCCTTGAGCTGGCGGCTGCATTTCCTGCCCTCTCCTTGACTCCAGTGGATTTTGAGGGCACTCAGGGAAGAAAACTTCCATAATTACAGGCACTGATGTGTTAAGAGCACTCCAAATGCTTTCCCCTGGTTTTGCATGGGGCAAGCAGGCATGCATAGTCTCTTTTTTTCCCAAATCATGCGGTTATTTGGAATTTAAGTATTTCTGCCTACAGAGCTGCTCATCCTGTTTTTATGCTGTGTTTTTGAGCCATAGGCTGCAGTCAGTAAGAAAACAATGGAATGACTTGCTTTTGTTTCTTTTCAGATGATACTAGAGCACTGCAAAGTGCCTTTTATAAACGTGGCTTTGCTTGTGCAAGAGGTCATTAAGTTGTTTCAAGGCCAGGCTGGATGAGGCTCTAAACACCCTGGTCCAGGGGAAGGTGTCCCTGCCCGTGACAGGGGATTAGAGATGAGCTTTGAGATCCCTTCTAACACAAACCATTCTGGAATTCTCCTGCTCTGTGGCTTAGAAAAATCAAGCAAGACAGCTAGAGCTGACTTAAATCTTCCTGGGATGGACAGAGAAGTGTCCTGGGCAGCCCAGCAGGTCCCACCAAAACAAGGGGGATCTGCTGCTGCCAGGACTTGCAGGACAGAGCCCAGGCCATGGCACACACTCCCTTGCTGCTCTGCAGCCATCTCATTCACCCTCTGCAGGAAAAACCCACATTAGTGCAGCTGGAAACCTTTCCATTGAGGAGTGCAGAAATCTCAGACAACTCCAGCAAGCTGACCCTGCAGACAGCAGCAGCAGAGGGTCCTGGGGGAGGTGGGGAGGAGGCCCCATCCTCCAGCCGTGGCTCTGGGTCCCAGGGGGTTTTGGGGAACCACAGCCCCCGTTATCGAGCGCTTTCATTAAAGGCTCCGGTTCCGGAAGTTTGGCTCTCGTGGAGCCAGATAACCTCAGAAATGTGAAGCCAAGGAGGAAGAATCAGACAGGCAGAAAGTGCCTTTGAGAGCTGGCAACCTGGAAACCCTGTCCCTGGGGACAAGTGTGAAGCTCCTTCCTGCTGAGAAGGAGCAGAACAACGGGGCTGAGGTGAAACTCAGGGTTTTTCAGCCCAAAGGTAGCACCACCAAAAAAATGAATTAATTGAATACCCCCCACAGTGTGTTGCCATTCCTCCTCCCAGAGAGACGTAGCTGGAAGAGACCAACTAATGTCAAAGCCTGAAAAAAATCAGGAATTACAGGCATTAAGGTTTCCTTCTGGGAAAATAAAGCCCATTTGGTAGAGAAGAGGTTTCCAGACAGGATGTAGCTGCCAGTTCAAACAGGCAGCGAGCTGGGGAAGGCAGGGAGGGATTTGGGACTTTTGAGCAGTGTTTAAATGTCATTAGATATGGCTTTGTTTTAAACAAGACAGGTAAGTGGGAAAGTTACACCCAACCCAGCTGGGACTGGAGAGATCCCATCTGCTCTGCACAGCATCCCCACACTCCTCTGTGTTAGCTGAGGGCTCAGGCTCCCAAATCCATTCCCCCCAAAAAAACCCATTCACAAGCTTTCCCCTCTCATCTCCCAGTGCCCACCAGTACATGCTGGGGCTGGATCCTGGGCTCCCACCAGGCCTGGCAGAATGGGAATCTTCAATATACAGATTTTACACTTCCAGGTGAAAAGGCTTAAAGAGGTGGGAAACAGAAAGATCCTCAGCAATTTCCTCAGTTTAACAACTTTTTAATTGTATGGCATTGATTATTTCAGTGATGAAGCGTATTTGGAATATGGAGACAACACAAAGGCATGAATGAAGATTAAGTCTTGCTTCCAACCCCAGAAAATGTTAAAAAGAGTTACCAGAGTATTTGAAAATATTTTTAATAGTTTGGAACAACTAAATTTAGCTAAGCTGCAGATAGGCCTCTCTTTATTACAGCCAGAGTTACTATGGCAACATGCTACAATTATTTATCACCATGACGATCCACTGGAGATTTTTTAAATGCATTATCTATTTTTGTTTGCATTGTCATTCCTGCCAGGGGAGGGAAGACACCAATTTGGTGCTCTGTGAAATGGTCAACATTTCACCCCAGCCATGGCAGGGTGGAGGCTGGGGGAGATTTTAAATTGAGCAGCAGGAAAAGCCAAGGAACAACCTCTATCAGGATTATTTTTTCCCCCGTTTTTAGTCTAAAATAGGTTACTGTTTCTAACTGACAAGTGAATAAGAGCTTGTTCTTTGCCAGTCTTCCTCCTGACTGCTCTTTGATAATCTGAGATAGCAGAAACAAATGGGAATGAATGAGTTCTGCAACACCCAGGAACTGTTATTATCTCTGCCACGGGGAGAGGGAAATGCGGACGAGCTATATTAGGCAACTTCTGGAAGGTCACATCAGCAGGCAGCGATAAGGACGTGATCAGGACCTGCTTCCCTGGCCACATCCTCCACTGGGGTGAAACATCACGAATCCAGGGCTGCTGTCACAAGTGCTCTGCATCTTTATTATGTACACCAGGTCAGGGGAAATTGGAAAAGCCTGTCAATCCCTGGGTTGCAGGAGCAAGGGAGGGATTTCTGCAAAGTGCTGCCACTGCATTTGTTTGGCTGTGGCGGCAGAGGAGCTCCACCAGCTCACCAATGCTCAGGGGGCTCATTTTGGGTGCTGGGTGGGTTTTGCTGCCCTCTCTCAGCCCACACCACAGGCCCAGGTGCTCCAAGCTGGAGATGTCTTGCCCTGGCAGAGGCACAGCAGGCCTCCCTGCATCCCAGGACACGGTGTGTGGGTAACCCTGTCTCGAAGCCACCACCGTGTCCCTGTTCCCTCTGCTGGATGATGCTTGAGTGGAGCGGACGTGCTTGAGCAAAGGTTGGTGGGTATTGTTCTGACACATCCCAATAATGCTCTGCTGGTCTTGTCCAGAGTGATGGTTAAGTAATCCTAAGAAGGACGTGGAAAGAGCTCCCTTTGTGACTCTCTGACTAATGAAAAGCCCTTTATATAATGCTGCAATCAACTGCATGGGGCTGCTGGGACGGGTAATTGGGCTACGAACGGGCTCCGTTTATGGGACATTATGTAATTTACCGTTCTGTCATCATTGCTCCCAAAACTGTGACTCTTTCTCCAAGGCTCACATTTCCAAGTAATCATCAAGACTTGGCCCTTCACATCTTCTATCATGAGCAGGATCTTCACAGGTGCAGCTGGTTTGGATTAAACTTGACTCTCCTGTGCTCTATGGAGAGCGAGAGGCAGCTCCTGGTGGGACAGTCCAGATTTTGGCTGCTGTACAGCACATAAAGATGCAAGATCCTTCTTCTTAGAGGGGGCTGTTGGTTCAAGCAGCACATCCCACAAAAGCAGCCTTGGGACTTGCTGTGCCTGAGGGGAGCCAGGCAGACATTCCCAGAGGGTGCTGCTCTATTTATGAGATTATTTCCAATAGCCTTCAAGGGCTCTCGCTGCAGGCAGCACTACAAACCCCAAACCAGGCTGAAGAAGATAAAAACAAGGGAGGGTTCCTTGCCAGGCCTGCTCCTGAGGTGACAGTTGCCCACCCTTGGACACGCTGTGGCACTGACACTCCTCTGTCAGAGCCGTGTGTGGTCCTGCCTGCAGATCCCCCGTCACATCCCATGGCAAATCAACAGAGCTGCAGGAACTGGAGCAAACCCCAGAGCACTCCTGCTGTCATGTCAATAGTCCCTGAGCAAAGTGAGCTTGGGAACTGCTGCTTTAGACCAGAGACATTGACAGTCATTGATTTAATACTTCTTCCTCCACCTTCCAAGGCTGAGCCAGTGCTGTGGAGATCCACTCTGTTGTTTTCTCCCCTGATTAAATGAAGCACAGGTCCAACTACAAACTCCCTGGTGTCTGCTGATAAAAGCCTCAGAGGTGTTTGCATAAAGCCTGAGCACAACCAGCTCTGTGGCAGGAGCATTTGGTGGGTAATGGCTGGGTTACACTGAAAACCAATCTGCTCTCCATCTGGCAGTGGGAATATCACTGGAAGGAAAAGGAGGCAGGACCAGAACTGTTAAGACCTCCAAAGTTCATTGCTGCTGCAAGAGTCCATGAACAGAGAGAACAGGAGCATCTGCCAGTGTGGTTTGAGGCCCTGAGGATATGAGAGGTGAGAGATTGGGTTTTCCCTGATTCTGCAGGTTTGTAGCCAGGATGGGGACAGGGTGAGCACCATCCCTCTGATGCTGATGCCCAAGTGCTTGGGGACCCTTTTGCAATGCACGCCATGACCTGACAGCAGCAGCACAGCCCCGTGGAAATGGGGACTCAGCAAAGTGCCTTTGTCCCCCAAGTTCCTCTGCTCCCCCATGGGAGTTGAAGATGTAGGTAAATTATATTTTATGTGTTTTAGATAAATTATATTTGATGTGGTTTTTAGGACAAGAGAAAAGCTTTGAGGAATTAGGCCCTTGTACTAAGCACTGCAAATATGCAAGGTAGAGGGCAATTTCTCTCCCCAGCTAAAAGTGGTGCAATTGCAACAGAGAGCTGGAAACACACATATATTCAGTGATTTTTCACAGGTCACACAGAGTGTTCTCATTGCTCAGACTATTTACTGACGTGAAAAACAAAATCCTGCTTGTAAAATCAGACACACACAGTTTGGAAAGGTGTTTTTTCTGAGAATCAAATCTGGTTGACATCCTGAGCCAGTCCTTGCAGAGACTACTGCATGGAATGCAGGAGGACAGATCTGGTTTTAGGCCAGGTCTGTGGGATTACAATGAGCCTCTGATGTTTCCCAAGTGATGAATTATTTCAAGGAACAACCTGGGTGATAGCAGCCCCTGTGACACGGTGGCAGGGTGAGAGAGGAAGACTTTTAAATGTTAATTAGCAGGGAAGAGCTGTCTTGCAGACTAACCACAAAGATCTCCGGTGATGGCAGGAGGCAAAGGAGAGCAGCAGAGCATTTCATTTGTAATGCATGGTTTTATTTCACCTTGGAGATCCTCTCATTGATGGGTTTGGCAGGCAGATAATGAGACTGCATTGCTGTAGGGTCCCTGACTGCAAGGTGCTTAAGCACAAAAGGAAGCCCCTAGGAAACCTCCTGGCAGGGGGCAGGAAGCCTGGCACTGGGCAGGGATCATGGGAAGAGGTAAAGTTGTACCTGCAGGCAGGTGAGAAAGAGCAGAGGCTGAAGGTGCCCAGTCCCAGCTGGGCAAGGGGAGGATGAAGTGGCAGAGGGAGGATGAGGTGATCCCACAGAGGTAAGCAAATGTTGAGCTGGGTAATGGGGCCAGTTTGAGCGAAAGTGCTCCTTTCCTTTGTTTCCTTTTCTCATCCCACTCCTGTGTCAAGGCCATCAGGCTGGGAGCACTTTCAAGTCCCCCAGCCCTTCCCATCATCTTTTCTGGTAAGTGCACAGAGGTGCTGTGGCTCTCCCAGGTAGGAAAGGGATTTGGAAACGTGGCCAAGCCAGGGGCACAGTTCCCCTCTGCCCAGCCCCAGTGTCACTCTCACTGTGCTCTGAGGAGAATGGATGGGGCTTTAGCTGGAATGCTGACGTGCCAAGTGCCACTGCAGCTGCTCAGGGCAGAGCTCCATCCCACTGCTCTGCTTTGGGTCCCTCCACTGGGTGGAGGGGGTTACCTCTGCCCAGGCTGCCCCATGAAGAACATCAGTGGGGTGTGGGGTACAGCCATCCTCCCTCCTGAGCCAGAGGAAACGCCTCTGCTTTTGCTTGGGTTGCAAAATCCACCCATCTCCAGGCCCTCCTAAACTGGAGGAGTGACTCCACTCCATCACAAATTGCTTCATTGACATTAGAAGGGCAAAACACAGTGTCAGACAAGAATGAAGCCAAATGTTGATGCCTGAATCTTTCTCTCTGATTAACCATAAATTTAAAAAAAATTAAAGTAAACCACAGGCAGAGGAACCAGCTGATAGCATGTGCTGGTGCTGCAGGGACAGGTGACTGCAGGGACAGCAGCTGCATTTTGCTCAGTTTCACAGTGTTTTTGATCCCAGGATGAAAAGGGCTGTATAACAGTAAGATTTCTTTGTCCACCTGTCTGTCTGTCCATCTCCAGAGCATGGTCTGAGTGTGCTTATTCCTGCAGTTAAGGGGAACTGCAGTTACAGCACCCCTGCACATTTAACACTATTACCAAGTCCCTCTTGACTTCCTTTTTCGTCCTTCTTCAGGGCTATGTTTAGATTCCAATTTCCAATCTCCTGGACTGAGATTGTTATTAAAATGCAGCACTGGTAATGCTCCATGCATCCCAGGCACAACAAACCACTGCAGGCAGGCACAGCACTGGGGAGAGCAGGGCTCCGAGTGACCACAGAGCGTTTAAAAAACATCCAGCTTTGCTTTGTATAGATCTAAAGGCTATTCCCATGTATTATAGACAAATATGGAAATGGGGAAGGGAGGGATAAGAGTGTGATCTGCAGAACCAAACAGAAGGGCTATAATTAATCAGGTAATTGCAGTATTTGCATGGAGTGTCTGTAAATATTACCTCTAGTTCTAAGTACGGTACTTTGGACCACGTATCTTATCGTGGAGCAGCCCGTCAAACAGCAAACACATCCACTTGACTGGAATATAATGAATATTAGGTCAGCCAAATGCAAACTGACTAAATTAATTTGTAGCTGTGTACCAAGTGATGTTGTGCGATAATTTAATGAAACCCTTCAAATAAATACCCGCTGGGGAACAATGCTGAGGAGCGAGCCGAGTGTGCAGGGAAGGATTGCTGGGGGTGGGGGGACAGGAGCAGCTCCTGGAGAGCAAACAGGACTGAGGGGATCTCACAGAGCACATGGCAGGATGTGAGGGCTGAGCAGGGACCACGGTGGTGGCTCTGCAGAGAGCCTCGGACCTCAGAGCTGCTCCTGAAGGAGCCTGGATGGGACACCCAGGGCTGGCTTAGCCCTCTGGAGTGAGCGTGAGGCTGGTGGAGCTCCGTGGGTGGCCCTGGGCCCCCATGGGGTTGCCCCGATGCTGATGGGTTGTGCAGCTCCCCGGGAGAGCTGCTGGCTGATGGCAGGGGGATTAGGAGCACTGTGACAAACGACTCGGTCCTGTGAGACACGCAGAGCCAAGCGAATGGGTTTGAGTCCTCCTGTAAATGTTTTGGTTCCTCAAACAGATCATCTGGGGACTCTGAAAAACAAAATGCTATTGCTGCCTTTTTCATATCCCTCTGGCTGCTTTTTTGTTTGGGCAAGGGCAAAATAATCACTGAAACAGCTCGTTTGAGGAGCCACAATGCATTGATCCCAGTGGGAACCTGTGTGCAGAAGGGTGTCTGGTGTCTGGCATGGGAGGGATGCTGCCCGTTGCTCCAGGACACACAGGGTTGGGATTATTCCCACAGAAAAGCACAGAGCAGACCCTGAGCAGTGCCGTGGGGCTGGGGGCACCCTCCTGCAGCAGCAGAGCCCAGGCCATGCAGGGATCCTGCTGGGAGACCCCCAGAGCACTTGAGGTCACTGGGGCTCAGCCACCTCAGCAGCAGCACGGGAGCTCTGCAGGAGGGAACCCCAGCAGTGGGGATGAGAATCCAGTGGGAAATGCTGGTCCCAACAGTGCCATTCCCCTGGACGCCCCACTGGCAGGTGGGGACCCTGGTGTCCCACGCTGGGGTGTCAGCCTGAAACCCTGCAGAAACCAGAGCCCTGGGCTGGAGCTGCTCTGTCCCTGAGCTGATGGATCTCCCAGCACAAATCTGACTCCCACAGCAGCCAGAGCTGCTGCTCTGTGGTGGCAAGAGGGGGAATTCCTCTGACCAGAACAGTCCTGGTGCTGCATTCCCAGGGGAGCAGAGTAGCTAACTTAGTGATGTTGACATAAGAGATGCCCTTGAACTGGGATTATAGGACATATGCTGAATTTATTGGGAAGGGGTTTATTAATTTGCCCACATGATGTGTCACAGGACTGTCTGCTAAGTTTACATCAGCTATTCACAGTGATATCAGGTGCCCTTTATCAGATTCTGCATCAGTCACCTCGGAGTGAGACCACAGAGGAGCAACTGCTAAGGGCTAATAAAGCTCCAGTGATAATGGCTGCCAGTAAATGAGAGTTTGGGGTGCTCCACCTCAGCCCAAATCCAGGCAGAGAGGAGTCAAAGGCACAAGTGCTGGAAAGGTCAGGCAGGGTCATGAGCACAGGCTGAGCAGGAGCTGCTCAGGGGTGCAGTTGGCCCCTCTGGTGACCCAGCAGGTGTCCCACCAGGACAGGCTGGAGCAGAGCCCACAGAGTGCCCTTGCTTCCCCTGAGGGGGCTCCACGTCCCCTCTGCTCCTCTGGGATGCAGAGGATGTTTGTGCACTGGGATGCCAGAGGGGTTGTGAGGGTCCTTCCTGCAGCTCCAGGACTCCTTGCTAGAGCAGCCAGGGTGTGGGAGAGCAGATGGCTGTGGGCAGAGGTGGGCTGGAGGAGTTACAGGCTCATCCCAGGTATGGGGGTCCTGCTGCAGCAGGGGCCAAGGGGTGGAGGGGGAAGGCAAACACAAATACAGGGACAGGCATTGCAGCAAGGCAGCACTAAATGCACCTCCTGCCACAAAGGAGGACCCAATATTAATTCTCCAACTCATTATGGAGAGAAATACCCTCCTGTTATCACCATGGGATGAGATAAGCACCAGCACAGGATAAAAAAAAAATTAAGCACATAAGGATAGAAGGAACTGAGGAGCTTTTCCAGCATGAATGCACTTACCCCACGCAATGGGGGTGTCCCTGTCCCCACACAACCCAAGGCTCCACCATCACCAGAGCTGCTGCATTTTGGCTGGTGGCTGTGGATATCCTTGGCAGCTCCAGCCTCTACATTTACCCACTTGGCAGGAGGATTTGTTGGGTAAGGCTGTAGCCACGTTCCTGAGGTGGCCCTGGGAAGTTCTTCTCCTCCTCCTCCTTCTCCTCCTCCTCCTCCTTTCCTTGCTGCTCTGCTGCAGGGGCAGGGAGGGGAGGATGCTGTGGAACTCTCCAAAAAGTGCCCTGGAGGCAGAGAGAACCACCTCTGTGCAGAGCCTGCCTGTGCCAGTCTGGGCAGAGCCCTCATGACATCAGCTCCCAAGCAGCTCCAAACGCTCCAAGGAGACCCTGCTGTGTGCCATGGAGGAACCTGCTCCGGCTGAGGTGGATCCATGCTGAAAACAGACAGGCTGGAACCTCTGAGGGACTCTCTGCTCTGTCCCCAGAGCCCCTGGGACCCTGCCTGACACCCAGGTCCCTGCCAGGACACAGGAGATGCATGGTGATGCTCACCTCGAGCAGTACTGGCCTAACAAAGGCTAAGATCACCCCAGGATGGCATTTTTGGTAACTGGGGATTTTATACCAATTTAACCATTCCCTTCATCCCCTGCTGAACCCGCCCCTTCTATGTGCACCTGATTTACACCACAGCATCCATGATCAGAACTGGTCCCCACCCTGGGAACCAGGTTAGCACCAGGTCTGCTGGGCTGATGCTGATTTGGGGGAGCTCCAAGAGTCTCAGGAGCATTGCTGGGGTTCACACTTGTGATGCTCCCCAGGCTCGCTCAGGAAGGAGCAATCCCAGGAAAGTTCTTTTCATTCCCTTGCTTCTGTAAATCCTCCAAACCTTGTGTTTAAGGCTGTCATCAAGCTGACTGTGAAATGGCATCCAATTAACCTGGCTGTGAGCACCCGTTTGCAAACGTGACCGTGCTGACTCTGCCTTGGGCTGTTTCCTAAGCACAGCCAGGAGAGTCCAGACTCCCAGCCCATCATCCCAGCGTGGCAGGAGGCTCTGCTGGGATCCTCCTGCCAGGGAGCAAGCCCTGCCTGGCTGCAGGCAAGGACCTACAAGCCCACAGGAGCCCGGGACAGGTGTTCCTGCTGCTCCCACTTGTGAAGGCATTGCAAAGTGTGGGAGGGTGCTGGAGACTCTGTAATTATAGCCTGTGAATTTAAATCCCACAGTTTGCAGGAGTTCTGGGATATTTCATGCAGCGTAAGCTCAGCAACACCTTCGTGACAACATGAAGACTCATGAGTTTGTGCCTTGCTGTAGCAAGGTGTTCATTAACCCTCACATCACCAATGATGCTTTCTGTAAATGCTGGGGGAAAAGCCAGGAAAAAAAGAGGAAAAGGTGAAGGAAAACACTCAGAGGTGGCTTTGGTGGCTGCAGAGCTCAGGGGAGGCCTTTGAATCCTAGAATCGTGGAATTCTAGACTGGTTTGGGATGGGAGGGACCATAAAGATCACCTCATTACACACCCCTGCCATGGGCAGGTTCACATTCCACTAGACCTGGGTGCTCAAAGCCCCATCCAGCCTGGCCTTGGCTTGGCTATTCCTGATTCCCTGCTTGGGTTTGTTTCTGCCTCTGAGCATGAAGCAGTAGATAAAGGGAGAGGTTCATATTATCACTTTGAAATTTCTTTACCCAAATTAATCTCTGCTGCAAATACGGAGATTCAGCTCCTGCCATTCTGCAATAACCTCCTCGTTCTCATCTCCCTTTATCAAAGAATTCCCTTGAGTTTAGACGGGCTCATATTGTGCTCCCAAACTGAGGAACATCATCAGGGATTGGAATCCTTCACCCTCTGGATCTCAGTTTGCCTCCCACTGGGGAGAGCAGCCGTGCTCCACGGGTTGCTCACTAATATGTGCAAAGCACTTGGGGAGGTTGATGATTTTCAAGCCCTGAGTATTAGTTATGCACATTGTTTAGCATTGCCACCTACCTCAGCATGTTTATTTAATAAATGTATCAGTCTGCACTGCTTCGGAGGCCATGCTGCCCTGTTTGCCACCTGCAGCCTCAGCCACGCTCTCCTTCCCCTCCTGCCTGGGACACAGGCACAGCCTCAGCACCCACCCAACCCCTTGGTGGTGCTCATCACCACCAGTGCTCCTGAGCTCTTCAGAATGCACTGGGAGCCTTGATGGAGCTAATTCCCACTGCCCTGTGGCGAGCACTACTGAATTGTACCTTCAGCCACCTGAGATTTCCTTGCTGAACTTGAAACAGGCTGAGGCTCAGGCTGACCCAAGTTTGGAAGTCCTTCCTTCCCTCTCATCATAACTCATAGAGCCAACAGGCTGTTTCCTCTGGAATAATAAATATGCCTTGAAACAGAGGTGAAAATAGGGCCAGGGAGTGCTGGGAGCACTGGGGCAGGCAGTGACACGTTCGTGTTGCTCCTTTTCCCTTCTCCACTCGCTATCAGAGGCAGCTCTTCCTGCTCAGGTGCTGCCCCAGGCCTCGGATGGGATGTGGGGACTGACATTTTTGGGCCCTGCTGGGTGAGGGAAGCAGGAGGTAGGGCAGGAACACCAAGGTGAGGTCTATTCCAACCTCATAAAGAAACAAAGACTGTAACTAAGTAACATCATTGCACAACACTTTGTCTTAAGCGTTTTGCTCTCCCTGTCCTCAATGGATGCAGGTGATCAGCAGATGGGAAGTCTCAATGAGAAGGGGTCCTTCTCCATTCCCAAAACTGCCTGTAATTGGGTTTTAGATTCCTAAGTGACAGTGGAAAATGCTTGTGAATAAGACACCCCAGTGACGGTGATAATTTACATGTACCAAAGCATCAGCTTCTCACACAGCTGTGGGTTTTGTAAAATCTGGAAAAATTTAGCGTCCTCACATCTCTGCTCCTCTGTCAAAAAGGACTGCAAAGTTCAAGAATGACTGTGGGGTATACACAGACAAACCTTCCATCCATGACCACATTCAGAAGCAACAGCCTGCAACAGGCAGGTGAAAATTCTGGGTGAGTGATGCCTCTGTGTGAGTACATCCTTCTGTGAGAATCCTTAATACACCCAGGACATGCCAAAAAAACACACTTGAGCTTGAACTTCTCCTCAGCCCAGACACATCACTTCAGACTGGTTAGTCTTTAGAAATAGCTGGAAAGTTGGGAGACATTGGGAGGTTTTCTAGTGTAGCTTGATTGTACTCAGTACTTCAGCAAGGTCGTGTCATAGATAAATAGATATTTTTCCCCATCGTGGCTGGCTTGGCCTTTCACTGCATTCATGAGAGCAGAACAGCAGGTCTGAGCCTCCTGCCTGGGTGAAACTCCATTGACACGAGTTGTGAGACTTGCACAAATGAGAGCAGAGTTCGACCTCTGGCTTTGAAGTATCCTTGTCCCAACAGATTTATCACCAGGGCCACACGAAGGCCTTGAAAGAGACGAAGCAGTTCTGTTTCGCAGCCCTTTCTTCTCCAAAGTTTGTTTGCAGTTGTCCTTTTATTATTATCTTAGCTCCAGCGATTACACATGTGGGGCCCCTCATGCTTTGAGGGCTTTTTGCCCTGACAGAATCCCAGGGCTGCAAACGAACAGATTATTTTAAAATAAAAATCCCTTGTTCAGTGGGTTTAGCTGGTTGTGGCCCTGGTATCAGATTTTAGCTGAGGACTCACAATTAGTCACTGCAGAAGGATGGCTGAGTGGGAGGCAAAGGGTTACGAGGGAAGGCTGGAGAAAGGAAAGATACGTATCATTAAATAAAAATGTGACCACCCATGATTACAAGTGTTGTAGTCCTTCTTTTAACAAGCACACACCGTACTTTCATTAACCCGGGCCTGCCTGAATAGCAGCCTGTCTGGCCGAGCGGGCAGGGATTTTGTAAAAGCTGGCCCTAATGACAAAGACAGGCCACCTACCCTGAACTTTTCTCTATGACTTAATTCTTCAGCAGTGCTCAAGTGTAAATAAACTTGTTTACTCCCATCAGGATGGTAATGAGAACGAAGCCTTATTTGTTTCTCCACAATGACAAAGTAATTTGTGCGTGGCCCAGGCGGGGAAAGGGGGGCAGCTCTGCTCTGTGGTCCCTCCACAGGCAAAGTTGCTGCAGTCAGTGTTTTCCTTTGCTCTTCATTGTGTGCCACGGGTCAGCGAGGGAGAACTTCCCATCCTCAAGCTCACACGTAGAGCTGGGGAGGAAAGAGCAAAGAAAACAAGAGCAATAAGTGAAGTGAGGAGTCAGACCAGCCTATCCGGGAGGGAGAGAGTGACTAAGTGAGAGGGAAGGGGAGTTACCTGGTCAGGCTTGTGAGTCACTATAGAAAATGTACAGAGAGGCACAACCTGGTGCTTGCTTGGGTTTTTTCCACTCAGACTGGTGTCTCTGAAGCGTTAATGAATCACAGCAACAGCACAGAGAGGACCTATGGAAGGGGGAAGGGGAACTGAGGCAGGTCAGGCAGAGCGAGCAGCTGGCACCGCTGAGGGCCAGGAGCAAGGGGAGAGCCTGGAAGGGGCCAGGGCCTTTCCAGGAAGGGTGAGAATGAAGTGAGGGTGTACTCATGGGTGGCTGAAGCTGACTAAAGCTTGCTGTGACAGAAAGGGCCCCTTCTGGCTTCACTCACTCAGTGTGTCCCATGGCCTCTCCCTTCGAGGGTTTGGGCAGGTGAGGACCTGACAGATGGAAATCAATCCCTTCATTTTTTGCTTCAGTTTGTTTTCAACTGATCACACGGAACTGGAGAGAGAGCATGTATGGGAAAAGATTTGTTTCAAATGTTAAAACAAGAGGTTTATAACTGGATTTTTTAATTGCTGCTGGAACTAAGAGCAGAGAGGGGGTAACATGGTCCCAGTTCACTGTACCCTTAACTAGGCAGGGAGGGTAGATTCAGCTGGTGTTTGTTAATAATGTTCTTTTTCAGGAAGTTACAAATAATAAGTTTAGAAAAATAATCTAGAAAAATGCAAACAACCACCAATCCCCCCACAAAAACTGACAAAACCAAACCAGAATTGAAGGAGGAGAGGAAAAAGGCAGCCCAGACAAAATACCCCTTGGCAGGATCCTCAGGAACCCTTGTCATCGGCTCCAGGCTCCTCTTCCAGAGATGGGAAGGCCAGTGTGCCTAGTAACTGGAGAGGATTTTGCAGGAGACCCACCCTGTGGGAAGCAGGGGAGGGATGAGGGCTGGGGAAACTGGAGCCCAATTCCTACACACAGCAGTGGCCAGAGCTGTGCAGTGATTCCCAAGTACAGATGGGTTAGCAGAGTTTAGGTGTGTCTGGAGCACAGCAGGTACTTGGAAGGTGCTGAGGCACTCGGTAGGGAATAGAAATGTAAAATCCCTTAGGCCCTAGTGTGTTACATTCCTGGGCTCCAGACAAGTATGTGGTTTTACCCTGCAAAGTATCGGGGTGCAGCCTGCTCAGAGCGGTCTGGGAGCGCTCTGCACTCACGGTCAGGAGCAGGAACTGGCCCAACTGCAGTGCCTGGAGTGGATAAACACCCCTGACACGGGTATTTTACAGCACAAATAGGGTCTCCTCACAGAGCTTTGGGGGCACCTCACATCCAAGGCAGCATCCCCAGCTCCCTCCGCCATGAGCTCTTGCCTGCCTTGTGCTCCTGTTGCACCTGAAACGTGTGGAGCCATTCCTTGTGGTGAATTCCCCCATTTTGCCTGTGCAAATCAGGCCACCGAGCTTTCCAGAATGTATTCCCTGCCTGACTGCAGCTGTGGAAGTCCTGCTCAGCCTTCCCTTGGTGTCGAGGTGACTCTGCAGAAGAGCTGCCCAGAAGGCCACGAGTACACGGCGACCTCGCTGCCCCATCCTGCTTCCAGCGGGCACAGCGACACTCATCGCTGTGACTCCGGGCAGAACAGAAACAGTTAATCTGGGTAATAACACTTCTCTCCCCTGTAGCACCTTCCTCAAGCACCTCAAAGTGCTTTTCAAACATGAATGCGTTAAAGCTTTGCCGCCCTCCCGATGGAAGTGAAAAGGAAGGCAAAACACAGCTCAGCGATGCTACACAAGCTGGAAAACTCTCCAAATTGTTTCCATGGGGACTGAAGCGCAGCCCTGTGCGCGAACAGCGGCGGGGATCAGCCCACCCCTCCGAAATGCCAAGGGAGCAGGAGCACAGCCTTGGCTGCTGGGAGGTGGAAACCATCTGAGGAACAGCGTGAGCAAGTCTGGCTGTGGAAAGACCTCCCTTCTAAAAAATAGATTTGTATAACTCTGTGGTGAAAGATGTCTAAAAACCAAATCACTGGGTCCTCCTGAGCGAGCACCTGATCCGACTCCTCTGGGAAATGAGGGTTTGCATGGAGCTGCTTAAGCTGTAGCAACCAGAAATCCCAGGCGAGGCTGCAGAGCTGTAAAACCTTCCGGGTGCTGCACAACATCCCCAATGACCTGGTTTTCCCAACTCACCCCAGCCAGCAGAACACACCGCCCTTCCCAATACCGCCTCTGCTCTCACTCAGAAATAACACCTGTGAAACCTCTGGCACCACCTCACACGCTCGTCCCAGGGCTTTTACCCTATGCCTGTCTCGTTTTGATGTTGTCTAGCGAGGAAAACCTGACAGGAGCCCAACACAGGGAAATACAGGAAGCACATTCCCTGCACAAGCCACCTCTGCTGCATGACTAAGGATGCAGATGCCCTCAGGCTGTAGAGGAACTGCATCTATGCCCAAAAATCACAGTATCTTTGTTCCTCTTTCCTGTCTGCTTATCCTCACACCCTCTGTTCACAGGGCTGAATTTCTGGGTTTCCACTTCTGGATCCTCTGACCCCAGAGCTGGAGCTTCCACCTGAGAGCTGAGGATGTGTCCAGGGCACAGGAATGCTGAGAGCTTTGGTGTTATAAAAGATCTCAGAGCAGAAACCAGATCATTGTTTTGGTTCTGAATGTACCAAAAAAGTGCTGCTTCAGAGGTGCTGGCAAAGGTGAGGTAAAGACCTGGTGATTTTACTCTCTGAGACAGACTTAATGAGGGGCAAAATGGGGGCAAAAGTTAACATTGGGACTGGATCACTGAACCCTGAAAAGACAAAATAAGTGCATGTATTTGTTCCTCTGAATGACAGGAATTCATCACTCTGACATGGCTAAATGTTACTTTCTTATTCAGATTTGTTTCATCCAGTGAATTGGAATAATTAAAATGGTAGATCCAGCCTGGCTCACAGGCTCTCCAATACCAAACCAGAGCTAAATCTGACAAGCACCAGCAGGCAAATGAAAAGGCCAGAGAGATTATTAAAAATCAGTGTAACACCATAATAAGCACTGAGATAAATGAAAATAGCACAGTACAATTTAATGGTGGGGGTCTGTTATAAATTATTGAGTTATTTGTATTTGGGGATTGATTGCCACAATAACTGCCTTGCAGATGTTCCTGTTGTTAACCCTCAAGGCCTTCAGCAGGACAAATGGCTCAGACTATCATTTATAAAAATTACTCCTTTCAAGGCTTTTTGAGCTTGTGATTAAATATTGTCCTAAATGAGGATGGGTTAATGGTCAGTATGACTGGAATAACAAATTCAACTCATCCCCCCTTAGCTGACCGTCAAAATGGGCAAGGGCATGTGAGGAGGAGAGCTAAGATTTGTCCTGCCAATCCAATTGCTTGAAGTTTAGACAAGTCTGAGATAAAACTGGGATAAATTTGAAAAGGTCTGTCCCACCATTGCTTTATAGAACACTGAAAATCATTGCATAGCTTGAGAAATGGTTTGTTTTTTGGGTTTTTTTTTTGGTGCATGTGAAGAACCTTAAAATGTATCTCCTATGTGGAAACAGCCAGTGCATTCCCAATCAGAATGACACAGAGAGTGGATTGGGGTGTGGAAAATTTGGGGAAGATGTTGTATCAACACATGGGCTGGAAACTCCCATTTTGAAGGTTTAACCCAAACTACCAAGGCTAAAAGGAGATGAGAGACCAGCCTGGCTCCTGTGAGCTGCCCTTACCAGGCTCTCCTGTCCCTGTGCCACTGCCCCAGCTGAGGCAGGACCACCACCTCAGAGCTACCAGCCTCTCCAAGAGTACAGGGGCTTTTAACCTTAAATAACAATTACAGCTGATGGTCAGACATGGCCAAAAGGTTGTGGGGACGTGGTAAAACAGGATGATGCAGCTGAAGTCAGAGGTGGTGGTGCATCTGTGTGAGCAGATCTGCCACCTCTCCCTGCACAGATGCCCGGCTGACAGACAGCAGAAGAGCAGCGCTGTTGCTGAGGCTCCTCTGAATATTTTGGGACTGATTAAATTCTGAGTGCAAATGCTCTCAGCAGTTTCCTTGCAAACAACCTGCTGTTAAAAAATGTGATCAACAGCCTCTCAGGTGTGTTTTTCAGAATCTAAAATAGCTCAGATGCGGGCTGCCCTTCACCAACCCCCAAACTGGGGCAGCCAAAACATGGGTAGGACAGCAGGAGGAGGCTGGAGGCCAAAACAATGTAGAAGGCTAAAAAGGGGTGAAAGGATGAAAAACAGCTGAAATAGGGTGCCAGCTAAAAACAGGGTTGCAGACAGTAAAAAAAAAAAAAAAAAGACAGCAAAAGGAAAACAGGACTGCAGTCCCAGAAGGAAAGGGGAGGGCGGTTCAAAATGATGGGAGGTTCAAAAAGGGGTGTAAGAGGAGTGTCCAGCTGTAAAAGGGGATGTCCAGGCAAAAATGAAGGTGTCAGGCCAAAAAGAGGAGTGGGAGTTTAGGAAGGGCTGTGATGCAGAAAAGGGGTTGGAGGCTGAATAGTGGGATGGGAGGCCAGAAAGGGAGGGGAGCCAAAGATGGGTGGGAGGCCAAAATCCAGTGGGAGGCCTGGAGGCAGTGGGAGATTGCAGAAGAATTGGAGACCAGGAGGGGTTGGGGTTCCAAGGAGAGGGAATGGGAGACCCAAAAGTGGGATGGGAGGCTGGGAGGAGTGAGACACTGGCAGAGGATGGGAGGTTGAAGAAAACCAGAAGACCAAGAAGAAGTGGGAGGGGGACAGAGGTGTCCTCCAAGAAGACTCCAAGTGCCATCTTTTCCCAGTGGCTCCTGTGCTGCAGCAAGGAATAGCTGTCATCCACACTGAAACTGGGGGATATAAACCAGGAAAAAAAAAAGGAGAAAACTCAAATGATGTAAGAATGAATCTCAACTCCCACCTCCAGCATCCAAAACCAGCGAAGGAGAGCATCACATTAGATCAGGACCCAGTAACAGCCACGAGGCTGCCCAGCCCCGGTGACATCAAACAAAACCGGAGAGGGGCTGGCGGGAGAGGCGCTCCTGATGGCATTTATGGCCTCCCGGCTATCGGGAGGAACAATCTCCTGGTAAAAGCCCAGTGCAACCCTGTAGCAACACCCTGCGATAACCACATGAAAGGCCGGGTCCTGCCCGCTGGCCTTTCCCGGGAGCTGCCGGAATGTCGCACGCAGCAGCCCAGGTTGTGTCCCCGCTCCTCCCCGGGCTGCTCCTGCAGAAAACACGGTATTTAGGCAGGCAGAACAAAGCTATTTATATCCTAAAGTGTTCTTTTACGCTTGGGAGCTGAGACTGTAGCCTCGGCATCAAAGCTAACTTCATAATAGCCTTTTAGTGGAAATAACCCTTATTTACAAGGAAGCTCTGTCGCTAGGCTGAGATGTAAAACAGGAGCAGTAGATATTACTCATAATGCACTGGAAGAGTTTATTCCATACGTGGCCTTTTCACAAGCTTCTAAAAGCAGCAATTTCAGGTTAGAAATCATGGAGAAAATCTTGGACCCATTGAAGAAGCACAAGCAATTTCCTTACTTGTGTTATGAAGAACATCTTAGCTTATGAAAGCCCTGAAGATTTTTTTGATCTAATTCATTTTTTTATCATTTATTCCATTTTGATTGCTGTTTGTAGAGCTGG
Source organism: Serinus canaria (assembly GCF_022539315.1). Lineage (NCBI taxonomy): Eukaryota > Metazoa > Chordata > Aves > Passeriformes > Fringillidae > Serinus > Serinus canaria. The sequence goes on along the minus strand of NC_066324.1, from coordinate 3,900,036 downwards.
ACAATTCTAGAAGGTTGGTGTCTTTTCAGCTCCTGGATAATTTAACTGTACAATTCCTATGCCTAAGAATGCTGAAGACAACTACATGTTCTTTCAGTTTCTTAAAAATAAAATAAAATAACCCAGAACAAAAAGTAGGAAAACCAAATGGCCTTTATCCCCAGCCCCAAATTAGTGATATTAATTCTCTATGTTGTCCTCATGACTTTTCTAAAGTGACCAAAACTGAGGCAGTTAAATCATCTTGTGTTGTTCCTCAAGCAGGGGAATGCTGTCCAGAGAAAAGAAGTATAAATACCATAGATGGAGTAAGTTATTGCAACATCACCATCATTTTATCTCTGTGGTATTACCCATCTCTGTTCCTTCCCTCTTTCTTTGCATTCAAGTACAAGAGCAGAGTTTTGTGTTTTAAAAAAAATTAGATTAATTTTTATTTAATTAGCACAGGAATGAGCCCAGAAGACAGGGAATGCCAACAGTTATATAGCAGATATTCCACATAGTAGATACCTCTGAGGTCCAACCATATAAGCCACATAATACACCTTTTTAAGGCATCTAAGTCCTATATTTTTATTATTTTTCACTAGTGCAGCCAGGTTCTCAAGTTCAGAAAACAAGGAAATACTAAAACCTGTGTGGTTTGGTTGGAGAGAGTTTGCAGCCTCAGACAAGGAGCAAAGTTATGTAAAGGGCCGGGCACAAAGTTCTCCTGAGTAAAACGCACCATCTAGAGGTGCCCACCGCTTCTGCAAGTGCTCCTCCGCAAAACGCAGGCAGAAGTGGCTAAACCTCTCACAGGGACGGAAAATCACCTTGAGAGAGGCAACAGAGTGCTTTAATCGCTACTGCTGCCTTCTTTGAAATGAATATTTCCGCGGGAGTTTCTAAACAAAGGCCCTTCTGCAGCAGGTCAAATAAAGCTCCTGGTTCCAAAGGCCTTTCCAAAGGAGAGCCAGGTCACTGCTGGTGCCTGGAACACCTGAAGGTCACAGCAAGAGGGAGGTGCTTTGATGGGGGGACTGTGGCAGGCAGGGATGCACTAAGGACTCTGCCGACACGCTCCTGTATTTCGAGTTATAGCTCTGCAAAGATTTATCCAAAGGGGTGCAAATAGAATAGGATGGCATACAGGGAATTGATCTTCCTGAGAGAAAGAATGAATCCATAAACTGTAAAACTCCCAGTAAAGCCAGGATGGTGTAGGTGCTGCAGGGATTGTGGGAGTGGCAAAGCATTCCCCTGGGCTGGAAGCAGAGAGAAGCCTCAGTTCTGGCCCTTGGAGAATCACTCCCTGCCCCAACAACATTTTAGCCAGTTTTTGAGGATCTCCAGGCTTTGTAGAGGCCCAGAAAGAGGATGCAGAGAAGTCCACCTTTTGCTGGTACTGGGGATATATCTAATATTCCTTTAACAGGAAATGGCCATGAAAGCCAAAAGGTGAGGATGGGAAATATCACACTTCACACTCCCTCCCACCCACCACAGGGGGAATATTCCTCCACTGATCTAATTGCAGGAACTGTCTGTAAACAAAAACCTGTTTTGAGCCTCCCATATAAATAGCAATCACAACATCTTGCACCATTTTAATGAACCCTGTTTTCCTCGCGTCAAATCCATCTCAGGAACGTCGGAATCAGAACATTTCCCCAGTGACAGCTCCATCCTTTAAACTCTGCAGATGAGAGAGCACATGGAACAAGCTGTGCTGAGGCAGGATTCAGAGTTACCAGGGTGACACTTTGTAGTTTGGAGGATGCTGACAAGGAGCCTCGCAAAAGCACAAGGCCTTTGCTGGAGCTGAAGCGACACAGAGACCCAATTTGCCTCAGCTGTCTCTGAAGTGGCAAAGAAGATTGTAAATTCCCCCTCCCCAGGTCTTTGATTCTATTACCTGTGCATTACAGCTGAGTTCCTAGGGGCAGGATGTGGCCTCTGGCAGCAAGGATTTACCTTGGAAGGAGGGATGCTCCACACCTCCACCTTGGAAGTGCTGTAGGTCTTCACTTTTCCTTCTGTCAAGGTCTCCAACATCTTTCTTCCCACAGAGAAGGAGAACTAACTGTGGCAGCAAAAGCCTTTAGCAGTTTTTAATTTGCCCACCATTGGTTGACTATGTCAGGTTTCTTTCCCTTTTTCTGCAGGTGCAAATGAATTAATGTGTCCACATATTTGCAGCAATCAGGCGATTCTCGATGGTCCACTGAGTGCTGGAAGCCAGCCACAAAACTTCAAGATCTGTCTCAGAAATTACTTGCCCAAACTTTGCCCCTTTAAGCATTCCCTGCCCTAGCCCACAAATTCCTTGCTCAATTACAGATCTACCACACATATACAGCCAATGGAGAGGCAGATCCCCCAGCCTGGAAAGCTGTCCCACATCTAGAGACATTTACTTATGGTGTTTTTTCAAAAAACCAGAGATTTTTCATAAAAGCAGAGATTCAGCATCTACTGTTTTCAATGGCAAAATAATAAAAATTTATGAATACTGTTGCAGCAAGAGAGCAGTCAGATTGTCAGTGAGAGATGACAAGGTGCTGAGAGTTGGACATTTGGCTGGACACCCCCAGTGGACCCCTGGGAGCTGGTTTAGTCCGGCTCTGGCCGGGGCAGCGGCGCCGCTCCGTGTGGATGCCAGTGTCACTCGGGGTTTTTAGGACAACAGTGACATCAGAGGGAGAAAAAGCCTCGTAAACCACAGGAAGGTAGCTCTTCCCAGAAGCACAGTGGTTTCCCTCATAAAAGAACAGCAGGTGTTAGAGTGTCACCGAGGGACTTGACTTCGACCACAAAGCCAAGAAAACTCAAGTGCCTTTAGTAAATCTCGGCTTCTCAGTGACCTCTGAGGGAGCAAATCTGCCAAGGCTAAATTGGCTGACTTTTAGGCCAAAGCCAACGATTTATCTGTGTTGGTTAGGCTCAAATCCTGGAGGCTTTACTGAGATTAGAAGAAAACTTGCTCAGCAGAGAGCAAAGCAGCAGCCAGAATTGGGCCTTTCTGAGGGCAGGGAGGTGCAGTTCTGCGGGAAGGCTTTGGGAAGGGTGACACAGAGCAGCGAAGGAGTTGCACTGCCCAGAGCAGGTCAGTGTGGCACATCTGTGCCCTGATCCCAGATCTGTGGGACTTGTGCCAAATTCCAGTCTTTTCCACGTGAGAGCTTTGGTTGGGAGTGGTCCTAAGGGGCAGCCACGGAGGTGGGAGCTGTGCTGCCTTGTGTGAAGCAGCAAATCTCTGCAAAACTCCCAGTGCTGCAGCACTGGGTGAAATAGAAATGTGTGTGTGTCAGAGAGGGAGAGAAGAATGCCTGGGGAGATGAGAAAGGCTGAAATGAGTCACTCCAAGTCTTTTTTGTCTAATTTGGTAGATAATACAGGGTGTGATGCTTCACTGCCTCCTCGCTGAGTTCCAGGCAGTCAATGAAAGGATCCAGCTGGATCCAGCCCTTATATGGTGCAAAATGAGGCTGGGAGAAGCGGGCACAGGGACATGCAGGCACAGGGACGTGCAGGCTGCAGGCGCCTCGGCCCCGAGGTGAGATGTTCTTCTGCCGGGCAAAGGTTTATGGTTGTGACACGAAATCAAAACTGGAGGTGTTCCACTTAAAAGTAGTGTCATGAAGTGGCACTCGACACTTTATACAAAGATAAGCCCAGCCACCACGGTGCAGTAACAGCAGCAGGTGATGGCAAAGAGGGTAAATCCAGAAATTCCTTCGTGGGGAGCAGAGCAGCCGGGGCTGTGCTGGGAGCGCAGGATGAGCCCAACACTGCAGTGCCAGCAGGGAAGGACAATGCCAAGAAAGGGGATCAGGACAGCAATGCTGGGAGCTCCCTAAGCAGGGCTGGGCTTCTGACTAAACAGGGCCTTGTTCTCTGAGCAGGGTGTGGCTCCCTGAGCTTGGCTTTACTTCCCAAACCTGGCCTTGCTCCCTGAACGGGACTCAGCTCCCTGAGTTCGACTTTGCTTCCTGAGCCCAGCTTAGAAGGTCTTTGCTCTCTGAACGAGGCTTTGCTCCCCGAGCGGGATTTGGCTCCTTAAGCCGGGCTCAGCTCCTTAAGCGGGGCTCTGCCCCCTGAGGCGGGCTCACATTCCCGCCCAGGAATTTGGCGGGAGTCGCCGGGAGCCCGGCAGGGGGCGCAGCGGCGCAGCGGGGCGGGGCCGGGGGCGGGGCCGAGTGTCCGGGGTGGGGCCCGGGCTGAGGGCCGGGGCTGAGGGGCGGGGCCTGTCCCGGTGCCGCGCACACCCCGCAGCTCCCGCCGCAGCCGCGCAGCGCCCGCAGCCCCGGGGCCACCGCGCCCCGACCCCCAAGGCCGGCAAGATGTGGCGGCGCTGGGAACCGGGATGGGACGAGAAGAGGGAGCTGCAGGAGCTGAACTCCCGCCTGCGGGTCTTCGTGACCCGCGTGCGGGAGCTGGAGGAGGAGAACCGCTTTCTGGCGCGGGAGCTGGCGGAGCTGCGGGAGCAGGAGCTGATCGGGCTCCAGGTGCCCGAGCAGGAGCTGGCCTGGCTGCGGATGCAGCTGGAGGAGCTGAGCCGGGCGAAGTTGGAAGCGGAGCTGGAGCGGGACGGGCTGCGGCGGGAGCTGGAGGAGCTGCGGGCGCTGGGCGCGGAGGTGCTGGGGATGCGGCGGCGCCTGGAGCCCGAGCTGGCCGGGCAGCGGGCGCTGCTGGAGCGGCTGCGGGGCGAGTGCGTGGCCCTGGAGGAGCTGCTGCTGGAGCTGCAGGCCGAGCACGGGCACATGGCGGAGCGGCAGCGGCGGGAGGCGGTGGAGATGCGGGAGCTGCGGCTGAACCTGGCCGCCTTGCCGCCCCCCTTGGCCGGGCTGAGCCTGGAGGAGCTGGAGGAGACCTACGAGATGCTGCTCAACCAGAGCTGTCGGGAGACCCTGCTGCGCTACCAGGAGCAGATCCAGGTGCTGCAGGAGCAGGAGGCGCAGCGCAACCGGGAGAACCTGGAGCTGCTGCGGGAGGAGAGCCGGCAGTGCCGGCAGCACCTGGAGGATCTGCACCGCCAGGGCCAGGAGCTGTGCGCGCTGCGGGAGCGGCTGGAGCAGGAGATGCTGGCCATGCAGGACCGCCACGGCGCCGAGCTGGAGGAGTACCAGGTGGGTGGCACATGGGCCCCGGCCCCGGGACTCTCCCGCTTGCCCTGACGCTCCTGTCACTCGCGTTTTCCCTTCAGTTCTGGTCCATAGCGCGATGTGAGCGACTTTTCCGTCCCTCCTCCTCGCTCTGCTCCGGGAGGTGCTAAAGCCGCTCTGGCTCGGTGTGGTCCAGGGCTTTCCCACCCCGCTCTGCTTCCTGGCAGTGGGATTTGCCCAGGCTGGAGGAGGAGGTGGCCCAGCAGGAGCCTTTCGCTGCTGGGCCCTTCTCTGTGTGGGGCGGGGAGTCTCTCGGAGCCCCCGGGGGGTTTGGGCAGAGCTGGGTGTGACTCAGAAGGGAGACAGTGACCCTGAGGACATCATCCTGGTGACAGGTGCTCCCTTCCCAACCTGCCCTCGGCAAGTGGCCAAGAGCATGGAGCAGGCACACGGCCTTGCCAGGCTCCTGGCAGGGTTGGCAGGAGTGCTTGGGACGCGGAGCAGTCCCTGGGAGCAAATGAGCCGTGGGACACGGCCCTGAGGCTTGAGAGTGGCCGTGTCCCACGGCTCATTTGCTCCCAGAAATAATCTGGAATTTCTTCCAGAAATAAACTGGAATTTCTTCCTGTTTTACACCCATTCCAGTGTGCCTTGAGCCTCGGGAAAAGCTTGTGGTCCCCAGCGTGGTTAAGAAAACTTTGTATAAAGGCGAGAAGATGTTGGAGGTGGATGTTGGAGGTGTCAAGCAGGGGTTACAGCATGTGCAGCTGAGGGTTTGTTTGCTGTCAGGATGATGTTCGGTGTAATGTGCGATCCCCCGTGCGTGGGAGGGGATCAGCTCCTGCCGGAACAGAGGAGTATCCGCTCATCCCGCTCGGAGGGGAGAGCACATATTAGATCATGCAGCCCATCCATCCATTTCCTGAGGGCAACATTTCTTTTGTTCACTGTTAGACCCTTTATTAACACCCTGCTGGAGCTCGGTGTGTGCCTGAACCCCGTGTTTGCCCAGCTTTGTGCAGATTATGGAGATGTTGGCAGCTGGGAAGGGACTGGGACCTGTGGCTGTGTGCGTGTCTGGTTTTTGTACTCTGCTGGATTGTTTGGAAGCTGCATAGTTTGCAGATGCTGTGAACTGAGACAGATTAGGTATGTAAGAAGTAATTGGAAAGGCTCTTAACTTTTAAATACTTTTTTTCCATTTTTGACAGGACAATTCATTCTGACAGTCACACATGTAAACATTCCCAAAGCTGTAGAAGATGACATATATAAATCCCTCATTAATTAAATCTATCCAACAGGTAAAACCTGCTGAAAATCTAAAGAAGAAACAAACCTCTTCATTTTTTTCCATTTTATATTTAAAGTTTCTTAGATGTCCAAAACACAACCTTCTTGCTGTCTTTATTTTTAGGGGTTTATAAAGAGAGTCGTCATTGCTCAAACTGAAAACCTCTAAATATGGAGTAAACAGAGCATTTTGTATAGCTTGCTGTCCATGCCACAAGTTTATCTTCTACAGCCAGTGAGAATGGCTTTTATTTCACTTTTTCAGCTCAGGGAGGTGTTTTTAAACCAGTCATCTCTGTATCTGGTTGTATTTTTAAAGAATTTCCTTTGAAAGAGCAACTGGAGAAATCCATTGTAGATGACAGCAATCTATTGCAGAAGTCAAATAATCAAAATCAGTGGATGCCCTTGAATGGTCCTGATGCAATGCTCCAAAATGGATTGTTCTTTTGACACCAACATCAGACTTCTCTGGTACTCTCCTGAATGTTTGATGTCTTTGGATTTTACAGGAAAAATAGTTTCAAATCTTAGTAATACAAGAAGAAGAAAAAAGTGTGTTGAAAATATCTGACCATTTTCACCAGAAACGAAATATTATCTGGATGTATATTCAAATATTTCATAGGGTTTATTAATTCTGCATGGTATTATGTTTGGGTTTAATGAGAAATGCCTTTTTGCAGCTGCCAGTCTCCTGTACATGAGAAATAAAATCTTTTGCTCACATCCAGGAAGAAAAATTATGGAATGCGTAGGAGCAGCTGTTTCAGGTTCCATCCTTGGGATCAAAGCTTTTTTTTTTCCCTCACTCATTTCTCTTACTAGTTGAAGTATGTTCAGCATGGGTTTTAAACTACTCTTTAAAAAGCATCAATTCCATGCTTATTTATTGTAGAGTGTCACATAGAAATGATACATATGTGCAGATTAAAGTCAAGTTATTATTGTTCATTGCAGCTGCAATGGCAATTAGATTTATTCATATTTTCCATATATCATCCAGTTGCCTTATATGTTCATCCTTGCCTCCTGAACTGCCCTTATCGTCACTGCAGCTTTCAGCAGTGTTAAATAGAAAAAAAGTATTTGGAATTATAATGTAGCTGAACCAGGCAGGCAGTAAATCATACACTGGAAAATTTTCACTGGTCCTGAGTGCTAAAGGGATGAACTCAGTACATCTCTTACTTCCTTAATTTTAGCTGTGTGCTATGAGAATACTGATGAAAAAACTTCTGGTGGTTTGAAAACCCTGAATTATTTGGATGTAAAACCATCCATGGCCCATCCTGCTGCTCTGAAACAGGCAGATATTTTTCAGTAATAAGAGTGGGTTTAGGATCAGTTCCTGTGTCAGTGCTGTGAGCTTGAGAGAAGGAGAAAACATCTTGTCAAATGCACATTTAATGTCGATATATTATGTGCCTTTCTCTGTGTACCAGTTTTGAGCCAGCCAAGTGCAGGGTGAGTTCCTCCCCTGCTGAGCCATGAATGAGCTATGGGATCAGTAAATAGTTCCAGATGGAAAGGGCTAGGGCCTGGAATCCTCTATTCCCTCAGTAGGTACAGCTTGGACAACCCAAGTAAATTCTTTCCCCCCTGCTGCCCTTCTAAAATTTCCCAGTGTTGCCTGGAAAGGAACAGATGAAGGGTGAGAAAACAGTTTCTATTCCTTTACTTAGTCCTACCAGGACATCACTGGGATTTGGGGGCTGTGACTGATGTGGCTGGGAAGCAGATCTTTCCCAGAGAGTCCTGTGTGAAGAAAACACCAGATCTGCCAAGTAGAGGTTACCTTTTGCAAAATGGGTTTGTTGGCTCACAATCTGCTGGACTTTGATGGATTGGTTTCTGTGCTTTTGGAGTGCTTGGAGACAGGACTTGAGACCAGTTGTCTTCTGCTTTATGTTTGAGCATCAGTGATGGAGGGCTGAGTGTCTGGCTGTCTGCCACCCAGTCTATAGAGTGTCTGCTCCCACTGGAATTCATTCCTTTGGAACTACTGCACAGCTGGCTGGGCTATGTGGCCCCTTAGGGTAATGATTTACTCCAGCTCTTGGATCCCCAGTGCTCTCCAGCCCCATGGGCAGAATCCAGGTGGCTTTTCAAACCCAGACTAGAGAACTTGGGATGGGGGACTGAAGCTCCTGTGTTGTTGGATAGGTTTGAACAGCCCCTGGCTTTCAGAGCTCCCCATACTCTGTAGTCCAGTGTAGAAATTTCCTGCATGGATTTTTCTGGGACTGCATTTTAAAGCTCTTTTTAAGGAATGCATGCACACATATTGGTTTTTCTGTGTCTAATTGTGCAGGCAAGAAACATCTGAATCATTTAACTTTTGTACCAGAGCTCTGAGGGATTGGTTTTCTTCTGCACCTTCTGCTGACTCCTGGTTCTGTTGCAACCTGGCCATTCTTGCTGAATAGTCTTTTTCCTTTTAAAAAGCAGTACTTGTACTTTTCTTCCCTTCTCACCTCGGGATTTCCCATCGTGTCTGTGCTGTCCTTGAGCAGGATTGCTCCCTCAGGGCTGCTGAAGGTCTGCCTGGCCATGGGATGGTGCCTCCACTGGGGTCTGCAGGAGGCTGTTGGGGGTTTGTGCTGCTCTTTCAGATTGCAGATATGATTTGTCTTCTGCCATAAAAGAGGAATTTTAAGTACACTGAAGACTGTAGGCAAGGATTGTCATGTCAAGGGAAGCATCAATGTGATCATTTAGCAAGAGCTGCAAAGCAAATGAAGAAAGAAATTAATGTGTTATATAGAGAACTGTACCCACGTGTATAGGCAAATATAGGCAGCTTCCTTCATAGAGCTTTCTTTTTAGTTTTACTTTAAAAAACCCAAAACTATTAATGTTTGACATGCCAGCACTTTATATTCTTAGTTCTTACTTCTGCCTAGCACATCATGCTGGCATTAACAGCAGAGTCCCCTGCTGTATCTTCATTTTTATGCTATTGCTCATACTGTGAGACTGGAGCACTTGCTGCCTATAAGTGATATATTTTGAATTTTTTAAAACTAAACCATCAGTGCCTTGATCTTTCAGTTTGATTGCAAAGCAGTTTTCAGGATGAAATCTAAAATACACTGTTGTGAATTCTTGTTTAGTGTTGTACATGTGTATGAGGTTTTGCTCTGTAAATGACATTTCAGAGTTCCTGCATAGTGCATAGTGACATGAATAAAACAGAATTTGGCCTTTGTTGATATTTAATTTCTGTCTTCCCAGCCCCCAGAACAAAGTGCAATCTATATCATATTTGTTTGTAAGGTTAGAATTTGTATTAATATATGTATAAATGACAGTTCACCATTCATGTGAGAGGTAACACCAGTGATTAAAGCAATTTCTACTCTTTTCTTCCTTCTGCCATTTAGTGCAAATATATATAACCTTTTATATTTATTTGTGCTGCATAAGGTCATATATTGTTATTGAGATGAAAATGAGCAATCTTTTATCCATCTTCTGAGCAGCAGTGAGGACAGAGCTGGGTGGGCCTAAAAGCAGGCATCCAAATACTGTAAAAAATCTTGAAGGAACCACTGGAGGTTCATCTTTTACCTTGTGGGCACTGTGAGTGTCTTCAGATGCTCTAATTCCAAAACTGGTTTGAACCCACACATGTGTGGAACTGAAAATACTGATAAGGTTCTCATGGCAAAGCAATTGCTGAATTTTCTGATCTCAGGTGTGATTTAACATGTCTTAAAATGACCAAGTGAGTCACATATAAATCTTATAAAGAAGTGTATTTTCCTTGCTATGTGTGCTTAATAACTTTTGCACAGGGCATCTGAATGGGTTTAACTGAAATAATTTAACCAGCTTAGTAAGGAATAAAATGAACTTAGCATAAAACTTGCTTCAGGAACAATTTATTTCAGCTTGTATATGGGGAGGGCATGGAGCTGATTTCTTCTGGTTTTTGAAGTGATAGAGCATTGATGTATTTTTGTATAAGTTTTTTTTTTAAAATTAAAATTTTTCTGTTTCCAGGCATTGAAGTTTACAGAATTTTATGTTCTTTCAAAACTAAAAATAATTTGTTTCTGTCCAGAGAATAATTGATGCCCTGGAAGAAGAGAAGCAGTTCCTGACCATGTCAATCACAGATTACCTGAGGGACTACCAAGAACTCCTGCAGGTGAAAGCAGGCCTCATCCTTGAAATTGAAACCTACAGGTAAGATTTGTGGTCCCACTCTATTGACTAGACAATAATTTAAATCCCTTTTTATAGATATGGGAGCCCCATTCATCCTCTTTCCAGCATTTAAAATATAAACAGTGACTTTGGGAGTCTCAAGGCTCCAAAGCCAATATAATTCATAGGAATCCTATCAACTTGGTACAAATACAGTGAAATGTAAGAAACCTTCTTAGTCCTGGTCGAGTGGATGTCAGATTGATGGGGATTTTTGGGGCAATATTTGGTTACAAGCTGAGGAGACAATATCCCTAAATTGCAATTAATAAAACGTGAGGTTATGTGGTTGCCATCAACTTCCATGGCACATTTCATTTAAATATGCTGATTAGTGACCACCTGCAGCACTGAGGTAAGCAGTGAGTTCCCCATCCTTGTTGTAGTTGTACGATAGAGGGAAGATAACAGAAAACTCTGTTTGATTAAGTCCTGGCTTTCTCCATCCTTGATTAGTTATGAAAACATGTTTAGATCAAATATGAGATAAGAGCAAACAACATCTCTGCTAATGAATCTTCAGGACTGCACCTCTCTCTAGCCACTAAGTAGTTGTGGGGTTGAAAAGGCAGAGTAATTATCTTTTCTGGGGAATCGTGATGTACATGGCACAAAACTGATTTGGAATGAAAAAAATCCTAAATAACCCCAAACTGATGAACTGGAGGAAGATCCATCCTTCTTGTAAAGATGATGTGTTTTTTTCTACACACAGCGCAATATTTTCAACAAATTTCATTGAGATACCAATCTTCAAATACAGAGAGATGTGCAATTATTATTGAGCAAAGTGATAATTTGTGAAAATTTAATTTCAGGCTACTTCTGTATTTTTTTAAGGAGACTGCCTCTGTCATTACACTGGGTGCATTATTAATATTCAACCTGTGTAAATAGATGGGGTATTTCCAGTTAAATATAATACATGCTTCTGTGTCCTAAAGCATAAATGCTGTGTCCTGAGTGTGAACCAGTAAGTCTGGATAAAGATAGCACCAGCTGAGTTATGGGTGAGGTGTGTGGACTGTCAATCCACTGAGCATTTGAAATTTAATTTCAGTTGCATAACTGAAAATATGGAAACTTGAAATAATTTCTGAGGAGCTTGATAAGGAGTAGGGAGCAGAGAATGTCTTCATGAAAGAGCACCAACAGTCTGTTCAAGATGCCTTGTCTGCAAGGAGGCACAGAACCAAGGCTGGTTTCTGGAGGAGATAAAATCACAGACAGTGGGGGACAAGTAATCTGCAGTCACTTGATAAGCAGCAGTGTGTTCTTTGGTGTTTGTTGGTGGAGTGGGACCCCTGTGATCCTTGGAAAGCCAGTAGTGTCTGGAGCATTACTGTGGAAGTGGTAGCCAGTTGTGATCCTTATCTGTGTGTGTTAATTCTGTTAACTTTGCTAAAAAACATGATTCTTCTGAACTTAATCCCAGCTCTGTTGTTGACTTTCACTGCTGTCGTTAAACTTTCTCCCTTGGTTTATTCATCTGCAAAACAGGATTAGCACTGTCACAATAACAGAATTATCAGAGTCGTTTTGATGATTAGTATTCATCCAGAACTAGGAATGATAATGCCCAGGTATTCATTTGTTTGAAAACCTTGTAAGCCCATGAAATTCTGGAATTTCTCCAAAGTTGTATCACTGATTATCTGAGCATTTTTGGTTTGTCTAAGGATTCCCTGCCCTGGTTAATGAATGGAGAACAATGCAGCATCACCTGCAGTGTGTTTGTTGTCCAGTTAAGAAGCTCCTTAATCTGTGGGGTTTCTTCATCTGGGTCACTGATGGCCTTGGCAAGGCAGATGTCAGTGGAAAAATGAGCCTCTGCCCACTGAAGATGAGATAAGAATAAGAGAATGGGCCTTGCCACAGATAAAAAACATGCAAATTCTAGCAAAAAAACTTCTTTTAAAATATCAGAAGCTGAAAAGCTATTGTTTTGTGGTTTTACATTTATGCAGTTTTACCTATTTCCCTTCTCTTCTTTTTCTCCTTTTATTCAAGAAAATAGTTCCTTCCTTCTTCTGTGTCTCTGTCAGCCCTGCTGTGGGAGGGGGCCCAGCCCATAAAGTCAAGTAGGAGAATTCTGGACAGCTCACTCATGTGCTTTTTCAATTCCTGTTCCTCTCCCAGGTCTTTTTACCTGTGGAAAAAAGGGCATGTGAACACAGCTTCAGTTGGTTTTCACAGAGGATGCTGGCATATACCCTGGCTTATGCATGCTGGAAACAAAAGGCACCTATTCACACTCAGTCCAGTGTCCTGAACTTTCCATGGAGAGCTTCCCACCAAGGCCCTGGCACTTCCTTTCCTCCTGGCCCTATAGGTTAAGGGTGTGGTAGCTGGTCTTGGAGCCTTCCTTTTACCTCCCACCCTGTGTTTTCTCTTTGTTTTACAACTCCTGCAGCTCTGTTGCAAGGTCAGTTCTTTCCATTAGTCACCATTGCTCTTGGACTGGGAAGAAGGATCACTGTTGCAAGGAACACCCTTCCTTAAGGTCCAAATGTATTTCCTCTCTGACTCTGCTCACCCTTCCTGCTCTGGGAGCTGAGATTCACTCAGGAAGAGAAAGATGTGGCTTTGTGGACTTACACCTCATGGGAATATTCATTCCTAAACCCTTTTCTCACTGTTGAAGTAAATATTTATTAAGTGTCTCACAGTTTTGTTCTGTGTCCTTGGAACCCTTCAAAACCACAGCTACTTAACTATGCTTAGGTTTTATTTCCAGAGAGAAGTGGTGAATTAGTCACCCTGTAAAACTCTTGATTTTAAAAGGAGATAGAAAACCTGCCTAGAATCTGAATTACTCTCAGGCCTTTCTCCCTAGCTAGCAGAAACTTCTCTTCACATAGCAGAGGCTGCCCAGAGCCTGTACCAATAGGTTCAGGAGCTTTTCTGTCCTCTCTAAAATATGTTGTTGAGAAGGGTAAAATACTTCACTTTGAAATTCCAGTGTCATACAAGTGTTCTGTTCAGGTTTCCACCCTGCATTCTGAAGCACCAAAGGCTACATACCTTTTTTTTCTTTTTTATTTCCATGGTCTCTGAACCCTTAGGATTTCTGAGCACCCTTGCCAGGTGGACTTTGACTTGTGCTTCTCCATCAACACTTCTGTGCCTTTCCATGCCTTCCTCTCACAGAATCATCACCAGCATTAAGCTCCTCTGAGCTACTCACCACAGCTTTTAAAGCCAGTCTCATTACTTCCCCTTTATAACTTGTACCATCCCAATAGGTTCCACTCCTGTATGGGTTTTATGTTGAGAACACACTGAGTTTTCAACACCTGGGGAATTCAATATGCAGTTACCTGCTGTTCTTCACACTCCTCATCCTCCCATCCTGGGAGGATAGAAAAAGGATGTGGAATGGCCTTGACCCCCCTTCCTGGAGAGGTGGGATTTTTTTGTAACTCCTTAGCAAATACCCAGGATGGAGAGGATGAGTTTTTATGGCTTGCTGGCCAACTGCCTCATCTGAGATTCTGGGTTTCTGTAGTTGAAATGAAGTCATTACTGTCCTGAATGCCCATAATAAAATTTGCACTACATCCTTTTGTTCTCTCTCCCCACCCCAACCACTTTATCTCCTCCTCCTGCTCTCATGGACTGTTGTTTTCTGTTGTCATCCAGCACAGGCTGACGAGCATGCCCCTGCTAACTTTAGATAAATGACATTAATAATGAAATGAGCTAACGGTGCAGTTGGATTATTTTCTGGTAACACTTAATTTAAGTGTTAGCAAAAAGGGGAGTATATGTCATTTGGGACCTGATTTCCAGGAAGTAGCTGACATGGTTATTTTTTTTAGAAGAGTGCTGCTTGGGGCAATGTTTTTTTACTATTACTATGAGTGCTTAAAAGTTCATACAGTTGAAATTAATTGTTTGGGCAGTTTAAGTTTAAAAGCAGACCTTACCACCAAGAGGTTATTATTATTATTAAGAGAAATAGAGAAGCAAAATGACTTGTATAAACTCAAGTTATGGTCAAGCTGAGCAGCACAAGCTGAGTTTGCTGGCTCAGTGCAATGCACTGCCCTTTCTCGTGCCAGTTTAGTAAGCCAAGCTCAGTTCAACATTTTCTTGGGTTTCTGATAAGCATGAGGTCATACATAATATGAACTGCCCGGTAAAATTCTGATTCTCTGTCCAGTTTTACAGAGGTTTCAGGAAGCTTTGCCTTTCACTTTCAGTAGTAACACTTCAGATCCAGCTTTTCTGTGGGCTGCTGCCCTTTGCCATATACAGTTACCTCCTGGAACTTATTTTTAGTGACTTCATAGGTTGCTGCAGCAACTGAACAACTGTTGTTTTAACAGCAGCCAGAAATCCTTAGTCAAACTCCCCACATTCCTGCTTTCCTTCGTCATGGTTAACACTCTCACTGCCAGCTCCTGGATGTGTTTCTGCAGTGTCACCACCAGCTTCTCTGGCAGGTCTGGCAGAGCAATTTGTTTGGCACTCACTGGCTTCATCAGATCAGATGTTTGGTCTTGGGAGCATTACATGTGTTGAAGGGATCTAATTCCCATGAAGCTTCTCTGAGTATGGAGAAAGATAAATTGCTTTTACTGTGAGTTTTTTCAACTCAAAATAGAAGGGAAACTGCCCATCTGAGCCTGTTTTAGGTAGTTCTAACCTGGGGTTTTTTTTAGTTTTTTTTCTGGATCTAGACAAATCCATCAAGGCTAAGAAAACTTTGCTAATGATATTTTGCTAGTGCCAAAGTGATCAGTCATGAGAAGTATGAAGTAAACAGGTGATGCTTAAAACACCTGCTTTGTTATTTTTGACGTAGATGTCCAGCAGAGGAGTTTGTGCCCCAATCCTAAGGAGCTTTCAGCTCCTGCCCCGGGGAGTCAGAAGCCTTGGCTATCACAGTCCTCCAGCTGTGTCTTATCAGTGCAGAACATCTGGCATTCCCAAACCCAGAAATGCTGTAACTGGCTGGTAGGAGCAGCATAAACCCACCCAAGTTACTGTGCTGACTGCAACATTGCCTTGCACAGGGAATGACCCTGATGTAGCATTTCCAGGCTGCTGCCCCAGCACCTCCTGGAAGTGTGGGAGCTGTTGGAGTGTCACTGCCAAAAAAGACAGGGACAGACAGGGAGGGCATTAAAGGAAACCAAGCAGTTTCTGACACAGAGAATTTCCCTACTCCCTTTTTTTTGTGAAATGTGTTGTGCTGATTTCCAGTGGATTAGGAACTAAGAATAGTTAATTTAACACTGTAAATTGTTTCCCACAGCCTTGTGTTTCATAGCAGAAGTTATGCTTTCCTTCATTTTTCATTTCAAAATGGTACAACTTGCAAATCCTCCTGTAACAGTCCCCTCATATCACACTTCAACACCACCTTTACTGCTCTTTTACAAACAGAAAGGTTGCTGTCTTTTTTTTTTTTTTTTTTCATTTTTGCATTTTCTTTGTAAAACATCTTGCCCAGAGCAACTGTGGCTGCCCCGTCCCTGGAAGTGTTCCAGGCCAGGTTGGATGGGACTTAGAGCAACCTGGAATAGTGGAATGTGGCAACTACTGGATAATTGTTTCAATTTCTAAGACTTCTAAATGTAAAATATTATGCTTATTGTTCCCAGCATTTTAATGAAATGCCCTTTGTGTTTTGCAGAGCTTTGTTAGAAGGGGAGAGCAAGCCATGGATTATATGGAGAGAAGAGTATGCAGGGAAACTGCCTCAAGGTAAAATATGAATATTTTAAAATTAATTTTAAATTAAATTAAATACAACTGGAAATTATTATGTTATACTGTTCCTGATGTATGTTTTAATGGGTGTATTGCAAAGTGAATTTTGAATTCGTTTTGAGTGTTAATATTTTAAATCAACGTATTGCTCTTCTGTGTGAGTTACCTTATAAAATCATGGCTTGAGTGGAGAATGTAAGGAGTGAAGTTTTGTACCTCTAAAGAACTTTTGGATGCCCACAAGTCTTAAGAGAGTTGTGAAGTATAAAGCAAGAGGTGTATAACAGAACATGTAGTTAAAAATAGAACATGTAGTTAAAAATGTTCTGTATAACAGAACATGTAGTTAAAAATATGGAGTTCATCATCCTGAGGCATTGTGAGTGTTAAAATGTTCACGTGGGTTTAAAGAGATATTTTAGCAGAGTAATGAAAGACAAACCAAAGACTTACTAAACACAAAGATACCATTTCTATCTTAGGAGCTGCAAATCTCTGGAGGCTGTGAGAGTATACAAGGGAAGTATCACTGTTTACTTCCCCTGTTCTTATACTCTTCCCTGTGTATCTACTCTTGGTCCCTGCAAACAGGATCTTAGATAAGATGGACCTTCACCATGACTGCTGTGGTCATTGCAATTAATAACAGAATTGATCTGGATAATACTAATGAGTTTAACAATGTGGGGTCATTACTGTAGTCCCAGAAGACGTTTGAAGGCTGTGTGTGTAGCAGGAAATCCAAGAGGCTCAGGCTGAAATGCTCACAGAGACCTGCTTGTGCTGTTAAATTGTGAGGACTGTGCCTGCATCTGGACAGCACTGTTTGGATCTGGACTAGCCAGTACTTCTGCAGACAGTGCTCAGGCATATTCACAGAATAGGGAAGGAATTACAGAAATAATACAGGAGACACTACCAAAAGTCAGAGGAGGTGTGATAGCTTTTTAGGAGTGAGAGATGTGAGTGGTGCAGTACTGGCTGGTCTTAACTGTCAGATATTTCTGGCACATAGTATTAATTTCTCTAGATAGAGCCTAAAAGGTTCTTTGTTTCTCTCCCTTGTTGTGCTTTACTGTATGGCTAGGAAGGGCTCTATTTGTGTTTGCAGTTTCTAGTATGTGGTGGCAGATGTGCCATTAAATGTCAGCAGGAACTAAGAAACTTCAGGCCACTTAGGCTAATGAAGCAGAAAACCCAGTCTGTGATATTAACATACATTATTTAATAAGAAGTTGTAAATGAACTTCAGTATAAATATAAAAAGTGTAATTCCTCAATAAATGCACAGTAGTGCACAACAGGTAAAATTAGCAAGATCTTGCAACTTGAGAAAAAGCTTTGCTTTCAGCTTTAATGTAATTTATGCACAGACTTAATTAACAGGGAAAACCTACAGGAATGCCTTTACAAAGCTCCACTGAAAATGAAGACATGATTTCTTTCAAAAAAAAATAGTGCATGTTTTCTTAGGTCATGTCCTCTTATTTGATGATATTTTTGATACAAACCATTATTTTAATGCTTGGTCACCTGTGCTCTCTTTGCAGATATTATAAACACTTCCTACAACTACACTGATATTTACTCTACTTATCAAGAAAGTAATAGAAGTAAAGCTTCACCAGCTCCCAGGATCACTGACATGAGGCACAGAATGCCAGTGACAAATCTGAGCAGCTCTGCACATTACTCAGCCCACTCCACTCAGGCTGGATCACACACAGCAACAGGGGGAAGAACTTTTGGAAGGGACCTGCTTGGTTCAACATATCGCCCTTCAACAACTGTCACAAAGGATGAAAGGATTGTAACAGACCACAAAGAACTAAGAACATTTACTCCAGACTACAGTAGCTGGAGAAGCACTGAAATGCAGCAAAAGAGGATTCCAGAAAGGAAGAAAACAGAAGTTACAACTTCATCCACAGTATCTTTTTCAAAAGAATCAGCACATGCTGAAAGATCAGACAAGGACCACAAGCCTGATGCTGAAAGAAGTAAACCAGGCTTCACTAGATTTCCAGCTTATGAGCTGATTACCAATGCAAAACCATCTAAATATGAAGAAACTATAATTGAAACTCGGACCACACTAAAAGACAAAAGAGGAGGCAGCAAACCAACTGATGAGAAGCCATCTCTGCTGAAAGAAAAAGATAAGCTGGAGAAACAAACTAAGGATGAGAAAACTGATCAGAAATCTTTTGTAGAAGAAACTGTCGATTTTGGGAGGAAGACTGAGCAGAAAAAATATATCCATGAGGAATTTAGCCAGAAGATAACAGGGAGTGATATTTCTGCTTCAAGAACTTTGAAAAGTGATGCAACCAAAAAAGATGCAACTATGACCTCGGAATCAAGAAGCAAAGATGTCATTGAGATACCAATCACTATTGAAAGGCCTGTTCCTGACAAAGGGCCCCAGAGAAATAAAGAAATAAGGGTACAAGGTGTTAAAACTTCCATAGGAAGAGAAACAGATGAACACATAACTCAGTCTGCTGAAACTCACCAAGTGAGGATTTCAGAAGCAGAGTCCAGTCTGGAAAGTCAAGAGCAAATTAGGGATGGGACCCCTAAAATGGGAGCTCTGCCAACTGAAAGCATAGCAGAGAATATCGTTGCTGACATTCTTAAAAGTTTCACACACTCTTCTAGTTCACAGATGTCAACAGACACCAAAGTGACCCATTTTGATAAAAAAGAACAAGAAGATGAAGGGAAAATAAAGACTGAGTTCACAGTGCAGTCTCAAGTTCAAGAAGACATAGCTATTTCTGATGAAGGTGACTTAGGACATCTATCAAACCAAGATGTTAGAAAAGTGATTCGAGAGGGCATGGAGGGAACTCCTTCCAAAGAGGAGATAGAAGATATTGTCCATCACGGCCTGAAAGGAAGCGAGAGCGGAAAGAACGTGTCTGTGAATGTGGAGATTGTAGAGGAGCCACTGGATTACACCACTGATGAAAGGACTGATTTTTCAACACCTTTCCAAGTAGAAGAAGTGGAGGATTCATTCCCTGAGAGGGAGAGGCGTTATGGTGAAGAGGAACAAAACATCACCTTCACGTATGAAGATGTCAAAAAGAAGAAACCGCGCCATGAGAGCTTCACGCGCGTGGAAGAAGTAACCGAGGAAGATGACTCACCTATTGAACAGAAATATTTTGTATCTGTTCCTGATGAGCACCCTGTTATTAATGAAAAAGATGATGACTCAGTATATGGGCAAATTCATATTGAAGAAGAATCAACTATTAAATATTCTTGGCAAGATGAATTTTTGCAAGGCACACAAAGTAAGAGAGAGGAAGGTGCGAGGTCTCCAGAAGAAACCTACAAAGTGGTGGGGGAGGAAGCAAGTGCCCATATTTTAAAAGAGCATCCTGAAGGTGAAAGATCCCATGTTGAATCCATTGTTATTGAAAAAGAAATTAAAATTCCCCATGAATTTCAGACTTCAATAAAAGGGCTTTTATCCAAGGAAACGAAGGACCCTAAACATCAGTTGAAGGAAGCTTTAGAGCAGTTGGAGGGCAGTCTTCCAGAAAGTGTGAAAGAGGAGCTCTCTGCATTAACAAAAGACAACAAAGTGGATGCTAGTAACTTGGCATTTGATATCAGAAAAGTTGATCAGAAGGAGGAGGGGGGCTCAGTCACCATTGTCGCTGAAGTCAATCTCTCCCAGACCCTTAATACTGATGAATTTGATGTAAATCAGCTTGGTGAAGTAATCACAAGCGAGAAGGAGAAGACAACAATACACTCCCTGAAGGAAGAGAGCTCGGATAGGAGCAGTGTAGAAGTTTCTTCCCACAGTGACAAATACAGTCCTTTTGCTGACCAAGAGATCTACAGCTCCTCCACGACCAGGCGGACTGGTGGCACTGGCTATCACACCACTGAAAGGGTTGTTTATGACGGTTCGGTTTTGGAAGCTGCAGATTATGGAGAGGCCTCTCACTCATCAGACTCAGCTGATGAGACCAAGTCCCAGAGGAGTGTCAGGGTTGGCCCAGCAGAAGTCCAGAGGTTTGAGCAGGTCCTGTATGAAGGGCCTGGTTCTGAAACGCTGGAGCTCAGTGCTACAGAAGATGTTGTTCAGAGAGAGGGGCTGTCGGAATTCAGCCAGTCTGTGAAGCACTTTAAACTGGGCCCCAAGGAAATCCAAACCACAGAACAAGTAATTTTTACAGGCCCCATTACTACAGTTGTAGAAGAGATGGATTCTGGAAATCTTTCTCAGAAGGTCTCAACAGACTTCAGCAGGACCACAAGACGTGTCACAGTAGGATCAAGGCAAGTGACTGAAGAAGTCTCTTTTGAGGGGTCGGGTTCAGACTCTCTGGCACTCAATAGCTCTGATGGCCTTTCCCAGGCTGAAGGAGCTGTGGATGTCAGCAGATCTATGAGGCACTTCAGGCTGGGCCCAAAAGAGGTTCACACTGAGCACGTTATCTTTGAAGGACCCATCTCTGGTAAAGTGGAGGTCAGCAGCACGAGGGACTTCTCACAGGCAGAAAGTTCAATCAGACAAATCCAGATGGGTCCCCAGGGATTTATGACAGCTGAAGAGATCATCTACCAGGGGCCTGCCTCCGAGCACACAGAAATCACTGAACTGGAAGACCAGACCCTTTCAGGAGGCTCAAGAGCCTTCAGGCATGTTAAAATAAGTCCTGCAGGAACTCATGCTGAGGAAATAATCTTCTCAGGACCCATTGCTGGAGTGGTGGAAGATCTTTCACAAATAGCAGAGTCATCTGAGAGCAGCAGCTCTGTGAAGCATATTAAAGTAGGCTCCAGGGAAACAGCTTACACTTTCCAAATGGATGTTTCCAATCTGGGTGGAACATCTGCAGTGAAGAGTGGAGAACAGCAAGGGGCGACGCTGGTGTCCGGCAAGCGAGAGCCTTCTGCTGGTCAGCCACAGGTCATCGTTGAAAGCAACCAGCTTGCAGGAAATGAAAGCACAAGAAGTGGCTACGTTCTCTCCAGTTTTTCCCAAGATCAGGGTGAAAAGGTGGTGGAACAGTCATTTTTTGATCAAACTGTGCAGATGCAAAGAACGGTCGGCCAAAGGTCAGATACTTCTGAAGAGAAGAAAGTCGCTTTTGTCTACCTGGACCATGAGGAGGAAGAGGATGAGAATGATAATGATGGACAGTGGTTCTGAAAAGACTCTCTGATGAAGCCTACATAGCAGTTTGTTTATACGTATTTTATATTATCCTTTTTTTTTTAAAGAGAAAAAAAGGGATGGGGAAACCCTCAAACTATTTAGATTATTAATGCTGGACTGAGAAGTCTTGAATTTAAGCCTCTATTCAGCACATTTTATTTTATTAGAAATTTTATTTTTGGGAGAGATCGTGCTATTAATATTTTTCCTCAGAGTTCTGTGCCTGATATTTTCAGATTTTTCCACCCCTAGAATCAGGAAATTGCTACTGGGGAATTCAAAGGATTCTATTTTTTTGTTTGTTTTATAGCACATCAGCTATTAAATGTGTGCTTGGATAGGACTTTTCAAATGATTTTTTTTTCCTTAATACTGTATTGTACTTGGTTACTACAACATTACTATGCAATTCTATTGAATCTCAAGCTACTAACCACAAATTTAACAGAATATGAGACTAATGAGTGGTAGTAGCTGATTTTCAGTTCCATTTCTGTGTGCTTATATGCAATACCTAATGCATACATTATAAGAGACAGTTATTACAGCTATAAAATTAAATATGATCCTGTAGGATCAAACTAAGCATAGCAAGAATTGACAAAAATGACATTATTTTTATAGCTTGAATGCAGTGCAAAAAAAGAAAGAGTTAACACTGAGGTAAGAATTTCTCACGGTATTCCAGGTGAGAAATAGTGAATTTTATGGTTAGACAGTAGTATATTTAATAGCTCTATAATGAAAACAAATTTAAAAACTAGACTGGATAGTGTTCCCACTGAGGTAAGGAGAACTCCTTACAGATTTAGTGGCTGTGTACATTAGTAACCTCAACTTACTTTGCAGTTATGGGTTACCTGATAGTAGGTATTGCTAAAGGCAAGTGTGAAAAGTCAAACATGATTACATAGTGCCTAATTTCCTAACACAGTGAAATTAGCTGATATGTGTCCTCTTAGAAGGAAACTTTTACAAATGACATTGATGACGCTTAGGATCATTGTGTGTCAGCTCATTCCCAGATAATCCTTTGTTTACAAACAAGATGTCCTTTTCAAACTCCCCCTGCAAACCCAACCTGAGATTTGAATTTTTCTTCCTTTTTTTTTTCCTTTGAATGTAATGTGTGCCTCAGGCCAAAGTTGCCTTCTACTTAAATTGTTTGCAAATAAGCTAATTTCACTTGGATTGCACATTGGTTGAATGAAGGACATAATTTCACTTTATAATTCAGTGACTTCCTAAGTTCAGCTTGGAAGCCAGCACAGCACCACTGGCTGGCCTGACCTGGGCAGTGCTGGCAATAACAAAAACAGCAGCCAAAATCTTGTCACTGGGGTAAGAAATACCATACTGGACACGTATGGAAGTAACAAATAGAAGTGAGAAGCTGCTGTTTCTGCACACACACACTCACAAACACAAGCACACACTCGCTCACTGTGCCCACCTCTGCAGAGCAGACACACACCTGGCTCCGGGTGGCTGAGCAGCGCCAGCCCGGCCGGTGCTGACTCCCAGATTTTTTTCCTGTGGTTATGTAAGCCTAGTTTTGTGTGTGCTGATCCATCTTAGAATCCAGTTAGACTATCTTAGTCTGGCATGACTAGTCACTTTTCAAATTCCTTACTATTAACAGAAGTAGATTTCTCAAAGCTGACTGCTGCTTTATACTATGAATGTAAATGCAAAGCTGAGAAGCTCCGTGCTGACTGACATATCCTGCTCTCAGATATAGGACAGTTTAATCCATGTGTGCCTTAGTTTTACTAAGTTTGAAACTGTACAAAGCTATTCATGTTCCAAAGATTAACTCATGAGGTTTGTCTGCACTGCAAAATTTTCTCAATGTTTTCCTCATTTTGTCTGGAATCATTTGTTGAAATTGGAAGTCCCACCAACAGCTGGAAAATGAACAGGAAACTGAGTTGTTTAGAAGCACTAAAGGCATGTAATCTAAGCTTATTTATACTGTTCACTGTGTTCTAGATAATATTTTTTTTTGAAAATTATTCCTATATGCTCAGAAAAGAGCTTGTGCTTCCATTTATAAATAGGATGTTAATTATTGTAATACTTCTAATCTCATCCTATACTTTTGTTTCCTTAGTTGACTGTATGATTTTAAAGGTGGCAACATCTCTGTGTTTAATAATCATGAATAAGCCAGAATTTTCCAGCTAGATGCCATACTGTCAGTAATCAGATTCTGTACTTCAAGTATCAACTGCATGAAGGAAGAAGTCAGGTCTGTAGTAAGCAACAGAGGTAAAAATAATGAGGTAAGTTTTCTTGGAATTTTATTCAAGACTTACCATTCTCTGTAAAGCAGATACAAGAATATCTGCAGAAAATATATTTAGCAACCAACAAGAAGCTACTTACAATGCCAAGCCCATTTACTGGTACATCATGGAATCTCTCACAGATTCAGGTGCTCCTTAGGAACAGTGATGCTAAAACTGTTCTGTTTGTCTTCACCTGCTGGGAGGATTATAAGGTAAGGTGAGGGAATAAACCAGTGAGGAGCAAGTGACTCATAAAATGTAGGTGCCCTTAGCATTGAAGGATTTAAAAAAATTAAAAATCTGTGTTGCTTCCTCTGAGGCAACAACAGCTCTTCAGAAATTCCTTTGCACATCACTGTCAGATGCAGTAGGTTATGCCAAGATACATTTCTGTTTTGATAGTCTGGAGGAAAAATTTGTTCAGTGAACTTTATTTAAGAGCAGGATTTTAATCAATTATTGGGAAGCTGGGTTATTGTAGAGTGCTGGAAATGTGCATTAGCATGACTTTTAAAAGATTTTAACATTTTAGGCACTGTTCCTTTGCATGAAAAAAGGCTGTGCAAACAAAGTTGCCTCACATATAAAAATTCAAGTTTTAAAAAGGTTTTAATATAAGCAACCTATTTTCCACTTAGTTCTTATTAACCTGAGACATTTAGACATAATGGTAACTTTTGGATGATTCTACCTTCAGACAACAGAGTGTATTTAGGTGGGCAGTCACATCCAGCACGCCTCGTGCAGAACTGGGGCTGTAGGTCCATGAATTACTAATGAGAGCAAACATAACCTACTCCCTGGTGTACTAACTCACCCAAGGTGATCACTTTCTGCATGAGAATTATATCCTGTGGCTGAGCAGATTGGTGACACACCCTCAGTCAGCATGCACTTCTGAAGCTTACTCATATTATGCTTTTTATTAAATAGAAATAAAAACTTTTCCGCTGAGTTTGGATTAAACAAAACGCTTTTCAAATATAATAATTTTTTTGGGGAGGGTAAAAACTATGTTATTTCTATGCTGATATAGATCAGAAGTGGGGCACTGTTTTTTCAAATGTGTAAACCACTGGTCTAAGAAGCAAATAGAGCATAGAAGATAAAGAAGGATGTGTGAGATAGCAAGAGCTCTGTGCTGCTGATGTTTGTGAACAGCAGGTGTTTCAAAAGACGGTCAGAATGTTGAACCTGGGTTTGTTGATGTCAGCTGTGTGAAACTTTGCAGGCAGCTTGTGTTCTGGTCATTTGCAATGAAACTGCGTTTTTTGTGGTGGTATAAGCTTTGTGATTTTACACTTTTTCACTCTTGAGTATTAAACAATGAAAATCAATGCAGATGTTTCTTCCTGTCTGATGTTTTTAAGGCTGCACTGTCCAAGACAAAGGACTTCATGTCTGTAAATACCTTGCTCTCAGGCTGGGCTAATTTTGGAAGATGAAAAAGAATGAACCTAATTCTTCATTACAGCAAAGATTCACCTCTTTCAGGCTGATAATAGAAATGATGACAGAGCGTGGCATATTCCTTATTCCAACTGCACACAGCACGTGGGGACCAGCAGTGCTTGTGGAGTGCCAGAGGTAGTGGGGGAGGCAGAGTATAAAGCAACACAGTGGAATTCCCTGAGATTTCAGCATCATAATTGTCCTTGGAGCCTGGCACTTGACCAAGGAAAGTCTTAACTTTTACCCTTTTCTAGTAAAGAAAACTGGTTTACACCCATTTAAATCTTTAATGGAAAATAATTTTATATATATATATATATATACATACACACACACACACATATATTTAAATGGTATCCCTCAGTTTACTGCAAACTTCCTTTTTCTCTTTAACCATGCAATTGATTTGTAATGAAAATATCACTCATACCTTCAACTCAGTTTTCTCTTAATGAAAGAAATGAGTCAGAATGAGAGTTTATGTGAAAGAGTGAGACTTTCTGAAGAGATCCTCCATTTTTAATACACTGAGTAAAAAGCACACATTCTCCATATATTGCAAAACAGGGAAGAAAGTATCTGAAAGTACTGTCTAAATCACAGCATAGTCTGAAGATGGTTAAGTGATCAGCAAAATAGTTTCCACTGGAAATGGCCTCTGTCAGAAAAAGTATTTTTTAAGGCTCTATTAAGTAAATCAGTATTGCTGTTAAAACTCTCAGTGGTGAAGATCTGATTTCTCTGAAACTTGATGTGTTTCTCTGAGCAGTCAGGAATGGCACTCAAAATGGGATGGTTTTCAATACATCAAAATTTCAGTTTCCTAGTTTTGACAACTTGTCAGTTGTGATAACTTTTTCAAGATGCACTGAAATTATGGGGATGTCTCAATATTCTAAAAAGGAGAGTTTAAAATTAAATGGAAATAAAAGATGTTTGTTCATACTCCAAATTTAAATAGTTTAAAAGGTAAAACTCTTTTTCCTGATCTATCTCTGCAACCAACAAAATAACAAGCAACCTGCCTAATGAGCAATTTTTTCTTCAGCTAGGAAAAACTCTAGGTTTTGAAAGATGTTATTTCCAGCTATTGGGTTATCCCAAACCACTGGTATTGGTTTTGATTTCCATTTCCAAATCATAACGTGAGGTTGGTGTGGCAGGAATTTACTGCTGAAATCAAACCTGCTTGGTAAAGTTTTTCTAGGTGAAATAGTTAAGAAATGCTGAACCCTAATACCAGGTAGAATTTGCTTCACATTTTATAAACCTGATAGGAAAAGCAATACAGTGTAACCAAAATGATTCTGACATGCTGAAATTTCTATTTTCCTCTTCCTTATATTTGTCATGATGTGATTTGGGTCAGGAGTTAGAGGGGGACTCATGGTGGGTTGATGTTTCAGTGTATTGGTCTGTGTTATTTGACCTCTGCCTTGTCAGCCTTTTTGTGGGAGGTACAGGCTGTTGGTTACTTTCAGCTCAAGGTTCTTTGCCACTTTAGTTTTCTAGAATGTGCCTGTAAGAGACACAACTACTTCATACAAATTTTTAAAAAGACAACTTGTGTGCATAATTGGAAACTGCTGCTTCAGACTGGCTGAATTTTCTCCTAATTTTGGCTTTACTTTCACTTAATGCCATTGCTTCATCCTGTGAAAACACAGAGATGCTCTATGACCACCTCTGCCACAATTTGCTGTTATCACTTCAGCAGAGGAATTAACCAAGAAGATCAGTGATGGCAATGGTGGCACAAATCAAATCTCTTCAGGCAGTGGCTGCTAAATCAGTGACACATCTGACATTTAGTGGAGGAAAAAGCCTGAGGAGTGAGTGAGCAATCCGAGCTGCTGCCTGGGGAACTTTCCAACAGTTTGACTCATCTGTCTTTTCCATCAGGCATTTGTGTGACTCCCTGTGCCTAAATATCTCTGAGAAGTGCAAAGGAATAGAGATTCTAACAGGATGCAAGAAGA
Organism: Serinus canaria; assembly: GCF_022539315.1. Taxonomy (NCBI): domain Eukaryota; kingdom Metazoa; phylum Chordata; class Aves; order Passeriformes; family Fringillidae; genus Serinus; species Serinus canaria. The sequence continues at coordinate 3,872,807 of NC_066324.1, read as the reverse complement.
TGCTAAGCCAAGAAGGGATCTAATTAAAACCTTGCTCTGAATATGTCAGTGGTTTCTCATGTTGCTGTCAGTCCTTTTTTGTTGTGGGTGCCAAATGAGATTTGGCAGTGAAGGAAATACAATGTACAATTCTATGATACAGATTTCTTAGACTCTCACTGAAGTAAACTGAGAGAGAAAATTCAAATATATGTATTTCCCACTAGTATATACAGAAGAAAAGTAGTGTTACTCTGAGTAACACAGCCCTGTAATTGTACAGCAATGCCTTGACATCAGTCTTTGCTAAACATCTTTGTCTTTGCTAAACATCTTTTCTTTGAAGAGGGGAAGGGTTAAAGTTCAGAATTCCTATAACCTAAGAACTGCCAATATTATAAAGATGCTTTAATGCTAGGTAAGCTGCACCTTTGCAGAATTTATTTATTCCATAAGATCCCATCTCACTGCGTGGTAAATAATTTGGTGGCTTGGATAGCTGGCAGTCTATTCTGTCCTTGTGTGAGACAGTAATTACATATAATGTACAGGATTAGCAGGTATTTTTTCAGTATTATGGGTATTGAATAATTTTTCTTAAGCCTTAATAAAATCACTCTATGCAGATTATTAGACAATTTATATACTGGGAGGGAAAAAAAGAAAAACTTGCAAAAGAGGGCTAGGTAAACTTGCCACATTTTGGAGCCACTCTCCAAACTGAGCCCTGGGCACCCCTGGCAGTGTTTCAGAGCAGGATTTTGGAGCTGGGCACTGCCTGAAGCTCTGCTCAGGCCCCAGGGTGAGCTCCCAGTTTGCTTTTTACACTGGAGAGCCAGAGAGCTTGGCGTGCTCACACCTACATCTGGAAAAGCTTCCATTGAAATGGTTTCCAAAGAGCTCTGCTGGAAGCTACCCCAGCAGCTGCTGGTACAAAGCAGAATGGGCTGTTAGAGCAGCCACAAAAGCAGCCCATGCTGAGAGACCAGCCTCACTGTTTGAGTCCTGAATTGGGCAACTTTTGGGGCGTGGACTCGGCTTTGCAAGTTGTGTCTCTTTGTTAGATGCTGCTGCTCAGCATCAGATGTTGCAGAATTCTCATTGAAAAAAATCTCTCTAAAAACTGGTCAGTTTAATAAATCTTTCAGTTAGACTAGTAACAGCACATTATTGTGTAGGATAGTAGAATGTTCCTGCAGAAGGAAAAGACCAGCTGCTGAGGAATGCAATGGGGAAAAAAATTAAATTATTACACTGCTTTGTATTTTAAAAAATTAGGCGAGCTATAACGTCTGGTAGAGTGCTATAGATGCTTTTATTTTGAAGAGAAAGACTGCACATCCATAAAATCCATCAAGCTATTTTAATATTTGCAACAAGTGATTGCTACTTTGTACACTGAATTTACCAAAGAGGGGAAGGCTGGCAGGATAATTACTTTCTTTTAAAGAGAGAACATTACCAAAATATAAAACATGGTGTTAATTCTTTAAAGGGAAATGTAACACCACCCAGTTTTCCTTTAATAACTGTCTCTCTTGTGCTGTGGTTCAACCAAGATGAAATAGCATGACAATAAGTTACTTGTATTCTAAAATCTGCATTGGAGATCTGCTGTTTATTCTTTGTGACCCCAAATGTGGCTTTGCTTCCTTGTGGGTGAAAATAGATTCACCTGATCCGAAGCCTGGCAATTCACTTTAAGTGTACATTAATACTAGGGTGAAAAAAAGGCAGTAAAACTGTGCTGGCATTCCTGACTGCATCTAGTTCTCTGTCAGAACAAAGCCATAAGGTTCTGTAGTGAATATATCAGCTTTCTCTTTTTCTGTAAATTTAGGAAGGATGTGCTTGTTATTAGAATCAATCCACTGAGTTGTTAAATTTAAGGACAATTTTACATGTAAAGCAGTTGCTGGCAGTCCAATCAATATATTGATGACTTACTGATGCCTCCTATCCTGACACAAAACCTTTATGCTTGGGGAAAAAGGCAAAGCATGTTCCTGAGCAGTTGTTTTAATATAGGGTATGACTAGTAAAGAATGCCTCATACTTGGGCCCTGGTCTCATGTCATTAAAATAAATAAGTGGGACATTAACTTGATACAGGAGATGATCAAACACATCATCAGGGAACCCAGCACCACCTCCCTTCTAGGACTTGAACAAGATTGCAAAGATTGTTTTTGGAAAGCAAGCAGAGACATCCCCTCTCCTTTTGTCTTGAAACAGAGCAAATATTTTGTCATATCACAAATAAAGCCCTTGCTGCTGGCAAGAGGGCAGGGGAGGAACTTCCCAAAATCTGAGCTGTGCTGTGAGCCACCAGGCAAATTCATGGAACCACAGAGCCATGGAAGAGGCTGAGTTGGAAGGGAAATTCCCAGGAGTGTAGGAGGCTCTGGCAGAGGGGCCCTGTCACCTGAGGAGAGTGCCCTCAGTGCTCTGCCAACAGCTCTCCTGCATCAAGGACACCAGAAGGGGACAAACACAGCTCCTTCAGCTCCTACAGGTACAGCACGAGGGGCAGTGTGAGCTCAGGGTGACACAGGGAATGGCTAAACTCTGTTCAAGCCATGGCTGCATCCCAGTGGATGGACACCTTCCCTGCTGCCCCAGCCCTGGGCACTGAGGCTCTGCTGGTGGCCACCATGCCCTGACTCACAGCAGTGTCCCCCAGGAGAGGAGCAGCTGCCTCCCACCAGGCAGAGCCTTCCCAAGTGCTGATGGAATAGGAAATAAGCTGCAAGCAGGTTAAGATCAGATGGCAGAGCTGAAAAGTGTAACTTTTTCCATGAGTTATGGCTTGCAGATGCCAGCATTGGATCCTCCAGCAGAGTCAGCAGCAGCTACAAATATGGGATTTATCCTCAGTGCCTGCTTTTGCACTTCCCTGCTTCTGTGGCTGCCTGGGATGAGCCAAGTTCCTGTTACTGAGATGAAGGACCCTGGCTCATTACAGAGGCAGCCAGAGTAAGATGTGCCAGGGTATAAAATGCCTATCTGAAAAGCATCTTTAGAGCACTGCCAGCTCTCCAGCTAATGGTTGTACCTGCTTGGGTTTCATGTGTGCTCTATTTGTGTGCCCTTGCAGCCACTCCCTTGCTCCCTGGTGTCCCTCTGTCCTGGCTCCCTGCATGGAGCCAGCCTCATTCCCTTCTTTCAGCAGCACAGTTGCTTTTTGTGAGAGAAACAGCGACCAAAACACTTAAGGGGTGGTCAGAGAGCAGAGGGAAAAATGCCAACCCTTACTTCAGCTCTTTAGCTTCAATTTTTGTTGTGAAAGAAACTGAAAATAAATCTTACTTATTACAGAATCCAGGTCTTCCCTGCATCTTAAATGAGTTAAGTCAGGTCATGAGTACCTCAATGAGATGTGCAGGACAACATCAGGTGTTGGTACCTCAATTTCTTCATTTTAACTCAGGAAGCATTATGGAAAAGCCACAAAACCAAGAAAATAACCAACCAAAAAAAAAATTAAATCAACAAAACCCCCTAAAAGTTTGCTTTCTGTGATTTAACTTGGACAGGTAATAGTTTCTTGCATTTCTCAACTTGCTTTTGAAAACTGCCTCATCCTGTGTGAAAACTGTGTGAATAGAGTGAGGAGCTTGCCATTGTCTTCTGAGTTGCAGTTTGGGACTGTCATTATTATCCTTAAATCCAAATGTATTCACCAGAGTTTTTGTCTCTCAATTTTCTGTGCTAATATTTGCAAAATACAGAATGTGGAAGAATTTAACTAAAGTTTTTGTTAGGAACAAGAGAAGCAAACTGGGACTGACAAAGCAAATGTCTCATTGTGAAAATTTTCTGTGGAAGGGCTTTCTCAGATTCTGTGTGAGGAAGAAGAACAAATTATTACCAAAGTTTTTCCTTTTCTTTCTATTTTCTTTCTTGCTGCTCATGGTAAGCTGAGTAGAACATAGTGTTTTATAGAAAAACTGTAGCAAAAAAATAGATAGAGCTAGCTAGTTCAATTATTGAATGATATAAAAAAAATCTATTAAGAATTAACTAAATATCAAGTAGTAATCTTTAATGCTAAAAATGCTTTTTTTCTCAGATACATTTTTAAACAAACCTATTGTAAAAAAATTAATTTCAATAATCTGTTTTCTAATTTTACTTTGGATTGTTTGAATTTTATTTTAATTTAATTGAATTGCTAATTCAAGTGTTGTTTACAGGCAGCTTTGCTAGGAATCTGAGTGAAATAGAATGTAGCTCTTCATAACAGTGAAAAAATGGGCAATTTGCTGTTCTTCAGTATAAATTGTATAAATTACCTATTGCAAAGGGAAAAAGTCCAGAGGCTTAGCTTTTAATAATAAATCTATAAATAAACATGATGAGCAAGTTAAAAAATATTTGAGAACTTCTGAATATTTAATTATTTCATTAGATCAAGGTGATAATGCTGAATTTTTTATTTCTACTTGAACGTTTTTGTCATGCTGCTTTAAAATGACCTTAGGATGACAAAACACAGAGCAACTGATTTTATTTCTGTTTAGTTTAACAAAATTAAATAATTTGTGGATTTACCTCTGATATCCTATTCTTCTGACTGAAAATGAAGGTGAGAAACATTTCACTTCATCCTGTTCAAAAGCAAGCCATGGGATGGTTACTGCTTTCTGTGTTATGTTACAGGAGCATTAAATTCTGTTCTTGGTAAGTGCCCCCAGATCCTGAGTCCTGTTTAGAGCATGAGCTCACCTTGCAAGCCTTGGCATTTGGGCCAGCCTGTAACTGGTACCTCAGGGGCAGCTCTTTCACCCTTCCCTGTAATCCCTGCTCAGCACCTGGTGAAGTGCAGGAGCTCTGTCCCTCATCTCAGGGAGGTGCTGGGCAGGTGGGAGGAACTCCTGCAGCTCCTGAGAGCTCTCTGAGTGCTGCAGGGAGGGGTCAGTCCCTGCTCAGCACTCTGTGACATTTGGACATACAAATACATACATCAGAAGTGCCTTTCTCATTTGTTCTACTCAGGCACAAGCTATTTTAGGCTGACATTTTCCAACCAGGCCTGAGGGAGTTAGATGTCTGAATTAAATCCAGTTTGACTGATTTGGACATTGAACATCTCTGAACTGAAATCCTGCTGACAGGCAGAGAGGCTGTGCTAAAACAACATCATTAGCTCTTCAGTTATATAGAAATGTACATCTTGATCTCTTTTTTTTTTCAGCAAAGTGGACAAATAATTGAATCATGAGTGCAAGTACAGGAATTGAACCTTGGAATAATATTTTTTTAAGTGAACATGCAAGATGTACATGCACTGAAAGTGAAGCTGCCACAGAGTTAAAACCCTTCAGCTGTTTTAATGTGGAGATGATAGAAGTACTTCCTATGAAAACATCATACTCTTGTCAATTTAAATATGTGTATTTTATTGAGTGACAAGCAAGTAATTCATTGCAGCTGTTTCTCTCATGAAAAAGCATCTTTTTAGATTGTCATATCAAAAACTGTAATACCCTAATTTATACAACAGTTTTTAAGCAAAGTGCTGATGTGTTTAGCACAGCATAAGGGATGATACAAATTGGGAAAGTTTGCAGCAAATAGAACTGAATCCAAAATGAGTGTGCCCATGGGACAAATCTCCTGTGGAAATTCAGCCTTGACCTGGGACAGTGAGAACCTGGGGAAGAACAGCAGAGTTAGAGAACTCTCTCTCCTTGTGCAGACTGTGTGCAAATGCTCTTTAAAGAACACAGTCTGGAAGTGGCTCAAGCACTGAAAAGCAAAGAGGCAAACAATTCCTAACAAGGCTGCCTGTGTGCAGCTCTGCTGCTGGTATCACCCTCAGAAGGTTTACACTGAAGTGCTCTTTGCCTCACAAGCTCTACTTCAGATTAATATCATTTATGGGAAGAGCTGTAAACAAAAGGGAAATGCCTTGAATGCTTTTCAGTGCTGGGGAGAAATGTTATTATAGAGCTCTGACACCAGCTGCCACCCTGGGAAGGCCAGTCTGCCTCAGGTTATCATTCTGCCACCCAGCACAGTAGAAAATAACAACAAAACTGCAATCCATAGACTTCCCCTCTCCAAACTGATTGTGCAGAGTTGAAATGAAAAAAAAAGACAAAAAAACAAACCAAAACCACCAAAATGTGTCTGTCCTAGCTGTTTCTGCAGTCATCTAAACCAGTGTGAGCAGTTACCCAGTACAGCCTGCAAACCTTGGAACTGGGAGGAAATGTCCTTATTCTAAAGGCTTTGGGGAGATGATTGTTTGTGGTCTGGGTGGCTTTGGAGTGTCAGGAAGTCTAATATAAATAGTCACAACATGAGAACCTTGATCTGTGGCCTCAGAATGGACATTTGTGCCCTTCTTTGAAATGAACTGAAATTGAGGGTGGGTGAAGTTGCCAACATATTCTGCCTTAAATGTGCTCTATCAATTTGCCTTCAGTGCAATTCACTTTCAATTTCTAAAGCCTTGAATGTTCTGAGGGCAGGTTTACCTGTGTGATCCCCCCTCATCAGCAATGTTACAAAACTCAGGACATTTCTTTATTATCATCTACAACTGACTGTCTTTTGAAAGTGATGATAAAAGTCTTTGCAAAACTTCTCACCTCTGGAAATGATATTTCAAAATATTCTTATTTTATTAATGTTCTTCCTTCAATTAGCCCAAGAACAGAAGGATGATCTGTTTGGCAGAATCTTCTGGCTGCAGAAGAGCAGTGGCTTTTCTTACCCTTTTAAGGAAGTTCTCCCTGTGGTCTCCAAGACGTGTAAATAGCTCCAGGAAATTAAAGCACTTGAGATTTTGAAGTGGACAATTTACTTGTGCAGTTGCAGTTTGCTGGGAAAAGAGCTGCTTAGTAATCTGTAGCTGGAATTTCTGTGGTGTTGCAGTCATCAGTGCTGTTCACCTTATCAGCTGCTCTGGTGAGTTTGGCTGTGGCTTGTTTGCCATTGTCCAGTGTTCCTCACTGTCGACCCACTGGAGATTCAGTACAGCTGTACAGAGCCAGCTTGAATCCAGAGCTGCAAACTTGCTGAAATGCAACAGAAGTTGAAGGATTGTCATGCTACCTAATGAAGGGACACCCACAATTAAAAAAAAAAAAAAACAACCCAACCTTGTAGGAAAGCTCTAGTCTGTGATGAAAGAGTAGGTGTGAAAAAAGAGGACAAAGATGTTCAGTTCACCATGAGCTTGGGGCTGAATCACGCCTGTAGTATCCTGGCAAAATCAAAGCTCTTCTCCCTGCCACAATGCTCAGCTAAAACTGAGAAATTTTTTGTTTGTAAATTGTTGCTGTGTTTCTTCTGAAGTTTTCGAAGAAAGACAGCAAAGGTAATCATCTAACTACTAAGTCAAAATAAGGAGGCAAACACAGAGAAGCACAAGGGAAATCAAATGGTTTATGGCTTAAATACTGATAGTATTCATGTAAACTTAGATATGGGAGTAGGTTTGCTTTTCTGATTAGTACATATTTCTATTTCTGTAATTTCACTAGACTTTATATCTAAGCCTTTTGAAGATAACTTATCTCTTCACTGAGTGATGGGAAAGAGGAAAAGTCCAAGGGATCTGAAAACAGTGGGGAACATTGCTAAGTGTCAGGAATGAAATGAGAAGTTTATGTCTATGACTATTACATGGGTTGGGAAAGTCAAATACTGCTGGAAAGGGATTTTATTTCCCTTTCATTTGTTTTCGTTTTATAAACTTGCCATCTACAAGTTTTTTATGGCCTTCCTGTCTCTGATCAATTGAAACAGCCTTTTAAAATATGCATAAAACTACTTTGCTTGCAGTGCTTTTATACACCAATGAAATACTGAGCATAAATCATGGAGTGGAAATGTTATTTTCTCCCCACACATTGCATTTAACTGATCTGCTTGCCCTGGCTACCTGGTGCAGGTAGGGAGATTAAAGAATAGGGGCCTACCTTCATTTTTGAGTCACCTTCTGTCTGCAGCAAATATATTAGAAATATTTTTAAATCATTTACTCAGTTCTGCAAGAGCCCTCTTCTATCTTGGCTCTTCCTTGATACCCGTTTCTAAACACAAGCTTGGATTTTTCCTTGCTCTAACATTCACTGGAGTTTGCTCTCACTGAACTTTCCAAGATGAGAATCTGTACAACCCCTTGGATATTTCATATTGTTGCACTTGGAGCTATAATGTGGAACCCAATATTATGAACAAATTGCAGAGTTCACATTGAGCGGAATTTCAGCTTTACTAAGTAATATCTGATTTTGCAAAAAAGACCCTCCCCTATTCTAGCTTTATATAAATAAAAGCATAGAGAAATACTATGAGCTTTTGAGATGTATTGCAATGTTCTTGCAGTATTTGCATATTGCTGAGTTCTGTGCCACAGGTAGAATTTGAGGAGGAAAGATAAAATTGGAAAATCCAAATAAATCAAATAGAACAACATGGTGTAGCTAAATTAACAGAGCACCCTACAACAAATACTCTCTGTGCCTGAATATCAAGGCATAACTTCTCTCCCTACTGAACAAGGAAAGTGCCCTTTGCATGGATCATCTTCTGTGGGTTTTGGACTCTTTTCCTATCAGCTATTGAACAAACTCAGAATTTTTGACAGCAGAGGTCAGAACACTGGGAGTCTTTGAAACCCTTATGTTGTGATGCTTTTATCTTCTTAACTTTGCTGTTATCTTTCCATGCTGTTGTTGTGCATCGGTCCTTGACTTTGTCTTCCAGCCAGGAAAAGTATCTTTAGTTGTTGTTTCATGCGGTTTCAGTTCAGAAACCAAAGGAAAAGGACAGTTTTTCAAACACAAAGGATTTGCCATTCATCCTGAATTGCTCTGGAAGTCAGGCATGTGTGGTGAGGAGGTCAGGGAGGAAACACCTGCAAATAGAAGTAGGAAAAAGTTATTTGCTGCACTGCCATGGTTTTCTCTGCATCAGGGATGGCCAAAGTGACTGAGAGCTGAGCCCTCTCATCAGCAGAATAGAACATACCCTGTCATCAAGCTCTACACACTTGACATATGCTGCTAAAGGCTGGCATACTGTACCACATAAATCTTCCAGGGAAGTGGGCTTCTCCATTTCCTAATATCAGTTTTCTTTCTTTCTCCACTTATGTAGGGAATATTAAGACTATTTAGACTGATTTTTTAAAACAGCAGCCAAATCATGGTGCGCTTATCCACGTGGTTTTCAAATCCAGACTGATCCATTTGTCAGGAGTCACATTACAGATTAGCCACCTCTAAGGACTGGATATACACAGAGAATGCACATTTTTCAAAAACATAAACCACACAAAAGAGCTCTGGTATAAATTTCTCCTTTGGTTTTGGATGTTTTTCAAACATCTAAATAAAATTAAATTGTTTCCTGATAGCAGTGTGTCTACCCATAGTCCTACCCAACACAGGACCAGAGTGCAGCCCTGGGATGCTGACAGGGATTTATTCCTCAGTAGGCAAATTTTGTGTTCTGTATGTGGCTGATTGGCTGACTTCTATTTTATGGAAGAAACACACATTAATTTAAGGATTGTAATGAAGCTGTAGCTGTATTGGTGGGGCTATTTCTAATTTGTAGCAATGTCTATTCCTGGCTTAGGGCTATGAAGGTGCCATCACTGTAGAGGAGAGCTGTTCTAAGTATATAATGTGTATTTGAAAACTTGAACTCATTGACCATGGTGCTAAAAGCACAAAAAGGGTTTAACAGACCTAATTCACTGGCCCGGAATTTTGGGGCATTAATCCCTGGAAGAGTCTATATGGCACAGGGCTCCTTTTCCTATGCCTTTGGTGGAAAAGGAAAAATAGGTTCAGTGAAATATTTTCAGCAGAAATGGCTCTGAGTCTTCATTTTACTTTTGAATGAAGGCTGAATTATCTCCTTTGGTCAGGCAGATGTTACCCTGCTCCAGACATATGGCCTGGAACAGCTCCCTGGGAGCAGAGCTCTGCCAGACACAAAGATATTTTGTCCCAAACACTCCTTACACCGAGGAAAGGGGGAGCTGGTAACAAATATTGTGCCATGACTTTATAATGTGGAAAGATCTTTATCAGTGTTGTGGTGCAAATGTGACAAAGGCAGGAAGGAGGTGTGGACTTGGAAAAAAGTACCCACAGTCAGCAGTCCAAGACCTTGACCACTGCCCAAGGTCTCCCCAGCCCAGTGTGCCTGGACTGTGGTTCCTGACTCAGAGCTCTCGGTACAAAGTGCTCCAGAATTCCCATGAAAGATTTCTGAGAGGAAACACAGAGCATTAACAAGAAAGATCTTTGGCTTTTCTGGTTTGCTCTCAAAAACTAAAAATTCTTTGTTTGACAGGAAACAGCCTATTGAGTGTTTCCCCAACATGTGGAGCATCCTGGTGTATATTTAAGCTATTCCTAGAGAGTTCAATAAAAAGAAAGGTCAGATCCCAGCTGTAACCAGATAGATGGTTGACATGAAAAGGAGAAACCCTGCAAGGTCTCTAAAAGCAAATCTCCCACTGGTCTCAGGAACAGAGGATTTCTATATCTGACTTGCCTCAAACAAGTTTCACAATATGCTGCATAAATCAAAGAGCTGCATATACACCATGCTGCCCCCTTCACTATTTATATTCCCTTGGAATGAAAAATAGCTCACCACCTGCCTCATTTCTATCATAATGTAACAGGTCACAGAGTTAACACCCTTCTGAAATGAATGGCAGAATTAAATTACAAAACTGGTCACCTTATACAACCAAGACATTTGGCACCTCACTTGAAACCTTTCCGTAGGAAATACAAACATCTCATAAATGGATAAAAATGTTACTTCAAGTGTGTGTATTGTCACTAAATACTTTCATTTCATGCCTATATGTGCTAAAATTATGGAACTGTGCGGGTGAGAGTATAGGGATTTAATATTTTATCAAAGTCTTAAAGTAAATTTATGGGAACAATGGAGCTTTGCTGATGATATGGAGTCTCTCTACAAGATAGGAATTTGTTTCAACACCAGATCATGGGACTTCTCAGAATAATAAATGGCTAAGAGAAAAAAAATAAAATAAAATAATATTAGGCAGCAATAGACATAGATAAAAGAATCGGAGTAGGTTTGGTATCTGGAAGAAGGAGCAACTTCAGAATAATTAATGCTTAATGTTGTAACTACTGATTTCAGTTGAATTAATAGCAACTTCTGGTGAAATGAGATCCAATGAATCATTAGAAATACTTGGGAATCTTTTGACAATTATTGTGAACTCAGCAGATCTGTCAGCTGGACTGAAGGGAAATGCAGTGAAGATGAAAAGAAAGGAAACCTGGGGCAGGCAGAAGGATGGAGAGAAATCACCACCGCAGAGCTTCGATGGCAGCTGAGGGCGGTAGTAAAAAATAATATTATTGAGGACACATAAAAATAGACCAAAGAACATTTCATGCTATTTGTTGCCTGAAAATAATAAGTGTCCATGTGCTGTCTAAATTTGCTATTCAAGTTTTACTACTTTATTGGCTTGAACGAAGCAAAACTGGAGACAATATTTTATGTGACTTTAACCAAATCAGTCAAATTTAAAGAGTTTCATAAAGTGAATAAACAAAATTTTATTCATAAATGCTTTTGTGACATACAGCAATGTTAGCAAGTTGAAAAACAATATTTGGTTAATTGAAATTAATTTGAAAGCCATGATTATCTTGTCAACAAGAGGTAACACAAAATACCTCCACATGAGCCTCACGCTCCTTTCACAGTCTTTAAAGGACTATCAGCTGAAAAGCCGCGGGGAGCTGCTGGTTTGGTACCTTTGCAGTGATCCCATATTGAGATTTCCCAATGGAGCAGAGGCAGAAATGTTGATTCTGCCTATTGTTGTATTTGCTTAACACATTAACAGAGGAATTTGGTTTCTGGGGCAGCCAGAGAGGCATTGTTCTTTTTCCAATTGAGATTAATTAGATCAGTGGGAATTCAGAATGAGCAGAAACTGCATGATCAGGGACAAAATCCACTGCTTGCTTATTCTGTATTAGGGTTGTTCCATTCCAAATGCAGCCTGTCTAAATGACCAGTACTTTCCATTGCTTCTTCGGGAGTCTATTACACAATATAATCAATGTGATTACCAGGAAATTTCCCTCAAAAATTAGTTCAGCCCAAATTGGCAATAAACTGTTTTTAAAGCTTCCATTTTGAGCGATGTCGATTTGAAGCATACCAGGCAGTGCAAGTAACTTCCTTTGAAATTAGGTTTTTCACTAGCATTACTGTGCCATTGAAAAAGGAGTCAGCTCGAGTTTAACAAATACAATAAAGAATAAACTGAAAATAAAAAGGCTTGAGCCAAAGGTGGATGAAGTCTAAATGCTGAATACTGGCAGGCTGGCACTCGGTGTGCAGGAGCTCCATCTGCCTTCCCACTTTTGTACTGCTGCAGAAAGCCAGAGTTAAAACATGGATGGAATCAAAGTCAGCAGTACTGAGATGAGTCACTGTAACTTTATTCCACTCCAATAAGAGAGCTTTGTCCCTAAACCAAAATTACTAACTGAAAGTTACAAAAGACTTCCTAAGAACAAGGACTTTCTGGAGAATGGATTCTTTCTCCATTAGTAAAGACCAAACATTTTACAGAGTTTATTTCTTTCTGGTACAAGAGATGAATCAACAAATGATGCATGATGCAAAATAAACCTCCTGTGGAAAGAATAGATCCAAAATTCTTGACATTTATACCAAGTGAATCTTATATCATTATGCATATGAAATCTGTATTGACTGAAAATAAATAAGATAATGTAAAGTGAAAACAAGGGTAAGAAGAATGAAGATTTGAAATTCTACAAAATAGGATACAAACTGGAAATGTTCTATTTGCTTCTTCAAGTCTTTGCAGAACCTGATGATGACACGAGGCCCTTGGCTCTTGTTCAAAGAACGATGGAAGAAATTGAAGAAATGGAAGTTATTTGTCCTCAGATGAGGAAGAAAACCTCCCCTTGGTGTCTGTAAGAGCAGAAAAATGGAATTGCATATTCAATTACATAAGAGCTTTCAAAATTCCAGGCAATGTTTATTTTCTAGGGATAAGCAGAAGACAGTAGGACAACACAAAGCATTCAGCCCCCATGCTGGAACCCTGCCATGTAAAGGAGAGCTCTGCCATTTTCCTTGACCACTCCAAATGTCCCAAGTATGTGTTAAGCAGATTCTTCTCCAGTCTGAGCATGGGAAAGATGTTCTCTGACTGTGAGAGCTGGCAGATGCAGCGGGCTGGGTCACTACTGCTTCACACACTTGTGCTAACACTTGTACACTCCAGAACCTAAAGAAAGCTGAAACTCCATCTGCTGATCACTGGATTGATCTGTGCCTAGAAGATTCCTCCAGCCCACAGGACCTCTCTGCACCAAGCATAGCTGCATGAGCTTAGTGTTTACTGATGGATTTTTGCCTCACCATAATTCTCAGAACACAGTCATGTCCAAGAAAGCCTATTTTGTACTGCTACTTTACAAACTGAAGAGCAGAGAATAAAAATACTTGGTAATTACCTGACCTTAAAGGAGAAACTCTCTTGCTGTCATGCATCAATCACACTGAATTTTCCTGCTGCTAAAAACTGACCTTTAATTGTGAAGTGTGTATTTTTATCATATTCCAAATTTACAAAGTCTAATTTAATGCACATGATTCAATATAAGTGGTATCCACAGCACTGGGTGGAAAAGACTCATGCAGGATTATTAGGGAGGGAGAACCTCACAGTGTTCAGGACTCAGATTCAGAAATTCACAGGGATACTTTGGATTTTGTAGGTCTGTGACATTGAGAGATAGGAAACTTGTCATAAAAACCTCAATAAAAATAATTTCTTCATGTTTCACTCAGCAAAACTAAAGAAAATGTTGGCATAAAGTTTTACTATGCAAAGGTATTTCCAATTGCATCTCCCCAAAGGTGTCAGTCTCAATTAGTTGCCTTGTGTAATAAATCTGGTATAGCACTGTCTCTTTTTATTCACACTATCTTCATCTGACTTGTGTCAGCACACACAAGGGATCACCAGAGAAGCTGTGCCAGTTTGCCCCAGCCACTGGATTTGTTCCAGTAAACCACCAGATGGTGGTGGACTTTCAAGCCACTAACAACTGCAAACTACTTGAATAGACCTACTCCAAACTGGCATTTCAAAACAAATGTTATTAGTTTCTTTGTAGGCACAGAGAAGATCAGCCATCCTTCTCAGCAAGATGGAAAAGTCAAGCCCCCCGTGCTCTCAGAAGCACAAAAAGAAGAATTAAATTAGGGTAAAAAATAGTAAAATTTACTTAGCAGAAGAGATTGCACCAGTCTGACAAGTTAGATGAGAATGACTTGGCAACCATGAGGCAAATGGCCTCCTCACCAGAAGATCAGATTCCAATATCCCTGATCCACTCATCATTTTTAGCCTTGTGACTACGTGAGCAAGGCTGGACAGCTGTGCTGGGCAGGATCAGAGCTTCAGGGATCAGCTTTCAGGTCTGAGAGCAGCACTTTTCACAGATCACCATGGCATTGCCTGAGGGGGGAAATGCAGAATGAACGAGTGTGATGATTCAGGCTGCACAAAACAACAAAGAGAGAATCCTGAGTAACCTTGCAGGGGGAAAGACACAAGAAAAAGTGATGTGTGTTGGTGTGAGCAGAAAAGAACGGACACAATTTGCTTTCAACAATACCAGAGTGCAGTAATCTTATCTCCTACCTGTTACTCTCTCAAAAAATCTCTGACCAAAACCCCCAAACTATTACAACTTATGTGTAAATAAACACATTAAGTATCCTGGCTCTGCTAAGAGCAGGTCTCCCTGAAAAAAAGCTTCATCTTTCCTTTCCTGTTTCAGTAGAACAAGACAGAAACACAGTTTCTGTCCTGATCAATGACTCAATATTCTGGAGAAGTACATTTGGTTTGACACATTGAATTCTCTCTGAGGAACATGTTGCTAAAAGTCCTCATATTCAGATTCTACTTTGGTCTGAAATAAGCGTAACTTTTAATTTCTCAGATATTTATAGATTGAGACCAAAGTGACATTAAGAAGTGTGATGTGTTTGCTGTTTTTAAAGCCATGGTGGTCTACAAGCAGGCCACTTTGTAACATCAGCTGAAAAAAACAGACAAGTGCCATCAACCACAGTAAGAAATCATGTACACAGAAGGATATGATAAATATGGAAGATGGTAATTTTTGAAGGGTAAATTATTTCAACAAAACCCAATCTATTTTTTTTCTGAAAAAAACAACTCCAAAAAGACTGTGATTGCAAAGTAAGATGGAGCAAGTGTAGTTGTCACAATCAATTATTGTCTTTCAAGTGCAGGAAAATGACAAATGAGCCATTAAGAGCTGCTATTCTTTATTTAGAACTGAAAAAGAGAGAAATGAGTCTGCAAGGGAAAAGATCTCGAGCTTTTCTGCCTCTTGATTTATTTCAAATGAAAGTTATGTGAATATATGGAAGAAATATCTTCTGCAGGTAACCCTGCAGACCTTCTGTGTGAATCTCGTTAGGACCAGTTTATGTTAATTAGTCTGTGGAAACTGGAAAGAGGATTTCTGCAGCTGAGATTCTTTTTTTTTTAGCCAGCTCTAGAGGTGATCTTCAGCAAAAAGCAACTTTTTAATACCCGGTGATGTTAAATACCCTGAGGATGAGGAAATTAGCTGTCAGCAGAGAACGGACAAGACACAAACAAATCTTTATGTGTCATCCTAGTGTGTGTGAATACACATAAAATAAATCAAAACATTTCCACACGGCAACTATCATAGGCAAAAATACTCGCAGTGGGCAGGTAGTGGGTGCAGGCAGGACCCTCTGAGCGCCTCCACTCTGTGTTAACACAGAAATAAAAGGCACCGGCAGCTGCACCACAGGTAGAGGGTGGTCCCTGACCACAACTTCTATCAGCAAATGATGTTCTCCTTTATCAGCGATTAAGCAGGGATGACTTGTTAGCACCGGGGGCTGTGTGAACACGCGGGGAGGCAAGTGGAGCCCCCACATTAGCTCATGGAGCCGCACCGGGAGGGACCGGGACACCGGGAACACCTGGAACACCTGAGGACCGGCAGAGACGGGGACACCGGGAACACCCGGACACCTGTGCACCGGCAGAAACCGGGACACCGGGAATACGCGGACACCTGTGCACCGGCACAAACCGGGACACTGGGAACACCCGGACACCGGGACCGCCCGCGACCCCTCAGGACACACTGAGGGGCGAGCGTGGCGCTGAGGCGGGGCGCGCTCCCATTGGCTGGCGAAGGGAGGCGGGAGAGACGGAGCCTTGTGATTGGTTGCTACCCGCGTCGGGGCGGGACTGTGTCTCGCGAGAGCCGCGCGGCAGCCGCGGTCTCGCGCGGCCCGGTCCGGCCCGTCCCGCCCCCGGGTCCCTGGGCCGGCGGCGGCGCCGCTCCCGCTGCGACTGCCCCGGTGAGTGGCAGTGACCCGCCGGGCCGAGGGGGGAACGGGGACAGGGCCAAGGTGATCGGGTCCTGACGGTGGGAGGTCGTCTCCGGTGCTTTGCCCCTGCTGTCTGCTCGCCGGACCGCGCGGGTACGGCACCGCTCCGTGAGGGGGTGCGCGCTAGGGCTGGGCCCCATCGCCCCTGTCTGTCCCGTTCCCTCCTTGTCTCCCCGTTTTTCCTTCTCTTCCCCATGTCCCCCTTGCTCGGTGCCCCTCTCTCCCCCTTCTCTCCCCCTTTCCCATCCCTGTTTCCCCTCATTCAGCCCCTCTCCTCCTTGCCCCCTTCCCCTTCTTCCTCGCCCTTCCCTGAAGGACCTGGCCCCTCAGAGGGCCATGGTCACTGGGTGCTATCAGCCCTCAACCTTCTTTTTTACTCTCCTTAAAGAGCATGGTTGTATCTGTTCCTCTTCGGTAAGGCTGCACCTCATCCTTGGAAAAAGATAATTGAGAGATGAAAAGTTTGGCTGGTGGTGGAAGGGAGTGGAGGAGTAAGAGCCAAAGTAGATTGTGACTGGACTTTGCATCTGTGGCGTTGTATGTATGTGTATCCGCGTGTGCCATGGCTAAAGGTGCAGTTGTTTTATGGAGCCACAGCTCTGTGAAGAGAAGCCGACAAGTGCAGGACACCTGAAAGCCATCTCTAGACAGGATATTTATGTGTGTGTTTTGTCATTTGTCAGCTTCTGATTAAAAACAAAAACCAGAGAAAGATGAGCTTTCCTTCACCTTGTCTTATATTGTAGAGGTTAATAATAAATACTCAGACTATGCCCATTAAAAATTTTAACACTTTTCCAGGAATTATTTTAATGCTGATCACAGAAGTAGAGCTGGGAATTGTAATGGCTTCATTTCCCTGCTCTTCTGGACTAAGAGAGCTTTAATGTTAGGAGTGCCAAGGGCCAGTGTATGTGCTCTGCTCCCTAAAACAACTAATGAAGGCAATGGTTAAAAACCTCTTAAAAACCTCACAAATGTGCATTGCTGCAGAAGGACTCAGATCACTGCTAAGAGCTGTTATCTGCAAACCAAGGGAACTTCGCAAACTAATGAAGTAGTTTGATTTCATGTATGGTTGGGTTGTCACTCTTCAGTTGGAGTTTGTGTACCATGCCTATAACCAGATGGGCTTTATGATTCAGGGCCTTCACTTCCAATATTTGTTATGATTAGAAACCTCTCCTTCAGTGAAGAATTGAACTAAAATAGAAAATGTTATCGGTGGGAAGAAGTTCTGAGTCCTTGCCTTTCATTAATGGGAATTAATTTATATAAAGAAGTCTGTAGCAAAATGGTAGCTTTAAATTAATGAATAGTCTGGGTTTATTATGTTTTTTGTGAGATAGTTGAAAAGATGCAGCATTGCTGTTGTTGTCTAAATCTACACAGCATAATAACGACTTGAATTTTGGTTATATCTGAAAAACAAGTTGAATAAAGTCAGCTTTCAGATACAAGTTAATTTTTAATTTGCCTTCCTGCTTTTGTTTTTTGGTTTTGAAATTGTCAGTTAAAGCTTGACACTTTGTTCTTTCTGGTTTTATTTTTAGTAGAGCAAGCTGAAAATCTGCTGTCTTATCTAACCCTTGATAAATTTTCTCGCTGCAAGTTTCAGATTTCTCATATATTAGTGCATTATTTTTAAATGGCTTTACTGGCTATCTATCCCAATTACCTCTTCCAACTGGTAAATTATTCCACCAGTTTTATATGAGAAAGCACTTCAAACTTTCATTGCCTTTTGTCTTACTGCCTTGAAAGATAATGGTGTTTTTAAATCATCTGAGACTAAAATCCTGTATTAATTGTCTGTTTTTCTTATCTGTGGCTTCTTCTTTCAGCACATGGGACAAGATAGATGTGGAACATCAGTAATGTTTAATAGAAATTGCTTTCTTCTTCTTGTGGTGGCAGTTTTGACAAAATAATCCCAAAGGTCCATTGAACATGTATGAAGCTAAAGGCATTAAATATAAACAAATGTAACAAAGATTTTGTCATTTCAGATCCTATAATGCACTAAAGCTTAATCCAGAAAATAACTTACAGTGTGGATGTTCTGGGGACTTTGTGTGTTAACTGGAACAAGTGTGTTTAGATAAATTATCAGAGAATCTGTAATCAGGAACTTCCTGCAAAAGAAGCACAGCTACACCTTGGTAATACTGGGCTTTTTTCCTCTTTTTGTCTCCTAGAAATGGCTCTGCTCCCCGAGGAGGCGATGCAGTAGATGTGGTGCTTAGTCATGGCATCAGAACTGTGTAAAACAATCTCTGAGGCAAAGCTGGAAAGGCACAAGAACTTGTTCTTGAATTACCGAAATCTCCATCACTTCCCTCTGGAGTTACTGAAAGATGAGGGGCTGCAGTACTTGGAGAGACTTTACATGAAAAGAAATTCCCTGACCACATTGGTATGGCAGTCTCTTTATTGCAATGCTTACTGTCTGTGTGCTTAGCAATTCTGATTTTTGAAACAGAAAAGAGTTTACATTATAGATAATCTGACCCTGAATGATGTCATCAGCTGTAAGATGTGAGTATTTGAACTTGCATAGGTAATGTAGAGAATAATAAATGGGTGTTCATAACATTTTATGGTTAGCCTTCTCAAGCTCTCAAGACCTGCTGGGGCTTTTCTTGTCAGGCTTGTTGTTCTGTAGGATTTTTTTTAACCTGTAGGTTTTACTCACATAAGTGGTCAGTTTCTCCTGTTAGATGATGATGTGCAATCTATTCTACATTTCTTAATTAGGCTGAATGACTTTTTCTCTTGGTATGTGCCTAATTTCCAAGGCAATGTCAATGCCAGGGTCTAATTCCAAACCTGTTAAGGTGCCAGTAAAAACTTGTATCTATGGACTGCTCTTGATAGAAGAATACAGTTATATGTCACAATTAATGTGGGATTTTCTTTAGAGATTTCTTCTTGTTTTGTTGTTTTTCCCTGAACCGAGGTAATTCTCACCCTGAGCCAATGTTGTGACCTCAAAATTCAGTGTGGGGCAGTTAAATAACTGTGAGAGATGTTCTGAGCTGGTAAGACTCTATAGGATATAGTCAGAACTTGCCACTGGCAATAGGCTCAAGTTTCCAAGTTTTCATTTTTGGTTGCTTGATTGGTTTGGATTTGTTGTTTGGGTTTTTTTTGGTGGCTTCTTCCAGGGTTTGAGAAGTAAAATAGTAGCAATGGTAGAGGAGCTGTAGGGGATGACTACTTAAAATTCACCAAAATTGTACAGTTTTCAGGGCTTCCTAGAACGAGTCCCGTACTCCACTTTAAGGGCCAAAAGCTGAAAGGATTCTGAAGATTTTATGCTTTTTCTTCATCTGGAATGAGTCACTTAAGTTGACATGTACTGTAGAGAATTATTTTAGCACTCTGGTTTTGGGCAGTAATTTAATAATGTGCAATAATTTAACAGGAGGATAGGATTCATGGTTACAAATCAAAACTGCTGTAAAATTAGCCAAAGGCTGTAAACAGCTCTGCCTTGACACTTTGTGAAATTCAGTGATGATTTGGTGCAGTAAGTTCACAAACTTTGCACTGCTCAAAAGATGAAACAAAAAGGAGGGTTTTGTATGTAAGTGTTAAGACCTAGATAAAGAAACTGAAACAAAAGTTAAAATGTAGGTCATACTTAGGCAAAATTGCTTTCAAACAGTGTGAAGCAGAGCTTGATTAGATTCACAGCAATCAGGATAACTTGCTCATAATGTGCCTTGTTGGGCTCTCATTCAAGTGCTCAGCACTATTGTTGGAACAAGGCAAACAAATTTGGGTGTCATTCACTGAGCATCTGTTCCACAGAAGAGATGTTGGAAGTTGTAGTGGACCAAAATAGATCAAGTCAGCAGCATGTTACAAAAAAAGGCAGATGTCTTTTTGGAACATGGAAAGTTTCACAATCTCCATTAAAAGCAGAAGGAAGTAATTATTGATACTGTTAAAGCACAAGCTGGAGCAGAGAGTTTCATACCCATGAACAGCCTGGGTGAACTGGAGAGAACCTAGAGAGCAGCAGCAGGGGACCTTTAGAGAGCACGTCCTGAGAGAAAAGGTTAAAGATGATGGAGAGGAAAAAACAGGAGGAACTGGGGGAAATAGAAATCAGATGTTTTTACAGAGCAGAATTTCATAATGAGGTTTTTTGATGTCGACTACTTGTAGGACAAGTAGTGCCCTCGATTTTAGTAAAGTCATAGGAAGTCAGGTACACTGAGGCAGTGGACGGAGTGGAAATCTCAGCTGAGAATACTTGAAAACAAATTATTGAAGAAGATGTCTTCCTTATACTTCTCTAATGCAAGGTGATGAGCAATAGCAACACTTCAAGTTGCATGAGCATTATTGAAAACCATCAAAACAGAACCTGAACCATATTTCTCCAAAATTAGGTGGTACTTTTGTCCCACTGGTCCATTCCTTCAGAATTCTGAAAATAAATGGCTAAATCAGCTTTTGTTCTTTACTCTTCTCAAATGACTCTTGTCCTTGACAGATGACTCTTATGAAATGTCTGGGATAGTTACACTGACAGAATTTACCTTGCCTAAGAATAATTTCATTTTTGTCTCCATTGGCAAGATGGAAGTGATAGAGTGCTGTGACATAATGAATGGATCAAGGAGCCATACCAGGAATATCCCAGCCCCAAATCTTCCCACTTCTCAGTTCATCTTTGATCACATGAACCTTCCAGTACCCAATTTCCCCATCTATTAAAAGGAAATGGGTGTTTGCCTTGTTAGCTTTGTCAAGCTAAGGAAGATCAAGAGTAATTGATCTTCATTTCCTACCTCAGACTGCGTGATGCTGTCCTGTTCTGACAGAGCAGCAGATGGAATGGTGACAATAGGTCGTGGTTCAGGTTTACATCCTTATGGTAATGAAGGCAGTAGGATGGCAGTTAAGGCTGGAATGGTTTTGTGCTTGAGCCCCTTCTCCCGGTTGAAGCTGCGGGGTTTGCCCGGGGCCGGTCCGGCCGGGGCGGTCGCTGCGCTGTGGCGGAGCTGCCGCCAGGGGGCAGCGCCGGATCAGCGACAGCGTCAGCGACAGCGCCTGCCGGCTGTGACGTCACCGCGGCGGGGGCTTCGCCTCCCCGGCGCTGCTCGGCCTGAGCCATCGATTGCTGCTCCCGAGCTGGGCAGTCTCGGCTTTGGACTCAGCTCTAGCACGGGGCATGTTTGCTACATGAGAATATTACCTTTTTCATATAAGCATATTTCTCCATCATCAAGTTATGAAGAAAAAGTTATATATTTTAGAGAATATAGCTATTTAGGTGTCATACATCATGTTTATTCACATGAATATTTCTAGTTTTAACAAGAATTTAATTATGTGATCAAGCTGCTTTTGAAATGCAGTCATTTCTGCATCTATCAGTATTGTAACCCTTTTTTTCAGTAAAACAAATCTATGTTAAAGCAGGTTTCCTAAGTAATAAAACTGTCTTAACTTTGAATAATTTTGAGTATAGTTTCCAACACGACATCTGAAGCTTGTGAAGCCAATTTTGTGATATGTGCTCATGGTTATAAATGCCACCAAGGAAGAGAATTACAGCTAGGGATCAGTTGGCAGTTAAGAAATGATATGCATGTTAATATGTAAATATGAAAATCTAGTTTGATGGATTCAGCAATTCTGGCTTGGTGGTAATTGATCAAGCTACACAAAGATTGTAGGTCATTTCCCAGTTTAGCAGCATTATAAAATACATTCTGGTTAGACATCTTGTGTAGTTCTTGTTCTGCTTGAAGTCTGTAAAGGCTGCAACTTCTTAGCAATCTCTTCCCTTCAACTAACCCATTTATTTGAATATATTTTCAAAAGGAGATGAGGTAATCTATCTTTTGAGTCTCAGAAATCTGACTCCCATTTTGCTGAGGACATGATAATGGCACTTCTAGGCTGTAGTTTTGTTCAGTAGTGAATTGCTCACCCGAGATATATCTGAGATTGCCCTGATGGACACTTGGGATATGGAACCAGGGTATTGTATAGACATTCTTTGTTGCCATTTTTCCTGCTAACATGTTGTAGTATGGTGATAAAAATGACTTGGGTACACAATGTTTGTGTGTCTGTTTTTTGTTTCGAAACCTAAAAAATCTTTAACTCTCTTTCAGCCAGAAAACCTTGCTCAGAAGCTTCCAAACCTCGTGGAATTGTGAGTTTGTGTAGGAGTTCTAATATATTTTTATTACCCTTATCCGTCTCATCTTAAAATAATCTAGAATCTATTACTTGCATATAATTTCTCTCTTAAGTGTGGAGGGTTTTCTTGGAGGGCAAGAAAGGGTAATTTTTTTGTTGTTGTGTGTTCTTAATTTGTTTGTTGTTCGGCTTTTTTTTCCAATGGAGTTGTATTAAGTCCAATTTTAATTTTTTTTAAATTTCTTGTTTATAGTATGAGAAGAACTTTATACCACTGTGTGTACTGCTGAGGGAAAAAAACCTTAGCCCATAAATTCCGTGTAGACTTGTCACACTGATAAACCCCTGGAACCTCCCAGTGCAGTGGTCAGAGGCCTGTGACAGAGCCAGAGTAACAGGTTAGCCTCCAGCCCATCCCTTGCTGCTCATTCCCACCCCAGCTCCCAGGGGTTTTATGATCTCAGTCTTGCTGATTGCAGTAATCAGTTTTTGGAACCAAGTCACAGATTGTCAAATAGGAGCAGGGATGAGCATGTAGGGATAGTAACAATGGAATGATGATTGCTGTAGGCAGAGCAGTTTATCCAGTCTTGTCCAAAAAATGGATGTCCCATGAACTGGATTATTTTGACAATTAATTTAATTAAGCCCCTGAGACAATGCTTTCTTCCTTCCTTCCTTCCTTCCCCTTTTCTTATAAAGTTGTGATTGCCTTCTGTGGTAGGATTGGCAGTGGGGGGTTAAAAGGAATATCCTCTTCTCCCCTTTTAAGCCCTTTGTCTCAGTTTCACATGAGTAACTGGTGGAGCATTGATAGCATTGATTGTTTATTTAATGGCCAGCTCCACATGGGAGGTGTTTATCTGAGGAGTCCATGCCCTCAGCTGGCTGATCTTGTCATCCTCATGTGGCCCTTTAACCCCACCTTGCTGGTGCCTGGTCCACAGTGTAACTGAACTGGTTTGTAGGTCCCTGCAGTCTCTGACTCACTCAAGAGCAAATCCTATCTGATCATGCCTCTGTCTTGAGAGCAGTAAAATTAATATTTTTATATTTGATAATCATGATTTGCCACTGGGCATCAGGAAACCTCCCTGTTATTTGGTACTGCTTTTAGGCAAATATGTTTAAATTACAGCTTAAAATAATTTCTTACAAACACTGATTCCTAGGAGGCAAGCCTAATTATTTGGTGTTCAGCAAGCTCAGTTGTCCCACCATTTTCCCACACATTCTGGTGGTCTGGAGAGAGCTGCAATGGGCCTGTGGTTTGTGTAGCTCTAATAGGACAAGTCAGTTTTTGATGAGACAATAAAAGGTGTTTTGTTGTCAGGAAAGAGACCACAAAACAAGGATTTATTTAAAGAATAATTTGGTACAGTAGCTTTCAGTTTTGAGAGACAAATTATTTTTATTTTCTTAAAAGTTATTACATCCTTAGCTATCTCACTTGTGTGTTTTTCTGTGTGTATCATGCCCCTGATGCTGGGCTATGAGGTGTAGCTCCTCATAATACAGGGGTTTTTTAGCTTAAGTGAAATAGTTCACAAATATTTTCAGGGCTGCAGCTGAAATGGATAAGAGAATGCTCATCCTATGTTTCTACAAACATGTATGCTATTTTTATGTTTGTTAAGTTTTTAGCAAACTACAGTTTTTAAAGAGAAAGAGAAGGTTCAGGTGCCCCATGCAGCTGAAATGTTTACAGGTCTTTTTCCCTTGTTCTGTCTCCCTGAAAAGAGAGGTTCCTACTTTAGGAAATGCTCTTGGAATACAGTAGGAAAAAACATGCCATGAAAATAAATCCATGTGTGTCAAAGCAGTTGAACTCTGAGTACTCAATATTCCTTTACAGTTGGATATCAGTATTGAAAAAATTTGTTTCTGTTTTTTTCTGCAAGATACAATTGTTCTTTTGCAGCAATGATGATTGAAATCTGAAATGTGCAGAATCTAAGATCAGTGTTTGTGTTACCAGAAGTACTGGAAGTGCTCCATCAGAGGGTGCTGAATATTCTTAGTGAGAGATCTGGTCACCCTCTGTAGCTGCATAAATAACCATGTGCAGGATTGGGTTTTTCTTTTATAAAATGTTCTTTAAGCTTGAAAAACCCACTTTCAGTGAATAGATCATGTGCTAATTTCTTCACCAGAAGTGTGAGAGTTTATGTGTAGGGGAAAATGTTTGTAATTGTATAACTTCTGTGGGTGTGGGCTTTTTTGCTTACCTTGGCCAACATTTAGAATCAAATAACCTGGTGATCAAATATGATTTATTCTGGTTATTCTCTCTGCTTATTCTTTTCCCTTTTTGTTTTCCTCCATATGACTTGCAAAATAAAAGCCTGTTATTATTGTAACTGTGAATGGTTTGTTTTACATAATTGTATGTAATTTTCTTTTCTTTTTATGGTAATCATTTAATAATCCAAGTGAAACTTAAGTACCTGTCCATTGCCAATTTATACAGTTTCCACAGCTTTTGTGGTCATAGGGAGGTATGGCTGTGAGGGTGCTCTTTCAGTCTGAAACTGGATATTTTGCAAACTGATTATGTAGCAGAAGTCCTTGAGGGTAACAGGTGGTGTCCTCTGCTTTTTCTCCTCCCCCCAGGTACCTTCATTCAAATAACATAGTTGTTGTACCTGAAGGTAAGTAATCTACCAGCCCACGATAAGTGGCAGGAATCATAAAATATTCATTTTTTCTTCTTTTGAAGAGACCTACTTTTCCTTTATTTTCCCATAAAACATTAAAGATTTTCATACAAAATATACCAGTGTACCTTTTAGTTGATAATGTCCTTATTTATGCTATGTTAAATTCTTTTAATGAATTCTCAAATGCACCTAAATGCTGTTTGCTCTAGTTTTAATTGCAGAAAGTGAAAAGGCTAAATGGCACTCTCTGCAGAAACTAAAAATCCAGAGTGTCTGCTGCTTTCAGGCAGTTACCACACTGAATACTCTGCTGGTTTAGATCATGACAGATTTGAAACCCAAAGGAGCAAGAACTTGTACTAGTTTCTTTTCTTTGTCTTAATTGCAGTTATGCTCCCAACTTGAGGTATTTGTGTTCAATTTATGCTCTTTCTGAATATAAACTGGGTAGACTGAAAGGAAGAGAATGGAGAAGGTGGTTTCAGAGCAGAATTGTCTGAGGAGGGTCTGGAGATGGGAGTCCTCTGTACATCAGTGTGTTTGTTACCCCTGTCTCACTGCCAGCAGAGCTGTTTGTTAGCCAGAGCAGCATTTCCACAATTGATGTCACTGAGCTGTGAGACCGGCTTTAACACCTCGAGATGTGCTCAGACACAGCTGTTGGGTGCTGTGGCTTGTCCTCCTCTCACAGTCCCATGGAGATTTTAATGTCACTCTTGGGTCACATTCATGTTTTAATCTGTTCTCTCACAAGCCATTGGCTCCCTGGTTAAGCTGCAATTTCTGGACCTGAGTGACAATGCCCTGGAGATCGTGTGCCCGGAGATCGGCCGCCTGAGGTCCCTGCGGCACCTTCGCCTGGCAAACAACCAGCTGAAATACTTACCTGCAGGTGAGTGCTGTGTCTGAGGGCTCACAGCCCTGACACAGCCCTGCAGCTTCACTTGCCAGTGATCTGCTCTTGGTGCTCTGAGTGCTACACGTGCAGAATTGCAGTTTGTATTGCTCCCAATGTGCTCTGGTTAGGGAAAAGCTGTGCTCTGAGTGCTTGCAGAGTCCTGAGAAATGCTGCTGAAGTGGGAAAAATGTATTTATTTAACAGCCTTTGCCATCGTATCAAGAAAATATTGAACTTCTTTGAGAAGACACAAAATGCCAATGACAACTGTCATTATGATAAAATGATGTTTCTTCCAGTTTTCCACAATAGAAAGGATTCCGGTCTTTCCTTCCTTTTTTTTCGCCCAACAGCCCCAGTCTCCTATTTTCTAAAAAGACACATGTTTAGTAGCTTTGCCTATGGCAGTTCTATCTCATTGTGACAGTAGATAACAAATGTTTGTCTTGCTAGTTTATAATAAAAAAGGAAAACTTATTCAAAGTAAATGTGACACAAAGTCAGAAAAAGTTGGCTATAGGCAGATTTTGAATGCTTTTTTTTTTTGTCTTCTAAATACTTTGATAAGCAGATATAACATTATTATTCTTCTATCATCCTTATAAGGGTTTAGATAAGATGATGGTAATTTTCAAATACTTTTTTAATTTTAGTTTTTAAATTTCATTTAGTGTATTTGCATTTTCTGATCTGCAGAGATGATAAAAATTTAAGGGTATGATTTCAAAAAACTGGTCTAACTTAATCTAACAGGATGAGCTCTTGGCTCTATTTTAACTAATTTCTCAATGTGACCTTCATGTGTTTTAAGTTCACATTGTTTATTCTCAAGAAATGTTCTGCAAATGCTCCTTGAAGTTTTGGGTGCAGAAATCTTGCTGTCCTTTCCTTGCACTTTTCTAGACTGCTTTAAAAAAGTCAAAGGACGGTTATGATTAGAAAGAAAAAAATATATATATGACTATGTAAATGCTCTGGAATGAAATTAGATAAACCTGTTAAACATTATGACCCAGGGCCAATAAAATTTCCATCAATTTTCAGATGTCCTACATTCAAAAGAAAGGAGTGCCTTGAGTGTGCTTTATGTTCCTCAAAGATAATTTACCTTATGGTGCTGTACCATGAAAGAAAGACTTGTTCAAAGAAAAAGTGACACATTTTCTGCAAAACTTCACACATTAACTTAAAAAGGTTCCAAAAAAGACTTTCAAAAGGATAATTTACATTACTGAAGAGTTGATTTGGAGTCTACCACATTTGATTAGGAATTGGTATCAGCTGAGACTTGCTGCATTAAATTTCTCCTGAAGTTTATAGAAAATCGGGTCCTGAGCATTGTCCCTGAACGTGTTTTTTGTGTGCATGACAAGGCTGCATGCTTAGGAATACTGCTGGTGTTGCCTGCTTGTGCACTGGGGACTGCAGCAGTGTGTGGTCTTTGTGTTTGTGGTGGTGTCCCTTGTGCCACTGCTGGTACTAATCCTGTCAGTGGGACTGCATGTCACACAAGTGTGACCAGCCCAAGCAGGATTAGCCTTTCACTCACACTGCATAATTTGCCCACTGGAGAGTTAATCTATTGCACTGTTTCCTAAACAGAAGTTTAGGAATTCCCAAAGAGGACTTCCAAGTGTGTTTTCTTAGATGTTCTCTGTAAAATTGTGAAGACTTCAAAGACTTCATTAAAAAAATCTTAAGAGTTTCAAAATAACGCTTATGTTCAACAATTGAAAAAGGAGAGCAAAATAATCAATTTTGATGAATTGTTTCATCCTTAATTATACTGGTAGCATGAATCTTCATTATAGTGTCAGCTAGCATTCTATTGGGAAAGCTGGCAAAGTTCAGCTGAACTAGAATGGGATGTGATTCCACTGCAGTGCATCATTTTACTGTGTGTTCACTGCTTTCTGTGCAGCAGACACTGCACTGCTAGGGAAAGACACCTCTAAATGGCTCTTAATTTATAATAAGGCACCATTTAAGATATGATTTAGCTTCTACTTGTGCAGAATGTAAAGATCTGCCTTTAAAAAGTGCTTTTGGGTTTAGATGACAGTCATTTATGGAAATTACTTCAGAGTGGTTGCACTGGCATTCCTCTTGGGTCTTCATTCCCCGTGTCTGGTGTTAAAAGTACTGTCAGTTTTTTCAAAATTCCATGGATATCTAGGAAGATAGTCTCAGAAATATCCTAAATCAATTGCTAAAAAATATCTTTCTTGCAGCTGCAGAACAGTTGGATGGTAAATGTTTGCTATTATGTGTCTGAACAACCCCACTGTTCTATTGCATTTTAATTCTTAAGAATGATTCTTTGCTGTGTCTTCCTTAATTGTGATTAAGAGCTGGAAGAAACAATGCAATTAATAGCATATGTTGATTCATTATGCATTTTTAATGGTTTTGTTCCACAATTGTGCTCTTAGTGTTCATTTTTAGTATTTAAGATTTGCCTTATAGAAATCAAATTTGAAACGAATTGAAGTGGTGTGCATTTAAGATTTAGATTTAAGCCTCTGGTCTGATTGTAGAGATTCTTCAGACTCTGATAGAGGTTGAGTCTGTGCTGTGGTTTATCTACGCTGGAATGGGCAAGGTTTTAGTCTCTTAAGTGCTTGTTTTAATAAAACACAGGAGAATTTAATAATGACACTCACTCTGCTTTTCTCAGGTATGGTTATGATTGTTCAGTGAGTTTTAAAAAAATTGTTTTAAGGCAGGAGATGGGGGAGAATGAAAAAAATACAGGCAGCCAGTGTGGAGACATCAGCTTTAGCTTCCTGAAGAAATCAGGCAATAGAGGACTGATAACGGAAAATGGGCATTAGGTGAAGCATGGAAATGGCATCCCTTGGAGATGGGAAAGCACCTTCTGTGCGGTGGCACTCTGATAGTGTGACTGAAAGTCCTTCCTTTGTGCTCAGCAAACACTCCCAAATCGCTGCCACCCTTGGGTCAGATCCTGAGCTTTGGCCTCAAGGCTCTGTTTGATTTTCCACTGCTGAGGG
This sequence comes from Serinus canaria, assembly GCF_022539315.1. Lineage (NCBI taxonomy): Eukaryota > Metazoa > Chordata > Aves > Passeriformes > Fringillidae > Serinus > Serinus canaria. Next base: position 3,843,585 of record NC_066324.1, on the reverse strand, counting down.
GGCTTCCTTCAGCTGTTCTGAGAACTGCTCAGAGGTGACTCAGCTGAACTTGATGAGAGTTAAAGGGAAAAATTTGTCCAGAATAAGTGTGTTGAAACTGAAATATAATAGCAAATGGCTGGAAGAAAATGCTTTGTGGAATTCTCTTGAAGTCATACTTTGAATATACTTTAGATAAGATTAATAAGTGGACCAGCTTCTGCCTAATGCAGAGTCTTCAGTATCTACATTCTGGGGTAATCAGAAACCCTGAGAGGCTCTGCCTTTCAGAGATGAGCTGATTAAAGAGTTGCAGATAAGTAAAAAGAGATTTAATGTTCTGAAGTTCTCTTGAGGACTTGTTTTCATTTAAATGCACAACATTTTTTTGTTCTGCAAATTGTAAATCTTGTAGCTGCTGTCTGTAACAGTTTTTTGGTTCATTTATTTGGCTCTGGTAAGTGCAGTTCTTGAACATGAACTAAGTTTTGTCAAGTTTTCTACTATTTAAATGTAGCACTTAAATAATCTGAATTCTTGAGGGCCATTTGGAGATGTGTGACACCAAAGATGTTACTGGAAGAAGTCAGCACAAACGAAAGATGGTTATTTTATTTTATTACATAAGTTCATGAAAGAGCTTGACTTAGACATGACACTGTTTTCACAGTTGCTGAACTTTAATTTTTCAGAGATTTCTCCTTTTGTTCAGTGAATTGATATTTCATTTTAATTTAGAATTGTAGAGTTAGTTCTATATGCATGTAGTGTCAGAAGGAAATTTTCTGAATCTTTCTGAATTCTCTCACTCACAAATTACTAACTAGAAGGGTCCCCTTTGTTTCTGATGGTTATAATGCATATGATACTTTAGCTCCTTTCATTCTTGAGAAATAATATTTCTCTTTGTGTAATAGTTATTGTGTCATTTGAAAAAAAAAAAAAATCCAGTGAGATGCAGTATAAAAATTTTGTTGAAGAGTCCCAAAGCCAAGGTTCTCTGTTTTGCTGTTACCATTTAGATTTGGTTTGACTTTAGCCTTGGAGTCTTTTGATGTGTGGTGGTGGCTCTTCAGGTTTACATTTTGGTCTTGTAGCTGGAATGCATCTTTGGGGAACAGATGACTTAAAAGAGGGTGGATTATGCTCAAATTTGGATTCAAGTTTCTTATTTGACAAGGATTAGATTTTTTTTTCCCCATTATTTGAGAGGTACTTCTCTTTAGAAAGAGCAAGTTTTGTACCATCTTGTTCTAAGATTTAATTAAAAGTGAGGTTATGTTTACTCAGCACATGCTGGAGTTAATTATAGATTTACTGAAATGAAAAGCTTAATGTTTTGCCAAGTCAAGAGCAAAAGCTAAGTAATTAAAGAAGAGGGTATGGTTTATGATCCCAGCCCATCTTTTGGCAAAATTCCCTTTAAGAAGAGGGGAAAAAATCAGCAGTTGTCTTTACATGGGCTAGACCATGGTTCCCTTTGTGTTTGTTGTTCAGGAACTTTAAAAACCAAGAGCTGAGTGTATTGACCAAGAAAAAAAAAAGTGACCACATTTGTTGGCAGAAGTGGGATTGCTGTTGGAATGGTAGAGGGAAGTGCAGGTGATGGAGCAGCTGAAGGGGGTGCAGGTCTGTGCCAGAGTCCAGGGCAGGATCCTCCCCAGCAGAAGGAAAGTGTGGCTTCACTGCAAATCCACACCTCTGTGTTGTCTCTGGAAGCTCTGTGGCTTGCATCCACTTGTTGCCATTTTGCTTCCTTTAGGCAGACTGAAAGAAAATGAATTTGTGTGCCTTTGGTGTATTTAAAGTGCAAACTGCAGCAATGTTAGGGGAGGTTAACAGCACAGAGACCCTTCCTTTCAGTTCTCTTCAAATCCTTTTCCTTTTTAAGGCAAATTGTTTTAGAAATATAATCAGTTTAAGACTCATTAAAATACATTTGTAGGCTTATAAAACTTTATCTTCAAAGCATTTGAGAAAGATCCTGTGAAGCTGATAAGGGAGTGTTATCCTCATTTTACAGAGTGGAAAAAAAGTGTTTTTAACAGAAGTGATTTGCTCCAGGGCACAGCAGGAGTCAGTGTTAGCCAGAAATAGAACTTGGGTGTTCCCATTCCATTTGTTAAGACCACACCTTTTTGAGGCTGATCATATTTAATGTTAGGGAGGATTGAGTCTTCCCACCCATTATTAGGAAATTAATAATTATCTCTCCATAATGAATAACCCTCTAAGTTAATAGGAAATTAATAGCGGTAAGATCAGTGAATTTTTGTAACTGAACCAACTCGTGCTTCCAGAAGGCTGGAAGAGTTTAGGAAGGTGAATTTTGAAATACATAACTTTTATGATAAATACTACATAATTTTCTCTTGCATAGGTAACTTCAGTGTAATGACAAGGAGGGTTCAGTCATTACTAAAATTATAAATGAAACGATAATTGTTGATTGCTGCTTTGTCTGTTTATACAGTAACCCTTGGAATGTTGAGTGATTATTGCAAAGTCTGCTTTGCTTTGGAATTTGCTTTACTAATTGGGGGCAGGAGAAACTTCCAGATATGAAAACTGCATATTCATTTCTCTCACTTTTTTAATGTTGCTGTAAAGTACAATATCTGTATTTACTATTCATACCAGTATTTAACTGGTAAAGACTTCTTGAATACCCAACTTATTCTGAATAGAACTCAATATAAGGGATTTCAGTAAATCTCAAGTAAAGGTACATAAACACGGCTTCTTCCCTCCCTTCTTTTCACAGTAGATTTCCACTGATGGGTACAGCATGCCAGTAATTCAATTCTTATTCTAGACCCTGGCATGAAAATATGTGCTCCTAACTCATTTTTTTTGAACTTTTGCTCCACATTTTGATTTAAAGGCTTCAAAATCAGGGGAATAAATTTGACTTCTTACCTTTTCTCCCCAGATTTCCCTTCTGCTTTTATTATTATCTCTGGTTAGGGCAGATTGCTTTGATACTTAATAAAATGCAAATTTTTTTATAGTTGTTCTGAGTTTAAAAGCAAAGGCACAAACTGATGCAGACCCCGTTCTTTTTTTTTTTCCAAGTTGGCATAACCTTAGTCCACTCTGCTTTCCTAATTTAGTAACATGGATAAAAATATGCACGACAGGACAGGTTTGGTACGCCAGGCACCCATCCAGGAGCGTGGTGTTTTTAAGTAAATGGACTTGTGGGGATTTGAGGAAAACACAGATTAGGTTACATGAGCTTTGCACTCTGGAAGTATGTGACTATTTAAAGGAGCATTGCCTCCTAAATAAAAATGTTAATTATTATAATAATATGTTGTTTTCTGTGAAGGAGTTGATGCCTAATTATTAAAAACAAGGTTTTCTTTGCACAAATCTGTAAAATATATGCTCTGTTTAATAACTCAATTCTGCCTTCAGTTTGCTGTAGAAAACCAAGGGCCAGCATACATTACCTCTTAGGTTCAACAACAACTAATTATAACTTTTTCTTAAATCAATGCAAAACTTACCCACACTTGCCTATTACTATGTTGTGTTTTTCACATCAGGTTTAGTAAAGCTTTGGTAATTATGCTGTATTAATCCAGAAGCACAATAAAAATACCTGATAGTATCTCTAAGTCATTCCTTAGATTTCTAGGAGGAAAAGCTTTTAAATGTTTTGGCTTTGTATAAACTCCAATACAGCTCTATCCAGGCAGCCTTTAAGAACTAATTTTTTTTTTAAGGAAAAAAAAGAAATTTCAGCAGGGAGGAGTCAGGAACAAAATGGCAACGTGGATGGGAAATGATAGGGGTTGGACTCTGAGACTGCCAGAGGTGACCAAAGCACAGGGCAGTGTATTGTACAGCTGGTATTCCTTATGGATTAACTTGCATGCATGTCCAAACACAGTGGTACCTATTTAATTAAAGGATGTTGGTTGCTTGAGATTTTATAACAGTCTGCCTTGCTCAAACATTTGGTTTGGGTTAAAATCTCAGGAGGACTACTAGTACTTCTGAGTGCTTGAAATTTATGGGGAGGGAAGTGAAGACAGAGAATAAAAGAATTCCACTAAATTCCTGGAAATTTTCCTTAACTGAAGTTTTTCCTGTATACCCTCACCTGTATAGAATGTCAGAATGAGTCATCTGTGCTTAGAGCTGCTCACTGTTCTCTCTTTGTCTGCTTGCCCCTTCTTGGTGTTATTTTCTTTTCCACTTCCCCCCTGTTGAGGGGCTTTTAAAAGCCTCTTTGTTGCTATCATACAACATTTTTCAGTGTACCACGGAAGGTTCGTAATGTCACTGGATGCTGGTAACAAAAATAGTATAAACATAGCCAGAAAAATTCCAGACCTATATTCTATGGTTAAAAATGTTGTTCCAATGTAGGCTTTTGTTCCAACACTTCTTCCAGATGGGCTTCTATTGGGTGCACTGGAACTGAAATATTTCCCGTAACTGTAGCAGAAATGACGTTAAGAAACAAAAAATCCAACAGAAGAATCTCTTTCAACAATGGCCTGCGGTATTCCTGGTATTCCTCATTCTGGTGGTGCACAGCAGGTCCTCAGAAATGCATGTGCTGAGTATGTATGTGTTGTAATTCAGTAATGTGAAAACTAATGGGAACCAGTTGGAAGAAGCCATCAGCGTCTCTCCTTGTAACATTTAAATTAGAGATTCAAATATTGCTTTGTGTACCAGGCTTATTGGACTAGAAAATTCCATCTTTGAATTTGCTATTCTAATTTTGAGCAATCACTGGAAAATGTATTTAGAAATTAGGCTCCTTTAATGAGCACGGGCTTAGTTAAAAAAAGAAATTGTGGTATGGTTCAGTGCATTATATTTTCAAGTACCTGCAATTTTATGAAACAGATTTTAACTTCTGCGATCATTTCATATCAGAAAAAAAGATGAGGCACAAACTGCAACTGAAGCCTGGCGTGGAGGCTTCATGTCAGTAACTGGGAGCCTGAAATCCTATTGCAGCACAAGGTAATGTCCAAGTGTTTTCAGTTTTCTAATATTAGTTTTATAATATTTAAAGGTCACTTGAAATTGTAACATAACTTTATTGATTTTGGTTTTTTTCTTTCTTTCTTGCACATTTTATCAAGATTATAATGATTTTGGCTCAATCACACTTTTTTTTTGGCCTCTAGCTTTAGTGATGCTTTAACTTGAAAAAAAATCTGTGCCTGATTGAGTTCTGACTGTATTTAAGCATGAGCAGTATGCTGATGTAATTACCGAGTTCATTAATAGATCCAGGAATGTCTGAGAGCTGGGTGCTGTACATCAGCGTCTCAGACATCCTTGTTTTGTTGGAATTCCTTTGTATGATCTGGGCAGAGACTCACCAAAATATTCCCTTTTTATGTGGCAGTTCTTCCTGGCTGCCAGATTGTAGTGACAGTTATGGTGGCATCACCTGTCTGGACAGAGACATCTCAGAATAACACCACCTGAGTTCTGATCACTAATTACTTCATTAATAGATTGTTGAACAAATCTGATTGTAGAGGGTATCACTCTGTATGCACGTGGGGCTGCCTGTGACTTGCTGGCGCCCAATTTTTTTATTTTCACTTCTGATTTTATTCTCAATTCCAAATCCCAGATCCTCATGTTTTTCATTTTGAAACTGGGTTCTGAGAATGGGCCAATGCTGCCATTTGTTCCCTTCTGTTCCATGTGAGATCCTAGTGAAAGTTTTCCATGCATCAAACTCACAGAATTACCCCCTCCAGCCCTCCCTGTTCCTTCCCTCTTTTGAAGAGGAGCTCCTAAGAAACCTGATGAGGTGTAGGTGAAACCAGGATGGAGGAGGAAGAGCCAAACTAATTATTGCCCGTGCTGCTCCCAAGCCTGTTGAGCTTCTGGCTTAGCAGTGCTCCTGAAAATCAGAATCCTTGCAGGGGCACGTCTGTTGCTGAGCTCTGGGCCATGGGCTTTCCCCGTAGCTGTTCCCCTCGAGGGCTCTCTGATAGGAGATAAAGGAGTTGGAGCCGCTTCTAATGGGGGTACTTGGATGATTCTCACATTCCTGAGAGGATGGGAGCAGATTTAACTGGATTCTCTATTGTTCAGAGATTTGGTGCTGCCTCTCAAATCCTGGCTCCCTCTCCTGCTCGGCAGTGCTTGATTTCTCAAGTGACTATAAGCCTCGTTTCTCCAGGGGTTTTCCTCTTGTTTGTGGGGGTAGGCAGGAATTTTGAAGATGTTGAGAGTGCTTTAAGTAATCCTGACAACCATTCATCTGAAGCTTAAAACTCTGTGAAGATGTTGGAGGTCTTAATATGACTGTAGAAGCGTGGTAGTTATGTTGCATGTTCTTATGCCATTTTATTAAATAAGGAGTCTTAAGTACAACTCATTTCAACACAGTTCATTAAACATAAAATTGCATAACATTTTTCTAGTAAACTCAATTTGAGATTTCTTAGTGAATTGTTAAAATACAGATTTATTTTTTTTAAAAAGGGAAAGACTTCCATGTCCAAGTAACTTCCAGACTTTGCTTTTAAAAGCTTTGCTACGTGGTGTATGTAAAGCAATAAATTGAAAGGAATTTAAGATTAAATATTGATTTTAATACTAGAGTGAGAAACGGTCTTGAGATGACAATAAAATGAGTAATAGGGTGATGTGGAGATGCTGCCACACAGACAGATAGTTGATACAGCAATGTACCAAGTTGTCATTCAGACATCTGACAGAAGAAATGACAACCTGAAATTTCTAGGGTATATGGGAACAGAGCCCTCATGGAATTCCTCTCCCCACTCCTGCCATGGGTAGAGCTGCCACTTAGGAACAGAGGGTTTGGAAAGGAAGTCTCCTGACCTTTGAATGTCCCCCCAATGTCATGCAGAGCCAGGGGCCACGAGACAAAAGTGGGAAGTTTATACAGCAATATGTAACTTTAGAGAACATTAAGTTGTCATTGCTGCTTTGATCAGTGATAGAATATACTTTGATAAAACTCAGATAAAGAAAGGGCTTCAGGCTGCAGCATCAAAACAATGTGTTGTGTTCCTTTTAGTTTGAAAAATGTATTTCTACAGTCTGTTTTTAAGAAGTGGAATGTGCTCGTGAGAACTGATTAGACCTGGCACACAGACCTAAATAATGAAGGTCAGATAGAATTATTTCTTTTTTACATTTTGATTGTTTGAAAACCTGGGTTTGAAATATATGGGGAGGACTTGTTATGACACTTACATACCACAGAAAAATATCAGTCTGGAAGTGGCTACAGTTATGTTTGAATTCAGTCATTATTCCATTTGTGGTGTTTGTTCTATGTGAATTTATTGTCTGCACAGCAAATGAGAGGAAGAAGTAGAGGGTCTTTGGTTGCTTTTGGTCAGTCTTATTTCTGTGGAGTTGAATCTAAGATGTAGAAAAACAGACTGCAAGAAATTTTATTTTGCAGGGATGTAATTCTGTGTATTCTTGCTTGGAGTATTTGCAGGTGTTAGTTACATAAATGTATCTAGAAATCCATAAAGACTATAAAACCTAACATTCCTAGTTGTTTTAATTTTATGGATTATCAGAGTAGGCTATAAAGCTTAATAGATCATTACTCTGTTCATAGCTCTGGCAAATCCCCTCCCATCTCCAAAATTCTTGGTGGCACCTCTGATAATCTTGGTGAATAAGAAAGTGTGATGGCTTGTTGCTTGCGTGGCTGCTTTGCTGTGCAGGAAACTGTCATCAGGACTGTGATCACTGTTGTGTTTATTATGATAAAGTGTGATAAAGATATTGGGGGGGGTTTAGTTTGCTTTTGTGCTTTAGGAAAAGCCCAGTCTAACCAAAAAAAGGAATCTTTAGGATCTTTTACCTTTATTCATACATGAGAAAAAAAATCTACATCAAAAGAAAATTCATGTAAGTTACTGCAACTTTTTTTAAGGTGCCATTCCCCTGCTTTTGAAACTTCTTCCCTCAACATGCTGAATCCTTTACTGAGAGCAGAGCAAAGCCTCCTCTTTGGAATTTGATAGCAGGGTTTTTCCGTGCTAGGGCTGGCAGCAGTCAGGTTCTGAGCAGCACCCCCGGGGCTGTCACGAGGCGGATTCTCCGCGTTGTGCTGTGCGTGCATCAGCCTGTCTCCTTCGGGGGAGCAGCAGGAGGATGGCACTCCTAGTAGGTCCTCTCCCTCTGACTGGTCTTACAGAAACCACTTGTTAATGAGGACATACTCTGAGAAGTTAACCTCAGCTCAAGTAATTGTGTAGTGCCTAAGCTCAGACCTGCTTCCTAAGTAAAAGAATTGAAGAAAAAGTTGGTTTGTAACTCATCTGTCATCACTGAATTCTTCTGCTGATTATCTGATTGTAAAGATAAGCCTTTACTGATTGCCTGGCTCAAACACATGTGAGATATATGAACCTCTCGCTTCTGCAACTTCAAAACAGATGCTCTTTAAAATACTTGTAAAAGTCTTTGGGTTAGAGCTGTTACCCAAAAGTAAAACTGAACTTCAAGGGAGTTTGAAGGGCGTCTCTCATAAACGTTTGCCAATAGCTGTTCGCACGGGTGAAGACAGATGTGTATTGATAAGGCTGAGACCAAACTCAGAGGTGGGGAATGTATTTTGAGAAAGATGTTTCCCATACAGATGGTGTTGAGCTTTCTGTAGTATGAGAACTTCTTTAATACCAACAGTCTGTTCAATGGTGTTTAGTCAGGCTTTCAGAGAACCTCAGCTTTGAACAGATACTAAACTGCAGGTGTTTTTTCTCTGAAATTTTTCATCAGTTTGTAAATGTGTGAAAAAAAATGGTGGTAACTGCTTTGCAGTTTCCAGGTTTCCCTCAGAAAGGCCTTAGTGATTTCAGTGTGCTGGACTGCCAAGGAGCTCTTTGTTTTGCTGCAGTGACTTATTTTGGGAGGGTCCTAAGACAAGTTCAAGTAATCCATCCAAGCAAAACCAGCTTTTCAGGGGGATTATGTCCATGCTTGCTGCTTTTACTGACATTGTTTTAAAATAAATTTATCTGTTAATTCTAACTAAACTAATTTGCTAGTATTTTTTCATGTAAAGTCTCTTACTAATTTGCAGTTTGTGAGATTTCTTTTTTTTTTTTTTTTTGGTTTCACTAAATTAACATTTGTGACAGGAAAAAATAGCTCTTGAAGCTTATTTTTTATAGTTTCTAGGGCTGGTTTTAAAAATTAACTTGCTTCCCCCTTAAACTCTAAAGTCTTTATTTATAAAGTTATCTATGAATATACTTTTTTGTCTCTTTGGTTTCCTTGTTGCTTTTTTTTCCTTTCTTTCCCTAAGCTGTCCCTAACGTATGTACAGTGATTAGCAGTATTAACAGGTAGTTGATTTTACTTGTGCATTAAGCAAATGCAATTTACTAGTAGGGATTGAGTGCTCAGGGAAGCTTGGAGAACAAAGTCATTCAGTCTTTGAAAGGGAACAAACACTAACTGTTAATGCTGTGCAACAGAAGAATTTTATAATATATTGATTTCCATTTTGACCATATTGACCAAGTATAATTTAGTTTTCTGCATACCACTGAGAGAGAGTTAAATTACTGCTTGTTATTGACGTCCTTGTTTTTACTCAGCTGCTCTATTAAATGAATTGAGGCAAAATAAAATGCATCATTTACTGACACTAAATCTAAATGGAAAAAGCCTGTAAAAAGAGAATGTGTAGAACTCGAGGTATGATGTGAGATTAACCTTCCCATGGTTCATGTCACACACACAGAGTTTGATAGCTGTATTTCAGTTAACTTAATGTTATTGCATTGGTATTTAAAATAAAGACCTGTGTTTACCTTAGCATTGTCCAAATCTGCATTAAATTGTCATTCTAGATGGAAGGCTTTGATGCCAAGCAAATGCAAGTGTACTCTAGTTGATAATTATTTAACTTTTGAGAGCTTTACGAACTAAGACTATTTGTTTGTGTAGGTAAAGGAATGCAGTTCAGAATTACATGAGTGGGGGGGTTTGGAGTGTAGTTGCAAGCCTTACTTGTCTGCTTTCTGCTGATTTGAAACACTAAACAGCAGAAACTGTCACTGATTAAGACAAGGCTTGCAGTTGCTCTCAGCATTTATGAAATCAGGACAATGCTAGTGTTGCTTGAAGTCAGATGTCTCCTCTTTTACTGATAATCCTAGTTTAAAACTGTTAGTAGTTGGTCCATAGTATTTTTCATGTAGTAACCATGTCACTATAGCAGCTCCTGCCTCCCCTTCTGGGCTGGTGAATTCTCCACACTGCTGAGTTCAGCAGAGACAGCTGGGACAGTGAGGAGGGAGGAGCAAGAGAATCTCCTGGTGCTGCTGCTAGAAAAGGATATCTGGATCTATAGTTTTCATGCCTATTATAGTGGGAATGTTTCCTGTAAGGTTTAGCCAGTCCCTTCCTAGTAATTACTGTTGCAATTTGTAGTAACTGCCAGTGGCCTGGAAGAGCTCTTCTTTTCATAGGACTTAAGACAGTCCCATCCAGTTGCATTCTTTAAAAAAACAAATATAGTGACTCCACTGCTGTAAACGTGGCTCCAAGCTAAAGATCTCCCTTTGATTCTTTTTCTTATCCCACACAAATTTATAGTTGCATCTTTTTGTTACGAAGGCCGAATTTGACCCTCAGGGAAGGGTGTTCTGTGGTGTCTCCCAGTAGTACAATGAGTGAGCTGTAAATTGCCTTGCTACAACAGTACTTTCCACTAAAAGATGAAAATTGAACCTGGACTATTGCTTTTGTTATGCATTTAGTGGAGAGGAAGAAAAAAAACCCTAACTAACCTCAAAAAGAAGAAAGATGTGTCTGTTGTGAGTTGGCTGGAAACAGTTGATAGCAACAGTCACAACAGATTGGTCTTTGTGTGGATTATTTAGACACCATGCTGTAATGAGTTAGAAGCCACTAATCTGTGTTTGTCAGAGAGACCACTCTGTTGTGTTGATCGCAAGTTGTTCCTTGGATGAAGAAAGAAAAAAGCTGTCCTAGAATTTACAGCCAGGACTAGCCTTGTCTCTGTGGCTTCCTGAGCTGTCCTTAATATCTCCTTAGGATGCTTCTCTTGTTTGCCTTGGTTTCAGTACTGGTTTGTTGTATTTAAGGAGCCATCTTCAGCTGTCTGGCATCATGAGTTCAAGTCATCAGCTCTGTATTTTATGCACAAAGTTTTTCTGGAAGGCTTCCCCCCTCCCCTTTCCATGTATTGATATTAGTGCACACTGAATTGTGGACAAAATGCAGCAGTAAAGATAGTCAGACATAAACAAAACAAGAGAAACATAACAGGTCTCATACTTTATTCATGTCATATTTGTTTATGTTCTTACCACCCAGAAAAAGGAAAACAGCTGCTCCTCTACAGAAAGATAACAGCAGAAAAACTCCATAAATAAAAGACTTTTTCTGTAGAGTGCTAGCAGAATTTTTCATGCCATGTATTTGATAAAGTACCATTTTGACTCTTTAAACTTAATTTTGGCTGCCCTAGTCAAAATTTGAGGTATCATTTAATAAAACCATAGAATAATATTAATGCATTAATTTCACATCTCTTGTTTGTGTAACAACAGTACCTTGCTGTGGGGCAGTGAAATAGGCCGAGCACACTAGAGCAAAATGAAAGGATAGGTTGTCTTCTGAAAAAACAAACCAACCAAACAAACAAAAAACCCCAAACCAAGAAAACAGCAAACCTGATAGTTTCATGGCCTTGAGTTACCTTTGTGCATAAACAATTTTTTCCTCTCCCTGTTCCTCTTGCCCTTCCTCCCACCTTTTCCACTTTTCTCGCATATGATAATTTCTGGTATTTTTATCATCTGGTTTATCCTAACTGTTCTCATTGAAACCATCAAATTGTGGACAAAAATGTAATTCCAGACCTGCAGTGAGAGGAAATACAGGCTAATAACCACTGTGGATCTGTGTTCTGTGTGTGTGCTGAGAGAAGCACAGAGTGCTGGGCCCATGGCATTCAGACAACTGCCAGTTCTGTTAACTGAAGTTTAATTGTGGTGTAAGATGGGGAACCACTGACCTTTAGAAGAATTTGACTTAATGAGACCCTCATACCTGATGTCTATTTTCAGCCATTTTTAGCTGACCTAAAATTACTGTTTAGCTAGGTTGGACTTTATGGAGCCACTTTTCTCACCTTTGCTTGTGAATGATGGCACAAAATAAATAAAGATTGGTACTAAGTTTGCATGTGACATTTAGCAAGGTTGAGGGGAAAAAAAGATTCTATTTTGGTATGTTCAGCAGAAGTATGTATTTTTCACTTGGTTTTGGGCTTTGTCTGCTTCTTAAGTGTTTTGGAGGAGAGTCAATGTAGTTTATGGCTGAAGTAGGTGAAACCAAGAATTGGGAACGGCTTTGAGAGGTGTTACGTGACTATGTTCATTCACAAAGACTGGCCTGCCCCAGAAAAATCCTTTCCCCTGTTCTTTGGAGCCAGAATATTTGTGTTAAATGCAGCCATAAGCATTGCTTTGAAATTAATAGATTGAAGTTTGATCAGCTGGGATAGAGGCTTTCTTCTTCCATAGAATTTTTATGGGTTTGAACTCTTTGAGCACCTTATTTAAAAGTGAGTTATTCATAAAACAGTTGCTGCAGTATCACAAGATGTCTTCCAGTACCTCCTTTTTTTTTTTTTCTTCTTTTAAAAAAACTAAGCAAAAATTAGCCTATATGGGAGAAGTATGAGGAAAATCATCTTCAGGTCTGTTAGATTTACAGACCACTTTTCAAGCTCTCTCACCACAGCGCAGAGAAAGAGCTGCATGCAGTAGTGTCAAAATGTAAATGGGATTCAATTTGCCTGCCCCTTTCATTGTCCTTAAATCTAATGATACCAATTTCAGTTATGGTTAAACTTGCTTGTTTGAAGATGGCACAGGTCTTCCTTAAGTATCAATTTGTGCTAGAAAATTTAATTTTTATAGGCTATGGAATGTGAGCTGTGTGGTAGAACAGTAAATGTAATGTAATATATAATAGGCTATTTAATTTATTTTAACCATCTTAAAGTCTATTTAAGTCCTCCTGAGACATCCCAGAGCAGATCTAAAGGAGATCTTCTCCATCAAGCTCTCAGCAATTTAGACTTACACTTCCTGTCTGTTACAGTTTTCAATTGCTAATAGTATCCACTTCAAATTCATGGCATGTATAGACTTGGATTTATTTTTTTTTTTCTAGTGGGACAGGTAGTAAGTTCTCTTAAATATGGAAGACTTCAAACACTTTTCCTCACTGGTGCATGGTTTTACAGGTCTAATAACAAAATGCATCTTGTGCTCAGGTTCATGGAAATTGATTAAAACATTATTTCAAGAGTGAAGTAGGGTGAAATTGCACTATTGCCCTTTGGGAGGGAGCAAGTGTAGCCAGTCCCTCTCCTCCTTCACTCTTTCAAGCAGAGACCTGACTTGCAGCACCTTCTTATCATGATTTTCTGTTCTTTTTTATTATGGTTTTCTGTTCTTTTTCTTTCCATTTTTATCCTTTAAGTCTAGAAGTTCTTGCTTTTCCTGCTGTATGACAGTTTGGTTCTCTACCACATTACTGCTACTTTAAATACTTGGGTTGACAGCAACCTGAAACCTAATATTTTTTACCCAGGTGCAAATTGAGAAATCTAAACAAGGTAGACCCTTGAAGAACAATACCACTTGTAATATTTTCTCCATCCCAGTAGTTTACCATGAGGCATGATCCTCATGTGTTACCATTAACTAAGAAATTTCATCAAAGAAAGATAAACCAGTATGACTTGATTTACATTTGAGACGATCTGGGCTGCATTTCTATTCTGCTTTCTATTTATGTTCCAGTCACTGGTTACTCTTGGGTGCTCTTTCCCCTTAGAACAGTTATGAGATGCTGAGGAACACTGAGCTCACATTAACAGGTTCTACATTTCTTCTCCAGCCCTAGGCTGCTATCCCAGAAAATGTCCTATTCATTGAGAACCCTCATGCCCAAATCTGCAATTTTGATATATAACCCTTTTTTTTTTTTTTTCAGTATTCTGGGATGGAATTTTTTTTAGGCAGCCTCATTTCATTTTAGTAATGGATGTGGTAATTTGCAGTGCTTTGTCCTTGTTCCCATGAGGTATTCTGTCTCTGTCCTCACACACACCATTATTCTTACAGGAAAAAATGATGCAAAAACCTAATTTAATATTTGGTTTGTCCTCCTAATTTCTACTCCTTGTTGACATCAGTTCTTCATTTCTTGCTCTTAATCTCTTGTTGAGAAACCATTTGTTTGTCTGTGAGTTCCCATTTTCCTGGCAGTTTGCATTTAACCTCTGCAGCCTGACCTCTGAAGTGCCAGCTCTCTTTGCTGATCAGTCCCTTTTTCCATTCCTTGTAGGTTCTCTACTTTCCCTTAATATCCTGCTTTGAGGTGCATTCTCATGCAGGTAGGTCTGTAGCCCTTTCCTCTCCCCCTTTTTTAACTTTACTGGGATCTAAGGACTCAGATTTAAAGTAAACCCTTCCCTCCCAGACACTCAAATCCAACTGTGTATGTGTTTCATATATCTGTGGATGAAATTTTGGTTTATGGCCCATCAGGGAAAGGTGGGATTACTCTTGAAATGTAAAGAAAAACTGTTGGTTATTTTTGGGTCATGCAGCTGGTGAGGCCTGTACCCCCAGAAAAGATTAAGGAAGTTTGAATTGCCTTTGGCAATTACTCTATGTTGTATAGGCTGCTTATTTCCAGATGGGTGGTTTGTTTTGTTTTTTTTTTGTTCCCTTCACGTAAAACCATGGGAATTCATTTTTAAAACTGGCATTTAAACCATCTCAATCAGAAATAGATTTTTTTTCTTGTTGCTAGTTATGTTTATATAAACACAGTCCATTTTGTTAGAAGGTCAATAATTTTGGACATTCCCTGAAATCCTTTCCTGGTTTCACTTTTTTAAAGAAAAATATTAAAGGTATGCTGATGTTTCATTTTTCATTATGTTGGTGGCCAGGTCTATTTGGCACCTTTTTGTTGAAAACCCTAACACACAGGAGGACAGTTCACTTTTCCATTTCTCCAAGTAGTTGGGAGAGCTCTTATAACAGATGCCAAGGCTGCTTTTTGGAGCTGAGTGATCCCTTCTGACTCTGCATATTATCAAGGGAGAAAAGGATAAAATGAATTCCCCAGTTTTGGAGCACAGCCTGCAGGGATCTGTGGGGGTCTGTGGCAGCGCACGGCCCCTCCGAGGCTGGAGGAGGGCTGGAGGCTGGTGCGGAGCCTGCGCTGAATTTCTGTGGGCTGGGGGGTGTTGGAGTCCCAGTCTGTCAGCCCCTCCTGTGTGCACATTGGGACCATCTGGGATTGCCCAGCTCCATGTGCTGGCAGCACTCCCTGCAGATGGACACGGATGGAACGCCCGAGTCCACGAACCAGCACGGAGCGTCACGTTTGGGCTCTCTCTGCCTGCACAAGTCTGTGTCCTGAGCTGGGGGATGGCAGAGCTACTGAGGAGTTGGGGTATTTCAGGCTTCTGGTATCAGAGTGGGGCTCAGTGCTCTGCTGTGTTGATTTTGATAGTGTTAACCCTAGAGCTAATATAAATTTTAAATTACACTTTTATGAATTTCATTTAAATGTAATTGGAACTCCTCAATGTGGTCTAATGGTGATGTATAATTCTTGTCTCTTTCTTACCCTTGGGGGTGCTGGAGAAATCTCTGAAAGTCCCTTTGTCAGCTCTTTTTGTTTGGGAATAGCCATTTTCTTTTCTGGATCTGCTGTAAATTTCCAAAGTTCACCTCTGGTATATCCTAGTGCTTGATGAGCTGACAGCAAAAGAGAGATTTGTAAGTCTTTCACTGCGTTTGTTAGCCAGGGCTTCCTGCAGTATTTATGCTGCAAGACTTTAAAAGCAAGGATAATAGTATTTAGTAACTAAAAGCTTGAAAAACTTATTAATGGACTGTTTATATTTGTGTTATTCCTCTTAATTGTTTCCCTTTGCTTTAATGAGATGAAAACCAATTTAGTGTCATTAGTAAGTGTCTGAGCATGTTCTTCAAACTGAGCTTTGAGCACTATGGTGGGGAGTCTGGGGGTTATATCTTTAATATGAGGGTTATATCCTTAATATGATGGCACTTTGGCTTAGTCTTAAACTTCACTGTGGGTCAGTGGGTGTTTGTGCAACATGTGGCACTAGATGTTGAAAGTGGATGTTTACATCTGGTATGCATTGGGAGATTAAGGTAGAGAGGATGAAGTTTTGGGTATGTGTTTTTTGGATGAAGGATAAAGTGAGAATACTTTTATTTCCTCTTAGATTTGAAACATATCATTCTAGCAATGCCTTTGAAACTCTGCCAGCTTTGCCAACCGTAACATTTATGGGATTTTGGACCTAAACTGAACTAGAGAACTGTTTTTAGTGGCAGAGAAAAAGGTTAGTGCATGAAAATAGCTGGGCCTATTATTGACTGCATGTGGTCAGTGGTTTGGCTGAATGTAGGTGGCTCTTTTCCTGTCACTGTTTTCAAGCATATGGCTTTGTGATGAATATAAAACTCTTTCGAAATGAGATCTGCTGCAGTTCTTTTTGCACAGTAGTCTTGTGCTGTTTAGTAGTGATTATTTTCCTTTTGTCATTTATTTTCAATCCTATAGTAAAAAAAAACACCTTTTCAAGTAAAGCTTATTCCTGTTGACATCAAAGCTAAGAGGTTTGAAGAATGTGATCATCTGTGCATAGCAGCTGCTTCTGTCAGTAATATTTCTAAAAGGATGCATAAACTGTGTTTGTTGAATCTTTATTGTAGTTGATGCTGGGATTGTTTGCAGTGGGCAGAAACTCCCTCTAAATGTGCACATGCATTTTGTTTAATGATTACTTGTGTGAAAATCTCTAATACTGAATTACAACTTCCCTTTCTTTGCTTTTCATGTTTCCAGTCTTGAAAGTAACAGTTATAGCAGTTTCTCCCAAGGTGAACTTCTTTTTCCCATTGTGTAGAAGACAGCTTGGGTTAACCCAGTGTTTTGTTTCCTTCTTTGTGTGTAGAATACAAGGTGCAACCTCAGAGCTCAAGGAACAGTGAATTTTCTAGCTCCTGCTGCAGAGAGCTTAAGGGCACAACAGGTTCTGTTTAACTTTAACTTAAACAGTGTTACCCTATTTATATCTTTGTAAAAGATCTGGGTGATAGAGCTGTAAATTGTACAGATTGTGGATTGTGTAGATTGTCTGGTGTTTTCAGTGTAGAAGATTCTAGTGAATCTTGTTTTAGCAGCTCTCAGATGCAAGAGCTGGTTTCATTCAGCTGAGAGCAAAGTACATTTGGGTCTGCAAGATGCTGAGAACTGCAGCAAGTTTTAGGGGCACAGAGCACTTCATGAGTTGGTTCCATTGCTGTGAAGTATTTTTAAAACAAAGCAAAACTGTTCTGTAGTTATAATATATAGAATTATCCAGTTTTTAGAGTAACTGTCAAAGAATAACTAAATAAACAATGAGGTAACTTGCAGACCTGCTTAACATACTTTGAGTGTATTTGTCAGTCAGTCCTGCATCCTGTTTCACAGGCCAGACACAAGGAATAACACTGTTGCACAAGTGAGGCTGCTTGTGTGATCATGCCTTACACATTTTTAAGAATTTAGTTTGTTACCTACCTAAAAAAGTTAAACAATACCATTTGAAACACAAAATCAACTTTTAAATTCTTGAAATAGAAGAAAAACCAAACTTCTAGACTCTGTAATTATTGCAAGGGTAGATTAGAACTTTGTGAAATATCTTCCTACAATATAACATTACAATATCACTTACAGTTTATTAAGAAATTTCTTTGCTAATTTAAACTAGCCCTTCTGAACTGTATCATGAAGACAGAGCTTTTTTTCCCAAGCATGCTGGGTGAAAGACTGTCACTAAGCAAGAAGTGCTATGCATGTGTTTGTAACTCTTCTTGCAAGAGAATTTTAAGTAATCCCTCATTGCATCCTCAATAGTTAAAAAAACAAAAATTCACTTGAATTTTCCTGAGTTTGGGGCTGTGCAAAACACTCTCAATGTCAGCAAGTTTTGTAATGTTATTTTGTTTGCGTTTTGGTTTGCTTGGTTTTGTTCGCCTCATTCTGATTTTGGACTAGGAAAATGCTTGATATTTTGGCAGTACTAATTGTCACAATTCAGGAATGCTCTATGAAAGATCTCATACTTGAACATACTGATAAAGGTTCCTAACTGATACTGATAATCTCCATCACCTTCATATTCCAGATCTTTTTGATACATGGAGATGATGGAGATTATCATGATGCCTCAGGTTTTAGCTTTTATATTTTTCACATTCTCTGCTGCTTCAGTGTGTAGTTCTGAGCTTCTTATTAGTGGATGGTGAGCTCTCTTCACAGAGCAGGGAGACAAAACAATTCCTTCTCTAGCTGGGGACCAAGGACAAATGATCCAAATCTCAGGCCCAAGAGCACAAACACCGTGGGCTGGAGAGAGAAAAAGAAGAAGGATGGAAATAAATAACCTAAAGCTGTAGACTCCAATATTCTAATGGACTAAAACTTAAAAAAATGTGAGACCATGTGCCCAGTCATGCATTTTGTGACTGTTTTGGTTCATCTTGGGTGCAGCCATGGCTGGGCTCTTGTGCTGCCCAAGATGGATCCATTGAGGAGATCCTTTTAATAAATCCCTACTTTATTCTTTAACCCCACCCAGCCTCTGTTCTAGGGCAGCCTTCCAAGGCATCAATCGGTATCAGTTCTCAACATGGATTGATAGAACAGTATCTACAGAAAAGCAGCACCGCTGATGAACTTTGATTTTAATTTATGTGAGGGTTTTTGTGGTGTTTTTTATGAAAATAGTTATAATTGCCTTGCCTGTTGTGCAGAGGTTGGAGACCTGCGGGAGCTGCAGACTCTGGACATCTCCACCAACCGCCTGATGACGTTACCCGAGAGGCTGCACATGTGCCTTTCCCTGCAGTACCTGACTGCAGACAGGAACCACCTGTGGTCTGTGCCCCGCCACCTGTGCCAGCTGCCCAGCCTCAACGAGCTCTCCATGGCTGGCAACCGCCTGGCATTCCTGCCCCTCGGTGAGTCCCCACCTGGGGGGTGGGAAACAGCAAAACAAACTGCCCCCAGACATTAAAACAAAGCAACAAGTGAGTTTCTTTGGTGGTCCCCGCAGACTCTGTTTATGGAGCTGTCACAGGGATCATATTGTTGGAAAATATGTTAATAAAAAAAATGCAGGTTAAGGTTTCGTGGTTTTTTTTAAAGCTATCAAATTTGCTTTATTTTTAGCTAACCAAGGGGAAAAAGTTTAAATGATGTGCTTAAATATAGTACTGTGTAATCTGAGTTCCACCACTTTGGGTAATGATCTGTTTCTGTTTGCTGGATCTGATGATTTAACTAAGATTCCTCAGCTATGGTTTAAAACTTGTTGTGGAGTCCCAGTAACTCCCTATAAATTACTTTTCAGCATTAGGAGCGTCAGTACCACATAATCCGGTGCAGGTCTAGTTTGTGCTGTGTACAGGCATCCATCAAAATTTCCACAGTAGTAGCCCAGGGAGGAATTGATGTGCCTTTTGCTCAACCCTTTGAAAGTTTGGAAGAGTGGAAGCAGGTCAGGAGTGGGAGGTGCAGTCAGTGTGTGGGGGTTTGTTGGGGGCAGTCTCTGTGTGTTCCCTTTGGGAAAAACAAATCCTCCTCTCTGAACTTGTCACTTTTCAGCCCTGCCATGGGCAGATCTCAGCCGGGATACTGACACACATGCAGAGCTGCCCTGCCATCTGAATAGCCATTAATTCTTTTTCTAGAATACAGAGTTTGGTGTTAATTAGGTGCAGATTAAGTGATGATAATCACATTGGAAAAAAGCTGCAAATTGAGATGGCTAAAAATGAGATCATAATTTCTAAATTAATTACCTTGTATAGGTTTAACTTAATCTTTTCAGTACTAGCAGTTCAGTTTTTAAAGAACTTACTGATCTTTCTGAATTTTTTATCACCTTAGTTTTTATTGCTAGAAAGTAAGTGCAAGTAATGTCTCCAGACAAAGTGTTGCAGTTATGTCCCAGCATATGTCATTATATAAATGAGAAAACGAGTTCCAGGATGCATCATCCAGATTCCACAGTACTAAAACAAGCAAATTGCCTTCCCTTATTTTGGCAAATATTTTTAACTCCCATGAGAGAGGAAGTTAAACAATTTTAATTTTGCAAAATTTCAGTAAGATAAGATGTGAAATTTTAAAGGATAAAAGTTTTTGCTACTTTTGCACTGCGCTAGTAGCTTACCTATGAGCGAGCCATGACCTGGATGAGCCATAGATCTGCCAAAGTTTTAAGTTCAAAAGGAGGAAATAAATCTCTAATATAATGACACACCTTCTTTTTTCTTTATTTTTAGACTCAAATTCAAAACATTCAAAAGGAACTTTTAAAATAACGGGAAACATCAAAGACTGTCAATTGACCTTGTTCAGTAGTTCTTAATAGTGACTCACTGGTGAACATTTGGAGATAATTTGCTATCTGTGGATATGAAACTGAATCATAAATCCTAGAGTTCAGAGGAAAAGCAGCACAGTATAAATGTAAATGTTTAATCCTTCCTCTGAAGAATCAGAAGGCTTCAGAGTGGTCAAGATGTGATGAAATAAAGTAGAAGAGAGAGTGCATTGAAAAGCAAAAAGATAGATTTAATCTTCTGTTGCTTGGGAAAATATTTGTCTTGGAGTATTGCTGAAGTTAAGGCATAATTGTAGCATTACTTCTGCTTGCTGCACATGTTGGCTGGTGGGGCTTTTGTGTGTATTCTTACATCCAACTTCACTTTACCAGTTAATGACTGATAAGGATGCTAAATAATGGTGAAAAATACTGCATAAATACTTTCAAGTGATAGTAAAGCAAATATTGTCAAAACAATTTTTTGCAGTTAGGGAGCTGTGTTGAAAAGCAGAGAATTTATTCATCTCCTGACAGAATGGTTGAGGTGGTTTTTTTTTTAGTAGATGTGTCCATGTTAAAAGAAATACTCTTGAAACAAATTGCTTAATGCTTTTTAGAGCATTATTTCCTTCATTTATTTCATGTGGTGGGTGACATCTACTCTGTCGACCAGGAATCCATTCTGCCTTGTCCAGGTTTGTCCCTCGTAGCTGCCAGCAGAGCCTCTTGTGAAGTGTAGTGGAAATCTGCATTTTCCTCTTCCTGGATTGATGGGTGCAAGGTTTGTTCCAGCAGCAGCACAGCCCTGCTGGACAGGGATCAGGAGGTTCTGTGCCCTGTACATTCTTTTAAGTTTGCAGGCACATGTGTCTTGGGAAAAACGGTGTAACACTGTTAATCAGTTTTAAAATACAGCAAAAATACCTGATCCCACTCCCTGGCTTTCAGAACAGGACCATAAACAAACAGATGGGTAAACAATAGTGAATTAGTAATTTGTTTTGCAGAATACGCCTAAATCTTGGATATGCCAGTGTTTTGTAAAAATCATTTTTCAGTATTTCAGTTTATACTGAAAGAAATGAGACATCATGGATCTCAGCCTTTGGGTCTTCCTATTATACTAATTTTTAAGAACAACTCCAGAAATTCTATGTATAAGTTGAACTGGAAGCTGCATCCTGAGCAGTTGTATTATTGTCATGGTAACTTCATGCTGCCTTACTAAATGGTCTTAGAAATCTGCTGATCATTGTATATCAATCTACTTACAACATAAATTATCTTTTGACAGAAAATTAACTTTAAATTTTTAGCATTACCGAGTGCTCCAGTGCCTGAAAACAAATTCCACTGCAAGCAGAAATGTGAATCTGATGACACTGCAAAAATAAAAATCATTTGTGTAATAAAGTACAAATATAATTAAAATAGGCCATAAATTCTCAAGTGTACTGGCAGTACAGGGGATGTTATGACAGCAAATATTCAGTATTATATCACTTTATTTGAGGGTTTATGTGCACTTTTTCTTCAGAAAATGGGTCTAGTAATTATCAGTGCACAGTAAACAAAGCTCTTATTCTACCTCAGTATATGCTGCTTTTGTGTCCATGCCCTCACAGTATGGTTAAAAGAGCATCAGTGCAGCCACACAAGGGCTTTTGTTCCATCTTCAGCCATGTGGAATGCATATGCCAGGGCCCTGAGGTTAAAAAAAAAAAGGAAAAAAAAAAGGAGGGAGAAAAAGAAAAAAAAATAGAATTGGGGTTTGTTCAGGACTCATGGCATTTGGTCATTTCTGGGAGAGAGGTCTTTGATCTGGGAGGCTGGAAGGAGGAAAGTGGAAATGTTTTAGACACAGTACAGTGCTTGCAAAAGCCACATGAAAACCTTCTTTGTAGCTTTAGCCTTTTCAGAGATGGGCAACTTCCTTATTGCACTGAGTTCTTCAGAAGCATGGTTTTTAGAGAACTTTTAACAATATTTGTTGGCTGATATAAGACATAAAAATTAATGTGGATAGGATACAAAGAGCCTTTCAAAGTGATGATTTATTAAAATTTAAACTTTATGGATAATGTTTGAAACTGGGAAAAAAATCTTTTGGAGTCTAGAAGATGCTTGGTTATTTAATGCAAAGAAACTCTATCAAAGGAACATTTATAGTTACAGGCTATTTGGCTTTGGGAATTGAATTTTTCCTACTGAGATATTTTGTCTAACATCCAAAAATTTGCTTTAATTACCTAGGAAATGCAGTCAACTCAGAACTTAGAATCTAAACATAGCATAAGATAAAGACAGAGAGAAGAGATGAGATGCAGCCTCACTCCCCCCTCTCAGTGCATATGAAAAGAACAGCTTTAGGGCTTTTTTTGACTTGCCTGATTTTCAGCCCATTTGCATACATCTGTGTAGAAACCAGCAAGATGAGCCTCTTTTAAAAATTTTCTGCCATTCTCTAAATTAATAAGTTAAACAGTAGAACATTCAAGCTACCCCAGCAACCCATGGTTTCTTGCTGGTTTTAGTCTAACTGGCTTCTGCAACACGAGGGAACATTCTCTGAACATTACATGTCCCATCCACCTGCTACCTGCTTTAAATTGTATTGGCTGATTCCTCACCAGCCTTACAGTATTTTATTGTGTTACATTGCTTCTGTGTTGCAGTATTTCTATTCATTGTAGGATAACAATGGGGTTTTGTTTCATCTAAAAATACCCCAGAACTTCACTAAACTATTTTCAGCCCTGCAATAGTGAGCCCAGATAAATCATCTGGTTGAGGTGATGCTCAGCAGCATCTCCAGCAGTGCCCATCAGTCAGCAGAGGGATTTGTGCTCCCATCCTGAGGCAGGACACTTGATGGATGCAGCAGATAGTTCTGTGAGCTGGAATGTCTCTGGGACAGGGTCAAAGCAGCATGTGATGGTTGAATGTGTCCCTTGATGTCCAGTGACTCTGCTTTGAACAAAGCCCAGATTATGGTCCCTGAAACCCCCACAGACTGTTGCAAAGCAAGGGTCTGTGTTAAAGGGGGAAAAAAACCCCAAACTCATTTTTTTTCTCTGTTAACACTTTTATTTTAGAAAAGGAGTTTCTAAAACTCATCACTTGTTCTTTATATCAAAGATTTGATATTGTGCCACTCCTCAGCACAAGCTTTTAAGGTTTCTGGTGCTCACAGCTGCCGTTCAAATGGGTGGTAGCTGAAGAGATTCAGTATATTTTCAGATGGACACACATCTGGGGAGGGATCACTCAAAATATCTGCCATAAGTGGTATTTATGGCCCTTGTGTACAATAAAACTATTCAGTAATAAAGAAGGGGTTTTATTACCTATTGTTGTAGCAGGGAATGACAAGAGATCAGTATTCCAAATAGAATTTCTGAATGGAAATATCATAGAAATTGTTTTAATTTTTATTCTGTTCTTGGTCACGATTACAAAGGGGACAGAAGCTGTGCCCATTTCTCCAGTTACCCTTATTTCTGCCAGCCAAGGTAACTGATAAAGATGGAAGTCAGAATTAGTCAATATTAGTATTGTCTTGCTGTGGCTGATGCAGCCAAATGCTTGTTTATCTTAGTCTCTCTAAGGTCCTCATGAAAGTTTAACAAGTTGGGAGGCACACAGATTATTTGTGTTTTTCACGATGCAGTTTGTCTGGGTCACAGCTCTCCCATCCTGGCCAGAGGCTTTCAGACTTTGTTCTCCTGCTTTGTGCTTTGCACTAAATATAGAAACCTTTTCCTACCCCAGTGTCTCAAAGGGCAGGGAGTGCCAGATGAGTTGGGCTGCCCAGCTGATCCTACACATCAGCTTTCTTACTAGTCCAGAACTCTTTCAGACTTTTCTGTTTAGTTCAGTTTGGTGTCTTTTGAAATGTCTCTCATTTGCTTTTCACTTCTTTTAATAGCAGACAGTTTTACCACTCACTAGACCTTGCTAATAAGCAAAATTCTCATTTCTGAGAATTCTTCCAAGAAACCTAAATTTTCCCATTTCATTTTAATTTTCTAAGCAAAATAAAATGGATCCATACTGATATGCTTCTATCCAGAGGTATCTTAATAGATTTCTAGTCTACAAAGGCATTACTTAATCATGCTGTACTTGCTTCTTTTGACTACCAGCCATGAATATTTTAAGAGCAGTAATGCAATCAGCACACCTGCAGAAGTATTGATCATTTATTGCAGCCACAACTTTTGATGTCTAACATTCTGCAGTTTAATGCTTTGTGTTTTCTGGGGCTCTGTAATTCACTGCATCACACAGACTCGTTTCTGAATGACTGCACTTGTATTTGGTTAAGGCTAATGAATCCCAGCAAGGATCTCTCCTTGGAGAAGAGAAGGAGGGGGACAGAGCACATTCTTGTGTCTGTCTTACCCACTTTCCCAAAGATAGAGAAGCTGTGATTTCACTGACATGAGGCCACTTAATGAAAGCAGGTTTGACCTTATGAACTTGAAGTATGCACGGAGGATTTGAAATCAATTGTCCCTTTGCTTCTTCAAACTGACTTCAGAGTTTGTCAATGTTAAAATTTAATTATTTATAATGGGATTTTCAGGGCTTCTGAAAGGGGGCTTTGTTTTGTTTTAGTAATTTGAAATGCTTGCTTCTAAACAGCTTTTCAGCTCATCCATAATAAAACCATTGGCTGAAATTTTACAACTGAGAAGTACTAATTTATGTTTGCTTACATTGAGTCTGATTAGCTTATTTATAATTAAAAAGAATTGCTTTGATTGTAATTGTCACTATGTCACCCTTTCTCCCCTTGACTTTTTTTGTTTTCTAAACCCAGATTTAGGTCGTTCTCGAGAGCTTCAGTATGTTTATGTGGATAATAACATTCACCTGAAAGGCCTCCCATCTTATCTGTATAATAAAGTCATTGGTTGCAGTGGGTAGGTATGAATTCATTCAGATGTCTTGTGTACCTGTCCTTGTAAAACTTCTCTATGATACAACTAGTTATTTTTTGTATGTCTGTGATTGATTCAGAGCTAATGTTACTTGGAGGGGATCACGGCAGCTCCCTGCTCTGTTTTATTTTTGTAATAAATCTTCTGTGTTAATTGCTGACTTTTGACTATTTTGGTATTAAGGCATAACAGTGAAGTTACTCTGAAAGAATTTGTAATAATAATGTAAGGTCTAGAGCTGACTTGAAAAGTTGGCCAAAAATGTAGGCTTCACAGAGTTTCCAGAACTAAAGAAAGAAACAAAGAGAAGCTGCAATATAATAAAATCATTTTGTTCTAAGTGCTCACATTTCTGTAGGTTGTTGGTCATATCTTGAAAAGTTATGTGCAGCTCCTTCACTCATTTTACATCCCAGTATCAGCTTCTTGTAGGTCTTGGTACCTACTAACTAAAGTGACTTTTTTTAGGAGTTATGGATTGACAGGTTTATTTTTACATGTGGATTTTAAAAATATCCTGGGCTGTCTCATGTTTGTGGTTAGAATGCAAGAAAAAAGTGGTCTGTGTAGGACACTGGCTTAATTCTTTCTGCCCTGACACTGGCATAAATTAGGATCAGCACCCCTGATGAATGGAGCCTTACTGGTGTAAAACTGATCAGAAGAGGATTGTCCCCATTACCATCTAATTATAAATTTCTGGTATGCTCACTCTCAGCAGATCTCGCATTAAATATAAATTCCCTCTCTACAGCCTGCACTCTGCTGCAATATGGGAGATGCTGAGTCTTGGCATTTTAAGGTTTTTCTAATATTCCCATGTCAGCTGCTTGGTGATATTTAAATACTTGCAGTTGGATTACAGTTCTGCTGAACTGTGTGACTCGCAAGCTTTTACTAATTTTGTTTTTCAGGAAGGAAAAATTCTAGCCTTTTTTCTTTCAGATCTGATTGTAAATTGTTAGACAGACATTAAATTGACCTTAAATTTACCAGAATTGTATTGATTGTGACCAAAAATAGTAATGATAATGCAGGAGGTGGTCCAACTGTGCTGCCTGTTTCAGGTGGTTTTATACAACAACCATGTCCTTTTTTTAAGTTTTCATTTTATACTCAGTGAAAAGACTTTATCTTTGCACTGACCTTTGTGAAGATCCTACCAGTTCTTTTTGCTGTTCTTACGTGTACAGTGCTGGTGAGACCACCTGCTACTGTTTCTGATATTATATTATAAATCTAGTACAGAATTATAAAATCTAGTCTTAAAAATCTGGTATAGAAGAGACTAAAGGAGTTGCAAGTGTTCCAATGAAATTGATTCTTGTAATGCCTCTGTGGAATGAAAAGTGATTTTCTTCCTTAATAATGAATAGTAAAAAGAGATAATTTCTAGTAAGAAAAATGTCTGTATTTGTGCACCAAACAGATCCTTGCTTTATTGTGAAACTATCTTGAAACACTGCAAATTATTTTTAAGAAAATAATTCCAGTATGAGAAGAGCACATATATATTGTTAAGAAAGCAAAGGTTTTATTTGATAATGTGCTAAGAGACTTCAAAATTGTGTAATAATGGTCATGTGAAGAATTTCTGTGTTCTTTCCAAGAAAGCTTTAGTAACCAGGCTAAGGTTTTCATGGGTCAGGCAAGAGTTGAAGATCCAGGCTTTAGTGCTCTGTCTGGCCCTCCACTGGAGAATAAAATCTGACAAGCTGCTGTTACTGACATAAAGCTTGATTTCTGAAAATAGAATATAAATTGCCTTGTGTAAGTATTGAATCTCTGTCTGGGCATCCTGCAGTCAGACTGACTGAAAAAAGTCTTTTATATGAGAGGTGATGATCTCAGCACTCAAAATAAATTTTGATCTTATTTTTTGCAGATTGGATTTCATAGTCCCCAGTTAGGGATTTGTCAGTCTTGTTGAAGGCAGCCAATAGGTGGTCTCAGCTTTTTTTTCCCCTCACTTATTTATCCACCAGGCTTCTTCTGTAGCTCCTGTTTTTCCCCAGCTGTTTAGACCATCCTCTATTCCAATTTTTAACCTCCATGGATTTTGTGTGTGGCATTAATAGCCTCACCCTTTACATGAAGTAGACCAAATGTCCCAGCTCTGAACTGCAGAGGCTGTAGCGAGTTCAGGGTTTGTTCCTTAGTGAGGTTGGTAAGGGGTTATTCAGCTTGAAAATACATTATAGATTTATTTATTGTGATAACTTACTCATTGGGAATGGATCATTGGAATACTGGATCTCTGAATTCCCACTTATATTTTAACCTCACTAATGGGAAAGTATTTAATATTTAGCAAGAGGCTTATTGACTTGTTTGCTGTTTGATGCTGTTCTTTTTTGGTTGTTTCTCTGGGCTGTTTCTCCTTTAATCAGAAGAGATGAGGTTCTTTGTTGTCTGAGAAGTACTATGAGACTTCTTTCACATCTGATAAGGTTGAGAGTGGTTACCTCCGTTTTAGGTCTAATATCTGGGAAGGCTGACAAATTTGTGTTTCTGTTCCATTTGTTAGGACTGGCCCTAACAAGTTGCTCTTGGCTTCAAATTTCAGTTGTCATAAACAATTCCAATTCCCCTGTTGACTTCCCCAACCTCTTAGTAGAATTTTCCTATGCGTGTCTCTCTGGTATGATCGCTTGCAACAGGGATCACGTAAAGAGTTATTATTTTTACTACAAGCTAAGTTTCTCTCTCTGGATCCAAATAACCTTCCCCTTCCATATATGATTTGGGAAGGGCAAGGCTAATAGACTTATTAGGATATCTTCCCACTACAGCATGGCTGTTGTTTTTCTTTTTCCTTCATCTGCCTACCCAATGCCATCCAAGGGAGCTCTGTGGATGGGGAAAGGTGTAGTGCAGAATCACCCAGTGGCACATAAAATACGTTTTTTAGAGGGGCTGGAGTTTGTCTCATGTGTTATGGTTGAGAAATCCATGATTGCTTTCAGCTGGTTGATCCAAGACACAGGAAGCAAACTGTTGGGTAGGAAACTGCTTCCCTCAGTAAAGGATTTACAAACAGAGGCTAAAAGGGATTGTCACGTGGCAAAGTGATGGGCACGTAGCATACGTGGTTCACCCCCTTGGGTGTGTTCTGATTTCTTTATGTTACTTGATGAGTAATTCCTCCAAATGTCCCATGTCTAGCACATCACAGAAGGTGGGAATCTGTAGAAACATAGAATCATAGAATAGTTTGAGAAGGGACCTTTAAAGGTCAACCCCACCATGCACTGCTCTCTGCACGGAATCCTTGAGGGGTGCTGCACTGGAGAGCAGTATCAGACTTACTTTGGGTTGGTCATCTGGGTTTCCCTGTAAAGTTACTTTTATTATTTTTTTTCTAACCACTTTTTAAATGTCTTGTGTCCTTCTAGTTGTGGTTCTCCAATTCAAGTTTCAGAGGTGAAACTGCTCTCTTTTTCATCAGGCCAGTTAACTGTGTTCCTGCCAGCAGAGGTGAAATCTATAGGGACAGAAACAGATCATGTCCTGCCTTTGCAAGAACTGGCCATGAGGACCCTCTATAACACCTACTACAGGTTTCTGAAAGGTATGAAATTTTCTGCTTTCTTCAGATTACAGAAAGAGTGAAAGTGTTTTCTGGCAGTGATAGGAACATTTTTAACAGTTCTTCAAAGGCTTGGACAAGGACTTATATTTTAAGGTTTGTTTAATCAAATTATGTTTGAATTGCTGTATTAGAACAAAAATGTCCAATATCAAAAAACAGAGTTCCAAAGACTATTTCTGAGGTCAAGCGGTGCTTATACATGGTTTCTTACTTGAAGCCTGTATGGAGAAAGACACCTTTTTTTGCAGGAGAAACTCTTTAATGGAAATAGGAGATGAGAAATACAGTTCCTGAGGCAAGATAAGATGCATCAGCCAACAATGCAGCTTCTTGCCAGGCAGCACACTCCTAAACTGGCAGACTTGTTATACATAAGGCAGAAGAAATGCGAGCAGCCCTCGGCCATTTCAGCACAGCGTGACAGCTGAGCTGCTTTAGTTCTGCCCCAATTCAGGCTCTCTGCTCTAAAGTGGCCCTTGGCTCATCTGGTTCTGCATCATGCAATCACATGAGTTAGCAATATCTGATGATAACCTGCAGATCCTCTCAGATCTGGATGTGTTGTGACTCCCCACTGTTGATGCTATCTTGGGAATTCTCAGCTTTAAAGGTCAGAGGAGAAAGCGGAAGAGTGGAGAGTTCCAGTGGGAAGATTAGAGGGGTTATGGAAAGGGTCTCTTTGTACCTTGGCCACTGGAGTAAATCCTCACTGCTTTGCCAGGAGAAGTGTACAAGGAGGTCTGCCTTTTCTCACCCACTTGTGACTTGCACAGTCGTTTCTGGAATCCAGCTGTGTGGATGTGGTTCCTGAAGATGCCAGTGAACTCTGGTGGGGGAATGGGAAGGTGATACTGCAAAATCAGTCAAAGGACTGGTTAGTAAATGGTTTTATACAAGGCTGTGAGGATTACACCTATTTTCAGCCAAGATGCAGAACCTGAAAAAGATGGATTTATATATCCATATACACCCACCCCTAGCTATGTCCTGTTCTGAGTGACCTTATTAAAGACTGTGGGCATTAGCTCTGCATCAGCCCAGTTTCGGTGAGCAGGAGCAGGGCCTGTGTCAGACAGGTGTACGATAACGCTGGGCTGGGGAAGCAGGTGGCACATATGATTAAAGCAGCAGATTTCATCTGTCACTGCCTAAATTTGCAGTTTCAAGAGTGCTGTTAAATACTTGGCGGCTGCTGGGGAAGTGACAGAAGTGACTGGACTACTTTTCCTCAGTCTTTGCTTGGCTGCAGAGTGTGACCTTTTCTTTCTGACGCAAATGTCCCGCTTGTCCCCTCCTTGGGGCTCTTCTGGTACATTGTGTCTGGGGTTCAGCCTTGCAGTGGGGGAAAGCTGAAACCAGTGTGATACCATAAAACTGATATATCAGGTACTGCATCTTGTCTTGATTACTCAGCATCTAAACTCACTCACCTGTCTTGGCCGTCTCTCAAGTTTCTAGATGGAGATTAGCATGTGGGGTTTAATTTATAAAACACTGTGTGGTTTGGGCCAGGCCTGGGAAAGTGATGGCTCTTTCCCAGGAAATGACCCTGGAGTCCCTTTTGGTGAAAATGATGGCATCCTGTAGGCTGTGGGGGAACACTTAACAGATGAGGAATGTATCGATCCTTTTAGAGTGGTCTCTTTGGTGGGGCCTGTGAGAATTACACTGGGCTGGATTGAATTTCAAGTAATTCCAAATACTGCAAATCTCTTTTTGCTGATGGTGGAGTTTGGACTTTGTCGTGAGGTTAGCTGTCCTGCTGGATTGGTTGCTGAAATATTTTAATAAAATAATACTGATGTCCTTTTCATAATGTTGTATTGTTATTAGTTACTAAACATCTGTCTAGATCATCTCTGTGTCTAAAAATCCTTCATGATCTTTTAATCCTTTCTAATATTTGCTCAAGCTATAATATTTTCACCTGGGTATTTTAGCCCAGTTGTACTTCTGCCCACAGATGCTAAACTTGTACATTTAACTTCAACTTTTTGAATTTAGATATGGAAAGTACTATGTGTCTCACTTTAATTGTGGTAATTTGTATTGCCTCGTTGTTTTAACAAAACCTTAAGAATATGAGGCAACTGTTTTCTGAATGTTCATGGATCATGCTTGTGTTTGCCTTTATCATGCAGTCCTTTTATTATAAATGTTTTTGTTTCTTTTCTTCTCTAGATTTAAACTTTCTGACTCCAATCTCACTACCCAAAAGCCTCTTGGAATTGCTGCACTGTCCCTTGGGACACTGCCACCGCTGCAGCCAGCCTATGTTTACCATTGTCTACCCAAAGCTCTTTCCCTTGAGGGAAACTCCAATGGCAGGATTGCATCAAGGGTAATTATACAGGAAATTACACTGGGGTTTCGTTTAGGAAGAAAAACACCTTATGGAACAAAGCATATTCTTAAGGATGGTTTTTTTTTAAACTTAGCATTTCAGATCCAAAGTCCCCTAGCCTATGATTGCATGTATACGTTGACAGATATTTTATTCATGAGTCAACTAAAAGATTTCTGTTAGACTGTTAAAAGGGTCTTCAGATATGCTTGTCTCAGCCTGGTGTAAGACAGGAAAGGGTTTGAATAGGATGGGATTGAGCTGTTTGTGCAGCACATGCCTGGCACTTCGGTGCCCTGGGAAGGAAGTGGTACCTAACACCAGTAATTGCCCTGATGGTCTCAACCCTGACTTCAGATTGCCACCACCAGACAAAAAGCGCTGCAGGATCAAGATGGAAAAAAGCTCTCAAGCTGGAGCTTAATTAAAATGTTCTGCAGTAAAATACTCTTGTTTTAATTTCCACACTAATTAACTTGAGATATGCTGTGGAATCATTCTGCATAGGAACATACATTTTGCAGAAATACATTTTTTTAATAATACTTCAGTTTTATGGTTGTAGCAGTTGTGAAAGTGTCTGCAGGATTCACAAGTCAAGTGCACAAGCCCACACAGACTTGCTAACCTACTGGACAGTACAGTCATAGAACTCAAAATGGGGATATGGTTCAGGGAATGTTGCCTTCATGTAGATAAAGATATAAAATACCTTTAAGGTGAGCCCTGATTGCTTTGCAGTGATTCTTTCCCTAATCCTTATTAGTCTGAGTGGATACTGTAGCCTTCCATGAGCCATAATATCAATGAATCCAGTTTCTGCAATGGAAAAGCATCATCCGAGGAATTTCAGCTTGTACTATTTGAAAGATAATAAAAGGGGTTTAAAGCTAAGTCACTTGGAGTTTAACAAGCAAAGGTGATGTTAGATTCTTGTTAGAGAATTCGAGCCAAACCATTAATTACAAAGCATATACATAAAGGTGGTTGGCAGAAAGGTGCTCTAAAAAGGAAAGTTTTTGCGATTTCTTGTTGTTGTCTGTATAATGCAGGAACACCACTTAGTTCCTGGCCTGTGGAAGTCCATTGATTTGATAGTGGATTTGATCTTCCATAAAAAGAAGAAACTGCTTTTCAATAGGAAGATCATCAATAAAAGAGAAGAGACTAATGGGTGGTTCAGGTTGATGGTACCTGTTCTACACAGCTGTATCACAGCCTGTTTTGCTGTGAATTTGTAACATGAGGAGCATCTGATTTGTAAGCAATTCAGCTTTATGAAATGAAACAACTTAGGTATGCCAAATCTGGGCAGCAGCCAGAGGGCTGCATAAATGCTATTTTGGAAAAGCCATCTTTCTTAGAAAGATCTGATTGCAGAGATTGCACACTTCAATTTGCCACTCTGTTACACTTCAGTCATATGTCGAAATTCAGTGGATTTCATGTTGAGTGAAATAATTAACTTCCATATTACAGTCATAATACTGTTAGTCATGTTATAATCATGCTATAAAGAATCTCTTTCAAACATTCAACAGTATCATTATCTAAGAAAATGATGGAAAACTACTGGCTAGTCACTAAATCCATCTATTATCCTGAATAATTCAACAATGAGAGAGTTTGGACTACTTTGTAATTAATTGCTAAGCATTGCTCATTGTAGGAGATACAGTTACAAGATGATAGACATTATCAGTAGACACCTTTAGGAATTATAAAAGTTAAGACTCCACAAAAACATACTTTAGAGCTGTTTTGGAAGAACACTATATTAACATTCAAAAATGTAATAATTAAAAATACGTATTTCTGCATGGTTTTCACTTGTTTCAAAAATAGTCATCATTCCTTCTCTTAGACAAGAATGTACTGTGTTCTGCAAAATGCCTTTAATGAATCCAATCTTAAGTAGCTGACATTTGATGCAAATCCACAGAAAATGAGATCTAAACAGGGCAGCCTGTCATCCTTATCTCTGTAGCTTGAGCACTTGACGTGGTAAGATTATGTGGAATTGTGGAGGTGTGATAGCTGGTTTAGAAAGATGTAAAGGACAGGGTTTCTGTTCTAAAGAGCTTAAAGTGACCATGAAAACACACAGGGTAGGATCCTGGGCATTTGAACAGCACTGATTAGCACATGCCACATCCATGCCAGTAACTCCTGCCTGGATTTCCGTATCACATTCTGTATCCTCTTAGAGGGAAGGAGAGTTACGTGTTGGACTGGATTTCTGTATCTGAAGAAGCACAGATGCCATGAGCACTGGGTAAAGTGGGATTTCTGGGTTAGTGAAAAACAGATCTGAACATTTTGAAGGCAGATATCTCAGTCCCTGCCAGGCTGGAGCAGGAGCAGGGTCACTGTGAGGCTCGGAGCACACTTGCACAGTGCCATCCCTGCTGCACTGTGTGGCACAGTGTGACAGCACTGCCTGTCACTCATCTTTTCTGAAGATCTGCTTGTTCATTCTGCTAACCAGGGAGGACACTGGCCTTCAGTCATGTCATGCCTACAAGTAGTAATTTAAGAAACACACGAGCAGGGCTGAGGCTGCCCAGCTATTTTCCTGTCAGCTGCTAAACCTGTTGGCTGTGACACTCAGGCACACCCTGCTCAGAGAGAAAAACCACACACTGCTGCTCTAAGCCCAGTGCATAAGGAACCAGGAAGGTTTTGAGAACTCCTGCAGTGTTTCCCTGCATTGGTGTCAGGCACTCAGAGACAGCAAATGAACCTGTGCTTTTTCTGGGCTGTGGAGATGGGCTAATCCTGTGTTTTACAAACCAGCACGTTGTCTGTATGGAATGGAGCCAGGAGCTTTAATCTTTACTGACAACTGTTCCCCCCCCTCCCCTTTTGTTTTTTCTTTTTTCTTCTAGGCGGACAACTGTTAGTTTTGTGGCATACTGCTGCTCCACCCAGTGTCTGCAGACTTTTGACCTACTGAGTTGATAAACATTTCAACCTCCTCAGGAGTGGTGCCAGTGTAAAGCTGCGTTCGATGCCGTGTCCCCGTGGTACTGGAATACCGTGTGTGCTTGTGCCAAAGCAGCAGAAGTGCCCAGTCAGGAACACTCCGAGGCACTTAAATCCTGCCCTATCAAATCTGGATGAACTGCAGGAACTTTTCAGAAGTGTAAATACTGAGCTTTTAAAAGTATTAATTTCTTTCTCCTCCAAGGCAGCACACAAACCAAACACATTCACAGGCTCTGACTTCAGGATTTCCAGTATTTTTCAAATGTGCCTGATTTCAGGTTGACCCATTGCATCATTTGAGGCAGTTGCATTCCTCTAACTGGAAAAAGAAAAGTTCAGTTATGGCAAACAAATTTTCACTTTTTCATCCCTGTCCTCTTCCCCTGTACAGCTGCAATCAGGTGTATTGCTGTAAGCCTGCAGAAACCTTTGATGGATCCCAGTGACTTTTCCATAGAATTCAGCCTTACTTTCTCCCTCTCATCTTAATGTCTACTGCAGCAGAGTTATCCCAGTTGTATACCAAGTCTTTGACAGTTCTCTGTGGTATTTAAATCCACATGCTAAAAGCAGATCTTTCTTTCTAGTATCATTAAATACCACAGTTATTTAATGGGAGTAACTAGGATATGTCTGGAGACTGAAGATCCTGTTTCACTGAAGGCTGGTACTGATGCCTACACTAAGGGCTTTTGCTCCAGCATGTTTGAGGGTGTGTTGTCTTTATTTTCATTGCTTTATTTTTAGAAATAGTTCTCCTTTTGTTCCATGGAATTCTTCAGGAAGAAGACAACTTTAAGTATCAATTTCCCTTGGAAAAAATCCAACTAGTAATATGATAGTAAACCTTTATATTTATTATATTTTTACAGTTGCAGGCTATAGATCTGCAAAGAGCTGGTCTTGATCTTTTTCTAGATTCAGCATTTGGCTGATTTGTCCAAGTGTGTCAGTGGATTGTGTGCCTTGGAGAAGGCTGGAAGTCCAGGAGCAGGTGTGTATCTCCATGCACAGGTATATTTGCACACATATACCTGCTCAGGAGGGCTGGGACATTTGTTTTTATACATTAATGGCAGATTTGGTGCAAATTGCCACTCACTATCGTATTTGTGGGAATCTCTTTTTGTTACATCTTGTTTATTTTAAATAAAGAGCAAAGGATGGAAAAAAGGCCCAAAATGCCTATGTGACTAAACATGTTGATTTTATACTAAAACAGTTTATACATGATCAGCCCCTTTTGATTTGTTTTTAAATATATAATGGTTTTTAAAATATAATTTGTTCTTTTTTTTTTTTACTTTCTATTTCTTAGGTATAAACCACTTGTTGATTTAGCACAGTGTGCTGGTCTGTGCAGTAGGTAGTTACAAGCTGAAATAGATATGAATGAAACAGTTTGTTATAAAAATGGCAAGATAAAGAGACTTATTTGGTAGTGTATTAGCATATGTTGTGGTGAGGTGTGCGTACTTTGAAGGCAGGAGGCATTAAAATGTTTTCCTGTTGCCAAAGAAGCATTTGTTCCCTCTGCAGGCTTCCTGGCATCTCTTCAATAAATAGAGTATCTTAAGAGCTTAAAAGAGTACCAAAAAGGCAGTTTTGAGGGTGGAATTTTTAGGTTGTGCATGTAACTTGTAAAAATCTTTCCTGGTTTTATTGGGTTGGTTTTAGAGAGTTGAATTAGCATTAAGAAATGTAGAACTTAATCATTCAGGAATGCAAGTATCATCTACTGCTTAAGAATTGTGAAACTTTCCAAAATAAATCCCATTTATTAAATCTGCTTTGCAGTAGGGGAAAGAGCCATGTCCAAGCAGCCTTGGTGCTTTTGGATTTCTGTCTGTGTCGTTTCCCAGGTTTGTTCCATGTTGGAATCCCAGCAGGCCCAGCCACCCCATAGGGTTCACTGCTGAGGCAGCAAAACCCACCTTCAGCTTTATCCTTTTCTTTCAGTACCTCAGAGCTGAGAGGTAAATTGCCCATGTACAATTATATCTGTATCAGAAATGTGCAAGTGTAGGACAGAATCCACTTTTGTAAAAACAGGTTATAAAAGCTATGGTAGCGTTTCAGATATTAATTTTTATACAATATTCGGATCAGGATTTTCAGAATTAATTTTTACTGTGGCTTCCTCTGTCTTTGAAGGAGATGTTTTCTTGCAAGCTTTTGCCCTCTTTATAGGAAGTTGTGGACTTGAAATCACAGTTTATATCTGAATTCAGTCTGTAAATACTATTTTGGAGTTAAATCTGGATGTGATCACCTAGAAGACATCAGCATTTGTTTTATTAGGAGTCAAGAAGAGTGAAGCTTGATTTTATTATTATAGCTATTTATTTTTTTCTTCTTCTTCCCATAATCTAATTATTTCTTATTGAGTCTGCATCAGTCTCTTTATTATTGTCTCCAAGTGCAGTTCAGAAGAAATTTAGCCTGTTCTATAAGCAGGATGAATCTTAACTAACACTTTAATAGATGATATTTCAAGAATGGAATGTTCAATAAATAAATGACTTAAACATGCAATTGAAGCTGAAATGTCATACCCTATTTTTATAAAACAAAGAAGGGGAAAGCCAATATATAGACTGAGAATGCGGCTTAAATTCATGTTTGATGTTTTGGGGGTTTTTTAATATGAACAGTATTTGTATTCATCTGTATCTTTGGGTGATATTCTTCTAGATTAAAATAACTCCATTCTCACTTGTCCAAATTTTTCTAAAGTTGTTCTGCTGTAAGAGTATTTCATAACCAGCAAGCATGAGAGCCAGCTATGCAAATTGCAGAGATGCATTTTGTTGCTGATTGAACTGTGCGTCACTGGTTTTTCAAGATGCCACAATGCTTGGACTTCTCTTGAGTTGGTTTGTTTCTGGGTAATTTTTGATTTCTTGCTCTGGTTTGTCAGGTTAGTTACCACCTAGGTAATTTTTTCTCTGTACTGCAAAACATCAGGTGCCAGATGTTGAAAAAAATGACCATCTAAAAAGTTTTTTTGTTGTTAACAGTAGATCTTAATTCTTCACTTAGGGTGGAAGCAGGAAAAGTTTTTGAGGTTTTTTTCTCAAGGCATCACAAAGAGAAAGGTGCAGGAGAGGGATAGGATAAAATAAATCTTTAACTCATTGATACTGCTATAAAGTTTTTTATAAGATTAACTCCAATTTTAATTAGGGGTCACAGGCATAACTTTTGTTTAAATTGTCATAATAGGCACCATGTTAATAGAATTCCTACCCTATTTAGAGGTAGCTTTTTGTTCTACCATGAAGGAAATGGAGAAATCTCTGGCTTTGTTTAAAAATCCTTTTGAATGCTTTTGTCGTGGACACTGTTACATTCAGAGCACTGTTCCTGAGAACCTTCTTCATCATCTCTCAGAGGATCAGTAATGCCCTTTCCTGTGCAAAGAGCAAGGTCTAATATAAAGAAATGTGTATTTTTCTGTTTTGATGCTTCTCCTTGGCTCTTACCACGGTTCATTACAAACCTTCTATTTACTTGGTTGTGGTGAGGTTGAGATGTTGCTCTGAGCAGAGCAGTGCTGTTTATTGCCAAGTTGGCTTCAATTCCTGCAGATTGAATTCTGCTGAATCCCTTTTTCTGGCATTGAGGGGAGCACAGGACTGTTCTAACACCCATGTGGGAGCAGCGTGTCAGGTTCTACTGACATCACAGCCCAGCTGAAGACTGCAGAGTGACAAACCTGTCACTAGAGTGGACAACTGGCTTTTGAAGGCCACTTTGGCCCACCAGAGTACCACTGATAGCAGAAGAACTTTTGCCCTGTTGTCAGTGGACAATGAGTCAAGTTCTAGTTGATGAGAGGGAAGAATGTGTGTTGCCATCTTTGTATTTCTTGCCAACACTGGGACGACACCAGATCCGTGGCTGCTGCTGTCTGCAGCTGCTCTTCCATAATTCCAAGATGTAACTATCTTTGCCTCTTACCTCCCTCTTAATACTACTCATGTTGTTGCAAAATGTTATAGTTAACTTGTGATGGAAGAGGCTGAATAAATTGAATCCAGAGTTTTTATTACTTTTTTGTATTACAGACCTGTTTTGTAGGAGACCAAAGGTCTGGTGGAAAGAAATGGCAATGTTCATGTGAAGTCTTCATTGTTTTTGCTTTTATGTGCCCTTTTTTGGATTATAACTTGAACTCTGTCTGCAACTGAGTTCATTCTGTGTCTGTGGAAAGCACATGTGCATTGCTTTCTTGCTCTGTATTAACCAAATGTCAC
Organism: Serinus canaria; assembly: GCF_022539315.1. Lineage (NCBI taxonomy): Eukaryota > Metazoa > Chordata > Aves > Passeriformes > Fringillidae > Serinus > Serinus canaria. Next base: position 3,804,998 of record NC_066324.1, on the reverse strand, counting down.
TTAGTGTGAAGGTGAGCTTGCTAGATGGTTTCTTTAAAGTTAGTGGTGCAAATTATTGTATGTGCTTGTTAATAAACTATATTTTTGGATAGAATTACCATTCATTAAAATTAACTAAATTCTTGCTCCTGGGACTATTAAGCTATGTTAGAATGTAGCATTTAATTTACATTTCAGTTCATTTGCATGGTAATTAGCTAATAAGTCTCTTGTCCCAAGGCTGAAGAGGTGGGGTGAAGGCACTAAAAGCACTCCCAAGCCCAAAACACCACTTCAATTCATTTAATCCCTTTGTCTCAGACAATGTAGTTCATCAGATCTTGCATAATAGGAACAAAACCCATATGGAAACGTTACTTCAGACCCTTCCACAGATTGATCAAAAGGAAAATAAGTTTCTGTAGGGCTGTACTCTCACCCTGATAGTCCAGAGCTGAGGCTGTGGTTCGTGGATTCCTTACTAAGCAGCATTCAGCAGCTTTTTTTCCTCATTTAACAGATATCATGGGAACAAGGCTGCCAAAAATAAGTAGAAATTAAGCATCTGTTTTTCCAGTTGTTTCACTCCTTGCTATGCAGCATTTTGCTTCAGTCAAAGCTGCTGCTCTCCACATTGGGATGAGTTCTTTGAGCTGGGTGCTGTCTGGATTTCTGTGAGTGTGTTGGGCATAACTCAGTATCCATTCTCCAGTGAGACCTGTGGTGGCCAAGGTGATTCAGATCAGCTGTAAACCTTGCAGGTTTAGGTGCTGTCCAGACTTCCCTGAAGCCTGTTAGGTAGTTTGTTTACAATTATTTGGGGTTTTTTTGTGTTTTACAAGTGACAAGGTAACTTTTCCTGCCCTTGAATTGGAGGTAACCTCTGTTTGCCTGGCAGCAGGAGGAGGATGTGAGTCCCTTAATAAATGGGAGAACAACCCTTAACCTATAACTTTTACCAGCCACTGATGTGTCCCTTATGAATTAGAAAGAAAGAAATGGGAGAGCTTAACATCCTTTTCCTTTGCAATTAAAAGTACTTGGCATAAATGCAAGCTAAGTGGAAACTTCAGTGACTGAATAATGCTATTGTATGCAGGAAATGAGAGGAGCTGAGATCTCACTTGGAAAGGCACTGGATGTTTTGTGACTTCTAAGCCAAGATTTAGGACTGTTCTAAATGTGGTGACATTTTGAAAACTTGAATGCCAGGTTGAACCCACTGCATCTGTGTCCCCCAAATTCATCAACAATTTAACGTTGCAGTAGAACCCTCTCTATCCTGCACTGAAGAGCCCCACCAATATTCCCTCTAGCTGGCTCAGGACTATCAGATTTCCGTCTGCTGCTTCAGCAAGAAAGAAAGCAGGAGTTGACCATATGCTTTTTTTATCTTTTCACATTTTAAATAATGAACCCCTCATGTCAGACTCTTTCAGCACCCATTGTGCCCTTCAGACACCTCCTGCTCCCAGACCTTGACACATCTGTGGGAGATCTGGAGTCTCAAGAACGAATGTGGTTCTGTTGTTGGAGGTGCTGAAGTGATTTGCTTTTCTGATGATGCCTTCCAAGTGGCAATCAAGGGCTAATTTCTCAAGTACCCTGATGCTCTTTTGTATGTTCATGAGGAATGTAAATATTGACTGGCTCTTTCTGCCAGAGAAAGCTGCCACTCCTGGAGCCCTGTCCTGGTGCTAAATATGACTACAGCCACGTGATGAGGACTGGCCATGAAATCACAGAGTATGCTGAGCTGGGAGAGACCTATCAGGATCATCCAAATCCTGGCCCTGCCACAGGACATCCCAAGGTTTCCTGCTTTCATTTGCTGTGAACCTCACAAAGTTATTAGGAGGGTTAATCTTTTTTCTCAAGATCAGTTGAAAAAGATTTATTGTAATGAAAAATACAATACTGTGTTTGTTTATTGATCAGCACTATGAATGTTCTCTAAGTGCACTGTTATAACAGCAAATCAAGCTCTTTGATTAAGAAAGCAAAAAACAAACATTGTTAAATCCCATTTTGGTGCAGACAGGGTCCACTGGGAACACTAACATTTTGTTTAGGAATGAGAGAGAGAGCTCATAATTCATCACAAAATGCAGGTATGGTCTAAAGATGCTGACAACATTGCCCGGATCTCATGAAAAAATAAATTTAAGAAGATAACCAGTGTTTCTTCTAGGGGTAAATACTAACCTGTTATATTAAATATGCCCCATTTTGTTTTTGCTGTGCTTTGAACTCCTAAAATTCTGCACTTGTAGCTATTATTTCAGTCTTACTAGGTTTCCTTTATACTACAGAATTCTAACCATTGATTTTTTACTGTTAAAGCCATTAGAAGAATCAAGTTGAATATCGTTGGGTCAGTTTGTGATAACTGCGATTGCTTTGCTGGCACTGAAGTTCCAAAGCAGTCTGAGCATGGACTTGAATTTGGCTGCCTTTGATTTTGCTGTGTCTCTGTTGGCTCTCCAGTTTCATTTTGCAAAAAGCTGAATCAATGGAGATGATACATGAAGAGAAGAATTACCAAGAAAAACAGCTTTAACTTTCTTCAGAAAGCCTGTCTTGGAATAGGGCTGGCAAGGTCTCCTATATGAATTCCAGGTAAATGCTCCTTTTAAAGCAGGATGAAAAACAGTGGGTTGTAGGCAGTAGAGAACCCCATGTCTAAAAGTACCAAGATTAATTATTCTCTATATTCACATCTTACTGTTCTATATTTTTGTTTCTATAAAAGCTGAGTAACTGCCCAATAGGGAGTTTAGTTCTTTCTTACATCTTTGTAGAATTGAGATTGATTTTATACTTCTGACACGCTCATTACTCTTCACAGTGTAATGCCTGTTCTGTTTCTCTGCCCGTATAGTTGTAAATAATAGCCCTTGTTTCCTCCCTCAGTCCTCACTCCTGACCAGAAAATGTTGTTCTGCTTTCTGGTTGGAAAACAGACCCTGTTATGACCAATATTAAAGCAGTTTGTTACCTGCAGAGTGACACAGGTTTGTGCTCCACCAGAGACAGCACCTAATCCCATTTCTGCACAATTACCTGGATCACAAATACGTGTTCTCTTCTGGCTGCAGATGAACTGAGGGATATCTAACTTGAATTAATGAATTAGTGTATATTAAACCAGTACTTTGTATCATGTTTTTAGATCTAGCAGTATCTAATCCTGGCTCTTAAGCCTCCATTATGAAACATGGGGGCTCAAATTTCTCCAGTAGATCGGTCTAGACTGTAGCCAAACTTCTGTCTAATCCCTATAAAGATACTTTGGAGAAGGTTTGAATTGAAAACCTCTATTTAATTATCTCCTTTTCCCCTCCTCCCTCCAGGAGGCTCAGATGGTGCAGGAACTGATACCTACTAGCTAGAAATGTCTTTCCAGGTCAGTGTTGTGCCAGCTGTCCTCCCCGCTGCGCCGGTGTCGCGCTGGCTGCCGGCCCTACCCAGCTCCTGCTCACTGGCCCCGAGCTGCCAAGATGAAAAATATTGATTCCAGTCCATCTCATTGAAGTATTATCATGAGGTGTTCACAGACATGCTGGGACTGGTCTTTTACTTACAGGAACATTTATCCAGGGGGATCTGGTGTGTTATGTAGCAAGAAACTGCAAGAGCCAGAATGAATTTACTGTTTTCACTTACAGTCAGTAGCCTGAGACCTTACTGTGGCTTTAGCTATTCTTGATTAATTTCATATGTGGATGCTCCTATTCCAGAATAAAAGTGCCTTGTTACGAAAGAATTTAATTCCTTTAATTTCATTTGGGAATAAATATATCCACACACCTGGTATTTAAATCCGAGAAAACTATTTCTTTATAAATTTACACCCTGTTCTGTTTTGGATCAGATCTTGTGTGTAGCTGAATCCTTCTATTTATTTAACAAGATCTGATTTATTGCTGAAAATTCTTTCTTTTGGGAAGTACCTGGTTGGAAAATAAAAATTCTGCTTGCAAGGATAAGACTGGGTGGAGAGGGGGCAATGAAAAATTGTGAAAACAACTGGTTTGGAAGCACTGCATTGGAAAACATTGTTACATGTCAGGTCTTATTCTGCTGTTTTATTCTGAAACATCTGGCTTTTGACACTTAAAAAAAAACTATTTTGATGTTTTTCAAATTGAGAAATACAGCTTTGAAACATGGCATGGAATATTTATGTTTCCTGCCATGAAAATGTCTTTTATGTCTCCATCATCTTATTTTCTGGTGCAAACACAGCTGGCAGGAATGGTTTGGACTGACTTTCCTCTGCCTGGGTGTTAAGGTAAGAAGCTGCCCTCAGAAGTCACTGTCTGTCACAGCCCTCCTTACTGGATGTGGTTTGAGTTCCATGGGCACATCCCAATGTTTCGACAGCCACAGTTTGCTCTGTGTCCTGTGTGAAGCTGGTGAGGGAAGAACTGGTGAGGAGATGTTTTTCTCTCTGACAGTGTCCTCGGGCCTGCTGAGTGGCACAGTGGTGATGGGGACATGTTCCCCTTGTTGTCTGTGTCCCAGTGTGACATTCTGCTCTGGTGCAGGGCTTTACTTTAAAGCTTTCTGTGTGTTAGCTGCTTGGATCTGGCTCAGCTGCCAGAGGGCTCCTGCTGTCACGAGAAGGATGTGTCTGTCCACAGTGCAGCATGTGCACTCTGGCTACATAAGCACAGAGGAGAGCTTTCCTAAAGATGTATTACTAAGCTCTTTAAGATTTAATGCTTTCTCAGAGTTCAAACCGGTGTAAAGGAAGGCTTAAGCAGCTTAATGGGTTAAAATGATCCCTGACTGTGTCCTTCAGACAGTTGAGAGACCCTGCAGCAAGCCAAGCGGGCCACCTGTTCCTCTCCCAGACAAACAGGTTCCCCCCTTGACCTTTATTCTGCCACCCTTCAGTTTTGCCTGGCCTGGCTCCATGTGTGGAGTGATTGTTCTGAAGTTTGTCATTGTTTAAAATGCCACTTGCTAGAGTTTAATGTGCACAGCTGCAACCTGAGCCATTGCCGTGTGTTAATAAGGCTAAAACCATTGGACTGACACCAAAAGATCTGCTTGCACTTGGCATGTCATAAATTAATATCATTCTTACCTGCCAGGGATGATTCACTGCTGGCTCAAAGCGTATTTAAACTTTGGAGGATGCCAACAAACTGGGCGGTGGTTTGACCTGCCACGTGGCCCGGGACTGCTGCTTTCCCTGCCTCCGCCTTGCCGCTGCTGCAGTGTGTCGGGAAACAGAAGCTCTTTATGGCCTTATGAGAGCTTGTGTTTGTGTGCCGCCCTGGCCCTCCTGCCCCCATCTGCCAAAGGGCTGGCCTGTTTGTGGGAACATCTCACTGCCTTTCCAATTCCTGGCTGGACTGCTGCTGCCGGCTTTGGGAGCGGTCCTGGGGGTTAATGCTTCACTGGACTGTGGCCTCTTTTTGCAGCAGCTCCAGAAGGCTCTCATCCCACTGACCCTGCCTATCCTAGGCAGGCAGGTTGTGCTAGCATCCCAGAAACTGCAGATAAATTCCATGTTAGAGGAGCACACTTGACCAGCTAACAGCTCAGAGCAGGTGGGTTAAGCTGGTGCCCAGGGTAGGGAGCCTTGAAGGCGGGAAGGGATGGCCCCCATGGGAACGGGAGAGATCGGATTGCAGGCTTATATGCCAGAGGTTGAACGTGCTCCCCGGAGCCCAGACTCTGGGGCTCCAGTGTCACAGTAAGTGCCCAGCAGGGAGGTGCTGCTCTGTCCCCAGGGATGTGCTGAGAGCCAGCAGTGCTGCTCTGTTTGTCCAAGGGCTTCCCGGCTCCATCCAGGAGACTGAAGGGCTGTGGCAGGGCAGGGACACAGAGGAGATGGGAAGGGGTGGGAGACAGTTAAAGACATTTTGCCCTTACTCCTTAAAGTCCATGGATAGGGAGAAGGTGGGTGTCTCTGGTGGTCTGGGGAGCTGTTCTTATATCTTTTATATAATGACTTGAGATTTATCTCCTCACACTTTTTCCTCAGGGCTAAGTGTGTTCCTCATAAAATACTGTGAAGGCATAATGAGGTCCTTCAGCTAAAACTGCTCCTTTGTTTTCCATGGTGTCCCCATTCCCTATTTACTATGGCTCATCCAAATCCTTTGTTAAATACCAGGTTTGCATAAGCAGTCCTGTGTGGACTTGGGACCCCTTAAGCCTGGCTGTGGACATTAGGAGGGATAGAAACTGCCCCTGTATCTGCCTGTGATGTGTTTCAGTCTGGAAATCCCAAGTGCTGCAGGGAACAGGGTGTAACCATGATCTGGTTTGGGGTAATTATGGTCGGCAATGCCAGGAGCAGCCTGCAGCCCTCCTCATGTTCCCCACCACAACTGCACACAGCCTGGCAGCCTAACTCTGATGGAACTATTGCATTATCCTCACCACTGAATCCACTGGCTTTTGTTTTCCTTTCCAGCAGGGAAAAAAATAAATTACAAATGGTCTACTATGTGTAGGTGAATAATGAGGAATCCTGGAAAGGGGTCATCCTATCCAGCAGGACAGACAGGAGACCCAGTTTACCTAATGACACGGTTGTGGTCGCCTTCTGAAGCACGTTCAGAGCCAGAGCAGAGGTTAGACAGTGTCTAGGACAAGGAATGCAGCTCTCCTCTGCTCAGCTTGCAGACACGTGGTGACTGAGCTGCATAAAGGCTCATGCTGTCTATATTTTATTTTGTGGGTAGTGCGGGCTGTTGGTTTTATTATTTTCTCTTTATGCAAGGCTGACAGGGAGCGTAGAGCTGGTTGCTGGGCAGTGGGGATTGCAGTTGGTAATAAAGGTCTGTTTTCTCACTTCCTCTATTTTTGTCTCTGGGCAGGATGAGGCACATCAGGGGAAAATCTGACTTGAAACAGAAGCTCAGTTTTTAAGTTGGAGTTAGACAGTCCTGCTGAGAGAGGTTTGCTCACACCACAGCTGTCCGTCATCTCGGGGCACAGCGCTGAGGCTGCTCGCGCAGGCAGCCCCGGGGTGCCACGTCTCTCCTGGACACATCTGGAGGGGACACTCTCACTCCAAACCCCTCATTAGTTTGCCAAATGACATTTTGGTGCCTGGGGCAGGATGTCTGCTTGGTTGTCCCCCAGGTCTTGTGAGCATAATGAAAAAGTGACATACACCCTCCTGTAAGGAGGGAACGGTCTTTACCAGGCATGGAGTCAGGACTCCTGAGTCTTACACCTTTTCTTCCTCTTTCTGGCTCCTGTGGAAATGCTCTGTATCCTGTGAGCACAGAGATGTCTCTGTGTGTGAGACCCTGCTGGTGGTCTGTTATTTGCAGGAGGATTTTTTGTTTGCAAGGAGAATTTTGCAATCACTAAGTGCAAACTTTTCTCTGGAAGAGTTCTGGTTTCAGTACAAATCTCTGAATCTCTCCAGGTGAGTCTGTTTTCAACAAGGTCACCGGATATCCTCACATCTGCTCTGATGAGGAGATGAATGAATCCAGCTGAGCTGCATTTTGTGTGTGCCCTCTCTAAAATGAACTGCAGAGCTGATAAATTCTTCACCCCTTGCCCCTGCCAGCTCTGCGAATTGCAGCTTCTTTCAAAGCTGAAGTGGAAAGTGACAGAGTGCCACGGCACCACTGCAAGTGTCACTTGAGGGACAGGCTGCAACAAGCCTGAACATGTACTAGAGGCCTCCATCCAGCCTGGAAGGGGGAGTGCCAGTCCCTCTACTCCAGGACAGTGCTGGGATGTGGTTTTTTTCTTGTAACTTCATTTGGAAGCCATGGAGAATCAGTGCTCAGCAGTGCTGTAGGCAGGAGGGGAGGACTTGTCCCCCTTGGTATTGGTGGTGAGTAGATGTTGCAGCAAGAGCCTGTAGCCGATATTTGTGGATTTTGGGTTTTGCTGCATAAAGAAGATCAGAATCTGGCCTGGGGTGAGGGTGTTTGTGCTTTGGCAGTGGGTGTGAAAGGAGAAACTCCAGAGGGCTGGGCGGCAACACGCTGGTTCTGTTCTCTTCCGTAGATGGCCTTCCGGAGACACGCTGGGCGAGTGGAAAATGTAATGAAATTCCCAGAGCCTCCTGGTGCACTACCAAGGTATTCCTGCCAGCTTTCCAGCCCAAGATGTTGGTGCAGCTGTAGGGGCCCAGGCCACAGAGGTGATTGCAGATTAACCCCCACCAGAGCAGGATTACTGAGGGAGAGGTTTTCTTCATCTGGGCAAGAGCCCACACCCTTACCTTTGGGGTGGAATGAACTGAACCAAGAGCTCACAGTAGATCAAGCTCTTTTCAAACTAGCTGTATTTTTTAAAAGCTCATTTGTTTGTTCTGCTTCGCAAACTGAGCAGTACAAGCAACAGTAAAAATGTGGTGCATCCCAAATTCTCGCTGTGAGGATGGTTTTCGTGACCACTGCAGTCTGCACAAGGTCTTTAGATCCAAACCATCTGTGGGGCTCAGAGTATGCAAACTATTCATGTTGTCTTAAAGATTTACCAGAGAGCAGGGCCTCAATGTGCTCGAATCTGTAGGAAAACAGAGACCTGCACCACTGATGGTCCTGGGGGTCTTGTTTGAAGCTTCTTTTGAATAGATTGATTATTGTCCTGCAGCATTTAGTGGTGGAAAAAGAAGCAGGGAGGGGGTTTAACAAGTGTCTCATATGGTTTGTGTTGTCTCTGCTGTGCTGAACCTTTCTTTCTGCTCACACAGCAGGGTTTTGCTTTGCCTCTGTTTCCTTTGTGCAGATGGCAGCAATAGGTTTCGTTTCCCCCCCAGCCGTCAAATTAACAGCCTTGGCGAGCTTTCCTTTGCTGGCTAGTTTTGGGTGGTGCTGGAGAATTGCTCCACTCAGTACATTTCCAAGTCTGGCTTTTTAAGCCAAGCTCTATAAAAATAAACTTTTTTTTTTTGTTGTTTATTTGTTTGAGAGAAAGGACCTTGGGAAAGCAGATATGAAATTTGCTCTGACTGTATTTTGTCCGCTGAAGGAGTTGGCTTTGAGTTGCATTAGAATAGCAGATTGGCTTCTTGCACAAATCTCCCACAAGCAACGGGCTGAATTGGGAAAAGCTGGTGGGCAGAGGTACTGGAAACAATCTTCTGAGTTACAGGATCTGCAGGAGGGACTAATGAAAACTCTGGCCTCGTATCTCCAAACTCCACAGTGAAGCTGTTCGACCCATCCAGTTGCACTGACCAGCTTTGGAATACCATGATATCCTGAGCTGGTGAATTTGCACTGTGATTTTCTTTTTCTTTACTCCAGTCACAGTAACCCAAATGAATCTCAAGGAGCAGTAGCAGAATGGCATCCCCTCACCATGCACTAATACCAACATTTAGCTTACAAAGAAATTAGTGATCTGAATAGCTCCATCAATACCAATGCTGATGCAAGTGGATCTGAACCAGAAATAGGTGAAGGTTTGACTTTTATTTTACAAATGTAACGACCCATCCCAGAGGAAGATAGGAGCAGAAGGTTTCCTAAACCTGTGCAGAAAGCTTGTGGGAGGGACATAAACTCAAACTGAGCCAAGTGCTCCTGAGCCCTTGTGCCTTTACTACATATAAATAAATCATGTGTATATTTATAGTAGATATAGTTTATATGCTGAGGGAACTTAGCACAAATCAGAAGTTCTTTCATTGCCTGCCTGTGTGCCTTTCTAACTCAAAAAGCTCTGCTCTTGGCACCTCTCTGTAGTACAGCAGCATGTGTGGGCACATCTAGGTTGGAAGCTTTGTGCGTGCTTGGTGCATCTTCACCTTCTGGGTTTTACTTCGTCACAGAAACCTTTGCTGTGCCAGAGACTGCAGGACCCAGGCTTTTGGCTATCTCCTGTATCTTGAGGATGTAGTTTGAAGTAGTCACTCATCAGGTGTTTCATTTAAACTTGGTCCTCTTGAAAAAGACCCTGTGTATACAACATACTGCCATGCCAGGAACAACAAAAGCTCCAGAGCCCCTGCTCAGCCTCGCATTTGTTTCTCACATGTGTTCCAGGACTGCTCTCCTCAAACCTCCTCACTGGTTGTTTTCCTCTGTTGCTAGAGCCGTATGTCTCCGAAGGAAGGCCCAGCTCTGCCTTTTGAACAATCCTCCTCCATCTGCTGCTCCTGCTCCTGGAGCTGTGTGGAGTGGCAGCGCGGTGACGCTGGGCCTGCAGACACTGCCTCGGTCCCTCTGTCACTTCTGTGTTTCCAGGGAGCCAGGCTGGGTGAGCTATGACCAACTTGCATTTTAGTGCTGGGCTTCAGTGGTTTCAGTTTGTCAGGAATAAAACCACTGCCATCAGCAAGGAGGATAAAAATTTACTGGGCATTCAGACCTGCTGTTCCTGGGGAAACACCAGATTGCTGCTGCTCCTGGGAGTTAGTTCCCAAATGTGGTCTTTACAAACACGAGGAATAAGACCATGGACAAAATCTAGCCAGATCTACTCCACAGTTTCAGTTCTCTGTAGGTCAAACCTGTGCTCTAGGTTTAATTCTTCTCTCCCGCTCAGTTGGACTTTTATTTCAGTGGAAACTGTAGTCTGAACAGCAGGCCTCAGATTTCAGGGGGTTATGCAAAAAACTCAGAGATGCATCAGAAGTTTTCTATCCTTATCAATGCGCAATATTAAGGGTAAAATCAGACACTTCTTGGAGCACTGGAGAGGCCAGAAGGTCTCCTTTGCTCTGTGTGGGGTTTTATGGACATAGCTGTGGACTGCACTGCCTGGAACACAAGTTGTTTGTTTTAATTTACAAATTAAAAATAAAACTATGTTTATTTGCATCACTTGAGGGGTCTTTTGCTCACAGCTGCTTCAAAAGTGAGCTCTGGCTGCTAAGTAAAATAAAGTTTAATGTTTCAACATGCACTGGGAAGGGTAGAACTGAAAATTACCATGCCAGCAGCAGGACACTGTAGGTACCATATTTAGAAATCCAAAGGGTAGAACTTGGCTGTGGCTTGTAACAGATGTGGGACTGAGGTGCAGGAAGGTGTTGCAAAATGTCAGGCACTTACAGTGAGAACCCCCATGGCTCTGAAGGTGAGGGAGCCATGTCTTCAGGGAGGCCCTAAGGAGCAGCTCTCTCTTGTCACACACCAGCTGCCAACCCATGTCTGGCATTCCCATTATGGAAAACTGGTCGGGAGGTGGCTCAAATCCCTGGTTTCCTTTTAGTCCTCTCTTGTCAAGCTTTGTGCTCTGGTGAACACTGGAAAAACATGCTTGTTATGTTGGGCAGTGTTCTGCTCCTAAAAATTGAGGAGAAAGCTCATCTCCCTGGGGCTGTGTTGTCCTCTGGCCGTGTGGACGTGTCCAGAGCCTGTGAGGTCTGTGTGGGCTGGAGCTGGGCACAGCTCTCGGCCTGCAGACACCCCCAGGGCTGCAGCAGGACACTTGTCAGGCAGGGATCTAGGGTTTGCATCTCTCTTTGAGGCCAGTGAAGTGGTTTGTGGGGCAGTCATGGCTGGTGTGGTCTCAGCTGTGTTTCATCTGACTCATCTGGTGCAGTGGAATAAATGAGCAGGGTCTAAATGTTGCTTTACTGTGGCTGAATCTGAAAGCTCAGCTATCAGTACAGTGGGGCGAGGTACTGTATTTATTTACAGACTTCCCCTGCCTTTAGGGGACAAATGCAAGAAAAAAGAGAGGAGTCAAGGCAGAGAAGGCTGGGGGAGGCTGCCCTGTTTGATAGCTGCATGCAGAAGTCCAAGTCAGATCTTTTGACACCCAACAGAAAGACTCTTTCCTCTTGTTAGTGACAAGGAGGAGTGTGGCTGAGGTGGCCCAGATCAGGTGGAAACAGTGTCCTCCCGAGCCCAGAGGGGCTCATGCTGGTTGTGTTGCCTGCAGGGTGAGGAAGGTTTTCGGCAGAGCAGGTGCTGCCATTACCTGCCTCCTGTAGCATGTGCCTGTTTTGTGTTGTGCAGCCTTTTGTTGCCGGCCCTCCTCAGTTCTGGATTGCTTTGTGACCATAATTTAACAAGGCAGTTTACAATGGCTCTGACACCATTTGGGTAGATGAAGTTGGCTCAAAAAGCATCCACCCACTTGCTAAACAATGCCTCAGGCTCTGAACACATTAAACTTGCTCTGCTCTGCTGCCTACATGCAGCTTTCCAGGTGGAGTTTGTTTTTGATGTTATCCATCCTCCTTGATGGCTCGTGAGCTGGCCAACTCTCACTCCACCTCCCATCTCTCCTGTCCATTATTTGTTGTCGAATTTTTGGGAGCCTGCTCGTTGCAAAGTCTTGCACAAGCAGGGGATGGTCTTTGCTTCAGGAAATGTCTCTGCTCATTCAGCCTGGCAGAAAGTGCAAGACCAGGATTAGATTTTAATAAAAAAACAAAGGACACTGTATGTATATTTGTTGGAAAACTCTGCTCAGTTATCTGGATTTACCTCACAGGGGTGTTAAGATGCCCTGGCTTAATGTAAATTCTATCCCTGGTTTTTTAAGAATTGGTGATTTGTTGCTGGATTTGAGTTCCTGGAATTGCAGAGACATGAAATTGTTTAGAAACCTTGATTTAAGTTCAGTTTGATGTGATGGAGACTCCAATTCTGAGTAGACCTTTAAAAAACCCAGCAATCATCCCACCAACAACTACTTTCTTTTTTTAACCAGAAGCATATAATCTTCCTTGGAACTTCTCTTAAGCACCAGAAGGGCGAAGAGGTGGATGTTGTGAGCTAGAACACTTTTGGTGGCAAGGATTCTGCTTTTTTGGACTTTGCTAATGCAGCTCAACGTGTGTATATGTTGAAACTCACAGTGAGTAAAGAACAAACAGCTGTCTGCCATCCTGCCAGAGTTGGCTGGGAAATGGCCCAAACACAGAGAAGTCTTTAAAAAAAAGGAAAAAAAGAGGAAAGAAAGGGAGAGAGGAAAGTGTCTGTCTTCAAGTATGTTTGAAATAATGAAAAGAACCCATGTGCAAAGCGATTAAGAGATCTTTGAGGATCAAAAGCCTTGATTCAGTTTTGCCAATGGAACAAAACTTTTCATCCCTTCTTATGTGGACCTTAAAGTAGGGCAGAAGGGTGTAGTTTTTAAATTATTTCATTTCAGGATTTACTTTGGGCAGGGGGAAAGGGTTCTTTCTGTTTGTTCTTGCTCTTGTTATTCAGTGTCCTTAACACAAAAGGCCAGCCTGGCTCTGAAATGAAGAGCAGGGTCGTTCTATGAACTGGTGGTTCATTAATCTCCTTTTGATATGTCAGAACAGTAAGGGACCCTTTTATTTTTTTTCTCCCTTTCTAGTAATGTCTGTGTTCTTAAATCAAGACATCTTCCCTCATCATGCTGCAGTGGCTGAATCTTTTTCAGAGGTTTCCTAAGTGGGTTGTACCAATAATGTTCATCTCATGCACACAGAGCAGAGAGTCAAGAGTTTGATGCATGAGGAAGCCAAACCCAAAGATTTTCAGTGCTCTGTGCAGTAAATCCTACTCCCAGCTTTGTGTTCAATTGGAGCTGGATGCCCCCCACCAGGTTATTTCTGAGCCTGTTTTCCCTGGTAGCCTCATGTCAGCAGGACCACAGAGCAAGCCTTGGGAAGGTGGATCAGGGAGGCTCAGAAGTGCAAATCGCTGGATTCCAGCGCTGCCAGCTGGGCAGCAATGTGCCCTTTCTTGGGGAGAGGGTGCTGGAAGTAGCAGCAAAAGAAGATGAAGGGATCTGGGGCTATAAGAGCGAAGACAAAAGATTGGGAAGGAGAGGACAAAACTCAGGAATGTCCTTGTGTTTGAGTGTCTGCAGGGGACAGTGGAAGAGCTCCCTCTTCCTGTCCCAGCCAGCTGTAACCATTGTGGGAAAAGCCTTCCTTGCAGAGTGTCTCTATGGTCCCAGCATCCATGAGACAGGGCTTTTCTTTCAGCATGGGTTTGCAATCTGTAGGATCAACAGGAGAGCATGGATTTGCTCTGTAGGGTCACCAAGAGCAGCTCTGTGGCACCACACACCACCACCCCCAGTGGGGTGGGCTTCAAAGCCAAGGTGCAGGTTGGGTGGGTTTAATGGCAGGGGACACCTCAGTGGTGGAAGTTGTGTGTTGGGTCTGTCTCGTTGCAAAAGAGCTGGTGAGAGCAGAGAGGTTCTGTGTTCCTCTTGCCACTGCAGATATTCAGGAGCAGCATCTGGTGCCACAGGTGCTTCCTGTGACCTGGAGCTGATGTACTTCTGGTGTGTGGTTTCCTGCCCTGTCCTGACTGGGGTCAGGTGGTAGGTGTGCTCCAACCTCTTCAGTGGGGCAGCTGTGATAAAAGCCTGTTCTTTCTCTGCTCCAAAACCTAATTAATACAAGTCATATTTTGTCACCACATGTGCAGCAGAGATGGCAACTCCCATTTTTGCTGCTGTGGGAACCACATCCGTGTGCTACACAGACCCTGTCATGCTCTGGTGACAGACCAGTAGCACTACTGGAAACCTGAAAACAACAGCAGCAGAAGCTGAAAACTGCATATGGCAGAGCAATATTGTGGGTTGGAGGCTGGAAAATTTCTGCTGGTAAAAATTTCTGGCAAGGTGTGGACTGCAGAATGAATTAATCTGCTTTCTTTCAGCTGTTTCTAGATTAGCTCTTTCTGTCTGATCCAGCACTTCTGTGTCCATATCCATGGCAGGGATGAAATGTCACCATTGATACGAGCCTGGTGTGTAAAAGTCTGTAATTACAAAGCCATTTTGTGAGCAATATGATGGGTGAAAAAAATTACTTCCTATGGACTGGTGATCTCCACCCTCCTCGCCTTGAAAGCAGGCATACATTAATTTACTGCATACATTAATCTGCTGCATACATTAATTTACTGCATAATTTTTATGCTGCTCTAACATCATCATAAGCGTGTGTCATTTCGACATATTATCAATTCTAATACAGCTGTGAGCAGCAAAATAGAGTGAAGAGAGTCTTCGTGCCTGCCTTGGGGATTGAGGGTGGAGATGGGATTGTCCATGTATTCTGTTTTGACAGTAGCTTCTCTCTTGATGTTCACATAAATAGTTATTTTTAGGAAGATCATATATTCCCCAGTAATTGTTTTAAATGCATCAAAGAGCTCGCTGATATAAAGCCTGTGATTTATGGGTTCCCGCTACTTTTTAATAGCTGAACTTAAATCCTGGATTCACTGAAGCCATTTGGAAAATTGGGATTATTCCAAGCTGGAGCAAAGGGAGGGAGACTGGTATTTTGCCAAGATCAGCAGTGATTCATTCCTACATTCGTGCTCAGCATCCAGTGAAGGGCAGGAGCTGGGAATGCTGTAAGGAGAGCTAGCAGGAGATTATCATGTTGAAGGTGAATCTGCCCTCCTCGCTCCCTCTGCTGCTAGATAAGGTCTTTTGAATGAGAAGGACCAAATTCTGTCACGTTTTTCTTTCATCCCTTCTAAAAGCTGATTTATTCGTACAAGCTCCAAGCCAACTAACTTGCCTCCTGACTCTGAGGCATAGGGAGAACTGAATTTTGGCTGTTCCAAGAATGTCCCCATAGGGGTGAAGAACTGGAGAACACCTTGTGATAAATGTACTTTGGAAATCCCTTACAAAGAGATGTTTTAGTGACTGCTTGGAATGAAGCAATGTCTGTATCAGGTTAGGCCAGCAGGCTCTGGCAGCGTGAGCAGGGGCCCTCAGGGGCCTGTAAGGGGACAGGGTGGACCCAGGACTCACTGCTGGCACATTCTGTCACGCTCCAGTGGTATTTGGCCCCTGGACCAAGTGAGAGGTGATCACAGAATAAATCAGATTGCTGGTGGTATCATTTAGATTAGGTGATAAATGTTGAAGTCATAGAAAAAGTGGAACTTTGCTGTGGTCTAAGGGTTTTGTTTAGCCTGGGGACATTTATGCTTTTGGTGCCTGCACCAGTGTTCAGACTCCATCTCTAGGACGTACAGCCAGACAAATGGTCACTAATCCTGGCGTGTGAGGAATGTAAGGGGCTGTCTGTCCATCCCTGTCTGTGCAGCTCACAGGAGCTGAGCTCCAGCTGCATGTCCAGTAGCCATGGCTGTGGTGACGGAGAGAGCAAAGCTTTTACAGCTGAAATACTTCTTAGTTGTGAGCCCCTGGGGAGCTGCCTTCCCTCTGAGGGTTCTGTCCTCCTTGTCCTCAGGCCAGCTGACGTTGGAGTAAAATTTCTCATATTTTTACTCTCCCAGCCCTGGGAGAGATGCTCAGGGAGTTGGTAAAGCAAATGGACCAAATATCCCAGCATAGCTCAGTCCTCACAGAAAGGAAAGGACTTTGTCTTTCCTCTCTTGCAGAGCAGAGGCACAGCCAAAACTGTGTTTTCTTTTTTTCCTGACATATCATTCCCGTTGCGTATTTTTTGAAATACATTAGTACTGAGAGCACTGCTGTTGTGATCAGGAGGCAAAAATAGCCAAATTTATATTTGTGGATAAAAGGCAGTAATAAACCCCCGAATTTCCAAACACATAGAGGAGCATTGACATCTAAATACCAGAAATTCTAAGCCCTTACCTTGCTAATTCATGTGGCATTTGGAGGGGCTGTGGATTTTTATTTCATCCTGGTATTTGTGGTATTTCCTGCCATTAGTATAGGAAAACCCTTGTGTGGTAAATGCCGGCTTTTTCCTCCGTTGGTGGCAGCCACCAGGACTTGAGTTCATGAAAGGCAAACCATCCTTTTCAATATTGAAGGATCTCTGAGGTACCTGGGAAGGAAAAATCTCATCGGGGTTGAATGAGGCTGTTGGCACCGTGACCGCTGCCAGCTGAACCGCTCCGAGCAGAGTCACATCTTGTCTCCAGATCCAGGAGTCTGGGGCTCAGAATCCACTGGGTGCCTTCAAAAGCTGTGGCTTGCAAATAGCTCTGATAGTAATTTTATCACAGCCTCTTAAAAGTCATCTGTGGATAAAAGTTTCAGGTAAGAGTGTTGGCCTCAAGTCAGTGACCCAGCTTTCAGAAATTGCTGTTTTTATTGCAGATTAAACTGTAGATTGGGTCGTTTAGATTTGTAATGGAAAAATATTAGCCAATGTACTTTCCTCCCCTCCACCCTCTATCATCAGGGCATATATCAAGTTGCACTATCTGGCAGGGAGTTCCAAATGTTATTTGAGAAGAGGGAGGAATGCAAGCGATGTCAGCAGAAAACAGCTGAGTAGCGGTTAAATTTCTTTGGCCTTAACCTGCTCCACAGGGAAAAAGAAACGCAACAACTGGACTTGTTTCATTTCACCCCAGCACAAGACATCCTTTGGAAACAGATGATGTTTGTGAGCAGATTCTCCTCAGAAGCTGGGGTTTTGGGATGCTGCTGGGTGGGCAAATCCTGCCGCGGACATGGCAGGGCCAGCTTTGGCTGGGATCCCTCGGTGAAAGCACCCAGGCCGAGGCCGCGGCTATTGCTGCTCCCTTGCTCATCTTGCTCACTTCAGAGGGGCAGCTTTAGGTTGCATCTCAGTGGCCTATTGAACTTTTTATCTACATTGGCTTTAAAGATAAAAGCCTTAAGAGCTGGCTCAAGTGAACTTGCACTGAGCTGCCAAAGAGCCGTGGAGGTGCGTGCAAGGATACTGTTAGCTGAGAAGCTGGGCTGAGTTAAATGGTACCCTTAATCCCCTTGATACGGGCAGAGTCAAGTTAAAAGGTCTTCCCCACTTGGAGGGAAGGCTTTGCACGTGTAGATGTTGGTTCACTTAAGGGCAGCTCTGCCTCTGCAGCGGGAGCTCCTTCTCAGCTGGCTTTGTTGCTGAGGGAAGAAGTTACTTCTGCAGGGGCTCTGTCAGAAGTGTGGAATTTCTGGTCCCTGGGGGCTTTTAAAATAAACAACAATGGAGGCAGCAAATAGATAGAGTGGCTGAACAGGAGAAGAACACAAAAGTAAATATAGCCCTTTGTTTAATTCTGCCAGTCAGTTTGCAGTGGCTTCTTTGCCTTGCACTCCCTGTTTTAGCAGGATTTTGCCTGGGGTATTCACACAGCAGAGATCCACATTTTGCTTCTCATCCTTTGAGCTGTTGCAGGCAAAGGGAGGTTGCAGTATCCTACCATGGTGCTGCTTGGGTTCTTTCATGTCTGACTGGGGTTTAGGGCCCCTTCCCTTGCTGTATTCTTTAGTTTGTTCCATTTCCTGCCTCTGGACTGCTCTGATGGGCCAGCTTGGTCTTCTCTAAGATGAAAACCCAAGCAAGAAAGGGAACACGAGATGACTTTTCTTGGATCCCTCCCCAGCTTTGTTACAGCTCCCAGAGGGAGACTTCCAGCAAGAGCTACACAAGAGTCCTGCTTGGATACTTGGGTCAGATTTTTTCCTAGCCCCTGATCCCTAGGGCTGTCTTTAACCCAAGCCAGTGTCTGTGCTTTACAAATGTTTCATATTGAAATATTTTCCAGGTGTAGTGCCCAAAATGCATTGGGTACTTGTGCCTAATTCCCACTGACTTCAGTACGAATTCTGCCACTCTCATTGCAGCAAGTGTGGACAAGAGTCAAGGTCAGTTTTGGGAGTTTTTGTAATGGAATGCAAGAGGAGAAAAACAGACCTAAGGAAGACAGTGTTTTTACAATCCTAATTCTGTTGCAGTCAAAGGAAGCTACCTCATTAATTTCAGTAAAAGGAGAAATAAAGTATAAGCCAGGAAATCAGATGAAACTCAGAGAACTTGCCCATGAGTTTATTTTTCTTAGCAGTATAGAATAATTTCTTAAACTGAGGAAATGTTCCTGATAGCTGAGATCTTCATTCTAGAAATAGTGTGGCTAAGTATTTTTGTATGTGGATTTAAATTCTTTAAAAAAATAAATTGTATTAATAGTTTCTCATTAGGGACTGCAGGAATGACACTGATGTATTGAAACAGTATAGTCAAGATCTTAAACCAAATCCTGCTCTGAAGCTTTTGAATATACTTCCTCTTTTCCTCACCCCAGTTGTTGGAGCCTGGTTATATTGCCTAGAAAGGCCTGTTAAAACAGATATATTTTTATTTGCATGCAAATTGGTAGGAGGCAGCTTGGCTGTAAATACCGTGCTAATCATTCCAGGTTCATCAGAACCCTAATTGGCTGTGGGATTGCCTGTAAGTCTCAGTACCCTGATTCAGAGCAATAGGAATTGTTGAATCTACATAATAAAGTGAGTGTGATGGAAGGAGAGCTCACACCTACTTGAGATGTGTGTTATCATTCCCATCAAGGTCAAAGACACTTTTTTTTCCTTCCAGATATACATATTCATCGAGCCTGTGCACAACTAATGAGTCGGAAGATTAAATGGTTGTGGATTAAGAACAAACCCCACTGTTCTCCTAATTTGATTGAAAGTTACTTGGTTCATCTGATTAGAATTCTGAATTCAAACCAGCTAACATGGGCTCCTCAGCCACCTGCAAAACTTGAGCCTGGCAGCCAGGAACAGGTTAAGGTTTCATCCAGTCCCCCCAAAGCTCGGGGAGGTCGATGGATCTGAAGAACTGCTGGAATCCCTCCTGAACTTCCACAGGGAGAGACTGACCCAGGGCAGAAGGGCTGAGCTGCCGGGGTCAGCTACCACCCAGGATCTCCAGCCAGGATTGATTTCATGTCAGATTTTTTTAGTATTATAGCAGAGATATTACTTCTAGTTCCTGGTAAAGGACATATTACCTAAGATACTGAGATGAGCCTTTGCTCTTGAACTGCTATGCATTAAAATATCTGTCTTTTCCACACATACTGAGTTACATAATTAGCAGCCATGATTCACAGGAGTCCTTGCCCTAAGCCCCGAGTGTCACTGCTTTTCCCCGAGGCTGGAAGCAGTTGGGTTGGTCCCAGGGCTTGGAAAGGGCTGCAGCATCACGAGGCTAGGAAAACCTTGGAAGACAAATGGCCAGGTCTCACAATAGGTGTGAGTCAGTCCCTTTGCACTTAGGTGATTTGACTTCCTGTTGCTCTGCTGTCTGGGCTGCTTGTTTTGGGGAACAAATCCCTATTAATGCTGTATCTGTAACATCCTCACTTCCACCAAAGGCTCCCTGTGTGCATTATTTTCCTGCCTTGTGCCGTGCAGCACTTCCTCTGCTCCGCAGCTGCTCCTGCTCCAGCTGCCTGCGCCAGGACTTTTGGCACAGCTCCTTAATGAATGCTGCTCCAAGATGCTTGGCTTAGCTTCATGGCACCCAGGAACATTTGTCCTTTCCCTCTAATCTCCTGAATTGCAGGAGTGTTCAGTATTTGGGCTTTAGATCCTGCCTGGCTTTATTCAGGTGTAGAAAAGGGGAGAGGAGAAGGTGCTGGAGGGTCTGTTTAACTATAAAGAAAAAAGATAATGGTTTGGGGCTGTGCTGTCCTAGTTCCTTTTTTTTTTTTTTTTTTTTTTTTTTTTGTCTGTGTGCATGCATTTATTTTAACTTTTCTGTTTGAAGGGGGAGAAGGGACCACAGGGTTTGACCTGTGTATTTAACAAAAAGAGAGCGCTGAATGAGAGGATTTCAAGAAGTTTTCACAGGTGTATTAAAAGAGCATAAGATTGCTGTTTCCTTAATGAAAATGGGAGCAATGTGTATCCACAACAGATATGAAACAAAGAGAACTAAGAAATGTGTTGGCATTCAAAAGAACAGGAAAGTAACACTGTTCCTGTCACTGTTAGAAGGTTAAAATCCTGCCTGGCAGCCTATAAACTATTTAAATGATCCTACAGAAATTCCACTGACTGAATCATTTTTGGGATTTATAGCTAAATCCTTCACCCCAATTGAAGACCCAATGTACTCACAGCCCTGCCGGAAAATACACCTTAATGAGGGGAAATTGTAAAATAGGACTAAAAAAAAAAAAAAAAAACCTCTTCAGCAGAGGTCCTTGCTGCAGTCCTCACTCACTTCACATGGCCATTGAGATGGTGGCAGCTGTGCTGCTGTGATCATATGTGACCTAGATTTTCCTCACAGTAGTCCTGTGCTCTCCCTGATCTTGTGTAGGCCTGAATGAATTGAATAGGAACATTTCTGGATGCTTTCAGAGAGCAGTGGTATCTTTTTCTCTCTCTCTCTTGTTCTTCAAACTGCAGCATCTGTTCCCCTTGTGGTTTTCTCCCTTTGCTCTCACTCGGTGCTTGTGAAAGAGGACAGGGCTGGTGTAGCTTTAATTTGGGAAATGGTGGATGGGGAAATCAGGGCAGGTGTGATCCCTCCTTGGTATCCTGTCACACAGCAGAGGGTAAAACTCGAGTTCATGGGTTCAGCACTGAGTGTGCACAAAGGAGGGGGGGAGGGCTCTAAGGAAGGTCGAGGGGTGAGACTTGCAGCATCAGGGAGCCTGAGATTGTGCACATGGCATCAAGAAGACTTTTAGGTACTCTTCACACAAAGCTCTTCTGCCTGGCCTCAGAAATTACCCTATGCAAGCTCCTAATCCTCTGCAGGAGAAAAGTTGGAGAGGTTCAGCTCCTCAGTGCATGTCCAAGCTTTTGTTAATTCAGTTTGGCTGGATTAGTTGTGGGCAGGAAATAGCTCATGGCATTGCAGTGCCCAGCAGAATGTCTGAGACCATCTCCAGCTCTGGTGTGGAGGTCCTGAGGCCACTCTCCTCTGGACATGGCCCTTCCTTCCTTCCTTACTGTCAGGCCTTCCTGACGCTTCCTGACGGACGTCCTGCCTTCCGTCCGGCAGTCAGGCACGTGCCGTCCGGCCTGTCCTGTCCGGTCTTCCACCGAACGGCTGGAAGGAATGCAGGCCTGCCGTCCTTCCTGCCGTATCCTTCCTTCCGTGCCTTCCGTCCTTAGTCCTTCCTGTCCTTCCTTCCTTCCTGTCCTTCCTTCCTTCCTTCCTTCCTTCCTTCCTTCCTTCCTTCCTTCCGTTCCTTCCTTCCTTCCTTCCTTCCTTCCTTCCTTCCTTCCTTCCTTCCTTCCTTCCTTCCTTCCTTCCTTCCGTTTTAAACTAAAATCAAGCAAGTAGCACTTAGAGTCCAGTGGAAACTTTGAGATACTCTTCTGGTGGGAATAAAAATAAACACTTATTCTCTTTCTCAGTTCATATGCAGAATAAATTGTAATGATCCCATCATCTGCTGTGCAGAAAGCCGTAAGGACAACTTCTCTTTGGTGCTGTCTTCAGTTACAGAACTGTTCTGACAGTGGCGAGTGAGTGTTACAGGTGGTGGGTGGGGGTTCCTTCCGAAATTTTATATAACTCCAATATTATCTGTTCCTGTGATTGACTTGACACATGAATTCAAAACAGTTGGAGCTTCTCTCCCACTCTGGTGTAGCAAACTGGATGTGAAAATGACACTTCCCCCTGGGAGCTGATAGTTTGCTGTTCCATGCATGGTGTTGGGTTCCTTTGTTCGCTGAATGTGGCACTTCGCAAGTGGTTTTTGCCACTTCAGGGTTGTCAGTTCTGTCTGCTAGAGGCCAAGATAAAGCTTCACAAAAAGCCTTTCACTCCAAACAAATCTTCTCTGTAATGCACTAACTCGATGACAAAGGAACCAGGAGCTTAGGGACGGCTTGGATTTCTTTCCACCCCAACGTGTGCTCTTCCCTTGTCATGCTTTTATTTTAATGCGGTATTTCCTACCCTGCTGTAAACACCGGGGTGGTTTTTGTCTTGTGACTCGGCAGCGCTTTGCCGCGACATTCCTTTCATAACGCGTTGCTGATAGCGCTGGATGTGCAGCTTATCAGAGGGGCTGTACCAGGAGCACTTAGATAACCCCGGGAGGGGATGCATTAGCGGCAGGAGACCTGTGCGAAGCACTGTTGTGATACATTTGTGACCGAGAGGATAAAACACAGGGGAACGAACCCGTGGAACTCTGCAGAGTTGGGGTTTCAGCAGAGCACGGTGAAGTAACGTGTGAGCAGTGTCCTGGTCCACACTGGGATTGTTCCATCTGTGAAGTGACCCCAGCTTCTCATGGACAGGACAGTGGCAAGGGTGCAGGGCTGGGCAGCAGCATCTGTCCTGAGCCCAGTGAGCCATGGACATTGGTCATTACAAACAGAAGCAGCAGAAATGTGAGAAGTGTTCATGCCAGTGAAGCTTGCTTGGCTTTGATTTAACTTGGAGAAAACAGATCAAATTTGTCATAGGGTTCACAAAGGTGCCAGAATGCTGAAATCCACAGCAGCCATGAGTTGATCCATCTTCGTGGAATTAGCTTTGCCTGTTGATGTGAAGCTTCATTTTTCTTTGGATTTTATCTTGTTGTATTATCCCTTATGCATCAGCAACATAAGGATTCGGACATGGGTTCAGAATTATTGTGCTTTCAAATTGTATGTAAATGGTCTGACTAAAGTAATAAGTTGATATTTTGGCTTGGTTTCACTGGCTTCTGTAACAAAGAATGCAAATCACAAACCACTCAGAGGTACTGGATGGTCTTCTGTGCACCAGGATTTTTCCATGCAGTTTGGCAGCTGACTGAGTCCTCAGCTCCTAATGGGGGAGAGGGGGTCATACTTATAGAGGGACAAGACTAAAGCCATAATTCCTGGTTAGACAGGACTGAAAGGTAACTTTTCTACGGAAAGAACTTCTCCCATGTATTGTGTCAGGACTGTCACAACCTCCAGCTGCCAGAACAACCTCTAGGGCAGTGGGATAACTATCTAAATGTAGGGAGACAGCAGTAGTAGGCAATGAATCTGCAAAATTGGAGATAAAGTACATGCAGTCCAACTGCAGAGCCAATTATAATCAATGTAGGTTGTTTTAGGGACTTTGCAGAAACCAGGATTTGACTTCACAAGATGAAATGAGAAATTTAACAGGGATGAAGAAAGGCGTTACCACGCTATTCATAACACTCCTTGTTAGAGGCTGCCAGCTTCTTCCTGCATAAACTGAAGGGAGCTACAGGTGATGGAAAAATAAATTGGTCCCTGTGGGCACAGTGAGTTTGACTGTACATGTGTTTTAGAGATGAGGTCGATGTGCTATGAACTGCAGGTGAAATGGCAACAGAGGTACCTGGAAACCTGGTGTTTGTCAGAGATGCTGGAGAGCTGCTCAGAGATGGTCAGGGAATAATTTTATTCAGGCTGAGTTTAAAATAAACCTTTCCAAGAACATAGAAACTGCTTGTTGGAAGAGTAAATGGCAGATTGTGTGAATCTTTATGAATTTCCTGTCCTCTTCTCACAGTTGTACCATGCAAGGGGGGCGTGTCACAGCTGCAGGATAACTTTTTGGTACAATGAAAAATTGGACGTAGTTTCCTACAGGTCAAGCCAGCTTCTCATTGCTGGCTCAACTCCTTGTATGCACTTTTGAAGTACTGGGTTGTATATGATCCTGAAAAATGTCTGCTGCTTTTATCCCCCCTCCCCATAAAGCTTTGGCTTCAGTCTGAAGCACAGTTATGTGACCAGGGAGAAAATGTTCTCTAAATGAATCCATCATAAACATAGTGCCTGTCCTGTAATGGTTGGGATTGGAGAGTAACAAACTAATAAACCAAAGTCTTTTATTTTCTTCCTTTTTATAGATCATGTGCCGAAGGCTCCTGAGGAGTGCCTCTGTCTCCCAGCCCTGAGCTTGAAGCAGAGATCACCTCACAGCTTGCTTTAGTAAGGGCTGATGAAGGAGAAATGCTGCTAGGTTTGCCTGGACACTCAGAGCCAGGGTAGGTTTTGGTTCCTAATTGGGCAGGTCCAAAGTTTTCCATAGCTTTTATTGTCTAGAACAGGAATATCTAGACCAGGATACTTCTGACCACCCTTTCAAGGTTCTCTGGTTTCATTAATTGGGCTCTACGCCCCCAAATTAATGACTGTGCAATGTGTTACTGTTCCATTAATGAGATCCATGTTGTGGTGGATTTTTGGCAGTACCAGACTCTCCTTCCTTTGAACTCCTGCCTGGCTTTCCCCAGACTTTACAGAACCATCCACTTATCCTGCTGGCCAACAGCTTCTCTGATCTCTAAGGAGCTGATCCATTCCCTTTAAGCTGCACAGCTTTCCCATCTCTCTTAATTCTCCTTCTCTTTTCCTCCTCACCATCTTTGCTCTGCACAAATTGCTCCCAGAATGGAGCAGTGGATTTTGCAGAGGAGAGATCCCATAGGACAAATCTACCAAGCTGTTGCTTCTCCTTCAGGTTGCTTCTTTCACTTTTCTCCCCAGGCTCTGTAGCCCAAATTTTCCCTGGCCTCCACAGACTGAGGACAGAGAGAGCAGGAAAATGTTGCCTCAGATTAATTATTGTCTCCAGCCCCCTTCTCATATCTCCACATTTTCTCTGTCTGGATTATTGCCTTGGGGTCAAAGGAGATTTTTTTTGATACTGTACAGATAATATGATGGTAAAATGCAACATTTGGTAAGTAGATCACCTTAATCTTGTTTTCACAGCTCCTTTTCTTATGCTTACATTTTGAATGTGAGGTTTGGATTTGCACATTTTCCTTCCTCTGCAGCACAGCCACACTGGTACCAAGCATTGGCTTTATTGTGTCTAACAGGTCCTAGAAAGTTGCTTGGATCTTTATTTCTTGGCACAAATAATGGGGCAGGAGCATTTTCAATGCTGCCCTTGTAATGAAGAGAGAACTTTTTGCTGGAACTCTACAATCATTTTTAGAAAAGAATTTGGAGCAATAAGAGTGAGTG
The DNA here is from genome assembly GCF_022539315.1 of Serinus canaria. NCBI lineage: Eukaryota > Metazoa > Chordata > Aves > Passeriformes > Fringillidae > Serinus > Serinus canaria. The sequence goes on along the minus strand of NC_066324.1, from coordinate 3,779,447 downwards.
ACAGTTCTCCCCTCAAACCTTTTTTATTAACTGACAGAAAGGATGCCATTTGCTTCCTTTGCAAATAAAATGAACAAAATAGTGCGAGTGATACCTGAAAATACCACATAAAAAGTGCTAGGAAAAGGCAGCCCTGGCATCTGTTGAGAAAGGACATCATTGTTCTTATTCAGTCTCAACCATGATGAGAATCTCACCTTCCAGACCTGACTACACAGCAGGCTATTTTGAGGAGAGAGTCTCTTTACATTGGCTGACTGTACAAGGCTTTAAAATATATATATTAAATGTAGACAAAAGGAGTGCATTCCAAAAAATCAGGCATGTTAATGAAAACTCCTCAAATCTTTGAAAAATCTTCCTTAATATTATATAATAAGAAATACATAACTGTGCCTATTTTTACAGTAATTTTCTTTCATTTGATGACATTCAATAGTAAGATTTATTATTACCCGCATGGAAAATATCCTGCCTGGGGGTGGTTGAAATAGATCTTGCAGACAAGTCATCAATCAGCTGGTGTTTATCTCTTCAGAGATCAGCGATATCAGTGGCAGGAACAATTCCAACCAATTCACGAGTATTTACCGATAATAAAAGGAAATGTTCGTGTGGCTTTGTACTGCTTCTCTCGCCAGAGGTCACACAGCATTTTTGCAGGAGGGCTGATTTATTGAGGCTCCTTTGAAGCTGAGGGCTCTGAGGTGTCCAGAGCCCTTGCCCTGACATCTCTGTGGCCATTGCTCCCTCTCTGAGAGGAGGTCTAACTTCCCTGGCAGAGGGCTTTAAGATAACACCAGTCCTCCCTGTCCCCACTGCTAATGAGTTCAGCTAAAAGGATTTAAGTCTGATGCAGACAAAAAGATCTTTTACATCAGCTGAATTGCATGCAAAATGATTCTTACACGTCGAAGGAGTGAATCGTAGCTTCTAACTGAACTCTGCTATAATTCTTCAGCAGAAGGTCTTACATTTGTGTCCCTGATAGAGAGGTTTTTCAAAATTTTATGACAACACTCAGAATATTTATAGGTATTGACTGCAGGGTTCAGGACAAAGATCTGTTGTCCTTGAGGCAAAATAACAACCCTGACTTTACCTAGTATTTGCCTCGTGGTGTAATCAGTCTGGAACTAACACTGCAATTGTTACCTAACCCGTGTATGACACAAGGGTTTTGTTCCTCTCACTTTTGCTAATTTTTCTTTGTAAAATTCAGTATTTATACTTACTGAAACAAAGAGGACTTTGAATCAGAACGTGAAGTGTATGGTTTTTAAAAAAGTTATAAAGGGGTCTTTTTTTTTAAAATTTCTATGGTTTTGTCTAAGGAAATTTACTGGAACATTCATTTCTGTTTGAGAGGAAACTTGCTCTATGTGGACAATAAAGATGTTAAGATCAGGATGAATGTCTATGAGAGATAATAATAATGAATGAAAAAATGCATCAGTCCAGCACTCATATTTTCCAGGAACTGCAAGAACTCATTTCTGGGTTGTGTTTTAAATCTGAGCCCCATTGTTCCTGACTGGGTTCCCAGTCTGTTGGAAAGGCTTCTCTTTGTTCCTCTGAGCTGCTCCAATCTGAAGCATTTGGACCAGTTCCATATTTTAAGCAAGATTTTTAAGCTGAACATGTATTTTCATCCTTCCAGCTTTAGAATGTAGAGCAAAGCATCTTTCCCCTGTTTCCTGCTGGCCATGAGCAGAGCACATTGACACTGGCAGAAGTAATTTGACCTGGGATGAGGCGGCAGGGGCCAGCCAGCAGTTATCAGTGGTACGTGAGAGGTGCCAGGAGCACGCTGCTCCCCCGGGGCAGGAACATGCCTTGTGAGGCAGCACTCCGGGCTTCACCCGGGCACGTGTGAGCTCTGTGCTCCGGGCTGACGTGATTTGTTCTCCCCCCAGATACAAGGTGGGTGAGAACATGTTTTCCCCGCTGATGCTGTGGCATTTGGTGGCATTAATCAAACGCTTGTGGTGCCAGGGCCGGGGTTTAGTCGTGTCCTTTTGCAGGTGAATGCCCCAGCCCGGTAGCACAGAAGTGGTTTTGTTCATCTCTTTTCTTTCTTGGTTTTTATGGAATTTTTACACAAATGGTACTTCAGCTGTGAAGCACTGAGGGTGACCTGCCCTTGGACACTCTGGCATTTGCCCTGGTTGTGTGCAGCAGCAGCTTGGGAAGCTCTTCCCGCTCACAGGCAGGATTTGTTCCTGGCTAATGTTACTCTCCTTGTAAGAGAAGTTATTTGGAAACGCGGCCTCTCACCCTTTTAACGCCCACCAGTTGAACTTCTTCCCTTTCAGAATGCCCACATAAGGTGTCCTGGCCCAGACCAGCACCCACCTTGTGGCCCTGTGGCTGTGCTTGCTCTCCAGTGTCACATCAAGTGTGAAACACTCTTTCATACCAACAACTCCGAGAGCTCTGCACTCCCGTGTCACTCAGCATTTGTGAGCCCGACCCTGCTATTGACAGATTGCCGGTCTGTGAGACGGCTCTGACAACACAACCTGGCAAAAATGAGCCTGCAAAGTACTCAGGAGCTCGTTGCCATGGGCAAACCAGGGGTCCCCAAGAGGTCGATGTCAGCGTGAGGGTGAAGCCATCCAGCAGGATCGCGTTAGAGCTCGAACGGAGCATGAACTGCTGAGAGGGGACTTGGCACTGGCTCGTGCTCAAGGGCAATGGCTGGAGCAGCTTGTGAGCAGGCAGCTCGCCAGGGAGACAGGGCACGGCTGTGGACAGCTCACAGAGCGTGTGTGTGCGCAGGGCAGGCAGGATGCACAGCTGGGAAACGGGAAAGGGATTTCTGTAAACTTCTGCTCCGAGGGGGAAGAGCACATTCAGGCGATGCCAATCCGTGGAGGAGTAAAGAAATGATTTCTGGCAGCTAAGACAGGTTTTGGGTCTGGCTAAATCTGACAGAATGCTGTGGGGGAGAACTGGAGATGTCATGGTTAATGAGTATGGAAATTATATCAGTAGCTTGGCCATCTAGGTTTTAAATGTTGTCAATCTATAACATGCAATACTTCAGTGTAACATTTTCTGGCTGCCTAGTTTAAGGCATAAAGACAGGCAGCCTCTCAGTAATGAGTCAGTATCTATAGAGAGCAAGCTGTTGATAGCAAAGCAGAAATCTTGGCTTCTCATCTCAGCAAGTTTAAATTAATCAAAAAAGATGGTGGGCAGGAGAAGAAGAGGGGTTGTTTTCTTTTGTTTTCACATTTTTGACACACCTGACAAACTGAATTCCCCATGATTTTTCTGCCTCCCTGCTCGGCCCACGGGAGCATTAATTCCTCTCTCCTCTCTGAGCATTCCAGCCCATGAGCTGTGCAGTGACCCTCCTGCCCAGTTCACCCTGGCACCCTGGAGTGCACTTAGACTCTGCACCACGAATGCTGGGAGAAGGCAAAACCTGTTTACTGTAAACACATTCTCCCCAGCACTTCAGTCCAGCGAGGGATAATTACCGAAACTCCGGGACAAAGGTGTTGTGGATCTTTTTACTGGTGGATGGAAAGGATCCTCGTCAAGTCTAATGAGTCTGTGGCTCTTGCAGACATCCAAGTGGGCCTTGCTGTCTCCAGAAGAGACAGAAAGTAACTCTGGGAAGGCAGAGTGTGGAATCTGACACTACTGCGTAATTGAGGAAAAAGAGCTATATGCATTATTTATGAGCAGAAGGCTGGGCTCAATGTTAACAAGTGAGAAGAATGTGGCTTCAAAACACTGGCTTTCTGCTCTTCCCTGTAAGAAAGGCTTCTGATTTAAATTGCTTGTATTTGAGAGCAGGAGGGGAGACAGAGCTGTTTTTAATACTTAGCCTCATTCTGTGTGTGTGGAGCTGTACAAGATTGAGGGAGAGGCAGGGATTGCCCCGAGGAGAGCAGCCTCTGCTCACTCAGGCTGTGGCCAGGATGTGTCATACATGCTGCCCTGTAACGAGCTAATCCCGATCTGCTCCAGGCAAAAGATTTCACTGCAAGACAGAAGCAAGCAGAATTGCTACTCTTTTGGCATTTCCATTGGGCAGGGACGATTTTAAAAAGCTGAGGAATTTTCTCTGATTCACTCTATCCACCCCATGCCCTCCCTTTGCAACCACTGCTCAGTTTTGGGGTTGGATGAGTTGATTTTGTGGCTTTTGTCCTCTTATGGGTCCCCCACCAGCAGGGTCTGCCCTGTCGGGTGTTGTGGTCAGAGCTGGAATTGGCATGAGCCATCCAGCTCAGGCTGTCACAAAATCTCAGGGTAAAGTTACACTAATGTGCTGGGGCTTTTGGGTTTTAGCTGTTTTCTGATTATTTTCTAAAGAAAGCAGGCCCGGCTGGCTAATGAAGTTTTGCCCTTCATGATGACAACGTGTGATTATTATCAGCAAAAGATATTATGTTCCAAAGAGTACGGGATGCTGAGCTGCCTTTTTTCCGAGGAAAACACAGCGTGGGCTGAGGCAGGGCAAGTCCCTCCCTGTGGAGAGATCACCTTCATAGCTGAGCAAATTATCACCTTCATCACTGTCTGCATGGCAGTCACACCTGGAGGCAGGAGCAGGAGCTTGAACTCTCCCTGGACCTTTTTGCAGCTCAGCACATCCACTAAGGACCCCAACACAAAGGGGTAAAGGCTCTTCCCATTTCACCCAGCAGTACATGACATTTGCTGCAAAAGATTTCCCTGCTGCTACTGCAGCCCTGCTTGGGTTGGGAGTCCATGCTGGTGCCCAGCACTGCTTCATGAGCTTGTATTTGCAGAAGTTCCATGCTTTATTTTCTGCAGGTCCCAAAAGGTAAGAGAACCTTCCATTTTCTTCTCTTTTTAAAGGTCAGCAGTTTCTCCCATCCCCATTTCTGCATTATAGCCAATGTCCTTTTCATGGTATAAAATCCTGACTCTTTCCTGCTGTGAATCCCAAGCAGCCAGGACTTTATTTCTGGGACGAAAATTAGCTCAGTGGGATAAGATGAGAATAACTAGGCCTCTGTAAAAGTCAGGAAGCAAGAAGTGAACAGTATTGCACTGGAACTGATGGGGGAAAAGCACTCTGTTCCTTGATTTCTAACAGTGGCTCATTGATTCTCCTCTTGGTTCAATCAGCAGTTACTGCTTCTCCTTAATCCAGGTTCATAATTTCTTAGTGGAGCGTGTTCTTAACAGAAATACCCCTGAGAAATCAGAACAACGGGCTGGAGGGGAAGCTGAAGAACACTGGGATCTTGCCTGCATCCCAGAAGGATGTATTGGAGCAGGGATTTGCTGCTTCTAATGGGGTTCCCTGGAAAGCCCCTTGGCAGCCAGGTTTGTGGCTGCACAGCTGTGTTTGGTGTCCAGAGGGGCCAGCAGATCTCGGCCTGAGTGCTGAAAACAAGTAGCACCTTTTTCTAAGGAGTACTGCTAAGTTTTCCCTGTCCCCGGGCTTCTCATAGCAAAGAAGGTAACGGGCAGGAAGGACTAATGAATAAAGATGATTTTTGTAAAGGTGGGATTGGAACAGGAGAGGCTGGAGGTGAGGCACAGTGATGGGGGAGGAGGGAGGCAGCCCGAGTGGGGACTAGTGAGTCATGCATCCTCCAGCAAGCACTGACTCACTGGGAAGATGATCACTCTGCTGTTCCCTTTCTGCTAAGGATGAGGAATAGTCAGTCGGCACAACTTTATTCTGCAAGCTCCCGGGCTGGAGAGTGAGGTGTAGAAGGGAGGGAGCTGGAGACCGTGGAGCACTGAAGTGGGAGGCAGGGGTGAGCCCTGGGGCACAGCCTGGAGCTGGTGTTGCTGCTGAGGCTCCCTGCAGCAGCTGAGGGGAGAATTCCCCAGCATGGGCTGGCTGTGGAACAGAGGCTCAGCTCCCCCAGCCAGGCTGGGCACTGGAGGCTGCAGCTCCCATTTGTGTTCTCTTTGCTGCAGGGGCAAGGCTCAGGTGCTGCTAGCACTGCTGCTCCCAATGAGGCACACAAACTCCTTGGAGCCAGGCTTGGAGTGTGCCAGCTGGGACAGGTGTCACCTGGCAGAGATGTCACATGGGAGAAGTGTCACCTGGCAGAAATGTCACTTGGGAGAGTTGTCACCCTGCTCCCCTGTGGCCAGTTAGGTACAATCAGTGGGGATGCAGTTCTATATTTGTTATCTCCTGCCCAGTTCATTATATTTGACAGATGAGGAGAGCCACCACCGAATCTGTATCATCTGCAGATTTCTAAAAGGAAATACATCTTTTTACCCGTTGTGTGCACAGGAGAGGGATTCTGCAGGGCTGAGGAGAGGGACCAGAGGCCCATGTGGTTTCTTCCTCTCTGAGAAAAAGAGGAAAGAAAATGTGTAAGAAGAATCCAAAATGACCCCAAAAGCTGATTCTTACTCAGATTGTTGCAGCTTTCGTATGAGCGAAGTGCAGAAAGCCCTGATCCACAAAGTGGTTCTGTCAGGATTTTTGGAGCAGTGAAAGGCTCCAAGTGTGTCTGTGCAGCCAGCATTGAGGGCAGGGCCTGGAACTGCCCAGCACAGCCAGTGCCCAGAGCTGGGATCAGAAACTGGGAGAGCATTTGCAAGTCAGAGCTGCAATTTTCTTTTGCTTTACAAGTTTCATGTTGGTAATGTGAAGTAATTAATGAACCAGAGCAGTGCTGCAGAGGGGGAATAATTTTAATGCTCCTTTTAAAGAGGCTACTAAATCAATGGGGCAGTTTAAAAAGAAATGATAGCCTGGAGATTAGGAGACTTAATGGGAGAAATTAGTCAGGGTTTTGAGAGTGATCGAATCTCAAGCAGGCAGGTACATCCTGAACTGCAGTGTGGGCATTTGTATGTTCAGCACAGGTTGGCAAAGGCAAGGACTCGCTGAGTTTTAGGCCTGACTGGTCAGACTGGGCAACCGTGCTCAGATGTGAAGGTCCAGCACTTGGAAGAGACACTGAGAGACTGTAAAGCACAAGCTACACTCCTGCTTCCTACTGTGCAGGAGCAGTATTTTTCCACTCCTGTCACAGGTCTTCTGACTACCAGGCTCATAAGCGATGTCTACATGGGCTTTTGCAGGCAGATACGAGCTTACTCTGGCTGCTGGCCAAGAGAACCAGGAGCCATGGAGCTGCAGCTAATGTGCTGTATGCCCAAATTACTGTGGCCTGCTGAGAGGCAGGATATTAGCTTGAGCTCAGGGCTCTGGCCAGCTCAGACCATGAGTGAAATAAGTTTTCCTCTGTGTGCAGAAAGGCATGGAGACAAGGATAGACAACTTGTATATAGGATTCAGAAAGCCATTTTTATAGGGGCTGGGGCAGGTTAGCTGAGCCCAGGCAGATCAGGCAGACACAGCTCCCTGTGCACCCTGCCCCAAGCACAAAAAGCAGCACCACATGGTTGGCCTCGGAGCCAGCCAGATCCTCCTGGCCAAGGAAAACTGCTTTGGGAGCTGCATCCAAATTCTGTGGGCCTCCAGTTGGCTCTCCCTGTCGTAGGCATACCCAGCGTTTCTCTTCTGTTTTGGATGGCAGGGACTCGCTGTGGCCAGGGAGGGTTTGAATTCCGTCCTCACTGGCTCTGTGAGTTTGTGCAGGAAAATGCTTGTACAATGTGACACCTGATGGGCCATGTTGAATTCTGAGCTCTGAAGGTGGACAGGCACCTACATGTGTCCAATTTGGACTAAGATGAAAGGCTGTCTCCATTTTAAATGTATATATTAGATGGTTGGATTAGCAAATTTTTTTTTTTTATTCCTAAAACTTTTTACTTTCTCAATTTTGGAGACTGCTTTGCATGAGAAATTTCACCATGTATTGCTGTTTAATGTTAATAGAGGAGGAACTGTGTCTGTGTGTTTGGATACGTGTACGTGCATATGTACACACACAGTGTACAAGAAAACAGGGATCTTTATATGTAAGTACACACCCAAAATTCAGTCTTGGTTGTTTTAGAATGATACATAAAGATATTAAGGCTTTACAGCAAAAAACTGTGTGCTAGGCAGTGTCATGGTGCAGTGAAGCATTTTAAAAGCAGGAATTTGAGTAACTGTCTCGGTTGCTGAGGATAGAACCATAATTTGAGCAGGAAGAAGCTTTAATTAAAACAGACCCATCAGGTGAAATCCTGGCCCTATCACGGTCAATGGCATGACTCTGACTGATCCTTCATGGAATCAGGATTTTGCTCGGATCTTGTGACATTTGCCTTTTCTGAATCTGAGGCATTAGTCCTCGAACAGAATATATAAGCTAAAAATGGAAAACTGCCTGACCTAAAATAGTTTGACATCCATATCATAGTGCTTATTGTCTGAGAGTACATCTAAATGACATGTTGATTAATCCTGAAGTGAGGAAAATGCGATTCGTTGGAAAGAACTGGGATTGTACCAATAATTCAGTACCAGAAGCTACACAGCCATCAACTCAGTGTGCAACGTTTCCAGGAAAACTTTATTTGCAAGCTGTCAGATTCATCTGCCATTTTCCCAGCAACTTCGGTTCCCTTCTGAGTGGCCCGGACGAAATGCTCCAATCCAGTTCGTGTGGGCTATCAGCTACTTTGCTAAAGCAACTCTCCCCTGCCTTTTACTGAAAACAAAACAGTCACATCAAGTCAGGTTGCTGTGAGTGGCTCTTAAGAGAGATGTCGGCTGCACTTAGTGCACAGCTGGGGCCAAAGTGAAGCTGTGTAAGTGCCTGAGCTGTTCAGCTGGAAATTACATCTTGTGCAGGAACCTAAATGTCAAGTTCCCCAGTCCCCCTCACAGCCAGAACTCCAGCAACTCCCCTTTTCCCATGACTTTCTTCCCTTTCCTACAGATGTAGCTGTGTTTTCCTTCAGACACAATAAATCTTATATGGGAACGCTGCAATGTAAAGCAAAGCAAGCTGTCACCCAGGACTTCAGATGACACTTAGCCACATTAACGAGTAAACAGAGCCCACAGGAAAGATGCCTTTTGAAATGCACTGTTTGTGTCAGCAGTGCTAAAACTAACGAACCAAAACAATGAGGGGAAAAAGGGGAATCATCAGATGCACCTAAAGCTATAGGCTATAGAGTCAGATCAGCTGAGAGCAGCTCAGATACAAGCAAATCATTGGGACAGTGCATAAATTATGATTTCCATAAGCAGTAAGACAGCGACTACTCCCAGCCTTGTGATGGGAGGAAAGCACTAAAAGAAAGGCTAAATGTAACCATGTGAAAAGAAGGGAGCAGGAATGAATGTGCTTCTTATTTTGGAACCTTCTCATGGCAAACAAGCAAGGCTGGAGCCAAAATCTCCAGGACACAGAAGGAAGTTGGAACTGTTACCCCAGCGCATGGCTCACGAGAGAGCTGGCACTGAGAGAGGGATCAGCTCTGCATTGTTCAGGAGGAGCCTCACAGAGCATGCAGCATAACATGCATCCCCAGGGCCTTTGGAGGCAACCACTGTCAACAGTCAGTGGAATCAGTCCAAAGTCAGAGAAATGTTACTAAATGATAATTTCACTCTTGATGGTGGGGAAGCAACACTATGCACCAGAAGAAAAGATATAAACTGATGGTAGGGTATAGGAATGGTGCTGTGGAAATGGCTTTGCTTTGCTTGTTGGAGGTATTTACTCTTCCATTGAACCAGTTCTTAAACAATAATCCTCTGAAGGAACCTTTCAGATCACTGACAGGGTGAGAGGAAACCAGTATTAGCTACAGTGCTTACATTCGTGGTTGCTTCATGTTGATACAAACAAAAGTGCTTGGTCTGGGATTGACAATAGCTGTGGTTTAGGTTTTCTTCTTTCAGTGATCCCAAATTATGCCTGCCTGAATAATGTGGTACTAGAGGCAGAATAAACATCAACTCTTAATAGCTGAATTTTTAAGGTTAAAACTGAGGCTAAGTACGTAACATTTATCTTCTTCTGAAGAAAGCATGTGTACCCTGGTTAAAGGGGAAGATGAAAACTATGTCTGTGAGAGCAATGGCTGATGGCTTAGTTCTGCATGATAAAATAAATAACTTCGATTAACTTCAAGCTCCAGTACCTCAGATGTTTGTTGTCACAGAGGAGCAGCTTGGCTGATTGGCAGCTCTGATTTTGTCGACATGTGTTAACAGAAATTGCTCAATTTACATGGAGTACTTCAATCTGCTGTTTTAGGAGTTTTTGTCTTACATAGACTGGCATTTCAGCTTTTGAATAGATGGAGGACTTGTAAGGGTCATTAAAGAAATTGCTAAAGCTTCTGCAAATGCTTGGGCCAGATTGCTGACTGAGATGCAGAGCATGCACGTGTCACTGCAGATACTTCCCAGATAATGGTGCTGATTGAGATTTTAATCTGGACAGAGTGCTGGAGGCAACTTTCTTTCCAACACTCAATTATCCTGATAATAATATGCTTATTTTTTTCCTGTGTTCAAAATGTGTGGTCTGCTGCAACTGTGCAGTGTGAGTACAGTGCTGAACGGAGGGGGGAAAATCAGGGAGCAAAAGTGACTCCTCGGCAAAGGGCAGGGACAGCACAGTCCCATAGTGTGCAGGGAGATGTATTTTTACCTTGAATGGGCTGAGTAACCACCATGAGAAAGGGCTGCATTCCTTCCCACAGGCTGCAGGACAACTCCTTGGTTCTCAACAGCCACAGAGGAATAAATCTGGAGCACAGCCTGCAGCCAGGACTACGTAGCATGTTGTAGGGGCAAGACGATCATTTTACTGTGAATTTGCATCTTGTATCCTCCCTGGTGGGATGCTGATCCATAACAGTCTTCTAAAATCTCACACAACACAAAGAATCCAGACTAGTTTCCCACGGACACTCTCCATGAAAGAATTTCTTAGAAGAGATAACTCAGCCAGGAAATGGGAACTAGGGGGCCACATTCCTTCATTCAAATCCATCTCCCTTTGGTAAAGGATTAAAGAAATTGTCCCTATATGACTAATCCCAGCTATATTTCCCTAATTTCTAGGAAAGCAACAGTTTCTAGAGATGAAGAGTAAAGCCATTTGAGGAAATGAAGCTTTATTTGCTTTTTAGTAATTAGAGAATTTTCTGCTAGATCAAATTACTAATAACATTTTGGATATTAAAATGTATGAAACCTAGATTTACTTTTCAGCCTCTGTATCATCTTCTGATCCTAAATACTTTTCATCACACTCAAGGAATGAAAACAAACTCAGCTGCTTCGTGTTTGTTCACAGTTGACTTTTACCAGGGCTGTGTTAGGGTTGTTACATACTTGTTCTAAGTAAAGGCAGAGCACACACTTCTGAGACAGCACAGAATATTCACCCTCACTTTCAGCAGGTTACAGCCCAAAACGAGCCTCACAAACCTGCCAGGAGAGCCAGAGAAGGTTCTGCTGCTTCCACAGCTCCCTCTGTCCCTCTCCGATTGTTGTCTGCAGGGATCCTTGTGAATTTGACTCTTGCTATATGTGTCCAGTTGTATTTGTTGTTTGAAGTCAATGCACATGCCCCAAGGCAAGGAACACAAGATTTTTGGCTTTTTATAATCAGTTGAAAGTTTTTCCATATACATTAGATTCGGCTGTATTGAATTTAGTTAAGCTAATGCTGAGTACACTGTTCTGGACTCTTATTCTGAACCAGGAGTGATTTGGGTCAATTTCCTTTAAATCCATCCCTGACTGACTTGCACTGACCCGAGCTCACACCTGATTTAGGCTCTCAGTTATCTCATTTCGACCAAGAGCTCGGGGATGCTGTTGGCTGCCAGCACCGTCGGGACACCACAGTCGCAGCATTCCCGCAGCAAACGTGAGCTCCCCGTGTCAGCGTGACCTCAGGCCAAGAAAAAGAGAAGTCTGAACGGGTTTCTTCCATGGCCGATGGCCACGGGCTAAGAGCAAACACACACGGTCAATTAGCGAGGCTCAGCTGATGCGCGGTGAGTTGTCAGGCACGTCAGGACCTGAATGAGATCGCTCATTCATGGATTCAGCCCCTGAAAGTGTCCTTTTAAACTGCTGTTATATAAGCAAGTGTAACTATGGCTGTGGATATGCGGACAAATTAGTGCGGGGATAAGGAGCCTCTGTGTGTCAGCTGTTCCATCTGCATACCTGCCGGGTGAGCTGAGGTAGCCTCTCCTCCCCTCCCCAGGGGGAAGGTACAGCTCGGGCATGGCAAATCCAGAGCCTGGCTTCCTCGGCAGTGATGGGTTTAGCCTAGTTTAGAACGGTTCAGCTTGGTTTAAGTGGAGTAAAACAGATTTAAGCCACTTTTACACCAGTTCAACTGTAATTATTGTGTATTTTGCTCGTTTGCTCAAATGGTGCAGTTGTGCAGGTCAGATCTTTGAATCAGTAAGAGACTTTCCATTGACTTTCTGGAGCAGTGTTTTATGGAGAAGTTTGAAGGCCTTTCATTTTGGAATCTAAAGATGGGCTCGCATCTTAACAAACAAACCATAAGACAACAAAGAGAAACCCCACAATCCCAAACCTTCAGCTTTCCTCCCAAATAACACTCTGTTTCTTACTCTGCCCTGTGGGAGATGGTCATACTTTCTAAGAAGAAATTTGCTTCTTTCCAGCAAGGAGCACAACAGGATCTGCTAAATTGAAATTAAAGTTTCAAATGCTCCAAACACAGTATGTGCTTGGACCCTTTGAAAGGGTGTGACTGAGACCAATGAAATGCAGGATCAAGCACTGAAACTTTGGGTTACCTTTCTTTTTAACTCAAAAGCTTGAATTCAATCTCAGTTCATCTTTCATAGAACGAAAGGGAATACATTTGATTAGGTTATGTGAGATCACGTGGATGGATTCAACACATGGCTGCAGGACCAGGCATTATTATCTTGGACACATTTTGAACACTGCTTCTCACTCTGCTATCAGCCACCGCCACCTCTGCAGTAATGTGACAGCAAGAGAAAAAGGATGGGAAGGCGATAAAGTTTGCCCACGCAAGGAGAAAAGAACTTTCTGTCCAAAGCCAGCTGGCTTGGCTTGGGAATGAAATGGCATTTTGGGGAGAGGTGACCTGTTTACATGAGCTTTGTCTCAGAACACTTGTCCTCGGTGCCACAGTGGGGTCTGAGAGGCAGTTTGTCACAGAAAAACACAGAAAACAGGTGAGCTGTCTCCGTGCCAGTTTGTCTTCTAAACTGTTTGACAGATAAGAAACCATCCTCAGAGATTGCAACAAATGTGCTGCCGCATTTCATGGTAAGAACCGAGCATATTTTTAGTAAAGGGTTGAGAAAGTATGCAATAATCCTAAATCCCAGCCAAGAAAACCACAAACCCTGTAACAAACGCCTGGTGGGATTCAGAGCTCAGAAACGTGCACCAGTTGATCCACGTTAACACTTAACATTTTCAGCTGATTTTTCCAAACTCCAAGAGAGAATCCACGACTTTTTTTGCCTCTACCAGGAAGGGCCAGGGGGAGCAGGGAAGCTGCTGGGTGCTCTTTATCCTGTGGGATACAGACCAACCATCCTACATCTGCTCCCAAAGAAATCAATGGGATGTGCACCAATGAAATATTTGTTCTGAGGAGCCTGTTCAGCATTATAAAACCCCAAAATATACCTTGTAAACTGCCCAAGTTTAAAAATTAATCTTTATTCCATAAGTTAACTGCTTTAGAAGTTTCTTTGTTGTGCCTTGCACACTCTAACAGATCCTGCAGTGCTACGGTGGGCTCTGGATATGAAGTCTACCAGATCAGGATAAAAAATGTATTTTATTCTTTTTGTATTGCAGTTTGGTCAGTGAGTTTATAGTGAAGCAGACAAAATGCAGGAAAAAAAAATAACACTTAAATTTCCATTTTAAGAGCAGCTTTAGCTGATTGCAGAGGGAGCTGAGGGTGCTCTGCACAAGTCAGGAGAAACTTATCTGGCTTTTAAGAGTTCCACAAGTCTTTTGTCACTTGAAGAGGCCCCATCAGCTTCAAATCTACTTTAAAAAAGTAGTTCAAAAACGTTTCAGGTATTATGGTCTCCTATATCTATTTCTGTCCCTTTTGTTTCCTAACAGCATGAGATACTGACCACACATACAGCTGTCAAATATAGAAATTAAACTTACAGAAAAAAGGAGCCATTTTCTCTTTAATCTCTTGGAAATTTTTCCAGACCAAAGCATAGTTCTTAAATTGATAATATCCCTTTAAGAATTTATTTGCCAGGTAATGTTAGAAGAAAAAAGACTTTAAGGTCAGTTTGAACATTAAAAAGATCTCCTTTAAAATAAATTTCAAATCTATATCGGAGGTAGTGGCAAGCAGTATTTGAACAGCTCTCCAAATTATAAAATATATTTTACACCTTAAAAATGCAAATAGCTTTAAAATCCTTTTAAGTGATTTCCAGCTCCTTGGAAAAAGGTCAAGATTTATCCTAAGAAATACTTTGTTGCATAAAAATAATACAAATAGTTTAGTGTTGCAATATATACCAGTCATAATATGTATAAAGCTACAAAATTATTAACAGATGAGGGCCTGTAAGTTTTGAATAATGCAGTAAATATGATTGTTTTTGAGGGGTGAAATAACACAATGCTGTCAGAAGAGAAAATTACATTTTAATAATGAAAATATTGAACATAACTATTTTTCTTTAGATCTGCTAAGCAATCTGTGTGTTCCCTATGAGATGTCAAACTATAGAGTGCACATGAAGGCTTTGCTCCCTCTATAAATATACATGTGCACGACACATTGCTAACAGCAGCAAGTGAGTGCTGGGGAAATACAGCAACAATGAAGTTCCTGAGAGAGGCTTATTTTTTCAAGTTATTAAAAGAAGGTGGCAAGCGTTCATGAGGATATGAAAATTTAAAGCCGTCTGCAGGAAACTCTGAAAACCTCTGGTTAAGGCTGCTGCCAAAAAATCTCAGCTATGCTATGTCAGAATGTTTAATTGCAAGCTGCAACTTTAATGAATGGAAAGATATGGCAAAAGCAGGAAGTTTCTGAAGCAACATGGAGCAACCATGAAAATAAAATACCAAAGGTTGTAATCTCGAGTGCTGCTGGAAGCAGGAATTTCCATCCACGCTCTGCCTCCTTTCTCTGCTGTGCAGGGGCTGCCAGCTGAGGGGAGAGGTAAAAGGCTCTGGATATCATCTCCTGGGCTCAAGGCAGCACTTGTTATGTCCATGTGAACAAGTCAACCTCTTTGCATTTGTCATTAGGGGTGTTTACAGGAGCGCAGCTTAGGAATGAGGGGAGGAAAGGCAAATGTCAGAGTGCATTAAATAACGTATTTTCTTTACTTTCCAAGAAGCTTGCTCGCAGCATGATGTTGCTATTTATATCCCATCTCCTAAACCCAGCTGTTGGTTCATGTTAACATGCAGAATGGTGAGAAAATCCCAGCAGAAGAGTGTGAATCCCAGAGAGACTTGTGGGACCTATAAAATATCACAAATTTTGCTGAGGTCCGGGCCAGGCATGCCCTCCGTGAGGCAACACCAGCATTTCCCTGTTGATCCTCAAGTGTTTGAACACCAAGAGCAGAGCAAAATGTAAAGTTCCAAGTGCTGCAGCAGGGAACTGAGCTCACACCCCTGGCTGGAAGAATTTGGAAGAGTACCTTTACCTGGAACTCAAGACTAGCAAATACACTGTACACCCACATAACAGCATTCTCAGACAAGCTGTGTCTGATCTAATCTTATGTACCTTGGCCACAAGTTTTGGAAAAACAAATATTCCCAAGGTAATCAGATTAGTGAGTATACCATATAATGGTGTGGAAATACTAGTGGTTTATAGAGAGCAGTTTATGGGATGGATTGAATGAATTTAATTCATGCATTGTCAGGCAACTTGGACTTTAGTAAAATAAGGAAATCTTGATTTTATCTGTGTGTAGTGGAACATCAGGGCCAAAGAGACTAACAGCAGCACTCCTGAGCACGGGCAGGGAGCTCAGGAGACTTTGTTCCCAGCCAGCTCCCCGAGAGGACAGGCAGTGCTTGTGCTGAGGTGACCACGGGGTTAACAGGGTTACCCAAAGCCTTAATGGCCAGGAACCATTATCTGCTCCTCTCTGATTTCCTGCTCCCTAGGTGGGAGTCTCCCCTGCCCCTCTCCTTTGTTTCTAATGTGAGTTCCCATCCTGAAATGCTGTGAGTACAATTCGGTTTTGTTGCAATCAGTAGTCCTTTACAAAATCTTCATTCACAGAGTGTTTCCCCCATTGTAAGTGGAACAATGTTAGGAATTAATCTGGCCTGTGATTTGTAGGAACCTTGTTCTGAAAACCTTGTTCTTAGACCCCCCCCCCTTCCCTTTGAAGGGTAACTTAATTGTTTGGCAAACATGCAAAATCTACACAACATCCCCTACTCCTCTTAGCTATGATTTTAAAAGTCTTGCATTTTGGTTTTATGTAACATTCACCTCTAGAAGCACGAGGCTCAGATTCTCTTCTCCAGGACACAAGACTAAAAAGCTGATTTCTGGAATATAAGGAGCATTTGAAAGGAGGAAATGCCACGGTACATCTCTGGAGTGGATTGTAAGAAGGTCCTAAAATGTAAGTTGAAAGTTAATAGGGAATCTGATTTTGGTGGTAGTGCCTCCAAAATACCTTGAATGGGTGGGTGGAAATGCACTGGAATAGAGATGCAAGGGAAAGCTTTATTGCCATAACAACTGCTGGATGATGACTCTATACAACTCTGAGGCTATTCAGTTAAAATTAAGAACACTGCTATCTTTTTTCCTTATCTTTCTTTATATTTGCTATTGCTCTGAGTTTATTTCTCTTTGGATATCATGGAAATTGCAGTGCCTGCTATTTGGCCAAGGGAAGAGATTTCAGGGGGCTCTTTTCAGTCTCTGGGTTGTACATAAGATGGGCAGAAAAGCAGTCAGTGGTTGTTCCCTTTTTTCTCAGAAGTGATCCTGGCAGATGCTTGTGGTAATTTTTCCCTTGTCATATTGACACTCCAGTGTGATGTTCTCTGGGGCTTTCTTATGTTGCTGCCTCTCCAGTCTTACAAAGATTGCCATTTTTACTCTGCAGTGTACATTTTTCTTTATTACCTACAGTTTTGCACCCTCTGTATTATCCAGGAGAATTTGGTCTTTGCAGTTGTCCTGGAAATTAAACCACTGCAGCACCATCAGGTCAGGGAGTGATTTCAGTGATTTTGATGCACCAACTCTTCTGTGACTTTATTCATGTCAGCCTGAGGGGTGACATTTGTCACTCACTGTGACACATCAGGACAGCTGTGCCCTCCCCACCACCAATCCGTGTTCCCCACCAGTCCCAGGAGGGTTCTGCATGAGCAGATGTGGCAGCACATCATCGCACATGGAAAAAACATCTGGAATTTCAACCGCAACCTGAATTTTGCACTTCCTTTTCTCAATTGTTACACAGGGCAGTGTTTCCAGCAGGGCAGGAAAGCGTTTCAGTGGGAAGGAGGCTGCTCTGTGCCCCTGAGGCATTGTTTGCAAGGCTCATAGAGAAATCCCTTGAACAACACATGCTCTGCTTCTTCTTGTGGTGCCACTGAAAAGGACAGATTAGAACCAATTATTTATCTCTTTGGCTTCCTGCTCTATTTTTTGCCAGCTTGAAATAATATGTACTGAAAATAATTCATGAGTATATCCAGAAGTCCTTGCTCAGGCCATGGTTCAGTGTCTTACTCAGATTCCCACTGACTTTTATAACTTAAATATTCAGTATTTTATCTTAACATCTTCTCAGCATATTGCTGTCAAGAGAGGATTTTGTGGTATTAATCATTAGATTCTAGTAATAGACCTTACAGGTATTATGGATGATAGGTATAGTGAGGAAGGAGAGAATAAATCATATTCATATGAAAATCAATGACATTTAGACTGTTCATCTTGAAATTGAAACAAAACTGTGTGGATTTAAATATCTTCCTGATTATTACAGATCAGCAACAAGCCGTTTGGAAATATGACTGTGGATGACAAATATTTATATTTTGTTGTCTTTCTCACTTCTTGTAATCCTTTTTTTAGATCCACAAGAAGAAGTGTCTATTCTTGCACCTCTGCTTTGAACAAAAGGTGGATGTTCAACTTATTCACTGGCTGCACTTTTAAACTAATCTGTAACATTACAAACCCTGAACTCGAGCATTTCTGAGAGCTGTGAATTACTGTTTCCATTTGTGCTAAACTTCTGGAAATAAACAGACAACAGAAATTGACATTCTCTTTTAGGGAACGATCATGGAGGATGCACCTTTTCCCATCCCATGGCGTGGTCACCACCCTGCCAGATGGGAGTTTCTGTCATCATTCCTGGCATCCTATTCCCCAACCTTTTGTGGAGCTACCTTTTTGTGTTCAGGTAACGGCACCATTCTAAAACACAAAGAACCCCTCTGATCTCTGTTTTTCAGAGACAGCACCCTTGGTGCTGCTGTCCTGATTAGAGATGTGCCCTTTGCAGTGATTTGGAGCTGTGAAATGGCTCCTGTCGCTCCACTCTGAGCCCGTGGGTATCTCACAGGATAAATCTGGAAGAGCTGTAGAGCGCAGATGATTTTTGGCAAGTATCATTTTATCATCAAAATTTTATTTTTGGGTCGCTCTTCAGCTGCCGCCTTCTGTGAAGGAGAACGACGCCCATTTGATGTCTTTTATTCTGGATTCCCGAGCAGTCTCTTCTGCTTAGAGCAGAATTAATGGGAGCTCTGGCAGGGATAATGGGAGGTGGGGATGGATGCATGGAGCTGGAACTGAGGTGGACTCTCACCTTTGAAAGTGGGGGCACAGCTCATGTCCTCAGAGCTGGGAGAGTCACAGCAAGCCGGGAAGAAAAATATGAATTTTTAAATCTGTATCTGTACAGTAGATAGTCACTAGGTGTAAGATTAGATATATCATATATAATGAATATTTAGGGTAGAATTAATATAGTGTATATGTACTGTATACCAGACAGACTATGTATTTATAGTGCATATTATGTATAGTATATGTACTGTATAAATTATATATTCGTGTATTTAATAGTGTAATGACTTTATATTAATAGTTTTGACTTTGTAGTAATAGTTTTGATTTTACAACCTTGTCCTTGTTCAGTTTTACCAGTGGCTATTTCTCACAATTACATAGTATCTACCAGTGTATATATACATAATACATATATTTTATATATTGTATATATATTCCATATACTAGACACACTGTGTTTATAGATACACCATATATAAAAATGTACCAACAGAGTATAAAGTGTGTATTTATATATATTTATATACATATATGTGTGTGTATACACCCATATGTATGTGTGTGTGTTGAGGAGGCGGCGGTGCTTTCAGAGGGTGACACACAGGGGTAGCTGCGCTGTTTATCCTGGGGGCAGTGCGGTGCTGCAGGCTCGGCAGGGGCCCGGCCCCACTCACCGGAGCCGCTGTCATCGCCCCCAAGCCGCGCTCCGGCCCCGCAGGCCCCGCTTGGCGCAGGCGCCGCTCGGGGCGGGCCGGGCCCGCTGCGTCACCGCCGGCGCACCCGGCCCCGCGCTCTGCGCATGCGCGCCCGCCGAGCTCGGGCGGGAGGGGCGTTCCCTTCCCAACGGCCCTGCCCCTACTAAGCTCTGATTGGTTGTCGCTTCCCTCCCCCCCTTTCTGATTGAGCGCTCCCATGTCACTCAAGGCTTCCACGTTTCGCTACGCCCCGCCCACCAACTGCGCGCTGATTGGCGGGCTATCCCGTGTGGGGGCTGCGATTGGTTGTGCGCGCCGTCACTCCGGGGCGGGTCGGCGGGCAGGAATGTAGGCCCGGCCGCTCCCCGGACCAACAAAGTAATCCGGCGATGCCTCGAGTGCGGAGCGCGGCCGTGCCCGTCCCACCGCCCGCCGCGGGAGCAGCGAGCCACTCCCCGCCATCCCCGTTCCTTTCCGCCCCTGCCCGGCGCCGTTGAGCGCCCTTGGCCCTGCCGGAGCTGCGCGGAGAAACGTGCGGAAGGACACTGAAGAAGAGTGACAAGCAGTAGTTCCGGCCGCGGTCGGGCCTTATTTCCCAAAAATAGCGCGGTGAGGTATCCGTGCGCCGGTGTCAGTGTCTCCTGAGGAGCCGCGGCGGGAGCGGAGCGAGCGGGGAGCGGCGGTGAGCGAGGGGTCCCGGGGTCCCGGCTCCGCGCGGCCAGCGGGGCGTGTTCCTTCAGCCCGAGGCTTGGCCAGGGCCGGGGACAGCGGCCGAGGGGCTGCGGGGAGGGGAATGGGGAAAGGAAGGAGGGTCCCCCCCCCGCCGGCCCCATCCCGCTCTGAGGGAGCGGAGAGGGGGGAGCCGGCGGGGTCCCGGGGTGGGCGAGTTCCCTGGGCCTCCCCAGAACTTCCTGCGGCAGGGAATGGACATTTATGGGCCAGGCCAGCAGATCTGCTCGGGGACCGGGCGGGAGGGAGCGAAGGAGGGTGGGGTACGCGGCCCTGGAGCGCCCGGGGTGCGGGGAAGGGACCCTTTGTGCTGGGTGTCGCTGGGGAAGGCGACATCGCAGCGAGCGGGGAACCGACAGGAAAAGGCTCCCCGGGAGCCCTTCCGTGGAATGCGCCGGCGGGAGCGGCCGGGGGTCGGCCGGGGGAGCTGGGAATGGTTCAAGGAGTTGTGTGTGCGCCGCAGGAAGGTGTGCTGGGAATGGCAGGGGGACAAGCGCTCCTGGTGTGTGAAGCGGAGGGTGTTTTGTCCAGAAGGAGAAGGCTGAAGGTACAGCGAGGTTGTGCTGCCAGCAGGATTTTGTGTTCGGCGGCAGAAGTCGTGAGGAAAAAGGACTGGTCCGCTTCTGACTGGGAAGACAAATTTTTTTAAGTTTACGGAGCTGTCTTTTACAATAAATTTTTACTTGCTTTTGAGATGCTAAGCGGCGAGGAGAGTGGAATTGCTCAGAAAAACTGACCGTAGTGCCTTGTTTGACAGGTGATTAATTTCAGAGTTGAGAAATTGGAGTTGTGTAGGGGAAAAAAAAGATAATTTAAGAAGAGGGTTTTTTTAAATTGTTTAGTGTAAAAACATTGTGTCCCATAGCCATACAACGACTAAAATTGTTATGAGCAGTGGGGGAAAGGGGTTTTGAGAAGTACAAAGGAGGAAGGAAAAGGAATAATTTGTAAACAGTAGTAAGGAAAATAAAGTGGTTTGGTATGGAATTGGTAATGTAAATGTATTTATTTTAAACATTTTTCACAGTCTGGGAAATTTTTATCTAGCATGAGGAGGGCTGTCAACCTTTATTATGTGAACTGTCTACACACAATTGTTCCTTATGCAAGTTTTTTGGTGGTTTTTTTGTTTTGTTTTGTTTGTTTGTATTTTTTTTTTTTTTTTTTTTTTTTTTTTTGGTTTTTTTTAAGGAACTAGCCAGCTATATTTTGTTAGATAATTCTGGTGTCTTCTTATTGGTATCTGATATTTAAATACCCGTGCAAAAGATGTCAGGGCAACATTCCTGTCATCTATTCTGTCTCTATTTAAAATTATTTAAAATGCCTTTTACGTGTGAGAATGTAATATTTAGGTTTTTTCCTCCTATCTCACAGGTGATTTGCATTTGGGGGAGAAGTGTGAAGTTCCTCATTTAAACTATTTTTTTTTCATTGAGGTGTTAGAATATGTGGAAAATGACATGTTATTTAATTACATAATTTTAAAGGATTATAATAAATTATAATAAAGGATGTCATGTCGGTGCTTTTGTTCACTAAAGGGTATCATTATTAAATTATATTTTAAAATTCTATACTTGTTAAGCCAGCAAATCAAAAATAAGAGAATGGAACAAATTGTCAAGATATTAAGGGATTGTGATGGTGCTGTGCATCTCGAGAGGAGCCTTTTTTGACTGAGGGCATTCAGTTTGGAATTTCATAAGGAAAATAACCCAATGCCCTGGTCAGTTATTTTTGTCCTCCATGATTCCTTCCCACATCTGTAGTTGGCGTGGTCCACGTGTAGTGGCAGAGGGGGATCGTCAGTAAATGGGAAGAATCCCTCGATGTCAGGGACAGGCTCTACCTCAGGACAGCTTTGGCGTACATGAAACTCCTTCTCTCTGCCCCTGGAGCTGATCTAAACCAGTTTGAACATTGCAGCATTTCTGTGATTTATTTGTGAGCAGACACTTGGAGATGTTGGTGGAAATACATCAGCTTTTTTGCTGTTTGCTTGTCCTGCTCTGTTTTTTCAGTGTGTGTTTAAACTGATGTGGTCACTGCTCACCTCTGAGTGAGCGGTGCCATGGAATGCCGTGCATATGTGCAGATCCCTGGATTTAGAGCCCTATAATATGAGTTTCTTTCTCTGTGAAACCACAGATGGAGAAGAAAGCGAACATTGAATTTTATGAACTTAGAGGAATTGAGTCATGTTGGACTAGCACAATGAGGAGGACATGGCTGCATTGAAACTTGAAATAATTCTGGAGAACAAAATGGCTCATTATGGCAGAAGACTCATCTTATTTAGAAACCTTTGAGCTGAAGTGTGTGTGGTTCACCTTAAACTGGTTAATGCGGGCAGCAGAGATTTTATGGGTTTATTTTAGAATGTTGGCCACGTTTCTCAGATAACTTGTTGATGTCATTCTGTATATTCTGGGCCCAAGTGCTGCTTCAGAGAGCCTGGAGGCACCACTCTTCTCTGTGAACAATGCCGTGCTACCTTGCCTGCTCTCACCATGCCCTCCTAACAAAACACAGCTGATTAATTCTCCAGAGTACTTAAAGAAGTGTAGTCTAATGCTGTGTAATGAGCAAATCTGTATTAGTTTGGCAACTTTTTTCCCTAAATAAGGAATATCTTGATTTAGTTATAACTGTGGTTTGTTATGCCTAGCTTGGGTGAGGTCTGCGGGGTTTAGTTGAATTTTTAAAAGTATATGTTTTCTAAAAATTACTATTAGCACATTTTACTTGCCTCTCCAAATTCTTAATTTTTTATTTTTAAAGGATTAAATATTCTGTGTAAACCTTGGGCTTTAGGCCTACTCAGTCCTGACGGCAGCCTGGTAATGTGTGCAAAGTACTGGGATCTGCTTTTCCTTCTCATTGCAATGAATCTTCCTTTGAATTAATTGGAACATCATGTGGCAATGTATGTGCTTCTTAAGGCACAAATCGCTTTAAGTTTTCAAATTCATTGTGTTGGAAAGGCATTATTTCACATGTGTAATAATGTGTTCTTCGATGGATCAAACAAAAGTCCATGTGATAACATGGGTGAATTTGGTGCTTTGTGTTCAGGTTTGGTTCCTTCAGCTCTGGTGAAGTAACCAGGGGATATAAGCACAGCACTCCCTTTTTTCTTGTGTGCCTTCCTGTGCACTGCAAGGCTGAGCAGTGATTACCTGAATGGACTTGTCACTGTTACTGAGGTGGTGCTGATGAGGGGGTAGTTTAACTCTTGCTCCTGCCACTGAGGTGAATAAAGACTTTGCAGGTGTGTAGTGGTATGAGGTTTTAATTTAGGTGTCTTAAATTTATACTCAGAATTCCCTTGCTTTAAGGTGCACTCAGATGTGAAATAACTAAAGGTAGCTGTTTTTTCCCCTGGATGTTTGCAAGGTGGTTTGGGTGTCTTAGGAGGTTTGGGAGATGACACAAGACATTCTTTCACTTTTCCCCCGAGTTAGCTTTGTTGACCTTCCAGTAAAAAACTTGAGGAATTTTTTTTGGACAGCTGATCAAAATACATTTTAGGTCCTTGATGCAGTATCCAGTGTAACAGAACAAAATAGTATTACTGAGAGTTCAACCCAGCCTGTATAATATGACAGTTCCCCTCCCCCCTGCATGTGTTCTGTGGTAGAGCACCAGCTAATAAATAATGAGCTCGTAGTCTGCAATAATAGATTTTGCTTCTTTTATTTGAAAGTAAGCATCTGATCTAGATTTCTACCTCTGACCACTCCCCTCATCTGGTGCTTTCTTATTTTAACACTTGATCTTTCAAGTTACTGCTTAGGGAGTTGAAAAGAAGAAATTTTTTTCGTCCATATTAAGGCATTGATATTTTTTTAAATCAATGGTATTGTTTTGGCTTCTGTTTAATCATTCTGCAGCAGTGTTTCTAGATTTCTTTGTATTTAATATGTAACTTTCTTTAGAAACATAAACCCCTATACTGTGTACTCTCATTTCCATTTGACACTAAAGAGGAATTAATATCTTGCAAGACTCCTCTGTTCCTGAGATTTCACCCCTGCCTGTCCAAGATAATCACCTAGTTAGAATATTTTAAATTATATATAGAATATATATATTTTTTATATATCTATATATTTTTCTTTTCTCATTTTATTCTTAATGTGAGTCTACAGTGAAGAATTAGGAAACAATTTTATTAGAATAAGGCAGGCTAAATTTTGTGACCAGTCTTTTTCAAAATTGTAGTGCAGTGGAATACAGAACCTTTTCTATGGGAGAACTTTGCTTTTTCTTCCGTGTGTTGTAGCAGTACAAGCGTGCCTCTATGATCAGAAGAAAATACATCCCTCTTAATAAGAGTGTGATTAATTGAATTATTTTTCAGGGAATTAACTACTTTATATTCAAAATGTTAGTGATGCTTAATTAGGTAGGTCTCCCAGTTATATTTGCCTCTGTCCCTGGAGAGCTTTTGAATTCTGGCAAAGTCCTTATGGGCCAACCTGGAAACTTGAAAATGTGTTCTGCATTGCTTTGTGATTTCACTAAGAGCTACTGAGAATTGTTGCATGCCTATTTGAAGTATAGTAAGATAAAAAGTAGGTGCTGGGAATTAGCAGCCAAGCAGAGTCGTGGAAAGGTGCTTGCTGTAGGTGTCTGTGTACCAGGCACTGATGACAAAGCATCTTTTCCTTTTTTTCTAAACAGGAGCAAATTGACTCAGAGAAAAATGTGTCATGGTCAGAGATCACCTAAGAGTGGGTGTGTAGAATGGATGGGTTTGTGCTCGTGATACTTTTATGATGATAATAGAGGTAAAGAAGGGTTTTTATCCATTTATTTCAAATCTCTTTGAGTGTTTGTGTAACTCAGTTTCATTTGAAAACCAGATTGCTTCTGACTCTGTAATTTAGGATTTCATGGACTGGACTGGTGTTATTTTTATTGTTTGAAAGCTCACCACAGACCTATGAGAATATGTAAAGCAGATGTGTCATCTGTACCTGCAGTGACACTTGCAGGCTGTGGTCAGCACCAGAGCTGAGGTTTTGTACCAATATGCACAGGCCTGATCTTTTAGTTTTCTGTGATCACTTCGTGTTTGGAAGGTCAAGGGGGATAAATTATTAAACTTTTGCCTATATAATTGTGTAAGCATGTCTGTAAATGAGCTGTGCTGGGGCTGTGCTGTTACACATGCCTTTCTTGAAGATTGTGGCATTCAGAATTAAGAAACAGAATTCAGAGGAGATTGTTTTAGTGTTCTTTATGATGTGGAAGAATTAGAAACAGTTGTAAGAGAAGAGAGTAAGCAAGAGGCTGAACCTTCAGGGACTCAGATATACATAAATGTCCTAAAGGTGAGGGGTCATAAAGGGCACAACAGAATTGTCTTGGCGATGTCCATTAGAGAAACTTCTGAAGGTGTCAGGATAATGTGACTTTACACCCTGTATCACACAAAATCTGCAATAATTGAGTCCAAGAGCTGAGAAAAAAAGTTGTAATATTTTCCCCCCTCACATATCAAAAAAAGTGACTGTTTTTAAGTGGTTATCTTTCTCCAGATGTTTTGAATTGTATTTAATAGACCATCATGTGGAAAACTTGTATGGTATAGCTCAGATGCATTGTATGAGGTTATCAGCATGAGGGACATCTTGTTTTTGGTATCATTCTTTCACAAGCAACTGCCTCTTCCTGATATGACTGCATGCATCCTGTTGTAAAAGCTGTGAGCTGACAAGAATGACTGCTAATAATTTGGTGTATAGAGCAGTTTAAAAATGTTGCTTCTTCCAGAGTGAGCTTTCAAAGCAATGAGTCTTCCGAGGGTGTTTGAGAAAAGGAGATGTTCCATCATCATTGTTCTTTTATTATCTTGTCAGGCTCTGAGGGTAATAAACTGAAATTTTCCGAATTTTTATTTTTCCTTGAAGCTGTTGAAATTATTGTGTAATGGTATGAGGTTTTAATTAAGTCAGGTGTCTTAAATTTATGTTCAGAATCCCCTTGGTTTCAGGGTAAAAGAGGGGAAGTCAGAGGTACAACACAGGATAATTTGTTTCACTTGATTCCTACAAAAAAGGAAAAGCACTTTCTTCTACAACTTTTGAGCCTATAGGCTGTCAAATTATGTTTGTTAGTCTGAGTTTAATAATACTCATATTTACTCGAATAGTTGACTTCAGGGATTTGAAGCTTTTGAGTGCAGAAGAAGGATTTCCTGTGAGAGACTTTGTTAATATCCTCCTGTGTTTCTTTTGAGTGTTGGGGTTTTTTAATGTTTTGTCTTCTTGTTGTCCTCCTTATCTTTGTTCATGGCATTCCAAATGGTGGTGTCTTAGATTTTTGTCATTGAAATGTATGTGAAGATCTTTGCTTTGAGAGATGTTGGGCGATGCAAAAAGTGCCAGCAGTAAAAGTATTCCTGGTTTCCATTAGGAAGCCCTAAATTAGAACTCCTCCTTCAGGGGAAGGAGACAAAATCGTGGATGGCTGAAGAGAGATGTGGTCAGTTGATGGAAGCAAGAATTTGGTGAATATTGGAGATACAGAATATGTGTGATTTGCAGAAGTTATAATTATGAACACAAATGCCCTGAAAATTCCCAAAGAGCATGTGGAACATGAAATGGCTTTGGATGTCATAGAATAAGAATGGGTATTAAATATCTTGTTTCCTTTGTCACAGATATGAAAACTGCTAACCTGAATAGCTGTTAAAAAAAAGGGAAAAATATCAATTGGAACAACTGACATTTAAAAAACATTTTATCAAATCTGTATTACAAAATCATGTAGAAAGCACTTGTTCTTAGTGAAGCACAGAGAAATTTAAGACGACTCTCCAGGCTTTGTATTGGGTTTAATAGGAGATGAAATTTGAGGAGGGCAGAAACAACAAGAATTATCTTAATTGATAAATGATTTTTTCCCCCCCAAAAAAGGAAAAAGCTAATGGTCAATGTTTCTATTTATCACTGCTAACTGAGTATCTTCGAGAAACTAGTAAAATATGTTTGAAACGATTGGAAATTCTGGATTTTAAAATGGAATATTCCTGAATATTGGAGTAATTTAGGTGCCATATGCAAAATAGGAGGAAAGTACCTTAAAAGACTAATGGTTTGTTCAGGAGGTGAAACACGGTAATGGGAGAGTTGCAAATTTCAACTACTGCTCCTGTCATGGCATTCTGATGCTCCTGGTGACTCCTGGCTGAATTTTTTCCTTGGTTTATCTCCAAAGGAGACTTGGGTTCCCGGTGGGATGAAATGTAACCCGATATCCCCCAGATATCCCCAAGCTGTTTCCAGTAAATCTTCCTGCAGATCCTCCGGCCTGCCCTCGCTGGGAGGCGGCTCTGCTTCAAGGGGTTGCAGACCCTTGTGCCTCTGTTCGTAGTTTTCCCTTTGTGTTTTGTGTTTTTCCCTTTTGTGTTCTTGCTGAGGAGTTGGACTCCTGTCCTGTCGAGTTAAGCCTAGTGGTGACGTCCTTGTTTTTACACTTTTGTCCTGAGGATGCCCTGAACTAGTCCGTGCACCCCGTTGTTGTCACACACGGATTTACAAAGAGTCGTGTGTTAGCACAAGGTGCTTATGTAAAACTTGCACCAGATTCCAGCAGGAAGTGACAGAGTCATTCCCTTGAGAAGCTGCGACGGGAGAGGGGATCGGAAGGTTCCTACAAAGAGACTCGAGCAAAAACTGCCTTTTCTTCAAAGCTGAGGGAAGGACATGCCCCGAGTGAGGAGGTTGTGCTCCGAGCCCAGATCCCCCGTGCAGCCCCGTTCGGAGCCCCCGCAGCTCCCTCTGGTGATCCCGGCGTGCCCGTGCAGCCCCGGGGGCTTGGCCGAGCCTCCGATGAGCGAAACCATCAGCTCCTGCCACGGCACTGAAGAAACGCTTCAGAGCGAGCCGAGGCTGCAGCCAGCCTGGTGTTACTCTTGGGTGCCATTGGGTTTTGCTGCCTTTTTGTTTTATTCTTTTCACCATCTAATTTTTGTCTTGGGGGAGATGGAAGTCATTAAAGTATCTGTAGACTGTCCTGTTAACACTGGCTCTAGGCAAGCATAACCAGTGTGATTGCATGAGATAAAAGGATTCCAGCTCTATGGCTGGGTTGCTGAGGAGCAAATGAAGCATGGTATGGGGAAGAGGGAAGAACAAAGACAATGCGTATATGAAAATTTTTATTCTGTATTCTGTAGCCCCTTTCATTTATGGTATTAAAATATGGAGAAATAGTCCAAACTGTACTAGTAAAGAAGTGATTTTGCAAATAATAAAACCTGGAGAATTTCCGTTTCTCTTATTTTTCAACTCTTCTGTTATTCCCTGATCTTTTAGAGTAGCCCCTCTTTTCAGTGATTCTCTTCAGTTCTCCACATATCTTAAATGTGTGCCAGCTATGGCCAGGCTGAGCACACATGCCTGCTGACTGCCCAAGCATCCCCCAGGACCTGCTGCCTCTGGTCACTGCAGGGCACTGCTCTGCCCAGGGCTCTCTGCATGCCAGGTCAAAAATTCTGCAGCAATTTTGGGAAATCTCAAAAATAATTATGCATTTGCTATAGCACTTGTTTGAAACTGACCAATATAATCAGAAGCCATTTATGAGGGAGAATAGACTGTGGTCAAGTAACCTCATTTTATTAAAAAAAGTAAGTTATAAAGCTGTGGAAATAGTTCTGTCTTCAGGATTTTAATGCCATCATTGATGATGCTCTAGTCTAATATCAGCAAACTCTTATTTTAAGTTTTTATTTAATTTTATTAATATAAAACTTAGGGTGATTTAAGACTGCATTCAGTTTCTTAATTTGCTTTGGTTCTAATGTATTTGATTTGTTCTAAGTATCATGTTAGGCTGGAATTCATTCGTTCAGCAAAAGAAATACATCTTCATTTTGGTGAGGCCTGCTTGTAAGTGTATGGGAAGATAGTTGGAATTTCTTCCTTGTGTCTTCCTTCCATTCTTAAGATGTATTAATAACTTTATCTAAAGCCCCCACCTCACCTCCTCCCCCATGTGATGCTCATATCCATGCTTTACGAAGGACTTTCTGGATCCAGTTTTTTTAACAAGTTTTTTTTAAGGACTGAATTGTTCTGTAATAAAACCTATCACAATATTGCTGGGTACTGGCTGAGTATTCTCAAAAGAAGTTTTTGCCTGCTTTTGAGTCATCCAGTCCTTGAATGAAATGTTAATGAGAAGATGATCTGACAAACTTCTTGAAATCTTTCTGCGCAACAAAATCCTGATTGTGAATTTCCTTCAGATCTGTTTGTTTAAGGCACCTAAGTTGGTTTTTGTAGCTGTCTTGCATGCATGTAGATAATGCCTACAAGCAAGCCACAAAGGTCTTGGTGTGTTGTTTTTCTAAGGCTTGAATGACTAATTTTCTGAATGTGTAAGGAGCAACAGCCTTTTGTGTGAAGTTCCTTTTGTGCTTGTTAGAACTGTAGAAGCAGGAGAAAGTAAGCACAGCCTAAATTTCAGAGTTGCAATCTGACAAGAATCCTCCAGGCTTATCTGCAAGAGCTGAGATCACAGTTCTTGCTTCTCTCTAACCTGTGCTTCTCTGCTTTTAATTCTTCATGTTCTCCTCTGCTTAGTCTTAGTGGCTTATAAGATTTTTCAGTGGCGTAATTAGCTTATCTTAAAATAGTCTGATCTGGTGGGGCAGTACTGGGACAATGACGGGACAGCCAGCCCAGCCCCAGTCACACGCTGTCAACCACAGAGATGTGTCAGTGCTTGGGCCACTCAGCAGGAAGGGAGGAGTAGGTGAAAATCTTTTGAAGACATAAGTGGACCTTGAACATGAATGATTCAGCTCACCTGTGCTAGGATTTACACGTTTTCCTTCAGGAATTTGGCAACAGCATGATAAAGTAACTAGAAAGCAGCTTCTCCTTGGTTTAAACCAAGATACAAAAGGAATGGAAACAAACAAAAAAAAAAATTAAGTTCCAGTTGAGTTCATTTCCTTGGGTTCTTTTTTATATTTGTAGCTTTAGTGTCTGGCTCTGTTTATCAGCCCTCACACTTCAGAGAGAATCATTTTACCTCAGAGCCTCATCTTACCTCAGATGCCTTGGTTCAAGCTTACCAGTGTTTCAGGTCTGAGACCTTTAAAGTTTGAAGTGTCTGATCATTAACATTTATACTTCCTTGAGACTGTATCTCTGGGTTTCATACTTTCTATAATTGTCTTCTGTCTTCATTTCCATCTCTCTAGACAAATACAGATTACAATATAAATTTAGACAAGGGCACAATTGCATGTGTTAATGAAGACTGTTGTAGGTACACCAGTTCTGAGGGGTAAACTCAACATTTAAAATGCCTTTCTTGGAAAAGCTGCTGATGCAGTTGCTATTGTGGTTGCTACAATCTTGAACAAGGGATTAGAATACTTTTTGTGTCTTGTTACTATGCAGGGAAAGGAACTTGATCTACAGTACATTCAGGATGTTGCTTTTGATGTGATTTATCCTGTATTTTCTGAGAGCTGTCCCTTTCTTTAGATTTCAGTAGAAGAGCACTTTTTCTGAAATTCATAAACTCCCTAAATTTATGTGCCATTACCATGCTTTTTTTGTTGATTAAAAATGGATTTCAGCATTTCACAGCTCACTATTTGTTGAAATAGTGGCTCATGCTAGGGCACTCCAATACTGGCTAGTCTTGTCTTCAAGGAGAAAATTTAGTTCTGTTATTATAATGTGTAAAATGCTTTTTAGGGAAGGTTTGTTCTCTTTGGCTTGATACCTGTTCATTCTGGAGTCTAATGAAACTTCTGTGTTTACGCTTTTAGGTTCTGCATTTTCATCTCTCAAACCCTGCAAACCAATCTACTAAGAGATGCTTTTGTTACATTTGAGTTTGCATATCTTCATTGAAAAACTAATTTGGACTCTGCAAGACATAGTTAAAAACAAACTCTTCTGGTAATGTTTGAGTTCTTCCAGGTGGATTTGATGTACTGCCTCCATGCAGGAAGTGAGAAAAGGAGTTTTAACTATACATTAATGTCTTGCATATGCTGCAATGTTCCTTGAACTTTTCCTGTAAATGGCTGTAGCCAGGCAAGTCCTCTGTGTAGTTTAATGTTTAACTCTGGTTTTATTTTGTTGCAATTGCTGGTGCCCTTATGCATGCAGATAGAGTTGCGCTATAACTGAGGCTGGGAGGGGGAATTTGCTTCGCTTCCTGTTTAAGATGTGGATCCCAAAAGCTTCGTCTAGGCATGATTTTAGTCTGGTGTAGTTTGTGACTAAAAATTTAGTAACAAGTACTTTCCAAGGTCTACTTATTCCAGTGAAACTTCCTAGACTGCTTTAGATAAAGTCAGCTTCCAGTGGGACTTGGGACATTTCTTGTAATGCTTGGTTCTTTGTGTTATATGTATGGAGTTGGGTTTTTTTTCCTTTCTTTTCTTTTTTCCCCTGGTTTCTCCCACATTCATTAACTGTGCTTACAATGAGTTTTCAGTGAATTAGTGTCAATGTTCCAGTGAAATCCTTGGCTGTACTGATGATGTAAGTGGTAGAGATCTTATTCTGGAATTCTTTCTACTGTCTCCTTGTGTCTGTTAGACCTATTTAGATGAAAATGCTGTAGGCCATTGCCTGTGTGCTTGTTCCCTGCTATATATTAATGTTTGTGTCTTAGAGGTATTAGTAGAGAGATTATTAGGAGGGGAAGTCTAGCACAGAAAAGCTTCCTGTGGATGACTTGCAGTAGTGGTGAATTCTGACAGGGTTCCCATGGTAGTGAATGTGTTTTCTTTAATACACATTACTCAGATCTTGCTATTGTCTTCTTTATAATACAGCGTGGTGGCTGTATTATTGTCAATACACAAGTTGCCTTAGCAAAACCTTTTGAAGCGCTGTAAAAAAATACGTGAAACCATGTTTGGCAAAAAATGCTGAAGGGTTTTAATGGTTCCTGAGTGTGTAGGGAACAGTCTTTTTTCCCCTTTTGG
The DNA here is from genome assembly GCF_022539315.1 of Serinus canaria. Lineage (NCBI taxonomy): Eukaryota > Metazoa > Chordata > Aves > Passeriformes > Fringillidae > Serinus > Serinus canaria. The sequence continues at coordinate 3,747,324 of NC_066324.1, read as the reverse complement.
CAATCACATGAACTTTTGAATCCAAGTCTTTGTCTCCTTCTCCTCTGCTGTATTCACATATGAAATTAAATTATTTAACTTTCATTTTAGCAATAGGAGACAATTTGAGCATAATTAAAGCAATGTATCTGTCTAAATGAGTGATACCTAATTGGATTAGCGTTGTTTAGAGAGCATGTGTGCAGTCATTCTTTGTGAATCTGTACATTTCTCTTTTAGATCTACAATAAATATTGAGTCTCACTGTTCAATCTAATGAACGAAGCTTTAGATCTGCACGTTGATTGCCACTCTCAACTTCCAGTGGGTTGAGATGCTGTTCTGCAATTTCTGGTTTCAGCCTTCTTACTGCCTGGGGTTCATACTCTGCCTGTGGGGAGATGCACTCGATCTGGAGATGTTCAGAGTAATTTGGATAATGAGGAATGATAATATCCATACCATTTAAAGAAAATTTTTTAAAAAGTGTATCTGAGTTCTAGTGCTCTTTTGCTAGTCTCAAGCAGTTTATGTATGAAATCTCCTAAACTAGAAGATCCTTCACCCACATCTGAAGTCTGTATATCCTATTAACAGGCCTTGCCTATTTTTCCTGTACAGTACCTTCCTGGACTTATCTTAATAATACTGTCCTTTGAAAGACTTGGCAGGGCACTGTACTGAAGAGGAATACAATAGGAAAAATATTACTCATTAGATCTGTCTTCTGGATTAGTCCAAATTTGGGGAAGTAGTCTGATCCCCTCAGACCTCAGATCCCCTCTCAGATCAACAGTAAAGCTCTGTTTTGATAAATGTAGATAGGTAGATGTATACAGAACACCTTTAAACTCATTTATTGTACCTGTGCCAGTCAGAGGCATGTTAGGATAGCACACAGAAAGCATTTAGTTCGTTATCCCTGCTGCTTGAAAATCCATCATTTCACAAAATGCTCGTTAGTTGTAGCGCCTAAATGGGGCAAACCTGTTTCTTAATGAAGAACATGTTTTCAGTGTCATATTTGTCATCATTAAGGCTTTGGGAAACTGGGTTAATATGTTCAGTTGTGATTATGCACTAGCAAGATGTGGATGGCAGTGCACCTGCTTTTTGAGGTGGATACATTTTCTCACGTGGTCTCGTGTGGTTTGTAGCTGTGAATTCCTGTCTCAGCTCTTCTTTACATCTTGAGCGGAACAGTGTTGAAATTATTTGATGTGTTCCAGTAAAGCAAATGACAGTGCCCACCAACTTTTACTCTTTTTCCATTTGTTTCTTTATTAGATGTGTTTTGGTCATTTTTTGTGTGTTGTGAGAACATGTTTTTTGGTATAGCAAGTGTTGCTGCATGAAATGCCTTCAAAAGTAGATTAATGTGGCAAATTTAAGTCAGTCATCCTTTTAAAAACTGAAATCTTGTTTATGTATTTAATTTAGGTGATTAAACTACAATGAAGCTTGTGGCTTTCAATAAAACTTGCAGTTCCAGAGCTTGTCTGTGGTCTGGATTGATGTCTCTGTTCTAAGAAAGATTTGGCTCAGATGGCCTTTAACAAATTGGGATAACCAGGGGATCTAATAATTTCATTTAATTTTGGTATTTATGTGTGACAGAGGCTTCTGAAGTGCCCAGCATACAGGTCTTGGGGTGTGGCAGAGGTTGGATGATGATGGTGGCAGTTTCTACCTGTTTGACCTGACCAAATGGATGCCTGACTCTGAGCGCTTTAACTGTGGACTGCATTCTGCCAAGTACTACTTCCATCAGCTCTTGCTCTTTATAAATATCCAAGATAAAAAAAAATGAGAAATAATTTTCTAGTGCAAGTGCTGTGTTTTTGCATTTGTTTTCAGTTCTCTAGTTGATACCTGTAGGTTAAATTAAAAGTGCAAATTGTGACCTGGAAGACCTCAGTGCCTCAAACTTGCCTGCTGATCCATTAGATTAGCAGCACGTTACTTCACTGGCAGACCTTGCCTTGTTTTGAGTATTTTTTTGCTGTTGAGAAAATTTAAGATTGGTGCCTTGCCTTTGCACCAGTGGATTCCTTGCTGCCCCTGTGCAAATGCCTTAATCTGCATCTCCCTGCCTGGGTGCAGCTGAACAATCTTGAGCTCTGTCCTGTGTCAGTGTGACAGGGCAGGAGTAGAGGAGGTGTGGGGTGATGTGTGACTTGGCTAAAAGCAAGTGCTGGAAGCAGCTGAAGCTGTGCTGCCTGTGATTTTTGGTGTGATGATCTGGATGAGTGAATATGTTGGATTTCAGCTGTTTATTCTCTATAAATTTTTTTTTTTTTTTTAGATAGTTGCAGGTAAACAAGAAGTATTTCCACCACACCCCCTTCTGTGCTATTTTTTTGAGCTTTCTTTCATTTCACTTCCTGGTGGGTAGATGGCAAGTTCTCTGGCAGATTTACTTATTAAAGTGCTGGTGAATTTTCTCCTGAGAAAGCAAATATTGTGGCTTCTACTCTTGGCAAGTATTTCTTCTTTTGCTTTTCTTAATATCCTCCATTTCTGGTATGGCTTTTAGCGTTTCCATGAATACAATTCTACATCTGGGTATGTCAGCTGGCTATGTTACATTAACAGATTTTTGTTTCTTCTTTTCACCTGGGGTCTTGTAAAGCAGATGCTCCAAAACTGACTGATTAGGTACCAGCACTTTTGGAGAAATAAAACAATTATTATCTGATCTGAAAGGCAGCATTTGCATAGTTTTACATTATGCAAGCTCTACTTTGGTTGGTAATCATGTTGGATAGGTTTTGATTTCTGCCTGTTGTTGATGGTTTTTGTTTGCTTCTGAAGTAAGAGTAACCTGTAGCACTTCACAGCTGCAGATAATTTAATTCCAAGTCCTTCACCAAGGTCAGTGGGATTTTTTTGTACTTTGTATAATACTGAGCATTTATTTTTCTTAGTAAAAACTTGTTGCATGTGATATGTAAGATTGTAAGGCAACTTAATATTATTTGCTTACAGGAGAAACACTGTTTATTTAATTTTTACTGTATTGATAAAATTTGGATGCTGCATTTAAATTGTGCAGTCAGAAACATGTTCTTTAAAAAGATGAAAAATATGTTTTCTGTAGACAAGCTGTATTTGTAGAGTCCAGTTTCTAGTTTTGTCTTTGTGTGGAAGTTTACTGGTTCAGTTATTTCATGACTTTTCTGTGGGGATTTTTATCAGTGTAGCTCTTGGTTTTAGTTCTGTGTGTTCTTTTTGTCAAAGGAATCCATTGTGTGTGTGAGTTATTGAATACTCCTGGTGTGTTGGGATTTGTGCTGTTCTTCAGTGCTGGGACTTTGCTAATAGCTGGTCAGAATGTTTGCACCTCTTAAGTCATCAATGTGGAAAAAATACCAAATAAGATATAATGAAAAAATGTGTTCAGCTCTGATGCAGATAGGAAAGGGATGACTTAAATATTCGAGCAATAGCAAGTCAAATGCCAAGTTTGGAACGTGCTAATTCAGCCAAGCTCACGTTTGTGACAGCTCTGCAGGGGTGAAGAATGCTTCTTGAGGAGGATTTTTTTCTTTCCTCTTCGCAGCGACAGCTTCTGTGCTCCCCTGGGTCGGGGGGTGGGGAGCTCTTCCCAGCAGCTGCACAGAAACCTGTAAGTGCAGGCATGGCCCAGATTCGATGCTGGAGCTTCAGGCTGAGTTCTGCTGTGTGTTAGCACTTGGTCCATGTGATGCTGTTTGACCGGATAAAGGCTCTCAATCATGTGCTAATGTGTGATACTAAATGAATACATATTCTCTGTGTAGCTAATAGAAATGTTTCTCCTGCTAAAAAATAAGTGCCTCCTATATTAGAAATGATTTTGTGCCTCCAACATGGTCCCTTAGAGCAGAAGTTCTAATGTCAAAACGAAACCTGGTCAATATATCAGGACCATCCTGCAGACATTTTACAGTTTGGTGCTTAACCTTTGGGTGGCTAAAATTAAAAGTGTTATAATAATTTCCTTCTGTAAAAATGTGGTATTCTGTAATTTTGTGTCAACGTGTTATTTGATAAATGCAGGTGTGCTCTGCAGAGTAATTAAGGGAGGACTCTGAATAATGAGCTAGTTTAAAGTATCATCTGCTCAAAATCCAGGCATACATCTACCTTTGCCTCTTCCTGTTCTCTTGGTATGCCCATAGCAGATCTTTATTGTGAGTAAGCTGGTACCTGCTGGTAGCTCTGTCTGGTTTCCAGCTGTCCCCACCAATGTGAAGGGAAGATCAATGAAGTATGAACCATCTCACAAAATTTCTGTTTAAGAGGAGCAGTGTCAGGGTGTGCTTCTAGGTTGCAGCAAACATGCAATTGCAGCTAAAGTAGGTCTGTGAGAACTTTCACCTACCCCCTGTGCATGTGGTTGCACTAGAGAAGCAACAGTCCAGGATTTTTATGTGGGCTAGCTGCCTAAATATTTTCCAAAAGTCTGTATGATTCCCTCTGCCTCCAAGTCAGCTGAAGCTTGTTGTGATTACACCCTTACTGATAAGTGTTTGAGTTAGGCTTTCCTCTGTGCTTAGGAAAAGAAGAGGATTAATGCATATTCCTCCAGCAGAATACAGATAACCTCTCTTGACCCTGGTGATCAAGTCTATTCCCCTTTTATCTTTGCATTCTCCAAGGCACCAATCTGAAGCCGTGGAATACACGATCCTGTGTTGGTCTAGAGACTGCTTTTAGAAGAGTTTGCCTTCCTTACCCCACTATGCTGGCATTCTCTGCAGTGGTGTCCTTTTGTAGTATGACATATTAAAGCATTGTCACAGAGGATGATGAAATATTTTTAGGGTGTGCTCCATTAATTTTGACAACTCAGATTTGTTTGTGCTTTTTATATGCCAGTGTGTGTATTTCTAGACATGTCAATATATATGTAGAGACAATATGTGGGATTTTTTTAATATGTCACTGTCTTTTATGGAGAACATCTGCTCTGAAATTGTTACAACAATATGCAATGATGCTTATTTAAAATGTGTTCTTGTAGTTACTGTGTATCCAGGCAGTTTAATAAACCAGTAAAAGATTTCAAATATAGTTGAATACCCTACCCAGGTAATGATACTTTGTGTTTGGAGTCTCACCAATCTTAACGTGTCACATATTATAGACAATAATTGTGTGACATTTTCCTTAAATTTTCATAGCAAAAGACTATGCCAAAGCCATTAGCTTTGGAGTCTTGAATCTGAAAAATTCATAATATAGATAACATAAATGCAAGGCTTGCGTGTGTGTGTTAAAATAGTAAATGGGTTAAAGTAGCACAGGCATACTTTGTACTGTGTTGGCATAGTTTTCCCCTTCAGATGGTAGTTTGGAATGTGAAGCCTCTTCCTATATGAGCTGGAGCAGAGCTAAAGTCTAATGTCACTTACAGGAGAAATTTAATACAAGCAGCTTGTGCAGAACTGACCTGCTGCCTTGGTAGCATGTAATATATTTAGCATGCATGTGTCTAGTAACCATGTGATCTTATACAAGAGAATAAAACAGAAAAGCTCTCAAAAGTTAACATTTCTCTGAATGTTTTCAGAGTTCTATTCATTAAATAAAATGTTATCAAACTATTTAAAGAGACTCAGCTTGTAACTGGGATGTAACCAACTCAGAATTTGGAATGCTGCAGCAATGTCTCTGCATATCAGTGTGAGCGAGATAGAATTCCAAAATAATTAGATATTTTTAATCCACCGTAATTTTTGGAGTGTTTTATTTGGGTTTTTTTGGCTGTTACAGTTCAGTTTTTTGCTGCTGCGATGACCTAAGATTAAATTTTGAATGTAATCTGAAAATAGCAATCTGATCCTCAGGTACTTAATCTTTAAGAAAACCCACAACTGTAAATTTTGGCAGTGCTGTGATATTGTCAGACTATCTTGGTATCATCTGTGCTTAAAAGCTAAAGTGTCACTTACGTGCCTTCTGCAGATTTACCAGGACACCATTTGGGAGATGATAAGCAGGGAAGAGTGGCACACATAAGTCCTCTATCAAGACGACATTAAACAGTGGATAATCTCTTTAATGGAATATAATCTTGCTTATGCAAAATCCTAATAAAATTTAGTATTTTCCCCACTGATTTGTTGCAGAAAGTGTGATGTTGATGTTGGTTTCCAGTTTAGGGGTTTTTGATGTCTTGTGCTGAGCAGAGAGGTGATTTTTCTCATCATCCCCTGTTTTGTTGCACAATCCCATTTTCCCTGTGGTAGCAGCATGGTTCTTGCACAGCAGCTGTGAGCCCAGGTGAGTAGAAATGTCCTGGGCTGGATCCAAGCAGCAGAGTGGAGCTTTAATACTGAATGTGGGACGTGGTGTTTCTACCGACACATTGCTGAAGGATTTCCTTAGTCTCAGGCTTGCATGATTGTGTTCCTTAAGCTGGAAGATTCAAGTGGGTTCTGAATGCCTTGGGAGCTCCTTCTCTTCCCATGTCCTGCCAGTGAGGCTTGCCTGAAAGCAGAGGGGTGAAGGGTTCCACCTTCCCCAGCTGTGATTTTAACATGCCTCTTCCAGCTATCAGCTTTTTCCATCTCTTCCTGTTGAGAAGTCAATGTCGGCACTTTCTTCTGAATAATTGGTTGTTGGATTTTGGGTTTTTATTTTATTCTAGGTGCACTGTCATTATGGATCAGTGAACTCCTTCAAAGATTGAAGATACTTTCTTTGGATTTCTGTAGTTTTGGTAGATACTGCCTTTGCAGAAGAATTGCAAGGAAGCACAGTCTATTTTGTGTACTTTAAGGATGCATATAATAAAGTAGAATTAAAATGTCTTAAACATAGTAGAGAATTGAAATTTATTCCATAAAGCATCTGTTATGTACCTTAGCATATGTCCTGTTTCTAGCCCTGGAGGGTGTAGTTGTGTTGGAAGCTGTGGCTGGTGCTCCTGAGTTAATGCCATATGAAAACAACAAGGTCCCTTTAGAGTTCTCCTTTTTTTTTTTTTTTTTTCCTCCATAGCACCCTGGATCTGAGACACTGCAGAACCATCAGTGCAAACTCAGACCTCTAGCAAAAGCTGCAGCATCTTTCTAGTGGGTTAGTCAGTGTTATTGACAAATATTTCTTTGGTCTCATGATATACTTTTCCTTTTCTCTGGATGTTCTAAATAATTTTTTTACAAGAACTGAGTCTTGTGCTTAATTGATTTAATTTTCAGAAGGCCAATGAATACCATGTGCATCCTTGAAAGACCTTCCCTTAAGGTGAAATCCTCGAAAGTGAATGAAAATCAGTTTCTTTTTAATGCCTGTTTGAATCCACTAAGTTGAAAGTGCCAGATCTGTGTCTTTTGTTCTGTGCTATGTGGCATCAAATTAGATAAAATGTCACAGACAAACTTATCGTTAATTCTTTCTGCTGCTGTCCTCTGTCACACTTCTGCTTTTGAGGACCTGTTCTTCCCTTTGCTGCCTTAATTCCAGCTGTGCATGGTGAGCATTTTCCCTGAAAGAACTGGACTAATTCAAAAAAGAACGAAGCACTGAGACTTAAGAGCATCACTCTCCTGTATGGGAATTTTAAGGGGATACTACCATCCTCTTCAGGAATATTGTGGCTTCTGTTCCACCTAGGCAGGGACACCTGTTTGACTGAAAGGAGATTTTTGAATCAGAGGATTCACTAAATGCACTAAGTAATTCTTCCTTTCCATGCCCAAGCTGACATCTTGCAGCTAATGCAGATGGAAGGATTTGGCAGCAGTAGGGTGTGAGAGCAGAACTCTTGGTTTACTCTGTTTAAACCAAAGCTCAGTGCTGCTTTAAATGCTGTTATCCCTGTGGATGGATCTGGTTCAGGCATGTAGATCTCTTCCCGAACTGGGCAGTGATGGTGGCCTTAAGATTTTATGTGGTGCTGTTTATGTTGTGGAATACTAAAAGGTTTGTGTTATTTTGGGTAAGTGAAGCTTACAAAGGGGAGTGCCTGCCACCTCTAAAGGCTTGCTGAGGTTGTTAATCAGATATTACCATCAAAATGAAGTACATTCAGTGGTAGACAAAGAGGAAGGAAACCTACCAGAAGCTAGAAGGAAGAATCTCCAGAAGTGTTGGTTGATGTAACATGTTAAGAGTGGTGTCTGCTAGAAGTACAGGGTAAGCTTGTTTTGATTCCTATCTTCCTTTGAAAGTAGGCAAATGTTTATAGTGTGGAGAATGTCTCCACCCCTCCCTCCTTGAAGCTCTGTGCTGGAGAAAATGATGACACTGGATGTTGGTGAATTCTTACAAATCTAAACATAGCCCATAATCATAGGTGTGTCTGTGCAGGGATAAAAGTGTACGAGCTCCAGATGAAATCATAAGATCAAGTTTTGAGAACTAGATCCAACTCAGTGCTCACCCTTCTGGGTTATACTAAGAAGTCTTTGTTTCAAATCTCAGTTTAAGAATCTGTTAACTTGGCAGCAGGATGGAGTCTGCTAAAAAAACAGCTAGCAATCTGTAGTTCGTCTGAATGCAGGGAGTGAATTGCTGGAAAGATCCCTTTCTCCCAGTGGGAAGACAGAATTTTGTAGTCCCAGTGTTTAGTTTTCAATTTTCTTTAAGCAAGTATGATTGCATTTCCTTGCAGCTTCTATAATCCTGCTTCAAAGTAGAGGATATGAGGTGAGAATTGAGGGAAAAGTAGAACTCAGTCATCAGTACAGTTTCCTGATTAAAATCCACTTCACTAATTCTGATTCTCATGAGCTGTCAGGTGTATCTTGTATTTTGGCATATGGCTGTTCCAGTGTTTGCACTGAGTTGGCTGTTCAGTTTTTATTAAGCAATGTGTGGCCTCATGTGCAAGACTTGCAAAGCATCACCAAAGAGCAGGACAGGATGGAACTGGATGCTGGAAGTTTCTTGGAGTTTGATTTGTAGCCAGTTAAAACTTTGTTGCTCTGTATCTGCCTTGCAGTGAGGAGATTCAGGTTCTCAGGGTGGTGTAGAAAAACAGGTATGTTCAAAGCTATACCAGCATTGGAGGGGAAAATACATTCTCAATACAGGCCAGAGCAGCAATAATGGAGCTGAAGAGGTCCTGGGTGTGCTGTCCCTTGCAGGCTGGGTCTTTGCTGAGGCAGGTGAAATTGGAGAGCAGAGCACTGCTATCTGCTGTTTGCCAGCTTGCTGTCAATATTTGTTGCTTCAGCTGCTGCAAGGCTTCCAGTCAGCATGTGAGAGAGAAATGCTTTAATGTCCTGAAGGCCCAGAGTACTCAACAATTAAGTTTTTTTTAAGAGGAGTTAGGGTTTCTTGCAGGTGCAGGAATGCTTCTCAGCAGGTTCTTGAAAGCTGTGTATAAACTGTGTCAATTTGCTGTGGTTTACTTTTTGTTGTATAACTCCATATAATCATGTTCACAGGTTAGTTACATAGAATGAGTAAAAGGAGATAATGTAAAATTATTAAGTTAGCATCTGATTCTAGTGTACAGAATCCACTTTAATAAATGTATTTAATATCTAATATCTGAGTGGTTTTTTTCCCCAGATAAAGAAGTACATAGGGTTTTTCAGAAAGACAAAATTCCTTGTCTTATGAGAAAGGAACAGAAAAGATTGCAGATGCTTTAATGTGTGCTCTGATGATACTGGTTCATGATAAATGAAAATAATTTCTTTGTCTAGATAAGTTTGTCACTTCACATGAGGAGTTCAACACCATCTTGATCTCACTTGTCCCAGCTCATGGGTTGACTGAGGTGTGTGAATTTACACATTGCACACTTTGAGCTATCAGGGCTACAGGCAACATCCAGGTTTTATGGTGGAATGCAACTGCTCTTAACCACAATACACCTTCAAGAAGTCATTCACAACTAACTGCTTTGTATTTGCTTTGCAATTCAAATAAGGTTCCTAAGGGCTCTTAGCTAGGATTCTGTCAGGGATGAAGAAGACAGCATGGATGGAAGGGACCCAGCAGTGTGTGGAAATCCTGCACTGTTAGTATATGTTCCAAGCAGGTTTAAATCAGTGATTCCATAATTAAATGCTGAGATGAACATTCTATCTAATAGTGCAAGAGATCATGCAGTCTTCTCTTCTGACATGGTTTCTGGTTGATGTTTCTGTTAGTTTCTGTTTTTTCATTTTTATTGTATAACTGGGGTCTGGATGGTCAGCTATGGTTATAATCTGACTCCTGATGGACCCTGGTTATTGTCAGGTCTAGGCAGTTGTTGCATCAGACACTGCTTGGCCAATGAAGTGGTGATGAAGATGAAGATGTCTCTCTTCCAGTTTCAGACAGCTCACGTTTGCATCTGATGTTTTATGTCAAAGGTAAATGAATATACTTGTTTAAACTAGGAGGTTTTCAGTAAGGGAAGTCTGCACTAATCTGAAACTGTCTGAGCTTTTGCTTCAGATTCCTGGCTACTTAATGCAGTTCTGAAAGCAGCCCTGCTGCCTTTCAAATACATTGAGAGCCAGCTTCTGTGGCTTTCTTTTCTCAATATTCCTTGCTCTTGTTGGGCTCCTCAGTGATGTAATACATTACTCATGTAGTAGTTTATCAGAAGGACTTTATATGTTTGTATGAATCACCTAACTGGTTCTTGTTGAGACCTTGATTAAAGTTTTTCTGGCCCTTCACTTAAAGTTCTGTCAGCTGAATCTTCTAATTCACCTTTTTAGTGGCCCTCTGCATGTAAGATGCTTGTTAGGGTTTGTTGACAGGAAAAGAAATTGAGATTTTTAAAGTTTTGAGGATTTCTGTTTTTAATACGATAATGGGAACAAATGGATGAGAGTTCTCACTTCTTTTTATAGTCATGGAATATTTCACTCCAGAAGCTGTTGAATCAGATATTTGAATACATGTTGCTATCTAACACTTGAATCACATAGCTTTGCTGTGAAGCTGTAATGTTACTTTGGGTCAAACAACTTAATTTTTCCATTTGCAGCAATTGGCAAGAAAGATCAAATGGTAAAATCTAATTATTTCACCTGTCTTGCAGGTAATAACAAGTAACAGAGTTACTGTAGCAGCCTGAATTTCAATTTCTCAACTAAACCATATTAACTAACTGTGTGTGCTAGTTTCTTGTTAAGGATACAATAGTTTCAAAGTACCTGAAGAGTCAGTGTTCTGTTATCAGTTTAGTTAAATTGACATTTTTGCAAGAGAATCCAAGTGGCTGGGTTAATCTTAATGGCATAAGCATGCCCAGACTACCAGGCATCACCTGCCAAAAAAGAAAAATGTTTATAAGCAGAATATATTTTGGATAGTATTCTTGGTAAAAATGGAGTTTACTACAATTGTTGGGGTATGGATCCTAATGTACTAAACTTCTGGTTTTAATGGCTTGCCCTGTACTTGATTAGGCCAGTCTTAGCTTGTGGTTGATTTTAAGAATATGGACATCCAAACGGAGGGCAGTAACACTGTTGGGGTGGAGTTCTAGTACTTGGATCAATAAAATGTTTTGGGCTGTAAGGAATTTCATTTTAGGCTGCTTTTAAAAGTGGCTGCTGACATTGGGGAGGTCATGGGAGTCAGGCAGTTTCTTGCCTGTGGTGCCCAGCAGCATTTTCCTCAGTTCCTTGATGCTGCCTAAGTTCTGCCTGTATGTAATCCTTTTGCAGATTATCATGGCTGAGGTGTAGCTGAGTGGATTCACCTCACTTGTATGTTGTTTTATTATTTGCTACCTGTCTGCCTTGGATTCTGAAATGTTTAGATTACAAAGAAACTGTCTCCATGCATGTCTAGAGAGGACCTGCTCTGTGATCTGCTGTAGCTCCCCCACCAACAACAATTGTGGTTTATTTTATTTAAATATGATGGGACTATTTGCTTAAAACAGTGCAGAGATGGGACTAATCCTTTGAAGTGTGGTTTTAATATCTTAGAAATACAAAGTAAATATAGTATATACTTAGTATAGGTTTTAAAAATTTTTATTTAGAAGTTTGAACTGGTGGTGTATCTGAATTTTAAAAGCAGAGATTGATTTTTAAACAAAGATTGTGGCAGCCACAGAGTAAGAAACTTGCCACTAATCTTTGTTAGAAGCACGTAGGCGTCTTTATGGTTTGCTGAGTGTCTTTCTGAGGCATGCAGGCTGCTTGAAGCATTATGTTGTCGTGTCTGTCTGGTTTATAATTGTTGCACTTCAACAATATGACTGCATGCTGTCATTTAATCAGACATTGAATAAATTATCAAGAAAGCTTTCTGGATAATTGTTCAGTGATTTAAAGCTTCTTATAGATCATTGATGTGTGTTCTCTCTTGTATTTCTTCTTGGATTTCCTGTCCTATTTCCTTTAAAGTGGGGGGTGCCTGTCCCATGGAATCCTCGGGAAGACTAGAAACGTGTAGTTGGTAAGAAAGAGAAATGGTCTGGAGACTGCCTGTCACAGCAGGTAAAAAAACCCTAGCAAAAAACCAACACAGATGGGAGTTGTGCAAGAAGCTTGGAGCCTGTGGCTTGTGCAGAGCATGAAGAGAGGCTGATCTATAACATCAGGAAGAGGCAGATAACTGAGGATGAGCCAAACCTTGGGAAGATGTTTCCCAAGTACAGAACAGGAGCGTACAGCGCTCTGCGTCACGAAGCCACTGTTGACTGAAGCCAACTTGGAAGCCAGAACCCATCTTGCAAGGGCACAGTGTGCAAGGAAGAATCTTGTTTATAATCCTTCTATTTTCCATTCTCTCATCTACTCACATTTGTCCCTTGCTGAGAACTTCAGTGAGATCTGGCATTGTTAGGTTTGAAGCCTGACTTGAGAAAGCTCTCTGTAGGATGTAAGGTATAAGCAAAGCCACAGAATGCTGTGGCTGCCTTCGGATCCCATTACATTCCTGGAGTCAGCTGTAAATGTTTTTGATTGCTGTAATGTTTGCTCAGGAACATGTGTTGAAGTTGCTGTCCTGTGGCTGTTTGTTGTATTACCTCAACAGTTTGTACTTCGCAGGCACAGGGGATAGTTTCCCTCTTCGTAAAAGGTAACAAAGAATTACTAGAAGTTTACTCACTAGTTAGTGTTCAGACATCATGGAGTTCTAGAACTCTTGCTGCAAATCCAAAAATCAGTTTGCTGTAGTACCAAATTGATACAGTTTTCTACAATAGGGAAGCGATGTGTTAAATAAGATTATCTCTTGATTTATGTTCTGGTTTTTCTTTTCCAGTAGAAGAAAGTAAAAGGCAGACAGAAATGCCTTTTATTTACACCTTTCTAGGGAGAAATCTTCTGTGGTTTCTGCTCTTTCCTTGGGAAAACTGTACCAGTTATGCACCAGTCAGTTTGAATGTACTGAGCATAGACACTGCTTTACTTGACTGCAGAATTGCTGCTTTGGCATTTGCTATGAGGAAAGTGAAGTGCAGCCTGCAGAATTTTAATGCAATTTTAAAGAGAATATTTGAAGGATAAGAGTAATAGATCTCATAACAATGCCCTACAGTATGTGCTGTGTTCTGAGTAATTTTTCTGCCTGTCTTAATTTCTATACATTTCATGTCTTATGTCAGGATGCTGTTTGATTTAGCTCAGTTGGCACCTTGTTTAATTTTGAACTGTGTGTAAAAGTAGTGCACTGTATTTGTGCTTTTTGGATGCTGCTTTTGTGTGTTTGTTTTTTCTGCAAAATAATCTAGTGTGAGATGTGGTTATGGTAGGTAAGTCATAACTTGTATAGATGGATATTTTTTTCTAGCTTTGGTTAATGAATGTTCAGTTCTTTACATGTAGGTTATTGGTTGAGATTCTAAATGGTTGTAAAATAGTGTTCCCCCTCCAAAGCACTTGCACAAAAAGCTTCAGTACTCCTTAGAAAGGATGATCTACTTTAATCATGTTCTCAGAGACAAAAGGAAGAACAGTGCTCTGTGTGGGTAAAGATTTCTATATAGAAATGCCAGGAACCTGAATTTAAGTTTAGTTTGGCATATTGTTGCTTATGTTTAAAGTGCTCCACCCACTGAATTCAGCCTGGCATGACCATGTTAAAAAAAGGAACAGAGCAAACCTTTAAATTAATTATCTACAAAGGGAGGAAAACAATTAGTGACCACATAGACAAAAAAAAAAAAAAAAAAAGTGTGCTGCTTATCTAGAATTTCACAGAAATCTGACCAGGTGAATTTAGGACTTTGCAGCTGAATTCTGTTCCAGGAACTGTGAAACATCTCCTGTCTGTGTACAGTGAGTAGCTCTGGGGATAGCAATGCTCTGTGCTCTGCTGATTGCCATAGAGATAAACAGAGATGTGACAAGTGGGGCAGAGCCATTGTGAGAACTCGGAGATAATGAGCTACACCTTTGCCAGATGCATGTTGCTATGCAAAATAAGATTATCTGTATTCTCTGATCTATTGATAAAGTTAAATTGAGATGGGAGAAGTAATGAGCCAAGGTAGCAGTAATTAAAGCTTGAGTGTCACTGCTGTAGCTGATGAAATATGAAGACTTCAGCAAAGAGATTTCACAATGATAATATTTTTTTCTTAAAGCCATGACTTAACGGTATGTTAAGTGTTATCTAAAGATGCATCGGTGAGCCTGAAGAAGATTAATGAAGTATAAAGATGTTGCAAAACCAGAAAGTTCCATTCTGGTTGGTAAATATATTAATAAGAAACTGAACAGTACTGTGTATTTATTTTATTCTCTCTAATTGCAAGATGAAGAAAAATATGAGAATTAATCTTTTAATTGATCACACTGTTAGTTGTTTGTCATTTGGTTAATGACCAGTGCTATGTGAAGGTGTCTTGTTCAGCTGACTCTTATCCAGTCATTATTAGGCTGCTTTTAAACTGTGAAATTTATTTTCCCTGCTGAGAGCAGCAGCAAGGTTTTGGTGATCCCCATCCCAAGATGGATATAAAAATTACATTTCGCAGGGTTTTGTCTCCTGTACAAAGGAGTGCTGTTTTGTGGCAGCTTTCTGTTGTGGGCCCAGTGGTGTATAATTTAAAGCCATCTCTGGCAGACATGTCCTTATCAGCATTTTGGAAGGTTCCTCTGGTGGCTCCCTTCGTTTGAGCCTGAGAGGAGTTGTAATAACACAAACGTGGCTCTGTGCCATTTTTTGGCCACATGGTAGTTAAGTTCCACAGCCATTACAAATTCCTGATAAGAATGAAGCAAATGCTTTTGATCTTGAAAAACATTTAATGTGTTTTATATGTATATTTTGCTTCAGGAAAGAAACCTTCCTTCTGTGGCTTATAATGTACAGATGTCTATGGGGTTAAAAGCTGGGTTTAAATGCTTTGAGTTGCACTTTGAGCTTGTCATTGTGAAAGCTGTCAAACATCAGTTTTGCACTAATTAAATACCTGCAAATGCTCTTCTGTTATGGAGCAATCATATCCAAACTTAAGTTTAGATTTCTGCATCTAATTAATTAATTTTCCGAGAGCTGTAAATGGAAAAAATGGGGAGAATTTATCTGATCAAAAGTTCTAAAATTATGATCAAACTGACAGTTGTTGTAAAAGCTGTAGTTCATTCACTAGGAAATCAGTCCTTTTGGCCTCAGCTTTTACACGTTGGGGTTTATTTTGTTAACAGCGTCCCAAATCATCTTTGTTTGTGGCTATTTTTGTATACCGTGGAAAAGGCACTTCTTTCAACAAATTACATGATAAATTAGGAGCAAGTTTCTTGAGAAACTCTCTGGAGCATGTTTTCCAGACAGCTATTCAGTCATGCAGTTATTTTCTTAATCTGTTTGTAGAAGTCTGGCAGCAGAATTCTTGTGATTACTTAATATTTTATATTCTGCTTGTATCTAAAATTGGATTTTAATCCAGTATTGAAAGTTTAGTTCTCTTTCTGTGGTCTTTCTCCACTGTTAGTTCAGCAGTTTCTAGATCTTATTTTCTAACTATGTTCTAATGTATTTTTGAGAACAGAAGGATAAATTAGTTTAGAAAATACCAAAGTTATGGATGGGAATAATAAAATAGAATTTAGTGTTACTTGTAAAGATGTAGTAAATATGTACATAGCTTGATAATGGTTCCAGGGAGTATAAATTGTAAATACTCAGAATAGGATGATAGAGATTTTTGAGACTGAAGAGTAGGCCAAGGAAAAGTGTATAGTCAGAGTATTGAGTATTATTAAATCTTAACCCATTTAATTGAACATAACTAACCACAGGAGAATTCCTGGCTGTCCCTGATCCTGGACAAGGCCACATTTGTCACATTGTCTAGGAGTGCATGTGCTGTCATAGGTGATGTTGATAGTTCTGGAAAACTGGTCCGTCAGGTCAGGAAAATCTAACCTGAAAGTGCATTCTGGGAGTAATAAAACTTGTTTTAAAAACAGACATTTGAATCTTAGCTCATCTTTGATACAGTTCAGATTTCTGTAGTTCTGTGTGCAAGAAAATGGAGTTCTTCCACTTCGTCTTAGGCAGGACTGAGTGCGTGGAGGAAATGGCAGAAAGGGCCTTTTCCAGCAGCAGTCGATTTAAGTACCATTTGGAAGGTGCAGTTCTTCAGCAAGGATATTTTTTGAAAGCACTTCATGATCTTTTCTAATTCCTTCAAAACATAATTTGAAAAGCTCTGTTACTTACAAACTAGGAGCTCAAAAGTAGATTTGATTTTAGTGTGGAAGCTGAGGGCCGTGTTCGGTTGCAAAACTCCACAAATCTTAAAAGTACAATTTATTTAAATTGTCTTGTACCAAAGATGTGCATTATTCTTCCCAGCTGAAAGAAGCAAGTATTTTATGATGCATAAAACCAGAATATCAATAAAGAATTGTTTATGGCTTCCTGTTTTTTACATTGTCCCGTTAAAAAAAAAGAAGTAATTTTGGCTAAGGGTTATATTATTGTTTTATAACAATGCTTGTGTATCACTTGGTGGCAGAGGACCTTGAAGCTGTGAGGCCACTCTCATCTACTGTGAGGCTCTGCTTGGATGGAGAAGAATGGCTTCTAAACTCAGGATGGAAAAAAATTTATTTCCTAAGATTGTGGTGCAGCAAGTAGGGAGAGATAAATGACAGCATGGACCCTTGTTTTGGAAGGGGGCCGTGTGATTGTTTAACAGTTACATCTGACATTACTTATAGCAATCTATGGTGACAGGGCTATAGAAATGTGGCTGGAGGAAACAGCTTTGGTACTGGTTTTGCACACCTCTGCAAAAACCCCAGCAAGGATCTGAGTGTGCTCTCTGTTAAGTGCAGACATAAATGTATGTAAAAATCCCTTTGCTGGGAATTTTAATTTTCAAATTTAACTTCCAGGTGGTAGCAGTGAGTTTTGGAGCAGGGCTCGTGGAATTTCTAGAGCACAGAGATGACATCCCATGGACCTCTTCAACATGTGTCAGTGCAGTCATATCTGACTGAACATCTTTTGTGTAATTAATATGGGATTTAGAAAAAAAAGGTGTTTGCAGTTGTGTACTTTATATGGTTTGCATCTCTTTGAAATTTTGAAGAAGAAAATGTTCTTCTTTCTCACTTCTGGACAGTGAAATGGAGTCTGAAAATCATGTTTGGCTGTGTTCCACACAGCCCTTTAACCTTTAGATAAATTACTTTGGTGAAGACATTCTTTGACTCCTTTTTTTCCCCTAGCTGCTTCTACTCAGTGCTGGGGGGCAGGGAGAGAGGACACTGACATTTGTCCATTATTAGTACTGTGGAAAAATGAGATACTCTGTGTTATCTGCCTTGTTCGTGTGCAACAGCCAATGTGTGGTGGGGCTCATCTCCGTGCTGCTGTGAATGGGAATTTTTATATTCTGCTGATGTGAGTGTGCAAAATGTCAGAATAACCAGCAACTGTGCATTTTAGCTGGGATCAGTCTGTGCTTTCCAGTTCATGCTGAGGGGCCGTATATAGAGAAGTATCTGCACAGGCTCCTTTAAGACTAGAAAAAGACCTATTAATCTTGGTTCAGTAAAAATTACTCTCTGCTATTTAGTAAGGCATAGCCAAGGCTTGTGTAAGATGCATCTCTGCAGATCTGTGTTTTCATGCAAATGATCTGACGTCAGGACACTCATTCCTTTGTGTGCATTGCAGTAAATGAGCCGTGAGGAGACGTGGACTGTCAGATGTAACCTGTAACCATGGTGGTGAAATGGAAGTTTCAAAAAAACAGAGTCAGAGGGAAATAAAAAGAAATTAAATGGAAGGAGTATGATTCTGACACAGTTTTTCCTAACCTGTTCTGCCAGGAGGCTTCCAGACCTTGTGCAGTTTTGCACAGATATAATGTGTTTCCACTGAACCCTTGAAAGAATCTTTTTAAATAGGTCAAATACAGTTTCTTTGCTTTAAAGTTACATCTCTCTCAACAATCTGTGAAACTGAAAGCAATCTTGACAACAAATTCAGATGAGCTCCTGAAGATGTGCAGTTGTGAGGGTATGTTTCTGCATGTGGTTCTGTTGTCTGTCAGTAGTTAGTGTGCTGTTTTCATGTATTTTGGGGAAGGGAATAAATCCATAAAATTTGGTATCGTTAACTTTGGAAAAAATAGAGAGGCTGTTACCTGGACAAGACAAATATAATTTTTCTTGCCTTTATTGCAAGCTGACATTATTTTCTATTTGAGGCTCATCATGAAGTATGTGGGATTTTTTCCTTCTTTTTCTCTTCTGACTCTATTTTGTTTAATATATACCTGAAGTCCTTCTTTAAGACAAACTTGTATGCTTCTGTGTGCCTATGCAAGTAACGTGAAACAGCTTTGGTGGCTGTGATTGGATTCGTCACTTAAGGAAGTAGAACTTTACCTTCATCAAGGGTACTTTGTGTTTAGTTTCAGATTTAGTCTCAGATGTAAATGTGGGTTGATCTTCATATGTATATCAGCAGGTTCTCCTTTATTTGGGCAAAAGAGTGTTGTTAATCTACGTGAAATGGCTTTGTGGATTAAGAGCTTCACCTAATGTATGTTTGTAATGCAGCTATGATTTAGCAAAATGAAAACTTTGCTGGTTACATTTCTGATGGAACCCTGTGTTGGATCCAGTTTTATATCTTATCTTACACAGTTTTGTTGCTAGTCAGGATAGAAAATAAAACCACAACTGTGACATGATCAAGGATGAGTAAAAGGAAAAGTCGTTCTTCTCATTAGAAATGTAAGGTGCCTTTGTCACTGGCAGTAACTTCCCATTGGGATGTTCTGAGCATGCATGCAAAGTGCCTTTTTACTGCACAGTTTTCTCTGATTTTGCAGCTCTGTCAAGGTCCTTTCTGCCCTGAGCTCAAGCCAAACTTCTGTTTCAGTTCTGAGCTGTGCAAATCACCTTGAGTGGGACTTCAGAATGACAGGGATGCTGCATCCTGGAGCTGGGTTGGGCTTCCTTTGGAAAATGCGATTCCAAGGCAGGTTCTGGTGTCCATAGCAACCTGTGGGAGAGGGAGGAGAGCACAGACCCGGGCTGGGCACACGTGCAGATAGGAATGGGGAATATCTAAGTGATATAAGTATTGAAGGTTAAAGAAAGTCAGACCTGAGATGAGAGGGAACAGTGAACTCTCATAAATGGGGAATAGCTTGAGGTTTTTATGCCTTATAGAGCATAAACATTGTAAAAGACCTGAAATGACATCCCAAAGCTGTAACAGGGTGTTGGTGAAAACTACGGTTTCCCATTTCCCCTTGTGTGGTATTGCACAGAGCAGATAACAGTGCTTCCCTGCTACTGTGCCTTCCATTAGCTCATACAAACCATTTGTGCATCTCTTATATTGCATAATCTCACATCATAGTTATCTTCCTCTCACTCCCTCTTCTCCAGAGTTCCTTATTTTATTCACTGCATAGACTTGTTTTTGAATACGTGTCAAGGAGGCAGAAAGACTCCCGAAGTTCCTGATTCAAAACCCACTTAATATGTGGTTTATAATTTTAATATTCTATTCCTGTGTTCTTCCTTGGCCATCCTAGTGATATCTGCTAGTAGCTGCAGATAAAACACTGCACCAGATGGATCTTTGGCCTCGTGTGGTGGCCATTTCTGTGTACTGCTGATGATGGGGGGGGTGCTTTTGAAAGCAGAGTAATTCTGGTAATTCTGTATTCAGAGAACTGTTTCAATAATATATGGGAGGTTTAAAAAATGAAGCCTTATATAAAGGAGAAAACAAATTTTAAGAGCTGGTTAGAGATGCTTTGATTAGGTATGTTCAAGGGATGCAACCAGATTTTTCTGGAACTAAATTTAATGTGTGATCATAGCATGAGCTGAGAAATTTTTTTTATATAAAAGTGGGATAAATTGATATGCCAACTGTTGTTTCCCTGGAAGATATTCCCTGGGTGCTGTTGGTTGTATAGAGGCTGCTTCATCTGGTCTTCACTGTCTATTAATTACCTTCTTAGCAGCACCTTGGAAGAAATCCTTTTTCATGAAGAAAACAAAAGCAGTGCAGTGTTGATGGATGTTTTCAAATGTTTTGCTTTGTAGACAGTGTTTAGTGCATATCCTTTAGACCAGTGGACATCATACTGTGTGTTGTTTTAATTTAAATTTCATTAAATAGTATTTCTAAATACTCTTGGCTGTTTTGTGATTTTTCTTTAAAGCAGTCCTTTGTTACTGTCAGGTAAATAGAAAATGACATCCCTTCATTTTGTCATGTTCCTCCACCTCTGTTTTTTCCTCCCAAGAACATCATGTCTGTTTCCTCGGTGTAAATTGAATGTATTGTGAAGTGTAGCCTGTGACTAATCGCCTCTTGCTGTCTCTGCTCATTAACTGTCTGATGGTGATGTGGTTGCACCACTTTCTACACATGGCCTCAAGGATATGGCATGGTGACACCCAGATTAAAATATGCAAGGCTTTACTTCAGGAGATGTTTTGAGTTGGGAAGTTAGAGAGGCTACCAGCTAATATTGGGGCTGGTTTTGAACCTTTGAATGAGTATTAGGTGATAATAAGAGAAATAAGTTGTACCTATTTCATGTCTGTACATTCTAGTATGTCCTTCATGTTCTAGAAGCCATTTGATTTAAATTTTTCTCCAGTTTTCTTCAACTAATGTTGTCCTACAGTTCAAGCAGTATGTCTGGATTATGGTTTAGCAATTTTTTTACTTTGAAGTTTCCTGCGCGTTTCTCTTGGTGAACAATAGAACAGTGAAACAGGTACTGGGCTGCAAATGGGTATTGGCAGATGTGGCACTTACAGGTTATTGGAGAGAGAGGAACTGTGTCAGGTGTCAGGTCTTCCTTGGTGTCATGGCAACCATGAAATACTTATGTTGCAAAACTGTTTTCTCTGGTCTCTTTTAAGTAGAGAGAGTCCCTCTTTCCTTCTCCCTTTTGTTTCCCAGTGGAACCCCAAGGATTGGCTCGCAAAAGGAGATGTAATTTGGCTTAGGAACAGAAACTCAATATTCTCATGACTTTGTTTTGTTATTTTTGTGATAATTTCATAAGAGAAAACAAGCCACAAAAAATGTTTCTTTATAAGGTTTTCTAAAATATTGAATGGAGTTTACCAAAACTTGTAAATGTGTGAAACCTCAGATAACTAAAGGCCTAAAGCTTAGAGTGATAAGCACCACCCCTTTGATAATTGTATTTTTGAGGCATTCAGTTGGAAGTGTGTGAAATTATTGTTCATTTAAAGTCTGTAGTTTGTATGTAGAATGCAGCAAACCAGTGGGAGTTTAATTAGAAGACAGTGTGTGTAGTATAATACTTTACTAATGAAAACACTTGATTTCTCACTGAAATTTCATGATGCACATGTTTTTTGGCTCTACGGGTTTTTAGTGATACTTCCTTTTTAGTAATTTGTACATTAATATTTTCAATTTTTTTTAGGTGCTTAGAAGAAGAAGTAGGAACCATTTCTCAAGCTGAAGACAAAGTAAAAGAAAACTGTATCATGTGTTAGAACACTGAAGAGGGACATTTCTTGGATTAGTTTATTTCTGGATTGCTAAAAAAAAGAAAGAAGAGGCGAAAATGGGGAGAAAGAAAATACAGATCACGAGAATAATGGATGAACGGAATAGGCAGGTGAGAAACAAGAAGTCTGCATGAACAGGTCCATCAGTAATCTTAAAAATTAATGGAAAGTTTGAATACATTCATCCTAATTCACTGTTCTAAAGCTGAGCTTTGTCTTCATATATCCGCAGATGCCCTTGCCAGAATATGAATAAGAAACCTCAATGATTTTATGACTGTTTGAGGAAAAAATGTTATTTATAAGTAATAACTCTTACTACTTAAAATTTAAAATTGCTGTTCCTATTTAAATGGTACCATACTGTGCTAGCAGTAGAGTGGAGGGGTGTTTTTAAAGACACATGACTTGATCTGGTAACTACTAAGAACGCTTGGTAATGGAGGCAGAGAAAGGATGAGAAATTCCGGAAGGATCTAGTAAAGGTATTTTGTGTAGCACTTTGACGGAGGAGTTTGAGGTAGCTGTGGGCAGTATCCTTAGTCCTTTGGATACAGTAACAAATTCTGTTAACATTCTGTTTAAAAGCATCGATTTATGTTTCTTGTAAGAGCTGTTTGCTACAACAGTCTTTAAAAATTGTCAGTCAGAAGGGAAGAGGGCTCAAAATGAATGTTTCAGGGAAAGCTGCTCACTTGGCTGCTGGTGCCCTAACAGAGAGGTGCCCTGTGAACTTGAAAAGCACCGAAAGTTGATGACTCTTGCAGTGATGTTTCCTCTTAATTTCTGAATTGCTACATGAGATGCAAAATAAAATTTTAATTGGATGCTGAAATATATAGTGGGATAACTGGAAGCTGTCAATTTGAAGGCAAATTATTACAGGAATGACTTAAGGTCTTTAAGTGCTGGTGGCTGAGGCCAAAGGTGCCGCTGGGCCGACGTCTTTTGTCCAACGATGGTCATGAACAAATACGTGTGGGCTGGAGATGCACATGTACCCGACCCTGTAATCCTCTTCCAGCTTTTAACTATTCTTAGCTCAGGGATTTCCTGAGCTGGATGTGGTTTCCGTATATTTAGTAACCATTAATGGGTTTTTTTGTTTGTTTTCCCCGCCCCCCACCAGGGAAGTTGTTCAGTTATCCTTTGAGCCCTTTTAATGTTGCAGCATTTACAACATCTTTTGCCTAGAATCTCCAGGTCCATTGCCTGTTGTTTCAAGAAACAGTGTTTTATTTGCCCTTTGTTGTGGTTCTGCCAATTATTTAGCCCTTGTATGGAAGAGCCAACAGTGACTCCCTATCTAGAGTTTATCCATGCTTGCTTATTTTCTTTTAAAGTAAGTTTTTTCAGGCTATAGCTGCTTAATTGTTTTAATACAGAATTTGTTTCACACTTCTTGCTCCTATTCCCTGAAACCTTCTGGAGTATTGCTCCATTACTTTTGATGGCCAAGGGACCCAGAATTCAGGGTGCAGGCAAAATATGGACTTGTATAGTGGTGTGCTTCTGTTTTGTTCTGTTCCCTTCCTGCTGCTTGATTTCCTTTTTTAACTTCTGAGCAGCAGCTTGACGTTGGGGTACTGTCAGAATTCCATGGGACTCTCTTGCTGCTGACACATCAGCTCAGAGCCCATTGTTTTGTTGGTGAGATCAAGATTGTTTTTCTCCCTGTATCACTTTAAAGCAATGTAAACTCTGAGAAGTCTATATATAGCAAGAAAAGTATTATTGGAGTTTGGGAGAAAGCCAAGTATTGTGTTTGAACAGCTTTAATCATCCAGTGACTTTATGTTTGATGTAGATAAATGTCTTAAGTACACGTAGTAAAAGTAGATGAATTAATGACTTCAGTTCTTTTCAGATCTTGCTCTACAACTTAAAGCACATGGAAGAGATGGAAATTGATCCCACTTATTCCTTTTTTAAAATTAATCTGGATTAAGTTGGGCAGCCTTGGTTTTGTTCTGCTTGAGGAACAAGTAGCGTTACACTTCTACCCTGACGTTGGTGAGGGGTTTTTTGTTTTTTTCCAGGAGAAATTGTTTTTTTCTTTTGAATCCACATCCCATTGTTCAGATTGAAACAATGGAGAGGAGGCGAATCAGTGCATTTGTATAAAATTTTAGGCCACCTTACACCATTGCTGTGACTGAAGCAAAATAGGGAGGTTAAATTCTAGTTTTGTTTCTGACAGGTTTTTGGCTAGCACCTTTTTGGGCCATTTAGTGATGAGGAAGAGGATTTAAGCTCTAAGTTAAAAGTAGAATTAGACTTGCCTTATCCTTTTTCTCTGGAAACTCAGATGAAAACACACTGCATCTTGTTTTTAAAAGGTTTTAGAGAGTTTTTGTTAGTGGAATCTTACTTTTTATATGTAGAGGTGTCGATGGCCTTCATCCCCACTAGTGTCCTGTGGTTTGGGTAGTCAGGATATAAAATTTCATCATATAGGAATGCCCTGATGCACTGGGCATTTATAAGGTATTTACTTGGAGATTTTTTTTTCATAGATTCAGATAAGGAGGGCATTCAGGATTTGTTCTGGACTGAAAGTGTAGTTCAGTTGTGTCCTGTCAGTTTTTCTATGGCATGTATAGCTGGTGAGTAGGTCACTCATGGACATGCCTGTGATGTCCTGGTTGGGTGTTTAGTTTGAAGTTTAGATTTTCTTTGTTTGCAAATATAAGTAGAATGGGACAGAGCTTTGCCTGCAAAGCAAGTTCATATAACTTGTGTGGGAAGAAAAACTACTGTTTTGTCAGAAGCATCTTATTTCTGATGGGATTGTATGTGAGCTCAAAACAGAATATATAGACCATTCCTCAGGGGGATTATGATTGTCATGAGACTGTCATTGTATTATTAATTAAGCAGCTTTATCTTCTTGAATGAGCTGTAGGACATTTATCTTCATTAAGCTGAAGAGAATCCAGCACAGTAAATTAGATATCAAAGGAGCTCAATCTTGCTGCCTTTGCTGTCTCCTCCTCACCCATTTTTTTGCTAAGCAATATTAAAATAGTGCTAGGGAAATTATTTACCTGCAATAAAGAGACAATTTTTTTTGAGTTTGATGTGGTCCTAAAGGGAATGGGAAAAAAGGAGAAATTTAGAGAACTAAAACCGCTTTTGAGTTCTGAAATGAAAACTGAGTTTAAAATAATCTCTGTGTGTTGAAGTAAGGCTCAGGGTGCTGTGGTAGGGGGTTTGTGCTAAGCACTGTCCAAGCACCAAGCGAGGAGTTGATGCCAGCTGAGAGTCTCACAAGTGAAGCAGCCTTACAAGAGGTGAGAAAGATAAGATTCCAGTAAAGAAATGGAGACCTCTTGTCCAGGATCCTACGGGTCCTCAGTGGTAGTAAACCTTCATTCTTTTCTCTGAGGACTTCTCCAGGTGACACAGCACACAGACATTTTGTTTATAATGCCTTTTTCCTGACAAACACTAAGCAGTAACACCTCTCTATACCTGCTCCTGCTCAGGTAATAACCTTTTAGGTGTCAGAAGGACAACAGCTGTGTATCCTCTGAGACTGTTAACATGGTGGGAAGAATAGAATATACTTTGTGTTACTAATGGTATTAAAAAAGTAATATGTGTGAGATAATGAGGAGAAAAAAGCCTTCAGGTGTGTATATACAGAAGAAGTTTCCCATCCATTTTCCCAAAGACTCGTTGTACAGCTTGGTAATTAAACTACAGACACCCAGAAAACAGGTTGGATTGTTTCTTGTGTCTTACTTCACTGCTCTCTTGCAAAAGCTCACTGACTGTTGTCTGTGGGACATGGGGCGTGTGGATCACTCACCTGTCACAGAGGCTCGTGCTTGGAATTGTAATAGGGGGGTGTCAAAAGCATTGACACTTTTATATCCTTAGCTGCTGTCTTTTGAAAGGAATGATTTTTTTAAAACTTCTTTTATCATAATTGATGGTAACTTTCATAACTGTTTCCTCCTTCCCTGATGGGCACATGCTCCTGTGTGATGGTCTGTAATGGGTTTCTTTCCCCACAGCGGTTCTTACTGGACAGAACAATTGTTTCCTGATGTTTCCAAGTGGCAGAAAGCAAGTCAAATTATAAATTTATCTGATTAGATGACTTAATAGCAACAAAATAGCAATATTTCTTAGCCCTACATAATTAGAAATCATAGTGCATAGTAAGTGTTACTTCCATTGATTGTTCTGGGTTTTCTTTATTATATAATTAAGGTTGAGTACCACAGAAGAAAATGTTGTGATAGTTGGAAAGTATTGAACAGAGGAAATAAAGCTAAATTATCCTATTCTAACTAAAACTAACTAAAATTTAATTCTTCTTGGTAGTTATTTACCAGTGGAAGAGTTGGGGGTGTTTTGTGGTTGTTTAACTTGGTCTAAGAGAGAACATTGGGTCCTAAAATTGGCACCAGATATTATAGGCAGTTCTTGTGTTAAGCTGCATATTAGAGTAGGAGTAAATGGTGTAGGCTCAGTCAGTGTATGCCTTGATTATTTTCCTTCAAACCCTTGTCATGTGTTTTAAAAAAATAAATCAATCATTATTCTTTCTTCTCTAGGTCACCTTTACAAAGAGGAAGTTTGGATTAATGAAGAAGGCCTATGAGTTGAGTGTGCTCTGTGACTGTGAAATAGCACTCATCATTTTTAACAGCTCTAACAAACTCTTTCAGTATGCCAGCACTGACATGGACAAAGTTCTACTAAAATACACAGAATACAACGAGCCCCATGAAAGCAGAACCAACTCAGATATCGTTGAGGTAACAATTTGAGAAGACACATCAGTCTTCTTATCCCCTTTATAATTAAAACGTAGAGCAACATAGAGCATTTTAAGATATTTTAGCCAAATGCTTTAAAGTTATTTAATACTGTGTTATAAAATGTAAACTACTGCTTTTAGTCTGGTTTCTCTAAGGCAATAACTTGTCTTTCCAGCCATGTTGTTTTCCCATCTGCCCTCCACCCCCTGCCAGTTTCTGGGAAACATGTTTGATTTCAATCACATTTGGCAATGGAAATAGAGGTGTGAAAAATGGTTGTTTTTCTGGGGAAGGAGGGGGAGAAATGTTCAAGGTTTTAATGGGGAGAAAAGAATCGACTGAGTGGGAGAGAAAGGTCAGAAGAGTGCCCTCAGCCTAACAGACAATTATAGTTGGCCCTTTTTCTCCTCTGAGGTAGTAGCCACTTTATTGGTCGTATCTTGAGCATGGATCAAATCAGCCACCACCTCTGCTGCTCCTTGTTCAGCCAAAAAAAAAAAAAAAAAAAAAAAAAGCCAAAAAAAGCCAATCTGTGGAATAAACGAACTTAATTAAATATGTTGTCCAGTGACTGTCAATTAAAATAGCAGCAGAACGACTGCAGTTTTTGCAGTAATAGAATAACATGAATATATTTACTCCAAGGTATTGGTTTCATCTACTTTTATAATGCTTGAGCTTTAAATAGATACTCTTTTCAGTACATAATTTCTAAATTAGGTGCAGTAGAATTCAAGGATTTTCTTGGCAATTGGAGCCTTGATGTACTGTAACTGCATTTCAGAGCATGTCTCCAGTAGTCCTGTAAATAGACCAAAACAGGTGGCTGACTTAAGGGTTTAATTTAAATTCTGAAGTTGTCTTCTGAACAAATGCCTTGCTTTTTAGGAATGATTTCAGAATAATGATTAGCCTTGAATAGCTGAAGAGTCTATTGCCAAGGGGATCAGAGTACAGGAATGGTACAAGCTCATCTTGTACATGAGTGTGCAAGCAAAAAATCAGATTGACAAAACTGAGATACAGACAAATGCTTTATATTTCTTTCTGAGAGGATTCTCTGCTAATTTGTCAACTGTCTTTTATGATCAGAAAAAAACCCTCCCCAACTTCTGTCTTCTGTCTTGAGCACTGAGTTCTCAAGAGAGGGATAATACAAGCCATGAAGAGTTGAAGGCTTAGTCGCTGGATTAGCATAAATAAGGGATAGCCACTGGAGAGGAAGGAAAACCTAATTCCTGGAGAATGAGCTTTTGATGGTGACAGACATGAGTTTGAGACAGGGATGCAAGTTCAGCTGGGTTTTGTTCTGCATGAAGGGCCTCTCTGTGTTGTGACTCATGGTAATGGTGCTTCTTCACATCACGAGGACTGAGGACCTCTTCCAGAATAATTCTGTGCAAGGCTGCTTTTTTGGGTTCCTCTTGGTGGGGTTTTTTTGACCAGGGTCAAGTTTTTGACCCCTGACCAGTACATTAAAAGTGCACTTAGCACCCAAGGGCAGATGTGCTTTGGTGAAACATGCAAGGACTCATCTGCAGACTCTTTCTAATTTTCTTCTCTGGGTTTAATGTTTTATGATAGTGTGGAATTCAGGACTTTATTCCCATTTTTCAAATACACTATAATTTAGAAATGCAGCCTCCTATCTCTTCAGATTAATCCTGTGTGCTTTTTAGCCTGGTTGTGAAATATTTCTGGGTTTTTTTCTTTCTGGATTGATGGGTGCTTCGAGTGTGATAGATGTTTAGTGACATCACCAGCATTTTGGAAACATGCTGAAAGAACAATGTAAAATGGCTTCTCTTTTTTTGTAATGACATTGAAATTCTATTTTAACAAATGAAAATTACTGCAGCAAAGCAGCTAAAATCTGTCAAATTCATACTAAACTGAATTATAAAAAGTAATTCCATTGGATGGAGGTAAAGCTAATGTATAGATGTTTAGTAATTCACTTACCTCCTTGAATGTGACAAATGGCATTTATTGGGACATTGGCTCACCGTGGAACTATTCTGGAGCCACTGTGGTCCCCATGTGCATGACAAGAGGGTGAGTTTTCCTGGGTTAGAAGGAAGGTAATTCCACACAGCTCAGGAGCTGGGTAAGGGAGGAAACAAATCTGCTGCTACTTATTTCCAGTACTGGGTAGATAGCAATGTTGTAAATGATTAAGTGAAATAGATGAGACATCTTCCCCTTGTAGTTGTCTCCTGCTCAGTTTTGGCATAAGAATTGCTTTCATATGCCCAGAGCTTGGTGTCTTCTGTTGCTGCTGGAATGTTTGTGAAAACATAGTGGGAGGGAGAGCACTGGCATCTTAAATGAATATTAGAAATTTTTTTTGATTCAAGCAGTTATGTATTTCGCTGAACATGTTTTTGTAGATGGGAATGATCTGTTGCTGTCCTTTACCTGTTCTTTCATGAGGTTACTGGAGTGTAAGGTAGTGCTCTTGCACAGCACAGGTGTACCATATAGAGATACTGAAAAGAGTGAAATTTTTATTCAGTGTATGCTTTGAATTCTTGAAATACTGGGATCATGTATTTGGTTTTACAAACCCATAATGGCACAGTTGCAGATTGTTACGCTGAAGTGCTGTCTGTGATTTGAAGGACTTGCTGTAGGTGTTAAAGCATTTGATGCTTTAATGTTCATGGACTTTTTTTCTGTAACAGATTATTCTTGACAGGTAATTATTTTTCCTGAAGAAAGAAGTATTTCTGCAGAGTAAAATGGGGAGAATTTCAGGTTTTATCAGGATTCTGTATCCATATGGTCAACAAAATGTTTTAATGTATAAAAGACAATTTGAGACCTTGAGCAGAGCATTCATTGTTTTTAAATCCAAAGGAAAAGAGGGAGATGAACAGACACTGTATATTTTCTTTAGTGCAGGATGTTAGGATTTTTGCAGGTTATTTACAATAAGATAGCACTTCCATTTTGGGTCCTTCTGCCCCTCAATAAGGCCTTAGAAAGCAGCAGTTGCACAGTTGTTCCCTCTCTCCCAGCCTCAGTTCTGGGGATCAAGGGCTGAAGATGGCTTTTGCTGCCTGTTTAGTTCAGCTTTTTATCTTTTTTCCATGTTTTAATTTTCCTTGACTGATACAGTAAACCAGGGTTTATTTCACCTACGCTTGGCCATGGTGGGTTTTGCTTGTTCCTCATCTCACCTCATCAGACTGAGGTGATTTGATTTTTAGGAGCCTGTGTAAAATGTGACCTACTTTCCCAGTTGGCATCTGTGCCCAGGAGAATTCCGGGTGGGTGTCAGTTAATGAGCCTCTCCTGTGCTCTGTAGCTTAATGCTGTTTTCAGTGTAGAGTAATGTGCTGAATAAGGCTTAGGTTATAGCCCAGATATTGACAGCTGTCCTTGAAATAGGTAATGATCTGTAATAAAAATTATAACTAGAAAGTACAAAAAAAATCTCTCTTAAACTATGGCAGGTAATTATTGCAATCATACTCATTCTTGTGGAAGGACTGCTCTGGTGTGAATTCCAGCAAATGATTCGGATGTTTGTAATAAATACCTTACCATGGGAATAGCTGACTGTAATGGGGAGTAACATTTGGGATGGTTTGGTGTGAGAGTGATTTTGTTATAGTTCAGACAAAGCAGGTAAATGACCCTGCTGCTGCTTTCAGCAGGGTCAACAAGCCACTTTAATCTTCTGCTGTAATCAGCTGTTTTCTTGCATTAAAATACATTTCATCTCTGCCTTTTCACCAAATGTTAATGGAGCTGTTAGAGGAGCAGTGCATGTTCTGTAGTCAGGAACATCTCTGGGATCAGAGATGGGATTGTTGGCTCCTGGCTCCGAGTGAGCACGGAGAGCTCAGCTGCACGTGGAGAGCCTGCAGCAGGAAGAAGCAGATGCATCTCCCCAGCCAGATGGAGCATATGCCAAGAGACAAGTGTAACAGTGTGGGGAGCATAAACAGAAAAGTTGGTGTTGAAACACTGTGTTTATAAACCAAAAGCTCTCTGGTTTTGTTTTTCATCCAGCTTTCTCCACCTCCCAGCATTGCTTCTTTTCCAGGCTGGGAATAACCAATGTGTATTTTGAACTGTTGTTGGTGCGTAGTAGTTTGTTTTGGTAGCACTTGAATTGGTTCATTGCTTCCTTTTTTTTAAATTTGGGTTGACTTCATATGAAAATGAAGATCTGGGAATTGTATCTAAATATATACTTGGATGCACACATACAAAATTAGATGAGAATGACCTTCAGTTAATTGATCTTGTTTCCTTCCTTGGTGGATACCTGGTGTATCCGATCTAGATAAGGATTTGCAAAGCAAGTTGGGCTTCCGTATTTTGCTATTCAAAGCTAAAAATTAAGATGGTGGAAACTGGGCCAAATTCTTAAAAAATAATTATTTCTTTGAAATATTTTATAACACAAGCTACACCATAAATTTTTAAATTTATTTTTAAGAAGAAAGTGCCCTGCAACCAAGAAAATGAAAACTGATGCTGAATGTATGTGAGTAAAATCTCCACATCTCTGTGAAATATCAGCACAGCTTTACAGAACTGTGAGGTGGCACCAGGAATGCTGATGGTTAAACACACTGGAGATTGGAGGGAGGCTGGCACTGTGATGTGTTAACAGTGTTTTGCATTCCTGCGTATTTGATAGATGGAGAACTGCCAGAAGTGAGCAAAACCTGGGGGGAATAAAGAAAGAAAAAAGCTTTGGGCTGATAGAAGAGCATGTATTTGTGTAGTATTATGTATTTTTGTAGTTCAAACCACTTGATTTGGTCTCCAAACACTGTGGGAATAAGTGGTGCACATTTAAAAGAAGGAAGAAGCTTAAAAATTATTTCAGTGAAGGAAGGAAAAGACTTGGTAATCTGCCCATGATGCTGAGAAAATGCAGGCATTATTGGGCTTGATTTGCTAAATGATTATGTAAATGTAATTATACTGCATATAACATTTCAAATAATTTGAGATGGCACACAAATACCTTTGAGACATTTTAAGGAGGTGGTTGAGGAGGATTTATGTATGGTTAAGGACTAAAATTTTCTTTTAGCTTACCTTAAAAAGAGGGAAAGTGCTTGAGAACTGAAGTGGTCTGGAATGAGTCATCAAAAGCTTTTATATATATGTATGTATACATATGTATATATACACATACACATGTATATTCTTATGTGTCTGTGTATAGTGGTTTGAATCTTACTTTTTTCTAGTGGAAGTGTTTGCTATTAACCTGACTTACAAACAGGTTCTACCTAGGGATTTTAGTTCCCACTCATAGTTTAGAAAAAAACAACTACCTTGAAAAATTTAAAATGCGGTCAAGGTAGCAAATATTTATTTTCAGTGTTGTGACAGAAGACAACTGTGCATTTTGTGCTGAACAGAGCAGTCGCCCCTGCTGATGGTGTCTTTGTCTCTCATTTCTCTCCCCTCCTCTTTTTAGTTTGGGAGATTAAATTCAACACTTAATTCCCACAGTATTTTTTTGAATTGTTTACTGTTATTGATTTTTCCATATCTTGCATTTGGTAATACTGTTTTACTCAACAATATTATTTTAATTCTTTGGCTGTGCTGAAATTACTTTGGACATACACATGATTAACGTACCTCTTTATTTATTTATTTATTTCAAAATATCAGATTACTGGTGACTTTAAGCAAGCTGGCAATACTGGCAAAAAGTTTTTGTTCTGAGTTCATGTTGTTTTGCATTCCTTCATTGCTGATATATAAGGAATTTTCAGAAGTAGGATAGACTTCAATTTTTTTAAATTTTTTTTTTGAAGCAGTTTTGGTTCGCCTGCAAATAATCTAAAGCTGTACTTCCCTTGTATCTAAAGCAGTGAATAAATTTAGTGTTTTAGGGTTAAGAATACATTAATTCTTCTACCTCTTTAAAACACTGCCGGTGCTTTAAATTTACCATGCTCTGCTGGTATTCTGAATTTTGATGAATTCCAGATTTAGTCACTACTTAAAGCATATAGATATCTGAAGTTTGTCTAGAATGCATCTTTTTATAGAAATTTCTGAAGTCTTGCTAATAATGACTGTACTTGGCTGCTGTATTGCCAGCAGTGATTTTATGTAGCTGCAGTTCAGGGTGCTCTCTGTCCTACGCCAGCCCTGTCACAGTTACACCAGTGACATGACTTTAAAGCTGTGAACTGAAATTCACTGTGATGTTCTCATTTTTAATAAACTACCAGAAAAAGCTGATCACTGAGTGATGAGTGACAGCTGACTTGGCTGTGCATCATTACAATCTCAGATTGGATCGGATGCTCCTCTGGAGGCTGTGCTGCTGGGATGGCCAGAATCCTAAATCTGTGTCAAATACTGGTACAGAGCTTTTGTGTGCTCTACCAAAAATCTCTGCAGAACCAGCCCTGCAATAGGCAGGGATTGGATTCTCCTCTGTCTGAAACTTGGTTTTATTTCCCAGCTACACAAGCGATGTTTTTCCAACTGTTTTCTGCTCTGTGTTAGGAGAATATTTTTATTTTTGAAATTTATAGGGCAGACACACAGGGTCCAGTTCTCACAACCACTGCTCAGGAAACGCTTGTCAGAGATTGAGTTCTGGGTTTAGCTGTTCTGGAGACGTTGTGTTAAGTAGGATTGAAAATTGACTCCAAGAAAATCCGCAACAGCTCATTGCTTGTTAGTGCTGGAGTTCATGCAGGCAGTCACACAAAGACATAATTATTGTATGAACAAGTTCTTCAAGCTGTGCTGGTCTCGTGTATTCTGCAGCCCTTGTGTTGCTGCAGAATTTGGTGCTTTTGAAATTCTGTAGTGACAGAAAAGTGTATTTTTACTTTGCAATTTCAAAGTGAGGACCATGGCATCTGTTGATCAAGAGAGAGTGACTTTACACAAGCTGTGCGTGGAAAGAATAGACCCAGAACAAAGCATCTCCTGCAACTACAGCAAGATGAAGGACTGTTCTTTATGTGGTAGGCTTGATTTCAGTGGAGACTTAATGTAACCCCATCTTTTGACTTCCAGGCTTGTGGGTTTGGTTGTGTCTTCTGCCAGGGATTAACCACCTTGCAGGAGGGACAGCAGCAGTGCAGCTTCTTGATCGTCACTGTTCCTCACATTCATGTTTGAGCATGAGCTGCCCAAAGGAGGGGAGGGTCATCTCCAGTGCTTCACTACTCCCTGCCTTTTGGACCTCACCATGTCTGCAGTTTTTAATGTTTGGGCCACAAGCTGATGGTGCTTGTGCTGCAGAAGGCTCAGGGAGTCTGTGGCTTGTTCCCTGCCAGGGTTTTACTGCAGGTGCTGTGGCTTGTGGGGGCTGTAATGCTCAACACTCACCTGAACAAAACACTTCCCTTGGTGATTGCTCCTGGAGTGGTTTGGGGACCAGCTGCACCTGAAGAAAGAAAATTTGGTGGTGACAGTTCCTGTGGTACAGACCTCTGAATACCCTAACAGTCTGTGACATGTGACTGACACATGACATGTGACACACAACGTGTGACATACCATTCTTCACAATGCTTGTAAACGAGTGCACATCCAGTTCATTGAGTGACTTAGCCAGGTTTTTCTGGTACACCTTATGTCGTATCAGTGATGTGATATTTCAATGGGAGCCTGTAAGTCATAGTGTAGACTTTGCAATGCTAGGCAAGTTAGTTCAATTGGCAGTAGGGTGAATTTTAACTTAAATTTTGTGTTTTACTGGAAATACTAGGTAATTTCAACAGAAAGTGAATAATAAGTTTTTTATTAAAAGCTCCCAAATATTTTGGGAATGTTGTAAAGATTTTTTAGATCAAGCTGTTACACATTGTCCCACTGTAAACTCTTCTATAACTGTAACAAACTGGTATCATTTAAAGCCCTCCTCTTTCCTGCAATAACTTAAAATTCAGTACTTGCTGATTACAATGACTTTTTAAAAAGAAAAAAAAAATCAGGCATTCCAGAGGCAGTCTTTATCTAATATTGACATGAATTACATGATAAAGCTTCCTCAAATTTCTCTGTCCCTGATTCTTGTACAGCCTTTTCTCTCTACTTTTCAAGGTCCCACCTTTGATTTTCCACCCCTTTCACATTAAGTCTGGACAGTGTTCAAAGGGGTGCTCTGGCTTTTGAATAATTAGCCCTAAATGGAGGCTACCCAGGAAAAAAACGTGTTAAATGTGTTGACACACAACTGAGAAGTTCTGTATTTGAAACATGAATTGGGACATTATTAGAGCTGTGTCTGGAAGTCCCACATTCTCATTATTTTAGTTCAGTAAAACCAGAGATGTAATTGCTTGTACCTCATTTCCTTATTTTTGGGGGGGCTCTCTGCTTCCTGCTGTACACACTGATCTCAGCTGGTGTTTTCAAATACCTGCTTTCAGTTGTCTTATTCAGCTTGCTTATTTTTGGGGTGTTTTTTGGTGAAACAAGGTGGTGATTCCGTACAAATATTAAAGGTAGGAGATGTAGTCTGTGCCCATAATCTTACATGTGACTATTATAACAATAGCATAAATCCTTGAAATCTACTAAACAGTTTCTTTGGGAATGGTTGCCATTCGTGTTGTAATTACTGTTTTGATAGCACTAAATTATCTTGAGTACCAAGACTCTGAAACAGTTCTGTTATCCTTTCCAGTTTTAGAGCTGTAAAGAGCTATTCAGGACAAAAAGTATTTGTAATTGCAATATTACATGAGCAGGTAGACCTAAAGAACCCCATTCTTTTTATTAAATGAATTCTAATCTGAGTTAAGCCATTTTTTTTCTTGGCAAACTCTGAGTAGGAGATAATATTTTTCCTAAAGAACTTCTAAAAGATTATGAGGGATATTATGCAGATGGATTGCTGCACTTGGAAACTTTTCATGTTCCATATGGCTTATCTGCAGTGCACTGTTGCTGAAAGGAGGCCTTCAGTCAGCTACTGCTGCTGCTGATTTATAATTTAACCATTGCAAGTACGTGAAGATCTGCATTTGGGAGGCTGAGTTTGTAGCTCTGTGTGTTGTTATTTGGGTGAGGACTGAAGTGAAGGATTTGTGTAACATGAAATATCTCTTTGAATGTTCTAACATAGAGCTGTGTTTTGCTCCATTTTACCATTAGTTTTGTTTGTTGGCAAATTTATAATCCCTGGAAGGACTATAAAATGTATTTAATTTATATGCTAAGGAGTAATTTGTGCTTCTTGAAAATGAATATCAGTCTATTTTGTCCTTTTTTTTTTTTTTTGTTAAATAAAAAGAGTTAAAAAGATTGAGTTAAACTGGCACTTTAGTACTCTTAAATGGGAAAATCTAGTTGATGGTTCTGTCTGTAAAACAGGTAAAATGCAAATCTGCTCAGTGATATAAAATTTAATGATCTACTGAGTTGGATAGAAAGTGAAACAAAGACAAATGCATCAAAAATTGAACTTTGAGAGCTTGACTAAGCTGTCACTGTGGAAACAGCATTATCAGTGCTAATGGATTACTAATCATTTTAAGTCTCAAGGAGTTCATTTAGGACCAAGTAGTCCAGCTTGTTTGTAGGTCAGCAACTGCTTTAAATGTCTACGGGTCACAGACAGTGTTTCTCTAAAATCACAAATACAAGCATGCAGCTGCCTTTCTCACAGCTTTTAGTCCAGAGCTGGGTAATATTCTGGGGGTGAAGAGAGGATTTTATAGCCCAGAAAGTTCTAATTCTTTAGTAATTGCTTGTGGTTATCTACTTAAAATAATGTTTCACAGCAAAGATGCTTCAGGCTAGAATTTAAACTTCATGCCATATCAAGTCTAAAAACCTTTTGTATGTGTTATTTTATATAAATGAGAGTTTGAATCCTGAGTGCCATCTTTATCATATCTGGGAGGAATTTGACAGCTAGCTTTCATGTTTGGCAAGCCAGGGATACATGTTAAAATTTGCCAGATACTGGAAGTGGTCCAACATTTGAAACAAGACAGTGTCTTTTCTTAGAGTGGTTTATAGCAGGGACACTGATAAAATTTCAAATCATGAACATTTTTCATTTGTAAATGCTGAATACCTTTGCTTAAAATTGAACATAGAGCATGGCTAAAAGGGCTCTTCTTTGTATTTGTATGGATAATGCTAGGCAGGCTTAGAAGTTTTTTATTTGTAAAACCCTGGAATAAGTAATTAATCCTAAACCTCTTTTTTTTTCTCCATAGCAAGCTATAATATTTGGCCAAGAAATAGAATTGCTGTAGCAAACTTTAAGTACTGCACTCAGAATTTTTCATTTCCATGTATTTTTTGCATAATGTCAATTATTTGCTTTTTAAATATCACTACTAATTGAGCACAAGTATGGAAAATATTTTTTAAGTAAGCTGAAAGGAGAGTATGTCAATAGTTCAGATTTTCTTTAGCATGCAGTATTATGGTTGGGGAGCCTGCCAGAAAGATTGGGAAGGTCTTGTTCTTTAAGAAGTTAAGCTCTCCAAGTTGCTTAGCTCATGGAAATGTCTGTCATAATCTAATTTGGCCTCCTGTGCGTTTCAGGGAAGTTTTGAAAGCTGGGCACCACTCCTTCCCTGAGCTGGTTTGGGATGGATGTGTTTGTGGCTATAATTAGAATGTGAAATTTGAACTGATAGCGTGGCAAAATGTAATTGAAAATGTGTCAGGGATACTGAAAGGAGCAGTATTAGGGCTAAATGTAAGTAGCCTCCCAACTCAAAGGACAGCAAAACAGCTTCATAAGGAAATTTGCAGATGCTTCAGTGGTTGAAGTTGAGAATATTAATAGAGCCTGAGGAAAATATATTGAGTTTGTAAACATCATATAAAACAATACACTACATCTATCTGTGGAAAAAGAAATTTCAGCCTACAGAAATAATGTTGATGAGTTTAAATAGACAAAACACCATTACTGAGTTGAATTATTTGGTTTTTCTCTGGCTGTTCCTGTTTGATGTTTGTGGGGATTCATTCCTGTTTGGATTTTAGACAGTGGTAAATTCGCATACCCAGCACTGTAGGGTCAAGGTCTGACTCTGCAGAGCTGTGTTGTTAATTTAGAGAAAAGAAACAGCAATGATGATGCTTCTGTAGCCAAACTGACCCGCAGGAAGTTTAAAAACTAAAAATAGCTTTTGGTGACTAAGAATACTCCTCGGGTACTTGAATATGTTTTATACATAATAGGGGAGACATAATGATATCTAAAGGATGAGACACCTTACTATTGTTCAGGCTGATGAAAGTTGGAATATTTTGTGTTATCAAAGAAGAGAAAAACAGCCAGATTTTAGGCTGAACTTCTTGGCAATAATATGTATCAGGAAGCAAATAATAAAACAATTGTCCTGCTTTCAGCAGGATGTTTCTCTGCAGGCAGAGCCTGTAGTGATACAAGTGGTCCTTGCCTGCTGTGGGAAGGGAGCTGAGCTGCAGTAAAGGAATATGCCCTGCTTTGTCTCACTGATCTTTCATGTATTAAGAAAGAAAACTGGGTGGGAATCTCGTTCTGTGACTGCTTTGTCCTTCATTCTGTGACTATCACACACAAAAAAGGTGTGGCTTTTCATGTAGGATGTGACTATCAGTGGTGGTGTGACTGAGGTTTGCTGCTGCCAGCGAGGCTGGGCCAGTCCTCTGCCTCCTCTGCCCACACATTGGCCACCCACCTATTCCTGCTGCAGATGAGTATAAACCAGCAGAAATAAGTTAATTAAAGAATGGACAAGGAGAATTTTTTGTCATTTTAGTGAGACAAAAATACTCTCCACTATTTTATGGTATCTCCAGAGCATCAGGAAACTTTCATCATTTATCCTTTTGATATCCATGGTGGAGGTGTCTACCAGAGCAGCATTAATACTTAGCAGTACTGGTAGGGCTTTTCCATTACTTCAGGCCTAAGGAACATTTACACTTTAAAAAATTATGATATTTAAAACATATTTACTCCAAATTTGTGCTGCTCTGCAGCTTTTCCATGCTCTGATTGCAAGAGCAGAAGGAGAACTAGCCACAGGATTTAAGTGAAAGGGTTTGCCTTTTCCAAGGGAAATCACTTCTCATTTCACTCTTAGTCAAATTTTGGACATGGTTTTCCCAGTGATTTGGGATGAAATACCAACAAAAATCCTCTCTGGCCAGCTCCAATAGTAAGTGCAAAAATAGAGCTGTTAACATGATACATGGTAGCTTTGACAGCAGCAACCATTTCCTTTTTGTGTAATATTACCAGAAACCAAACACTGAGTGTTTTGAATGACCTGACACTTTTTTACACTTCATAACACTTTTTACACATGAGGTCATCCTACATTCTTGCTTTAAGGCAGAAAAATATCATTTCCTGATGTGACAATGAACATAATCAAGTTCTTTACAGTTCTGCCAGGGCTGGTAAGGAGCCCAGATCACAATATCAGGAGTCTTGGCTTTTTAACCAAACTCACTGATGGGAGCACAAAACCCACTGATTGTGCTCTTTAATCATCAGCAACGTTTTCTTTTGGAGTGGGATGGAAAGCCTGGGGTCTGGATGGGAGGGGGCCAGCTGGGGGGGTCTCTCTTGCTCTCTGGAAGCAGTGACCCTTCCATGTTTGTTGGTTCAGAGTACCTGGTTCCCCGAAGTGCCCCTGAGCAGTGTCTGGAGCCCCTGGGAGCCAGGCTGGAACAAGCCTGGAGAAGGTATTGGCTTCATCCCCCGCTCTGGGGGTCAGCGCCCTTCAGGGTCCTACCTTCCATGTGTCTCTGTTGGATTTTGTGGAAGAAAGCTTGTACTAGGATAATTACACTAAGGTGGTTGAATATCAGCTCTGCTTTCTCAAGGATCAAACAATAAAGGACTTTTTTATGCTTTTATACTCTTTGCTATTTGTATTATCAGTTTCAGTAAAATTTATATTGAATCGTAGAGAGAAGCCAGTTATTCCTTTCTGTTGTTGTTTTGCAAGAAGCCCTTCTTCTGTTCCTTAGATGCTTCTTGCCAAGGCATGATTCTTTTCTTAAATTAGCAAAATGCTAATTTTAATTGCAAAGTGCAATTAAAAACGACTTTGCATATGTGTGGGGAAGTTCAGGAAAATATTGGGGCTCGTGTACCATGTGCTTGACTGCAATATTTAAACCCGTCATAGCTGGTCCAGCCATTCTCATACAATGTTTTCTAAGCTCTTGCCATTTTGAATCAAAATAAATCAATACTAGACTGGTAGTGGAATAGAAGCAGTTTACAGCTTCTGGATCATTCTGCAATATCAAGATGACCAGAGCTGTCTGGAACACTTGTGTAGTGACTTTGTGTGTCACAAAAATGTATTTTTGTGTTTCCTTCATTCTTTTTAAAAAAAGATTTCACACCTGCATTGGTTTGTTGTAAATACTCAGCATTATTTTCTGAGTAAAACCAGTATTTTTCTCTCATCGGTTGGTGCAGTCTGAGATCAAAGCTGCACAATCTTAGTTACTGGGGCACAATACAGTGTGTTGGCAAACATGTTGGAACAATTTCCAGTAATTTTGGCTAAGTCTTAGAGGAAGTGGAAAGTAACACAGATTTACTGAAAGGGCTACACATTCCCTTACATGATCTGGAAAACAAGACTTCACACCAGAAGGTAATTGCAGTGAGCATCCAATAACAAAACCTGAAATTTAATATTCTTTTCCCCTCTTGCTGTGGTAAGAAAAAATTATGCCTTATATCTATTAGTCTCCACTGCAAATACTATGATTTTGTCCTAAACAAACTTGTGTATCACAGCAGAGAAATAAAACTCTCTTAATGTTACACAAATTACTTGGTCTCACCAAATTTTTTCATCTGAACAACCTCAAAGTTAATAAAATTTTGAGCTCTGTGATAACATCTTGGAAATTGCTCAGAGAGCCGAGTTATTTACATTATTTAGAGAAACAACACATTTTAACCCTGGCGAATCTCGAGGGCGGAGTCAGCCCTTGTTTGTGGAGTTCGGCTTTGCCGCGTCCCCGCGGAGCGGGTCCCAGGGGCCGGTGCCGGTCCCGCCGTTCCCCTGCCGCGGGGCCGTGCCGGGCTCTGCCGGGGCTGGCTCCCCTCGGCTGCGCCTGCCCGCGCCAACAGCTCGCGGCATTCCGTGCGCAGCCCTGGCCGCCGAGCAGGAATGTTTTACTATTGTGTTACTGGGCCCTGATAAAAGTTCGCAGGCTTTTTATGGTCAGGTCCTCAAAGTGGCACTTGGTGTTTTGGTGATAAGGAGGCAGAGCTCTGGCTGTTAGACCCAGCCTTATTATCTGTGACAGGGAACTGTGGCTTAAATCCCTCCACAATGACAGGAACCCCATCTGGAGTGACAGTTTCCAGAGCCTGAAACGGGAGATACTGAGGCATTTTCCTTCCTCAGGAGTCAGAGCAGAGTTAACCCCATTGTTAGCAAAAATGACACACAGTCACCGAGAGGAAGGAGGCATTTTTACATTTAAATCTCTTCCTTTTTGTTTAAATCAGAGGGGGATAATTTACCGTTGGGGGGGATGAACTGGCAGCATTACATTTAAAAGCTTTCACTGGATTACTTTAGACTATCGAAAGGAGCTCTGCTGAAGCTCCTTCCTGCAAGACTTCAGTTGCTTCAGCGTGTTTGTCACAGGAGCTGCGCTCCGTGTGTGCATGTCTTGCAGCCCTTCCTTTGCAGAGCCTCCGTGCAGCTCTGTCACCGTGTGCCGGGCACCGTGCGCTGACGCCCAGCGCCCCTAAAGACATTTGGGTTCTATTTCCAGAGCGCCGTGGGCTGCAGGGGTTAAGTGTAATCCAGATTACACAGCGTTAACATTTTCCCTGCTGATATCAAAGTGTAGCAGACTGGCAGGCTGACTTGTTAGGAAGGGCTGCGAGAGGGATAACAGGCTCCGACCTTGAGAGGCCGAGCAGCCGGCCCTTGTATGGCCAAGTCCATTTACGTGTCCGGCTATTGGTCGGAGGAGCGGCATCGGAGCTGTGACAGGTGCTGGAGGAGCCTACACCTGTTTTCCCCATATGCTGATTTAGTGATTACATTTTTGTGGGAGTTCCAGATACTGTGTGGGATACGTGGAGCAAGCCAGGAAACTTGAGAAGGAATTGCAGCTTATGGTGAACTGTGATATTAAAGAATTTCAGGCAGCGAGTTGGATTTTCAATTCCCGCTTTCAAACTGCGGTAGAAATAAGCAGGATTTTGCATATATATGAATAGTGAGGAAGTCGTATGTATTTTTTATTGTACTAAAAATCAGTTGACAGTAAAAAAGTGCTGGTGAATACTATGAGCTAAAATGTTTTGTAAATCAGAATTTCAGTGCGTAATGGAAATTGCTTCTGTAGGAAAACACGGGGTTTTTTATGGCGCTGGAAACGGCAGCTTGCAGATTTCTGATCTTTAGGGGTTTTAATGTAAAATTCATGGAATATAGATAATTTCTGACAGAAAGAAAGTATGCAACTCCCTCATCCCTGTATGGTCCTACTGCTGCTTTATGTATGAATAACATATATCTGTTTAAAATTTTTATTGCTTTCCTTTTGAAACTTTAAAAAAACATTAAAGATTTTTTTTTTACAGCTAGTGCTTTAAATACTGTTTTGTTATGAATTAGAGCTTGCAGAGAAAAATTTCTGATTGTGTAATAGGGTAAAAAAGAAAAACAAGAAATACAAATATATCTTGTAATTTGGTCACGAGACCTGTAGTTTCACATCCTTTCTTTAATGGCTGGATTGTAGACAAGCTTGCTTTTTTTTTTTCCAGGGGATGTTGATGTGAGTTCTCCATCAGAAAACAGGAAGTAGCCCCATAAAGTTAGTCTGAAGGACTCTGAAAAAGCTTATATTTAGCAAGCCAAGTCATTTTAGAGAGGCATTATGTAATTTCTTTTTTGCAGTTCTTGTTATCGTGCAGGATGACAGGAAGATCCTGTCTTTGTCAACTTTTGAGACCGAATGTTACAGATATTAATGTCCTGCAGTTATTTAACTGGATCAGAATTTTAGCCACTGTGTTTGTCAGAATATAACTATATGCTCTTTAA
The DNA here is from genome assembly GCF_022539315.1 of Serinus canaria. Taxonomy (NCBI): domain Eukaryota; kingdom Metazoa; phylum Chordata; class Aves; order Passeriformes; family Fringillidae; genus Serinus; species Serinus canaria. Next base: position 3,704,652 of record NC_066324.1, on the reverse strand, counting down.
AATGTGAATATTAAAATTGGGATGCTAAAATCAATTCATTAAATATCCAGTAAACTGGCTTTTAATTATCAGTAAATACATAAACTCCTTTGCCACAAGCTTGAATGTTCCTTGTCAGGCAACTTCTCTCCATCAGCCAGTGCCTAAAAATGATTTTGCATGCAGTGCTGGGAGATGAAGTGGTTGTAGGGGGAAGTTATCTGTGAGATGGCACCTGGGTGAACCTTTTCTCTTTGTGTACTTTGCCACTATCTTGAAAGACTGATTCTGTCTGTTGAACAGTGAGTTTTGTCTGTGAAAGTTTAATGTAGTTTCAGGGGCTCTGAATGATTCAGTAGTGTACAAAACTTCTTGGCAAGTTAGTATGATTTGTATGTGAATTTTCCAATTGTATTTCAGACCTTAAGAAAGAAAGGCCTTAATGGTTGTGAGAGCCCTGATGCTGACGATTACTTTGAGCACAGTCCACTATCGGAGGACAGATTCAGCAAACTAAATGAAGATAGTGATTTTATTTTCAAGCGAGGCCCTGTAAGTACTTTTATTTTATCTCTACTTTTTATTTGTTGATCCTTTTTATTAACTTCATTATTTAGGCTCTGAACAAGAAGGAACACAGAGGGTGCGACAGCCCGGACCCTGACACTTCATATGTGCTCACGCCACATACAGAAGAAAAATATAAAAAAATTAATGAAGAGTTTGATAATATGATGCGGAATCATAAAATCGCAGTGAGTACTAAAGTATGGTTTGTGCTTCTCTTACATGCATGAGAATTTTCATGGTGTTTGCTTACCACTGAAAACCACTTCAAAGACAAGAGGATGTAATGGCTTGAGAAGGGAGAAGGACTTCTGAGGAAAAATGAGGTTGTGATACTTGGTCTTGTTAAAATACATTTTATTGTAAAGAATAAGAAGAATCATCTCTAGCTTGGGTTTTGCACTCTCAGATTTTCATACCTTTGGAACACAAGACAACATTTCAAAATTTCAGGAGCCTACTGCATTACCTAATCCTACCTAAAATATATTTACCAAGATAGGTTTTTGTTTTGGGGTGTAGGATCGTTTATTTACATCTTGTAGGTCTTCATCTGTCTGGTGATCAAGCTTTGACAGTTTGTGACAAACAGGCAAATAGAATTGGATTAATTTTGTCATCTAACCAGTAGAATTTATTTTGCTCAAGTCTGGACGTGGAAAGTTATTTAGATATTTAAAATCAAGGCTGCTGCAGAATGAAAGCCTCAGAAGATTGCTCCTCTGAAATTCCAATGGATACTTCCTTGAGCACTGAAGGATATTTAAAAATATTCTCCCAAGTGGCAACCCAGTGTGCAGCCATAAGTCACTTGGCTCCAGAACTTCAGTTTGGGGATAAAAAGAGTGGAAATGTTGCATGTTTCTGTGGAGGTGTTCACGGTGACATTTAATTTCCACCTACAAAAATCAGTTAGTGTTGAGTATTACTAAGTATTTTCTAAGAAAAATAATACAGGGCTCTGGCACAGCCTTTGAATATTTTAAGAATGCAAATCTTGTAGCAGTTAAAGGAGATGAACTGGGTGGGTTAATCTGCACAGACCCTGGGGCCTTTGAGTAGTGTCTCCAAATGACTGCTGATATTGGAAATCATTTCATCGTTTAGAGCTTAAGAGATCTCTGGGGACTGAACAGCAAACTGACAGTCATAACACCCAGCATCACTTCTGTTATGCTTGAATAAAGCCGATATATTTTGGGTTTTCTTTGTTTTGAAGATTTTGATATCCGACATTTCTGTGTTGAGACATCTTGAGGCCTCATCTCTCAGTATGTTACAGTTAAATGGGGTTTTTGGGGAACAGCCCAAATGTCTGTGTGGACATCAGCGTAAATAAAAAGGGCAACATTATTTTTTAGCTCCACAGTGTATTTGTAACTCAAATTTGACCAATTTTGTTTCTGTTTCCAGTACTTCTGGGGCTGTTTAAGAACACAGTTTCTCTTGTTCTCGAGCATTCATTGCTGTCAAAGGATAGGAATGAGGCAAAGCGCGAAGAATTCGGTCGTAACCAAATGAACACCATAGATGGGCAGACAGCCTTTATTGTAAGGTGTGGGGGGAGGCTGTCACTTATTGGTTCTGTATTGAGAAACCTGCAGAAAAAATGTTCCAGCTGTTCCCTCCTAGCAGTGTGTTTAGCATACTTCAGGTATTTCCAGTGTAGTTTGAGCTGCTTGACAGTGTGCTGTGTAAAAACACCCTGGTTTTGGTAGATACTGAGTAGTTTCCAGTAGTTTCCCCTGAAAAAAAGCACCAGCAGGGCTTGTCATTGGTTAGACACTGTGAATGATTTGCTAGCTTTGTGTTGTTTTGCTTCATTAATTTTTCCTTCCATCTGTGCCAAAAATTGATGATTATTCTTAGAATGCTTCAGTAGGGACATTGTTGTTGGCTCTCACTTGTAAGAGATTTTGTTTCTTGTAGAGAATATATTCTGCTCTCTCAATTAGTATAGTTATTGTTATATTTCTTGTATTATCTAACTTTTCATGCAGAAGTATAATTCTAAGTGATTTTTAAGCTACACATGATGAAATTGCATTTTTTAAGGTGTACTTGCTAGGTCATGTGTGTTGGTCATTTGCCTTTGACCCCTTAATGACAGCAATCACCTGGGCTTTTGTCCTTAAATTGCACCTGTCATGGTTTTGTTTCCAGTAATTATGAGAGTTGTGAAAAAAAATAGTCCCTTTTGTTTCAGAAACCCATCACTGTCAAAGGATAGGAATGAGACAAAGGCCAAAGAAGTTAGTCATGACCAAATGAGTACCATAGATGGGCAGGCAGCTCAGCTTTTGATTCAATAGCTGTTGAATAACAAACATATATACTGCAGAAAACCAGTTGCCTTTTAAATAATGCTGTAAAAACTAGAATTAAAATAATTGGATTTGCAAAAAAGATGAAATGGTTATTAAAGCTGGGGTTTGGGGAGCCTGAAATGTTAAATTCGAATTATTGAACTTCGTGATTTTCTAAAGATCTGTTTATTTTTTTAATCTGTTGAAAAACAAAGTGTTACAGATTAATAGCAATATATTGGCAAAGTTATTGCTAGAAAATGTTATTACTAACTTGTTCTTTTTTGTGTGATAATTGTTTGTAACGTGCATGTTTATGCTTACATTTTGAAGGTACAAGAGTTCATTGATTTGTAGACATGTTTAGCTTGTCATTGCTTTGTAATAATCCAAATTCACTGTTAGATTTATTGTATTTATAAGCTTGTGAATTCATGTGAATACTTTTAGTTTTCTCTGTTTGAACTTTACATATTTGAGAAGTTTGAGTAATTCTTTGGCACTGTAAATTACGTGATGTATAAGAATTTAACACCATACTTTACAACAAATGGATGTTTTCAAACTGTACGCTTCATAGAGTTTAAAAACTAACAGAATTAACTTTAATAAAAACCAACAAACTGCTGTGACAGAATTTTTCTGATGTGCTGTTTCTGCAATCACAGTTAATGCTAACGGCGTTGTCTTGTTGTTCCTCGTCTTCTCTCCCGCAGCCCGGCTTGCCCGCCCAGAACTTCTCCATGTCGGTGACGGTTCCGGTGTCCAATCCCAACACTTTAACCTACAGCAACCCCGGGAGCTCCCTGGTGTCCCCATCCCTGGCTGCCAGCTCCTCGCTCACGGACACCACCATGCTGTCCCCGCCCCAGAGCACCCTGCACCGCAACGTGTCCCCCGGGGCACCGCAGAGACCGCCCAGCGCCGGCAACGCAGGTGAGCTCTGCTGCTGCTGCCCCTCCTTCCACAGCCAGCATCCCCTGGCAGAGCCCACAGGAACCCTCCTGAGTTACAGGTTCTCAGTGCTGTCAGTGCATTTGCTCAGCTGAAGTTTTGATGTACAGAATTCCACGATATTGTAATGGGGCAAGTCAGTCTAATGCTCTGGCTTATTTTGATTAGGTGGAATGCTGGGGACAACTGATCTCTCAGTGCCAAATGGAGCTGGTACCAGTCCAGTGGGTAAGTGCAGTGTCTTTGTTATAAAAAATAGTCTCGTGGTTTCAGTTTCTCAGTTTTTCAAAAGCAATTTTTTATTTTGACTCTTTGGAAAAAGTGGCTGTGGGAGAACAAAGGTCTTAATTTTTTTAGCTGCACTGTTACTGTCAAGTTTTATAAATTATTATCAGGCATTTAACTTTTTACTGCTGTGCCCTTTCCACTTCAATAATATTCACCTTTTTTATTTAAGTGGTTTTCAGTAGTAGCGTGCTGCTGCTTTTGTGTTTCTCTACAGGTGTAATTACAGCATTCTAAAAACATCTTATGTTTGCCAAATCTGAACTATTGCACTAAAGGCAGCTCAGCTCAGTTCTCAACTTCAGTATTTGCAGGACATGGATGTTTGATGCTGGTTGTGGTGCCAATCAGAAGGAAGCAAATACAGACTGTGTTGTTTGTATTGCCATGTGTATCTTGCTAATCATTTTCTAGCAATTACATGAAGAAAGCAATAAATCTTGGAAACTGATAGCTAGGAACTGTCTTAGTTTTGGATGATGATCAGAATTTCTTTTGAAAACAAATTAGAGATCTCGCCAAAAATCAAATCAACAATATTTTTTGGCCTTCAGTAAAAATATATGATAGCACTTTTTCATTTCAATAATATTTTGTCTCCCCTAAACAAAATCTAGCACTCTGATAGAGGGGCAGGCAGCCATTGAAATGTGTAGTGCCACAGACAGACAAAATAAATGACAGCTCACCCATTTTGGTCACATTCCTCCTGTGCCTCTGGAAGCTGGCTGAAGGTCAGTTTTGCAAACACACCCAACTCCCCTTGGGAAGTGTTCATAGCATGGAATTAGAGAAGCAACTGTTGACCTTTCAGTGTTTGCCCACTGGCTACTTAGTGTGGCAGCTGGGAAAAAGTTCTTTGAACATCAAGTCAGGCAATCGAATTGATGAATAAAAAATGCTGCAACTCTCCAAGGCTGAAAGCACAGGATTGACTTTCCACTCTTTATCCACTCCTTGGCCATGTGCAGCAAAGATATGAAATATTAAAGAGTGGTTTCCATCAGGTAAGCAAGATTTTTAATGGAGGACGCTTCCTCAGTTGAAAAAACATTACTATTTTTAGAAACTGTAGAGGTCAGATGTTGATTTCCATAGAATTTTTCAAGTCAGACTAAATAAATTTATTATCAGGTTGTTTCAGGCCTCTTTTCCCAAAGCTGGCTTTATTAAGAGAAGCTTCAGATGTAAGACTCCTTCCTTCAATAAGCAAATAAAACAGTGATTACAGTGCTGGCTGTAGGGTATCAAACTCTAGAAATGCCCAGTTACAGCAGCTTGGGGGACATATAATGCAGTAAAATGTTTTCCTCCTTGCATTTATTAATAGTTTATGTAAAAAGTCAAAATGCATCACTTATCTCTTACTTTGCAGAATATCACACCCAAGATGTTATCCATATACCCACTCACTTCTAGAAAGGTTTGTCATGCAAGTGAGAGTTGTGACTGTACAAGAACAAGGGAACATCTTTAAGTACCTCTAGTGAAACTCAAATACCTGGTTAACACCAGAATGCTAAATTAGAAGGGTACCCAAAGTTTTCAGAGCTTCACTTGCTGTAAGTTGTGGCATAAAAACTTTGTAGCTATTGACAGGTGCACAGGAACCTTCTCAGTTACAGCCACAATCAAGAAATCATACGTAACCAGATTGACTAAATCTGCTGTCAACTTGAGCTTGACAGCTGCTGTTGAAATGTATCTCATGTTAATTATGTCTGCAGACAATAATGGTTTTAGTTTCTTGCTGCATTTATTGTACAATTCACTTTAAAAAATTTATTTTCTGCTTTTAGCTTCCAGGTTTTTTTTTTTTTTAAATTCTCAGGAATGGAGAATTCTCCTGTGGATTTAGTGAAAGGTCACGTGCCAAATTTGCAGCTCACAATTTATAGGAGTGATGTCAGAGGTAAAGACTGGAGTACTGGCATATCCATATTCCCATATATTCTCTTAAAAATAAATAAAGGAAAACTCCATCTTCTTCAATATTATGAAGTTCTTGGGAATCTGAGGTTTTGTTCTCATTTTCTTGAAAGACACTTACATGCCTTTATCTCTTAGTAACTAGCAAGTAAAGGTTATCTTGCTTATTTGGGACCCAGTTCAAACAAAGATGTTGCATAAAATGGCTCATATTGAGTTCACACAAGTCCTTTTCTCAAGTCCTGTGTAACTTGATTGGAATGGAAATGATTTGCTTTAGCAGTCAATCTGCCAACTTAACAGTTTTTCTGTGGAAAATAACTTTGAGTAAAAATATCTGCATGTTGTAGCAAAGATTGGTAGGTGGTTTTTTATATCCAGAACAGAAAATTTTGTGATCACTTTATAATACTGAGAGCTTACTTCACATGCAGCTGTCATAACTCTGAAAAAGCATTTTCATTTTGTAATATTTTTAAAATTCTACCCACCACCACATAAAAAAACATTTGCTGAAAATTTTTACTTGGCAAATATACCAGTTTGAGAGGGAAAAAATGTCCAGCATTATAATGGAGTTTGCTCTAGAGGTAATTTATTTTTCCTGTTAATTAAATCAAATGTTTCTGAGCTAGATTATTGATGATCTTGTTACTCCTGGTCAATGTTAAAACCCTGTTCAATTTGTGATGGGCATCAAACGTGCTCCAGGAGTCTCATATCACCAGGATGGGGAAACACTTCAGGCAAAGTAGAGCTCATGTGCCCAGATACAGTGGAGAGTTTCTTTGGCTTAGGGATGGATGGATGGATGGATGGATGGATGGATGGATGGATGGATGGATGGATGGATGGATGGATGGATGGATGGATGGATGGATGGATGGATGGATGGATGGATGGATGGATGGATGGATGGATGGATGGATGGATGGATGGATGGATGGATGGATGGATGGATGGATGGATGGATGGATGGATGGATGACATTCCAGTTTGCCATGAGTGTTGCTTTGCTGTGTCCCAGTAGATTGGTATCACCCCATGAAGCATCCACAGGTTCCCAGTGAAATGCACTTGCATTGTGCAAGTGCATTTCACTGGGATCTTGTGCCATCCTTGAGGACTCTGAGAATCAGAGAAGCTCAGAAGTACCACCACAGTTACTCATTCTCTACTTTTTCTTCCACACCTTTCACGTGTGGTGTTGAGCCAGAACCATGCCAAGGACCTGAGCTGGTTTTCATTGCCAAGGTTGCATGAAAACCATAAACCCTGAGACCTAAGTTCTTCCCAGTTCCAGGGGATTCTTACGTAATTTTTGGAAGTGGAGACTGTTTATGATTTCACAAAGGCACAGTATTTTCTGTCTGTACATTTCTGTGTCAGTGAAATAGCCCTTCTGATCAATAATGCAGATTAAGGACACAGTTAATCTTTTGGAAAAGAAGAAAAAAAGAAAAATTTTCTTTCCTCTTACATTTTTACCAGGAGAATAGATAAAAAGGTCTGGTCTGCTTGAGTACTGAATTTCTCCTCTTTGTTCCAGAGCTATATCTTCTCTAACGTCCTCACTAATCTTTAGGTTCTGAGAATGTGAAGTCACCTCAGGAATACTGATTTTCTTTGGAGCAGAACTGAAGGGTATATCTGCTGGAAAAGCTGTGTCTTGTGAGCTGTTGGATCTCTACTAAGAGTCAGTGTAGATCATGTGTGGTCTTTTATCCTGGCCCGAGGAGGGGTTTTGCAGAGGTGCCACTGACAGCTTGCACACACCTGTAAACTGCTTGGAGTTCCCAGAAAGGGATCAAGACAGAATAGCCACACCTGTAAATGGTTCCCTTTGTCTTGAGGGCTTGGCTGATGGGGGAGGATAAAAGAATCTCTGAGCTTGGTTTTGCACAAGTCTGAATCTGCAGCAGTCTGGAGTGCACCAGAGGCTTCAATAACAGAAAGGCTCTCTGTGCACACCTTTCTAGTTTGGTTTGTGAAATGAGAGACACCCCAGCAGGGCTGTCCAACTGACTCCTGAAAAACACCTCTTGGAGTTTCAGGCAAATGTTCTGCATTGATGCTATCAGCATCTTCCTTAAGAAAGCAGCTTTCTTCTGCCTCTACCCCACTCTGACGTTTCCACCATGTCCCTCTCCCAGCCTATTGACCTGCATCAGCTCCAAGCCTTGGCCCTGTGAGAGAGGACCACCTTAGGAAAGCAGCTGTAAATAAATAGGAAAAGCAGCTGCAAATAAACCCTGAGAGCATGTTCCTACTTCAGGCTGTGCACTCCTGTGGTATTTCAGGTCTTGGCTTCCTCTTCAGTGTGACAGGTAGGAGCAGTCCCGGGCAGTCTTTCCCTAGTCAGAGCTCCTCACTTCCCAGCTGTGTGAAAAGGGCTCTGACTTCAGTTTGTTCACCTGCTGCTAAATGCAGCACCCAGAGGTTCCTGCCTGCTCTCAGCAGTGTCAGGGCATCCTGGCTTGCCTTGCTCTGATCTCTGGCAGGACACAGGTCAGTGCAGCAGGCAGGGGTTCACCTCCTCCAGGGAAGGTCTGAGACATCCCTGAGCAACAGTCCAGCCTGTGGACTGCTACAGTTTCCAGGCTCTCCTGAAGGAAAGGGAGTTCTAGGAGTGGGCTGCAGAGCAGCTGTTCCACAGGGTGTGAGCTGAACCTTTTCCTTTGCTGGATGTTGTCAGCCAACAAAGGCTGATCCATCCATCTCTCTCTGATTAAATCAGCTCACAAGAAATGAGTGGCTGAAATCGGCATTAAAAATGTGCTGGCAAAAAGAAAGAAAGTATTTGATTTTTTTTTTTTTTTACTGTAGCTCTTTCTCCTTGGAAACCACCCATCTGCATGACATGAGGTCAGTTCAGCCCCTGAACTATCCTTGGTTTCAGTTGAAATTTCATATCTTGCTATGTGTGTTTGTTATCTTAGAAAAATTTCTGATTTACTGAGAGGTACATGACAATTCTGGTTAGAATTTCCATGCAGAGAACAAATTATTAATCTCCCAGCTACTATGTTAAAGTGAGTCTCAACATTTATGTAATGTCTCCTTTCCCAGGATATTCTGCCACATCCCAGGTTGTTGTAAACATGTCATTCCTCTCATTTCTTTGCCACTCTTTACATTGGGTTTGTACAGACACACGGAAATCAGCAAGTTTAGGAATAAACTGATGTAATTAACTGTAATCTAATTGACAGAAGACCTAAAGGACATGCAGTTGCTGTTGATGATGTTTCACTCAGCTACAAGAGCAATATGCCTTTATTTAGGTTTGCTATTGCATTCTTAATAATAACCACCCCTTTAAATTCTAAATATCCTTGAAAATTCTTTCTCCTTTTATGTAGCTGTAGGCAAAAGAAAATTTCCAACAACCTGGGAAATGAGCTCTTTTTAAAGTTCTGTAACATGACTAAGCATTCCCTTGACATTTAGTCATGTGAATTTCTTTTTTGCTGCCTTCTAATATCTAAAGTACTGCCTTAGAAGCATAAATCTTACATGTTAGACATGTTTCAAGACCTTACATTACTATCAAAGGTATTGATTTGTAAAGATCAGTAGAAATACGTTTATTTCAGATTCCTTGAGATATTACAGTAAATTCTTTCCAAAGCTAATATAGAACTGGAGCTTTTTGAAACAATGGTAGAATTAGCAGTGAGTGCTGTACAGAGCTGAAAATGGTAGGAATGGCATGTGCTGTTTTGAATTTGCACTTGAATCTGTCTTACTTACCCCAAAGTAAACAAATTGAGCAACTAATGCACACAGAAATGCTATTGTTGGTTTTACTTGCAATATGTCCCCCTGCCCAAGGTTCTTCATGTAAATGTTTTCCTCTAGTAGATCTTATCTGGCCTCCTGATGCCTTGTGAATCAATGGCTTCAGTTTGCTTCTAATTGTGTGACGTCTGTTGGCTTTTATGATGTCACTGGAGGCATAAATATTTATTTACTACAATCCTTACTTTTGCTTAATCTTACATGGTTTAGCTGCTTGTCCACAGTTATTCCAAAACTGTGTATAACTGAGTTCAGTCTTTCTCCAAAATGAACAACAAAAAACAAAACATAAAAACAACCCCCCCCAAAAAAACCACAACCAAAAAACCCACCCCAAAAACAACAATAACAAAAAACTCACCAAAAAAGAAAGATTAATGGCATCAATGCCTGTAATTTATTCCTTGAGTAGTAATAAGTACATGGAGTACTTTCCAGCCACGTGTGTCCATTGTTTCAGCTGATGTGATTTATATAGTGAAATATGAGTCTGGCTCATGTAATTGAATGCTGTGTCTTGGGCTGCAGGACAGTAAATGAGATTAAGCTGTATTATGTCTCTGAAGGCAGAATATCCAGTTGGTATCATGGGTGGGTTGTAACATTTCACTTCAGAAAAGAAGTTGCTTCAAAAGTAAACACTTTCTGACTAAACAAGAAGTAAGCTAATGTACGTTGGCAGGTTTTGTTATCATCAAATCTAATTAAATTATGATTCATATAATTGAGAGCTTATATTTGCATTGGTGTCTGTTTTCCAAAGAACTGTTTTGAACAGGCTTTCATGTCTGTTTTAAGGAATTAGAGTTAAATAAAAATCTTCCTTGGGAAGTAAAAACGGTTGTATTTTTACACATATGTGGGATTTTATATTCTGTTTCGATTTCCAGTTTGAAAACATTTTTAAACATAAAGTATTGTCTTTGGGGAAGATCTATAGCAGGTAGGGTAGAAACAATTTCTGTATTATATGAAATAGCAAGTAGAATTTATGGGGTTATTAAGGCCTCGGTTTTGCAAAGGGCTGTGTAGTTGCATCATCCTGTACTCATTATCTTTTTCTGGCTCCTGACCTTGCTCTAAGAAATACCACACATTTAGTTATCCTTTCACTCTTAACTGGTAATTTGATTTTCTTATTAGATTGTTAAAAGGAAAAAGGCTTGAAGTTTCATACTAAAAATGAATATTCTGCACTCTTATTGCAGCCCCAGCATATGATCCTTCAGGTGATCGATACAGACACTCCAGTGTTTGCTCAGTGTTAGTGCCAGCTCTTTATCACAAAGGACTGCTATTGGATTCATACTCATAGTATTGCACACTTAGGAGATTTTTTTATTACTGTTTCTCCCATTTTAATTTATTCTGAACACTCCTTTGGAGAAGTGCTCAACCTTTTGTCAGAAGAAATGCTTTGACTCTGCCCTGCTGCCGCCTGATACTGCGCAGAGCAGGCAGTGGCAGAGAGTTTGTTGTTTTTGACAGCACCACTAAAAGCATGAAATGTTTCTGAAGGATTGGCAGAGCCTTGGAATAAGGGCTCAGGAAATGACTGGACTGGGTGTGGAAGAGAGACACTGTCCAGATTTAACACACGGGCTACCGAAATACTTGAACCAGAGAACAGGAAATGGTATCATAGGATGGCCCAAAGTGTACAGAACCCCACTGTTTGTACAGAGTGGGATTGTTGGGCAGCTTAAACTGCTCAGAACTCACAGCCCTGCCTTGGAAAGGTGACACTGACAGCCCCAGTGAGTAATAAAATGCTATTTATTGTTGCATTAAAGCTCAGACTTTACTTCCGTTGTAGCAGTAAGTTCTTTAAATGCTCTGGCATTTTTGCTGAAAATGGGAGGTGCCATAGCAAAGTTTCAGATATAATTTGGTGAAAATTATGCCGTTTTCTGGCATTTTTCCTCCCCAGAGTGTTTGCAAATCCATTTAATTTTTACTCTGTCCATTGTGTAGGATGTCTCTCAATCTCTGCAGGCTGGCTGTAGCTCATGCTGCTCTCATTTATAATGGATAGGAATTGATGCATAACTGTGTTAACAGAATCAAGATTCTACGAAAACCATCTCTGTTTCAGGAACCTTAAGGGTAGCACAGAACTAATTTCTCCTTCTGGCTTGTTGGTTTTTCCATGTGACCCAGCTGTGGAGAGTTTTCTCCTACCAGTCAAGAGTATATTTAGCTCTAGTGTATTCTCAGCTCCAGCCCAACTTTTCAACCACTCCACCTAAATTTTATCACTAACCTAGAAGCATCTGAATAAATTCTGCTGTTTTCTGCTGAGGAATGTAGATCCTTTAATCACAAAATCAGTTTTTGCTGTGGTTTTTAATACAGAAGGAAGAATGCTAACATTAAAAACTTTACTTTCTGCTGTGTTCCTTCTTTCCCCCATAACTTCTGAGTTAAAAGTCATATTCCCATACCTCTTATGCAAATGCTTCAGGAAAGTACTAAATTAGAATGACTCCTCCTTGCTCTGTTAACCTTGGAAAACTCAAGGGACATATCAGATCATCCATGTATGGTCAGGCTTTTGGCACAGTGGGAAATCCACAAAGTGAGTATATCCAGAGGAGGCCTCCTCACAGCATCCTGGTGAATTCCCATTGAGGTTCTCAGTGTGCCCTGGCTGACTCTCTTGGTAGTACCAGGCACCTCCATGAAGTTTTTTGCCCTTGCTGAGACATGTTGCTGTTCTTCCTTCTTGCTGTGCTTTTAAAGGCATTAAAAATGTTGCTAAAGAAGGTAGAATGTGACACTGACAACTTTCTTATTTTAATTGCTTTTAGATTAATATGTATTTAATGCAATAAAATTGGATTGGGCATAGGGGCCTATTCAAATTAGAATAATAATGCAAAATTCATGCCAGCGTGGCGCTATGGGCGATTAAGAGAGAATTTCCCACACAGTGAACTTTGTCTCACAGACTTTTCCCTGATTGTGCCTATAAAAGCTGCTTTCAGACCTGCAGTGTTAGTGCAAACAGAATCTTACTATGAATTGTGTTTATTTATACACACACACACAGGTTCTGTAGGGTGAACTATGGGGTTCCCTGTTGCAAAATTCTCCTTAACAACTTTTTTTCTGTTTGCAGCTGAATAAGGTTTGTGTATTTTGGGAATTGTTGCTATAAATATGTTTCTGTGATTGGAATGTGGCTTTAATATTTTTCTGAGAAATATATTTTGGTTAACATGATTGGTGCTTCTGTCAGGATGGGAAAATAGAATACTGGGCACTTGACTGATTTACTGCCTTGGTGCTGTTTTCTGGTCAGTTCTGAGTGTAAGCTGAGGTCTCTACCTTGAGCGTATTCAACTCTTGGAGATTTCAGTGCTGAATCCCCGACTTGTAGGCTTTGCTTGTCCAATTCCATTTAAAATGAGTACCAGGAGTAAGACAGAGACCTTGTTAAAGAAACCTATGGGTATAAATGATGTGTGTCTCTGGAATGAATTTGAAGGGAAAGGATTTGTTCCCCTCATTGTTGATAAATGTAATAATCAGACAGTAGGTATTGATACTGAAATTAGTCCTGAATGTCTTGGAGGTATATGAAGAATAAATTTTAGAAACAGAGACTTTAAGAGCTGATCTTTTGTTCTCCCAGGCAGCAATTCAGTGTAGTCCATGCTCTCTCTGTGGGGGTGGGGACCGAGTGGGGTTGTGCAAAACCCTCACTTTTCTGCAGGCTCAGCCTGGAGGAGCTTCAAAGGACAAACTAAACACAACGGATGTTATTAGAAATAGTTCTTTGGCAATTTGCTCTTCTCAGCGTTTAAGCTGCCACAGCATGCCCTTGAAGTGATATTCCCTTTCCATATTGATCCTCTGGTCAGAGTGGTTTGTGTTTGTTCAATTGTTCAATACTCAGCCCCTTGTGGGAAGTTTGTTATCGGAAGTTTTGTGAAATAAATATTTCATAACTGGTATGTAAGCACCAAAATTTTGTATTGTCCTTCTCCTCAGTCTTATGGTCCATTCGTTTTTCCTCTTTCAGGAAATGGGTTTGTGAATTCCCGAGCTTCACCAAGTCTACTTGGTACCAGTGGTGGTGGGAATGGCCTAGGCAAAGTCATGCCTACAAAGTCCCCACCTCCACCAGGAGGAGGAAACCTTGGCATGAACAACCGCAAACCCGACCTCCGTGTCGTCATCCCACCCTCCAGCAAGGGCATGATGCCACCACTGGTGAGTTAAAACATTTAAAGTTCTGGGTCTGGCTTTGTGGATGTGGGCTGTTCTGCCCACGTGCACAGGGAGGAGCTGTCTCACCTGCTTACCATGGGGTACAGGAATAGAGGGGCGTTCATATTCTGAAATGCCACTGATGAAAACCAGAAGTACAGATTGTGATGTGGGGAGAAGTTCAGCTTGTAAGGAATTTTTACAGCTGTAAAACAGCAGTCTGACCTGAATGTGGTAAGAGCACAATCACAGAGACAGGGCCAGGGTGTTTTGATCTGACATCCCTCTGACTTGGTACTGAGAACTCCGGTGGTTTGGAGGATGTGGGTTTTAAAAAGGGTTATCCATTATTCCGTGGAGGAATGGCTGATCTTATTGGTGATGTGAGCTCTGTTAATGTGCCCTAAAGCACATTTTGTACCTGTTTTTCCTGGGTCATAATGGCTGTGGGATGTGAAGTGCAGCTTCTGTGGTGAGGAAGGGCTGAGAGCAGCACTGCTCTGATGTGGCACTGTGGAACGTGACCTTGCCTGTCCTCGGGACTCTCGTGTCTTCAGCGGGGCCATCAAAGGGCACTGAGTGCTCTGCAGTGCTGCTCTGCTCTTTGGCACCTGGGCACCAGTGTTTGTCCAGCCAGGCTGGGAATAGCACACGGGTTTCGTGTCAGCCATGAGGCAACCACGGCCTCGAGCCCAGAACAGGTCTTGCAGGAAGTGTTGCTCTGTTTTTCCTTTAATTTACTTGGCCAGATCCTTTGGTCCTCGTTTTTTGCTGCCATGTAGAAATTTTCATTTTGTCTCTGTGGATGTTTTCTGTATTTGGAAGAATGGGCCATAACCAGGAGGAGCAGGATATAAACAACACAAGTACTCTCTGTATAATTCCTATTTGTCTTTAAGCTACAACAAGTGCTTACATTTGTTACTGGTACTCATGATGAATAATGCCAAATTAATCCAAGTAACAAAAGCTATAATTAGCCTCAGAGTAATGATTCTTGAAAAAAAAAAGGTTTTTCTAGGAATACTGAAGTGTAGGAGAGATAGGAAGTACACTGGCTGATCATTACAGTGACAATTACACTTTTAATTAGAAATGGAAGCAATAATGCAGTTCTGATGTTCGTGGCACACAGCACCTGTTTAATGTTGGGTTGTGAAGAGCAACAGCATATTTAGCTTTGGGTTTGTCTGTGTTTTTGGGGGAATTAGGAGATTTCAGAGTAGATGCTGGCATGGAATGATGGTTGTATGTGAAAAGTATTTTGTTGCAGAGCTGGTTTATTGGATCAGTGCAGCCAGAGACTGCTGTGCTGCACATCCCCGTGTGCAGCCGTGTCCTTGGGGTCACCAGGCTCTTGCTGCACCAATTTCCCAAAGCCATTGTTCTCTCAGTGCAGCAGGTTTTATGTGACACGAATTTCTTGAAGTATTACATTTCTAGCTGTATTATCTACAGAATCAGGTGGCAAATCCACATTATTAATTAAAATGAATCAAAATCCTGAAGCACAAACGTGACTTTTTCTTTCATTTGAAAGCAATGCTATTTTTAGTAACTGTGTTATCCCTCTTGTTTGCTGAGTACAGTCGGAGGAGGATGAATTGGAGTTGGTGAGTTTGGGCTGCTGTTTGCTGAGAGACAGCAAGATGCTGGAAATGTCTTTCACTACAGCTTTTTAACTGTAGTTTCATTACATATTTTAAATAATTCCAGTGTTCCCTTGGTAGCAGACAAAAATACATTTGTTTTATCAAACTAAAAACCCGACCAATTCAAGTTGAAAACACGTTCAAAGTCAGTGCTTCCCATTTGTAAACTTCTGATTTTTTTTCCTGAAAACGTTTCTGTTTTTCTTGGAGGGAACATTGGAAAAGAGCCTTACAAAGTAACTGTCCATGTGTATAGGATGTGTACGGCCTTCTGTATGAAATACAAATAATCACTTCCTATCCCCTAAATTATTGGAATATTTTTAGGAAGTGGCTTCACTTGTGAAGTTCTTCAGATTGTAACACCAGCTCTGTGTTACTTCTCTTCCTTTCAAGGAGATGACATCATTGCTGGTGAGGTCACCTTTTTGGAGGTTAGAATTATTTCATCCTGCGTGAGATTATCAAACCACAGGGGTGTTCCCTGTTTACCAAAAGGAACAGAGAATTGCAAATGAATAATTCTACCTTTTTTTCCAGTGGAAAGACATTCTGCTTTTAAAAGGAAACTCTTGGGATTTGTGTGTTTTCTATTTTTTTTTCCCCAAAGGTTTTAACATTTGGCATTCTGTCTGGAAAATTAACGTAAGGCTAAAATAATTCGTAACTTATTTTTAGAGCAAATTTCAAATTGTTTGGCTGCTGTGGCACAAACCAGGCACAAGATGCTGTGTCAGAATCAGAGAGAAATAAATCAACCTATTGCAGACCTTGACTTCTTGTTGAACATGGACCTGTTGCTAATATGAGGCTCTAATTGCATGAAAGCATGGAAAAATTAGTGATTTAGATAAATTTCTTGATGAATGCATGCTGCTGGTTGATTTTTTTTACCTTAAATATCAGAAATAGATTTTAAAAGTAAGGGAAAATGGTTTTTGAAATTCAAATTGAAGTTTTTAAGCATTATTGGGATGTCTTGCTAATTGAGCAGTGAAAGAGCTCTCCCACTTTCCTCTTGCCTTCAGAGAGGAGTGTCTGATTTTCAGTGCAAGAAGGAAATTTCAGTGTAAAAACACTTGATCAGAGATCATTGGGACTGGGATTGGGATTGGGACGCAAGGCCTTGCCCTGGGGGTTTCCCCTGCCCGGTGAGGCCGGGCGCTGGGAGCCGCGTGGTGCCTGTGCGGCGTGGGCCATCTAGTGATGGAAGTGGGAGCAGCTCTGCCAGGAGCACGCACAAAGGAAAGGTGCAGGGTCTGCCTCAAACATGGCAAACAAACACAGGCTGCACCTGCAGGCTTCTGGCTGCTGCTAATCCCCGTGCTGGGAAGCAGCTCCAAATCCCAGCTGGGATCATTCTCTCTGTGGCTGGAGCTGAATGTGAAAGCAGCTACCAACGGTAGCAGAGCATGAAATAAAGATACTGGATTCTTCCTGCTACCTTTGCACCAGTTAAAAAGATTTTTTAAAAAATCCTGAAATTTGTCATGCAAGGACAACAAATATTGGGCTCATCTAAGTATTAGTATTGCTTAATGTCTTTGTGTGGCTGAGTGTTCCAAGAATTATATTCAGAAAGAATTTACCTCAGAAAACCACCTTTATTAGCCACTCAAAAGAAAAAAAATCCCATAAGGAAATCCTTTGGTCTGGATTGTTTCCCAGTATATTCCTCTTTACTTTTCCATTATGCAGTAATCCCAACTTTATAGGCAGCCATCCAAGAAAGCTTTGGAGAAAGGTCAATTCCTGACAGACACAAAAATCTGCTCTAATAACATCTCTTTATGCCAGATAAACTTGGTCTCGGGGAGATTTTCAGAAGTACGTAAGTGATTTAAAGGGATCAATTACAGAAAATCAGAGGGACTTTCTCTGGGAGCTTTGAAACCTGGGAGTTCTGAAGCAGAGTGGGCACATCTGCCAATGTGTGTGTTTGACAACAAATGCCAGAGAGCCCCCAAATCCTTGGGAGGCTCAAAGATGGGAATTCAAGAGCAGCCAGACACAAGAGAGATCAGAAGCTGGCAGCCAGTGACAGCTGTGGCTAATTTTAATATGGGAGCTGTGATACATATTTCTTTCTTTAAATGGGAAAGATACAAGATTGATAACCCTCAATTCATCTTCATAAATTTAAGCTTAAAATTGAACACAGCCCCATTTCTGTACCTGCTCATTCTGATATTTTTAAGGGAATGATGCATTTTTAATGCTGCTCGTTCTCTCAAGATTAGAGTGTAGAAAAAATTTAAGTGCTGCAGCTCCTGAAATACCTGTGTCTGAAATAAGGGAAAGGAGTGGTAAGTTCAGTCTTGTAAAGTTATGAAATGGATCCCTACCAAAGAGATGAGAAACTGCTCCTTTTGTAGCAAATATTTTTTCAGAGATAGAGGGAAGTTTGCTTTAAGAAAACGGATTTCCAGCAGATTGAAACCCAGCTCCTTGTAGAAATACAGGGTGTAGAAACTGCTGCTATTTCTAAGTATTGTGCAGATAAAAGTAAATATCTGTTCTTGAAAAATAAAACCCTAGCATTTTCTGTTCTTGACAGTATTTGTCATGGCCAAATGGTGTTGAACCTCGTATTTTTCAGGAAGATTTGCAGTTACCACCGTGGAGAGCAGAGCATTCTGTGGCAGCAGCTTTGCTGGCTGGTGCTGTTCACCACAGTGTTTAATTAATTTTCTAACCAGCAAATTTGGTTAGAGCTTATTTTGAGTGATATGTTTGCTGCAGATGTTCATTCCAGTATATAGGAAAGAAATGCTGTTATTAAAAAGCCAAATTGTGCCCCAGTTGAGTTATCTGAGACAATCTAGTTTAGCTATTTTCCCTGTCAGAAAAGCACCATTGCTCTTTGTGAACTCCAGTGTCATTTGCTTGGAAACATATCTGCATTGTAACAAGGACTCTCTCAGTTTCTCAGGAACCATGGGAACAGCAAGATTATTTTATCACTGAAGTCTTATCAACACAAATTTAGAAGATCTCTGTGTTCCTTTCAGGACAGGTGTAGTCAGCATAGTGTCAAAACTGGCAGCTGAAATTTGGAAAATTGGATAAACAACTGTGAAGTGGGAGAATCTCTTCTGGTGGAACTGCACCTCACCATCTGCACTAAAACCTCTTTAAAAATAAGACTCAAAACTCTTAAATCACTTAAGAACTTCTGAGAATTGTTGTGTGTATCCCTAAGAAATTGCATTAATTTTTGTGTGTCCTACACCGCTAACACTGTTGAAATCTGCATGCTTGGGAAGTGGCCCAGTGAGCCTTCAATTAATTTTTCATTTCAGTTTGCCAAGATCGTTTTGGTTGTCTTGAAATATTTTAGCTTTTTTAGAAAACCAATCCTGACAAAAAGGATGTGTTCCTAACCCAGACACAGCAGAGCAGCACGCTGGGATGCAATGCTCTGTTACGCTGGCACTGCATTTCCTGTTGTTCTCCCTGGGCTCACAAGGTTTGTTATTTCCATCCCTTGCAGAACACCCAAAGGATAAGCAGTTCTCAGTCCACGCAGCCCCTGGCCACCCCCGTGCTGTCGGTGACGACTCCGAGCCTGCCCCCGCAGGGACTGGTGTACACGGCCACCTGGGACAGCGCCCCCAGCACCGGTAAGCGCCCGCCTGCGCAGCGCTGCTCAGAGCAGGAGCAGTGTCCTGCAAAAGAGCCCTGGGGCACAGGCACGGCTCTGCTCACACCTGTGCCCACACCGGGTTTTTTCAACTCTCCTGGGATCCGGGCCATGCACAAGGAGGGACAGGGTCTGCGTGTTGGGTTCCAGGGAGAGCCTTTATTGAGCTTCATCCTCAGAAGGGTCCAGGGCTGAAGACCCCTGAGGGAGGTAAAGCAGGGGTTTATATGGGGATCTTGAGGGGTGGGACAGAACACCTGAGCAAATGGGATGAGGGCACAGGGGCAGAACGGAGGGGAAGGACCAATAGGATACATTACATCTGCATGCAACAGCAAAGCGTGCTGGGAGAAGCCTTTTTCTCACCCTAAATGGAGGCTGTTGCCTGAGGGGTTCTCCCTCCAAGAGAGTATTCTGGATTCTTTTCCTTCTTGGCCTACGGGCCTCCACAGCTGGGGTCAGGGCTGGGACTGCACACAGGAGTCAGAAGCCCAGAAAATTCACATTTCTGTGACACCTGACTTTGTTTTCCTCCTCAGTTTGAATGAAGGCTCTTCTCATCAAAACTGAGCCTGTAGCAATCCTGCCAGGAACTGGAGTGCCTCATTTTTAGGCAACGGCTGTTCCTTCAGTACTTCTCTTCTTCAGATAGTTTTATTGTTAGCGGGACCTTAAAACTACTTTTTATCCATGCTGGGTGTGATGTAAGGCAGTTGGTAATGTAAAAGTGATGAGTGGTTTGCTGGTTGGGAAAGTAGTTAATGAAAACCAAGTACTAAGTGATGGAACATGAGGCAACGGCAGCCTCAAGTTGCACAAGGGGAGGTTTAGGTTGGATATTGCGGAAAATTTCTTCATCAAAAAGATTGTCCAGCACCCACCAGGGCTTTGGCAGAATTCCACATCCCAAAGATGGGATTTTATACGTTTTCTCCACTCTTAGCTTTGAAAGTCTTCACTGCAGTTTTAGTTTAGCCAGCCAAGCACCTCACATACTCTTCTGTCTTCTTGTGTTAATGAGCTCATTAGCTGGCGGTGTCCCGAGCCCCTCTCTGTGCCCTGGGCAGCGCAGCAGCCAGGAGTTTGCACAGAGGGATTGTCACCGATGTCACCCACCAGCCAGGGGCTATGCTGGGACCCTGCACTCCTCACACCCCTCAGCCAGGGGCTGTATTTGCCCTGCAGCAGCTCCAGCCCAGTTGTTAAGTCGATGCAAACACAGCTGCCCTGAGAGGGTGAAGTCTGAAGCAGGGAGTGCAGCAGCTGGGCTGGAGGAGCAGCCTCATGGGCAGAGCAGGGGCTTGCTTTGGGTGATCAGCTGAAGTGTGAGTAGCTGGACATGCAGGCCTTGGTTTGACTCTTGCCCCAGTGGTGGTTCAGCTCTTGTGTTCAGTGGCTGTTCAAAGCGAACCCTTCTGGTCCCTGCTCAGAGGAGCCTCACTGAGTTTCACCTGACAGAGCCCTTCTGTCCAGTTGGATGCTGCTTCAGGGAGCAGCGCCGGGTGCATCCCTCACTCAGAATAACCTGTGAGCTGCTGGCTGGAACACCAGGAAGCAGCAAAGGCAATGGGAACTGATGTCCTACGTAATGGACAAGTGCTGGGGTGTGATTTTAAACTCCAGCCCATTTCCTTTGAGAATGCAAATAATTTGTGCAAAGCTTTTAGCCTTTAGTGGTTTTCACACACTTCAGAATCATTTCTATTAGACTGAACCTTTCAGGGGATTTGCAGGAAGAAATTTGATGTTGAAACCAAATTATCGCCTGGGGATTCTCAGGGTAGTCTCCACTTACAGCACAATTTCAGTTTTGCAATTCAACGACTAAGATAAAATTGAAATAACCATAATTGTTTTTCTGGATTGATAAGGTTGTTTTTTTAAGGACTGGAAGGGATAGCTTCAGCTCTTGGATCCTTAATTAAAATGTTGGCTATCAGTTTTCCACAAATACCCTATTTTATATAATATGTTTTGGTATTCTGTAGATTGTTGGAGGAAGAACTAACTGAATTACTTTTCTAAAACAATCCAGGCATTTAAAAAAATGTTAAAACCCCCTGCAATCAGTTAATTAATAATTGACACCTGAGCAGAGCACACCAAGCCATAAATTCCTACGTTCAGGTCAGTTGTTTTGCAGAGGTACAAACTTGCCAGCACTGCTTGTGGGGGTCAGAGCAGTGATGGGTTCTGTGGTGCAGAAGGTGCTCTTGTGTGTTCACATCAGGTCACTCCTGCAGCAGGGGTGTCCTCCTGTCACTGCCAGCAGATACGTGATTATTTAGGGAATTAATAATGCAGCTAATTGCATAGTGACTTGTGTGCTCTTTGGAAAAATACCTCCTCAAAGCCCTGTCACCAGACACATTCTGTCTGAAGTGTCAGAAGTTAATTGTCCATGGTCATAAAAGCTGTAATTGCAGTGGAAAAAAATTACATGGGAACTGAATTCCTATCAGTGTTTCTTTCAGGTCTGCTCTGACAAATCCCATCAGCCCAGCACATCCATCTCCAGGGTGTGCCTGGGCTGCCCTGGGCAGGTGTTGGAGGCCTGGCTGGTTTGCAGGCTCAGTGCATGTCTGGGTAACTGCAGGGGGTGCCAAGTTGTTATTTTTTCTTTATTTTTTTTATATTCAGTTTTAGTTTTGCAAAAGGGGCTTTTTGGGTCAGTCATCTTGGGACAAACCTTTCTGAAGCTGTGCAGAAATACGTGTGAGGGTTTTCAGAGTTTCAGTAGAAGTGACAACTGAGAAGAAATGAAAAAAGGAAAAAAGGCAGCCCAAGAAACTTCACCTGCTGGGAGCAGCTGGGACTCTTGAGGCCTTCTGTAAGGGTCTTGCAGGGATGTGTGTGGGTCTCTGACAGCACAGGGCCAAGTCTTACTGTAAGGTGCACACCTCTGTATGTACACTGCAGTAATGTGGGTTTGGAACAAGCTTTCAGACAGCAACATGGAGGACCTGAAAGCAGAATGCAAAAATTTTTCATTTGGAGGCCTCTGTACTGTTAAGCTCCCTGTGAGGCAGGATTGCTCCCAGACTTCAGAGTTTTCATGTCTGGATTCCTTTGGGTCAGCTGCCTTTATTTGTTTTGGACAGAAAGCCTTTGTATTTGTGTTTATGTATATATGTATGTTATATATATAACCCCCCCCATACATTATTTTGTTATTTATTTGTTTTTCCCTCTTAGATTACTCCTTGACTAGCGCAGACCTGTCTGCCCTGCAGGGGTTTAACTCCCCAGGAATGCTGTCCCTGGGGCAGGTGTCTGCCTGGCAGCAGCACCACCTCCGTCCCGCAGCCCTCAGCTCTCTTGTGTAAGTACCCAGGGCACCAGGGCAGCACTGGGGGGGCTGGAGCAGCTGCACCAAGGGAATATTCAGCACGTTTTCACCTCTTGTCTGTGCTGAAAACATTTGTGTGTCGGGGTGTTTGTCCCTTCAGTCACCTCCAGTCTCCAGCTAATGAGCTGTGTCCCTGCAGGCTCAGCTTCTCACCAAGGGGGCACCTGTGTGGTGACCAAACTGTTTGGCAATAGAAAATACTTATCTGTTCTGAACTTTTGTAAATGCAGCTCAGACCTTTAATTCATGATTTTTTTCACCTTTGCTCTTCCCAGTAAACTGCATTTATTTCTGTGCTGAGCCCCTCACCATCACAGACACGCGAATTGTCACTTGGCTTTCACTTTCTCTGTTTTCTGATTTGCACCTTTTGGTTTTCTTTCCCCAGCACTGGCAGCCAGCTATCTCAGGGTTCAAATCTCTCCATTAACACCAACCAAAACATCAACATCAAATCGGAACCGATCTCCCCTCCCCGGGACCGCGTCACCCCCTCGGGGTTCCCGCCGCAGCAGCCGCAGCAGCCGCAGCCGCCGCCGCCGCCGTCGCGCCAGGAGCTGGGGCGCTCCCCAGTCGACAGCCTGAGCAGCTCCAGCAGCTCCTACGACGGCAGCGACCGCGAGGACCCGCGCAGCGACTTCCACTCGCCCGTGGTGCTGGGGCGGCCACCCAACGCAGAGGATCGGGAGAGCCCCTCGGTAAAACGCATGAGGATGGACACGTGGGTGACATAAACCCGCGGTGCCGCCCTCTCAGCTTTGTGTTCTCAAAATGAACTGTCCTGACATATCTAAATTTATAAATAAGGACATGAATAAGTATATTTATATGTATATACATACGTGCATATATATATCTTCACATGCATATATATGTGCTAGTGTGTGTAGCATACACCAATCATCAGGCACTTACGACAAACTCTTGTATAGCTGCAGATGTCCCTTGGTAAAAGTAACAGAACAATCCCGTAGGTTTGATCTCTAGTCTGGCACTTACCTGGACTCGTGTGTGACCCCAGCCCGGCCCGCGCAGAGCGGCGTCCCCGCAGTGTCTCCTCCTCCTCCACACCCATCCGAGCGAGGGCTCGCCTGTAGTACCGTCCCTGTGTGTAGTCAGCTCTATGGTTACTCGTAGTTAAGAAATAATTGCTTTGTAGCAGCAGAGCAGTAGAAAAGCAGGAAGAAGAAAGCAATACTGTACATAAACTGACCTTTCTATTACCCAACCTGGCATGGGTCTCTATTGCAGAGGGTGCATGGAGAAGGGCTGATGCTATGAGAAATAAAAAAAAAAAAAACAAAAACCCTGTTTTGCACGTGCAAAAAAAAAAAAAAAAGTGTATTGGGTCAAAGAAGTGATTTTTTTAATGAGTGAAAGAGAGCATAGAGAACTCGCATGAAATATTCAGAAAATATTAGCCTAGAAAATAGAACATTAACAAAATAAAATTAATATATTAAGTTATAATTGGAATATGTTTGACAAATTTGTTTTTACGTTCATACCTTTGAAAAATATAGAAACGGATTTTAGCTCATGTATATTTTATATTAAAGAAAACAATACCCTAATGAATTGAAGACTATATATAAAGTTATATACAGTACTTTTGAACACATTCTGCTATGAATTATTTATATAAGCCAAAGCTGTATGTTGTAGCTTTTTTGTAGAGTATAGTTTTATCTTATTTTGACTTTCTAGTTTTTGCTTTCAAAGATGAAAAGGAAAAACTTGCAGGCGGAACCTTGGGGGAAAAATAAGCCATGAACACTTATATGTAAATTTAAATTTGAGCCAAACTCTTTGTGTATATAGCATCCTAAATATATTATCACCTTTGGTGTAAGTACCTATGTATTGTACGGTCACCAGATTAAAAAGTATATTTTTGTGGATTGACGCCAACTTGAAACAAGGCGAGGTCCTTATTAAGTAGAGTATTCACTGTTTAATATTTACTATTTTGTTAAATATACTGTACTTTCTTTGGATTTTAATTATTATTAATATTATTATCCAGATTTTTCAGAGGGTGTATAAAGGGGTTGGCCCCCTCACTGGTGGTGAATGTGTGCCGTTCAATTGTAATCTCTGTGCTGTATGGTTAAGCTTCATTATACATTTTATATATATGTATATAAATAGCAAAGTGGCAAAAAAAAATCCGGTGTTAAGTTCATCCTGCATAAATATAAAAAATCTGTTACAACACATTTTAAGGCATCATTTTAAAGCTGCCTCTTCTGAGGAGGAAAAAAAAAACAGTGGAAAAACTTGACCTAATTTCTCATGATAGGGAAATGACACATATCAGAGGAGCACAAAAGGTTTTGTGAGTTGGCAAGTGGTTTGGGAAAAATTTGCTGCTTCCAAGAGAGGGAGGAATGCAGAGCCCCCTTGTGCCACGAGACTGGGCTGGGAGCAGGTTTGGTGTTGGATGCGGGGCCGTGATCCCACCAGTGCTCCCTGTCACTTCCAGGCTGGCAGTGCTGGTTCTGGGTGGAAGCTGCAGAGCCGTGGGATTGCCCAAACTCTTCAGAGTTAGCCCTGATATTTATTACATTTTTTGCTTGGGCTTTTTTTTTTTTTCAGTTAAGAAAAATCCCTTGATGCTGTAAGGGAGGGGTGAGAAGGTACCTGTGGCCTCCAGCCCTGTCTCGTTGTCCTGGCAGCATTAAAAGCCGCAGGGGCTCCAGTGCCCTCCGGCCTTTCCCTTGGAACTGCTTCCCCTTTCCTGGGTTCATCCCGGCTGGCAGGAGGGTGCAGGCAGAAGGGACACATCCCCATGGCCACTGTGTCCCCAGTGACCGAATTCACTTGCTGCTCCCTGGAACCTTTTGCTGCTCTGATCAGTGATGTGAGTTCCATGATTTATGCACCTGTATGAACTTTGCTGTACATCCGAGTGGGAGTTCTGCATTCACATTTACTGTCTATTTTCTTGTGTGCCTTATCAGATGGCTTTGCTGACTGTATCTCAATAGTCTTTATTTCTATGCAGGTTTTTAAACAGTACTTAACTACTGTTTTCTTAAAGACAAAGCTACACAAGGGTTAGAGTTTGTATTGAAATTGCACCAATGAATTAAAAAAATAAAAGAATCAGTTCTAAAGAGCTGGGCAAGGGAGTGGCCCTGTGCTGCCCCAGCCCCGGCAGAAACGTCCTTCCACAGCCCTCCGGTCTCGGGGAGCACCTCCTGCCACCGAGGACATGGGAATCCTGGTTTTTAATAACAAGTAACTCACTTTGAAACATACTTTTTTAGAAATTGTAAAAATGTTTTATATTAAAAAAAAAGAGATGACATAGCACAGATATTTCAACAGGTTAAAAAAAGAAAAAACTTTTTAAAATTATCTCTGCTGACTGAAGTGCAAGTGGATCCAATCCTGGGCTGAACCCAGTCAGGTCTGAACGATTTAAGATTTTTATCTCTGTTGTGACAAATCACCTCCATCCTCGAGCTCTCACGATAGTTTTGAGAACGCCACGATGTCAGGGACTCGTCAGAGAGAACTGCTTTAGCCTTGCCTTCCCTCCAAGGACACTAATGCATCAGAAACTTGCGAGTTACTGTGCGCACAAGAAATACATAGTAAATAAGGAACAAAACAACTCCTAACAATTGATCCTGGGCAGAAGTTAAATCCGAATGTGAAAGAAAGACTTAACCAATGTAAAAAACATTTAAATCTTAGTAGAACCTTTCTTCACTTTGCTGTGCAAGAGAACACTGCTTTGCTATATTTAAAATGGCTTTTTTAAAAGAGATTTATGTATTTGGTAAATGTTTGTAGTCAACAGTTCACAAGAAGCTGTTCACGGTTTAATGCTGATAAGCCGTTTGGCGGCACAAGCTGGACTTTGTTGCCATCCTTGAGACGAATCTTTTAAGAAAAAAAATAAGTTAATCTCAATTTTTTTCCCTGAATGTGTTGTTTTTTCTTCAATATACAATAAATATTCTAGTGAACTTTTTATCAAATGGTTAAGAAAATGCTAGAGGTTGTTGTAAAATATTTGTATCCTGCATTCACTAAAGTAAAGATACTGGCTTTTACTGTGTACTCCGGCCTCTCTCGTGTTTGCAGAGCACTGGTCCCGTCCGGCGCGTCCGTGCCCCCTCCAGGTGTCAGTCCAGGTTCCAGGTGTTGGTTCTTAACTGCAGCCATGAGGATTTTCATCCACAGGGATACACACACGCTTGTTACTGCACTCAAGGACTGATACCTGCTCAGAACCTTTCTATAAAACGTGGAGAAACTGGCAGATGAACCAGGGTCCATTGAGAGTGGAGAGCCCACGGGCAGTCCTGCCTCAGCCCTAGTTCCTCCCGCTCACTGCAGAGGCTGAGGTGAGGCTGCAAGGGGCCCCTCGTTCTAAGGCAGGTGCTCAGCTGTGTGGTAGCAAATAAAGCACAGGCTGTGCCCCTTGTGCTTTTATTTCATGTGGATTTATTTAAAAATGTAAGAACTGGGTCCCGCCCCCTCCCCAGAACAGAGATACAGCTCTTCACAGAAGAAAAATACAAGATTTTGTTCAGTATAAGATACTTTGGAGTGTTCATTTATAAAATTAGGTTCCCACTTTTGAGAGTTGTAGGGAACACAGGTTCTCATTGTAGCAGCACACAGTTGTGCCTGTGTGGTGTGGGGTCCTCACCTTGCTGAAGATGCGTCAATCCTCTCTGTCTGGGCAGACACTGCCAGGCAGAGGCAGTCCTTCAGGCTGGGCTGAGGCCACACCTGCACAGCAGGTGCTCGTACCACAGCCCCTCTCCAGCCCCTGCTCTGCCCCAGCCAGCCTCAGGCTGCCAAGGGAAGCTGGAAAAGCTCCGTGATCCTGCTGGCAGCTGGGAAGCTGCAAATGGGGCTGGGCCAAGGTGGGGACAAGGAACAGCAGCTTCCTGCACCTGCCCACCAGCCCTGCCCTCACCCTCAGCAACAACCTCACCTGCCCACACATGTAGTGGTTGGTTCCAGGAAAGCCTTTACCTCTGCCCACAGGCCCAGAATTTCCTGAATCAAATTTCTGAGGGAAGTTCTTCTGTTTAGCAAAGCTCCCAACGCCTCCCTTGCTGCTCCCTTGCAGCAGGTAGTGTTTGCTGAGTGGCCCTGAAGAGCACAGCCCTGGGCTGACCAACACCTCCACTGCCCTGTGAAGCTTTTCAGTGCATGTGGTCAGTTCACAGAAACTGTCACAATCAGCAGTGTCACAGTCCTCTCCCGGAAAGGCTTCACCCTTCTTTCTTCTTGGACTTCTGTCCTGGACCTTGCAACCTGCACCCAGCTCCCACTTCACTCCCACTCAGACTGCACACAAGGAACTAATTCCATGACTGAGCCTGGGTCTCTCAGAAGCACCACTATAGACTATTATTAGTTTTTTAGCAAATAATACTGACTAGACCTCTTGCCAGCAAATGAGCCCTTGAGAAGTGCCTGTGACTCCTCTCTCATGCTCTCCTGTCCTCGTCCAACACCCCTTGCCCACCTAGGGCCATGCAGGGCTGAGCAGCACCCTGGAACAGCACAGATCCTGCACTGAGATCTCGGAAGGATTTCACTGAGGGGAAGAGGTCTGGGCTCTTCCCAGGGTTGGGCCTGAGGCATCCCAATGGAACACAGTTCAAAGATTTGCTCAGGGGGGTGACAAGGTGGGGTGCTGGCAGCATGATCGTGCCCTGGCACACCCAGCTTAGAGCCCCAGAAGGCATCATTAGGGTCAAGCAGGCCAAAACCACCATGGTCTGCAAGAGACAAAAATGACACTTCTGAGAAAAAGTGTCCCCCACTTCTAGTCCGGCAAAAAGTGTTTCCTTAAAATGCAAACAACCCCCAACTTTCCAACCACATTAATACTGCACTCTCTAGCTCAGCAGCAAAGAATTTGCTTCTAGACAAGGCATTAAGAATAACCTGAAGCAACCATAACGAGTAAATTGCTACAAAATACTTTCCCTCAATGGAGTTCCCAACTCTGAAGCCACCTGGGTGATGATCTCTGTAAGCAACAAAGCATCCTTTTTTTCCTATCATAATCACATCACCTCATTTTCAGTCAAATTCAGGATTACATCATCAGCTAATTATAAAAATAAAAATAATCTGTATTGTCGTATCCCCTTGGGTGCACTTGAGTCAGTCACGAGCATACGGGCATCACTGCTGGAGAGGCTGAAGTGGGCTGCCCTTTCACCTTAGGTTTTTTTTTCCTACGACTGAGCCTTGTGGTAATTTCCCTTCCTATCCAGCCGTTGAAACATTTGAGTTTGTCATGTTAGAGGAGTGGGCCACCAGGCCCTGTGTTTTAAAATAGATTATATAAAACACTGGCAGGACGATTCCTATCAGGAGCATAATGAACACGGCGTTCCACCACTGGATTCCGCAGTCCGCGCCGTTCCCAGCGTCCCGCTTCCCTGCCTCGGGCAGGGGCCTCTCCAGCCCCTCCCCGCCGTACTCCGTGTTCAGCTGCACCTCCACCTGCACGGCGTCCTGGATGCTCTGGTCGATGCCCCTGAAGTACTCACTGAGACGCCGGCTGCCAGCGGAGCTGCCCGCACTGGGGTCGGGCTCTGGTGGCTCCACGCGCGTCAGGCCGGGCTGGGTGGGCCCTGCCGGGGGCGGCCGCAGGGCTCCGGCGCTCTCCGTGAGCAGCCCGTGGGGCCTCACCGGGATCTTGATGGACTTCAGCGCGTACAGATCCTGCTCCCGGATGAAGTTGTTGACGCGTTTGATATCTGCAACCTAAGGAATCCAGAAAGGACACAAACAGTGAGGGCAGGACAGCCCAGGAGTGAGGCAGGAAGCAGCTACAAAACCACTGTGCAAGGATCTGTCAAGGAATACAAGCAGGCCGTGGATGCAACTGGTTTGATGTTCTGAGAGATTCTCCAGCAGTTCCAGGGGTGCTCCAGGCCCTGCAGGATAGAGTCAGTCCCCTGTTAAATCAGCCTACAACCTCCATCTCTTGCACTTGCTGTATTTTGTTCCATAATGCTCTTCTTTCCCCTCGCTTTCTTTGCCCTTCTCTCAGTTAAGGCAAAAAGAATCTTTTTATCTAACAGATCCTTTTAAAAACTATTTTCATACCTTACACACAAGTGCTTAAGGTGAGAGCACAACAACAGTGTGAGCATCTCCTGCTCAGGAAATTATTTCAGAGTGATCAGAGCTCCATTTTGGGAGCACACCCATTCTGAAAGCAAGAGCACAGCCTGGAGAGCAGGTGAGCACCTCCTGCACAGGCACGAGCATCCTCTGCTCAAGGAACACCTCTCTTGTGCAGGACAGCAGCTCATCCAGCCCATTCCCCCTGAGCATGTCCTGCAGAAGGACAATCACCTCTGTGCTCCTGACACCACCTTTGGTTCCTGTGTAGGGCTCCTGTCTGTGAGCTGTGTCCCCACCCAGCAGCAGGAAGAGCAAGGGAGAAGCAGCCAATGTGCAGCATCAGACGCAGGGACAGGCAGTGCCAATACAAAGACAAAGGCAAGGCAGCAGCCCTTAGTTAACATCAAATAAGAGAAGATGCTTAATCCAGTGGCCACTCACAGCCACCCAGCAAGCACAGCAACTTCTCAGCTGCACTAAGCCCTCTGTCAAAGGAAAGGAACAGGATGTCAGTGTGTGCCAGGAGCTCTCCGCTGCAGCCGAGGAGATGTGAAAGAACCTTGAGGAAAAGGCTGGAGGGCACAAACAAAACAGCGGGAGCCAAAGCAAAGAGAAAGGCAACACAAACAGGTAAAGCACCTCTCATCCATCACAGCAGAGATACAGCAGAGGGACTGTGCTTTGCTCTTCAGAAATCACAGCATGACCTGCATTCACTGCACACACGCTTGAGGCTGCCAAGGAAACTGGGGAGCTAAAACAAAAAAACCCACTTTACTTCCTAAGCACTCTGCTCAGAAGTAGAGAGGAGAGGAGAAGGGGGCCTGAATCTCATGTTTACTCTGCAAAGCTTGAGAACTTTGAAAATGGCACATTTAATCCAAGACCTGATCTGGGGACCCTGAAGCAACAGGAATCCTCAGTCACTGCTTTGGGCTCTTCACAGCCAGCCCCAGTGTCAGCTCTGGACTTAAACCCTGCAAAATTTCTTAGTTATGAAATAACAATCTCACCCAGAGCCTCTAAACTGAGGTGCTGTTTCAATTTCTGGATTTGTTCCAATGAAAACAAATTACTGGGACAGTAAATATCCCCCGTGGTGTCTGCAATCAAATACTGCAGTGTGGTGCTAAGACTCTAGAAACAGAAAGTGGAGCAGCACTCACACAGAAACAACAAACAGAGCTGATGGGAAGCATGCAAGAGATTGGGCTGCACAAGCATTTAGGCTTATTTTCTGTACTCATTTTTTGGCTGCAGTGAGCACCTCTTGTCCCAGCCTAAGAACAATGCCAAAAGCAAGCCAGGACTATAAATGGTCAAGAGTAAAAATGAGAATTTTGAAGTGCTTTGCATCTCTGCCAAGTTATCTGTGGCACACAGACACAGCTATTTGTTGCACTGTATTACTATCCCCTCCCCAAGCAGATTCTGAAACCAATGTCAAGTTCTCATTGATTTCAAGAAGTTCCTCTTGGATTTTTACACACATTTGCCCATACAGCTGTGGTTACAGTTCTCACTGCTGTCCTGTGACCTTTCAGAAGCTGTTTAATTGTGCAAATAAAATAAAACACAGGAAAACTGTCATGCCAGTCTTTAAGAGACAAATAGACAACTCTCCTACAATAAAGACTTTGGTACCTGTTCAGTTTAAGTGGAACAAGTCAGAAGTGCCCTTTCTGGAAGGAAGGGAGGAAGCAGGAGTTTTTGTCCTGTGGGAGGAGAACACTGACTATGTGGTCCCTTCCATCAGCTTGCTTTTCCCCTGGGCAGGCTCAGCAGCCTCCAGAGGAGCTGAAAGGCTCCAGGAGTGGGGCAGCAGAGGAGCAGCCACAGCAGGGACAAAACTGGGTGACAGTGCAGAGGCACAGCAAGACTCTTCATAACCAAAGAACTGTTCAGAATCTCCCTCCTCTGAGTTCACTCAACTGCTGTGAGTCTGCCCAGGTGCTGCTGAGAGCAGCACACAGCTCCATACCCAACCACTGCTCAGCTCTGCCTTCTCAGGCTCTCCTGGGGCCAATCAGGGCCTATTCAAGTCCTACCAGACTCGCTTCTCTACACGCATTGGGCTGGTCAGCAGAACCTACAAGGGTGCCTTTTTTTGTTTTGTTTTTGTTTCTAAGGGCATGGGAGGGGAGGAATTGCTGCAATCCCTTTAAGGCCTCTTGCCTCAGCTGCACCATACAGCTGCTGTGTGGTTAAGCAAGACAGACTGCACTGGCAGGGCAGCACTGGAGCCAGAGCTGTATCATTATCCCCGCTGTGGTTGCTGGCCAACTGTTTCATCATGGAACTCAAATCACAGTCCAGCTTGCAGATAAAGGGGGCTCTAAAAATACAGCTCCAACTGCTGAACAACAGGGGGCTTCTAATGTTCAGAGCAGGTAATTAAACTTTCCAGCAGTTTTGCTCTTTTTTGGAACAAAGAAAACGTGCTGTGTAGTTGTTCCAACTCAGAAATCTCACTGTGCACACGCCCTCCCCTCCTGCCCACAGGCACCTGAACTGTGCACGCTTTGGGATGACAGCAAACAACCAAAACCCAAACACAGACAGCACCTGGACTTTGGGACTGAACTTTGGCGCCTCTCCACGTCCACCCCTGTTAGACTCAGACCTTCCTTGCAAAACGTAAGCTGATACCTTTCAAAAAATAAACAAAAAACCTCACCCATAACTCTGGTGTTTCTTTGTACTGCTCAATTTGCTTCAAAACCTCCAATGTTCCTTGAGAGCAGAGCCCTGGCCCTCATTTCTACACTCAGCTCCCTGATGTTTGCCCTCACTGAAATAACTTAGTACAACCTGCACTTAGTCACTGAAATTAAACAGGAAAGCAGGTCAGGCAGGGTGTGAGGCTGACAACATCTTCCCAGGCTTTTGGCTGAACAACCATTTTTTGTGTCTGCCTGGAGTTATTTTTGCCTTTCTCAGTTTTACCTGGACAATGACCATTCATACAATACACAGGGGCAACACCTGCCGGTGTCAGAGCTACCAGACACAGTTGAAGCCCCTGGGGGTGGTTAAGCCTCACCTTACAGCCGTACTGCAGGGCCAGCTTGTTGAGGCTGTCCTCCTCGGTGAGCTCCCTCTCCAGGAGCACCACGTCCCCCGGTCTGCCCCGGGGGGCGCTGCCCCGCTGCTGCTCCTTGCCCCTGGGCCGCAATTCCATCACGTTGAGCTCCTCCTCCGAGGACTCCTCCGAGTCTGAGCGGCCATTGGGGAACACGAACACCTGCCTGCCCGGGAAGGTGTGCACAGTGGCAGGAGCCTGGAAGGGTTTTGTCCGGCTCTCGTGCAGCCTCATCTTTCACACCAGCAGCACCTGCAACAAAACCCAGACACTTTCAGTTTTCTCAAGACCAGTGTTTAGCTCTCAGCATGAAAGATTCAGAGAATGCACAGAAAGCTGGCAGGTGTGAACACTCACCACAGAAAGGGGCAAATCCAGAAGTGTCATTCTACCAGCAATATTAAAAAAGTTATGCACTCAAACTGCAGCAATCAGTAATTTTTTTCCCTTTTTTTTTTTTGTCAGCCTGTAAACAAAACACTTTATAACTATGTTGCTCAACATTTTAAATGCTACATTCTATAATTTTATTTAAAAAGTAACACAGTCCCTTGAGCAAACTGGCTTTAATTACCGTCAAAACATATATCAGGTCTACCAACAGATATTAAAAACTGAGCAAAGTTATCCTTTCCATAAGTCCTTAGGTCTCTGCACTTTAGGAACCCACATTTTAAGTTATTGGAAGAGCACTTTTTTTTTTTTTAAATAAGGACAGCTCATGCTATACTTAACTTCAACCCGAATAACAAGACTTCATTTTGCTGCATGAAGACTAGAACCTGCCTGAGCACTTTAATTATTGCTCAGCCTACAGCTGCAAGTTCGGGTTGGTTTTTTTTTTCTCTTCAATCCCCAGCTCCACAAACAATTTGTTGTCAGGATGAGATATAGGTAAGAAAACGCCACATTGTTATGGATCCTTGACCTTAACGCTCTCCATCTACCCCTAAGGGATTATTCAGGTGAAACCACTACGATTTAATGGCATTTCCTTGGCCCCGGGCACGGCACAGCTGCGGGCTGGGCTCGGCTGTGCCGAGGGAGCTCCACAGGCAGGACCAGGCTGGACGCTGCTGTGGGACCCCCCGGCACAGCTCCCTCCTCAGGGGCTGCCGACCTCTCCCCAGGCTCCTCTGGGGACCCGACCTCGCCAGCACTTCGGGGGGACCCCCATGCCCTCAAGGGAGCTCGGTGCCCTCAGCATTGCTGGAGAGTCCTTCGCCCCTCAGCTCCCGCTGCCCTCGGCACTCAAGGGGGTCCCGCTCCCCTCACAGGGTCTCGCTGCCCTCAGCGCTTCAGGTGACCCCAACGCCCTCAGCACTTGAGGGGGGTCCGGATCCCCTCAGAGTGTCCCGCTCCCCCCTGGGGCCCCTCTCTCCTCAGCGCTTCATAGAATCCCGCTCCCCGCAGGGGCCCCGCTCCCCTCAGGGTCTCCCGCTGCCCCCAAGAGCCCCGCTCCCCTCAGGACGTCCCGGTTCCCACCCCCCTTCCCAGCGCTCCCCTCACGAACCCGCCGCCATCGGCCCCGCACCAACCTGGCCACGGTCTCGCCCAGCGCTCCTCCCATTGGCTGGCGGCGCCGGGAGGCGGGACCTCAGCGCCGCCCGGCCAATGGGAGCCCGGCAAGGGCGGTGGGGAGGGAGGGGATGAACGGGCGGAGCCGAGCAGGGAAGGGGCGGGCCCTCGCTTAAAGAGCCCGCGACCCCGTTCCGGCCGAGCCAGGACCGAGCCCGGAGCGCTCGAGGGGACCGGGTCACACACCTGAACAGAGGGACACCTCGCACACCTGCATAGCCCCGGGTGAGGTGCCACTGCCCCGGGACACGTCACACAGCGGTACAATGGGTCAGGTCACACACCTGTACAACCATGGGTGAGGTGCCACTGCCCCCGGACACGTCACACACCTGCAGAGCCCTGTGCTACAGTAACATCAGTTACTACATTGTCAATATGTAATAACAGATTCCAGCGTGTCCATATTACAATGTGTCTATACTACAATTTGCCAATATTACAATATGCCAGTTTTACAATGTGTCCGTATTTCTGCCCTGTGGGTGCCTGCAGAGCTGACCAGCTGTGCTCCACACTGCTGCGTTTGCCTTGGCCCACCCTGGCTCATGGCTGACGTTTAAAAAACAAGCTCAGGACACACTGCTAGCAAGTTCCACATTCGAAGCTTTTCTGGGATGCAGGGACAGCAGAAGTGATGCCCTCCTTGCCAGCTGTCAGAATTAAGCAGGCACTGCCCCAGGTGCCCACGGGGTGAAGATCTCCTGCAGGGACAGCCTGGGGTTTGGCTCAGCGCAGGGTCTGGCTGCTCTGTGCCCTACAGGTGATGGACAAACCTGCCTGTAAGTGAAATTAAAGCTGAGTGCAGTTGTTGGCCATCCCTTTGCCTTCCCCCGTGAAACCCCAGTGCTGCAGGCAAGAGAGGAGGGCATTGCTTCTCCAGCTCTGGGCTACCCCTGGATTAGATACAACATCAGCTGGTAAATGTGACACTGAGAGGAAAGAAGGCTCCTCAAGCATCAAGAATTTCTTTAAGCAACAGCTGTTCTTCACAGCTCTTACCTACCCACACACCTTCGTGGGACTGAGGGGTTTTGGCAGGGATGGAAGGGTGCTGGGAGAGTGGCCAGGCAGGGCTGGCTGAGCCAGCTCCCCATCTCCCAGCAGGATTTCTTTCCCTCCATCCCTGGGCCTGATTATCCCAGGAGCAAATGTCTTTGGGCTCAGGCAGCTTTCTGACCCAACAGATGATGGATTTAGTGTGCTGGTGAGGGCTTTACAAGCAAGGGGAGTAGATGGAAGGTGCCAAAATGCCTTTCCTGAGCCACTTGGAGCCTCTCTGTGACTACTGATGTTCAAAAGTTACAAGCAATAATCACATTTTGTCAAACAGATCCAGGTTACTCAGGGTAACCTGTTGGACCTGGAAAATAAACTGCTGAGAAAATGCTGGAAATGTGGGGGAATCAACCAGGCTTTGCTGACAGGGCTCAGTCTGGGCTGGATTACTGTCCTCAACAGTGTCTCACAAGAAATAACTGTTTTGTGGGAGTGCTGATGTTGGATCTGGGTCAATTGCATGGGTGACGTCATCATTCCAAATAATTGGAATATTTTTGTAGTTAGCAGACAGATTGTGAGAGCTGCACAGCCCCAAACAAGCAGAGTCTGTCTGAGAGCTCAATGGTTCAGTCATTATCTGCACTCAACCAACACAAGGGTCATTCTGAAGGTGCCCTGAATTTCAGGAAGAATCCTCCTGCCCTGACTGAGATCAATGCAGAGGGTGACAGGGCTGAGTCTGCTCATTTGCACTCAATCCAAAGAGCAGTGTGCTGGGCACCAGCTGGAATTCACATCCACGCCAGCTGCTTCCCTGAGTTAATCCCTGTGATAAAGAATCAAAACTTTCATGAAGGTCTTGGCTGGGAATCTCCAAATAATCTAGAACAGGGCTCCTCTCCTGTGTCCCTGTGATTCCTTGAGCTCTTGCTCAGACCCAGAACTGCAGTTTTCCTCATCACTTGGGATTTGTCCCTCTTTCTTCAGGCTCACTTGAGAAGTGTGAGAAGTGTCAGACACACATTCCCTGTGCTGTTCTCTGCTTCTCTTTCAGCTGCATTCTAAGCTGTGCAATAAAACCTCTCACTCAGTGACAGGCTGCTCTCCACCCTTGGGAAAAGAGTAACTTCAGGAAAAACTTCGTGAGCATCTCCTTAGTATCAACCAATCACTCCTGCTTAGTTTAGCCTTTATATGGGAAAGGCTCCTACACAGCACTGTGAGGCAATAGGAATCTGCTGGGATTTCTGAATTATACACACAAAAAGAGAAAAAGATGAATATTGCTTTTTACCTTCATTTCATTGTTCCCTGGTGGTAGACTGGGAAGGCAGCTGGAGCAAACCCCACCCATACTCTGGTCATGGCATTATAGAAATTATGATGTCTCTCGTGCAGGTAATGAATAAGAGCTGGGCTCTGCTCTGGCTTTGGGCTAATGCAGCACAACCAATTTTAGTGGAGTTACCCC
Organism: Serinus canaria; assembly: GCF_022539315.1. Lineage (NCBI taxonomy): Eukaryota > Metazoa > Chordata > Aves > Passeriformes > Fringillidae > Serinus > Serinus canaria. The sequence goes on along the minus strand of NC_066324.1, from coordinate 3,667,717 downwards.
TGTGTTAAGTCAGAAGCACAAGCCAAATACAACAAAATAAACCTCTCCCCTGGTACCTGGAGTGACTCAGCTTCTGTGGGTACTGCATGTACATTTGATTGAATTATACACACAGCCACAATTTTAAGAGGTTCATACAGTAAGCACCCAACACAGGGGGGAAAACCTCAACCAAATTAAATGAATTATAGGTAAATACTTAATAGAGTTAATTGAGCTGTGGAGGTTACTCAGAGTGCATGTTTGGTAGCATCAGGTTACACCTTGTCTCTTTTAAGGCCCTTGGAGCTTGTGTAGCTCAGCAGGTCCCAGACTCTGCCACGGAGCACAAGTCGTGTAATTGACTGCCCTGGAAGGGTCTCGGGCTGCAGGAAGGAGCTGATGGCTCAGGTGGTGACATCAGGAAAGGAGCACAGAGCCCGTGTGACACCTTCCCTGCAGGGGCATCCCTGCTCAAGGCCAGCCTGGGTACAGCCCTCCCCCACCCACTGCAGTGTGAGCCCAGCCCCCCGGCAGGTGACAGCCACTGTGTCCCTCCATGAGCAGAGGGCTGTGTCACCGGGAGTCAGGGTGTGAGGAGCTGGGTGCCCTGCACCTCTGGCTTCTCCCAGGGCAGAAACAGCTCCTGCCTCCACCCTCTCACGCTTCCTCTCCTGTCTGGAACAGAGCAGGTGTGACAATAAAGGCCCAGCTTCATCATTCATCTCAGACATCAAATTACTCCCACCTACGGGGACTACATTTGCAACTCTCTCACGAATGCAGTGACTCAGGAGTGGGACTTTTATCTGGGGAAGCAGAATGCAGATCTGAATGGCACTGCTGTCTCCTGGAGGAGATAAGGTGTCTCTGCTCAGAGCCCTCGTTCTGGCCTTGCCTTCTATCACACAGCTCCATTTGCCAGGGGCTGCCTGGTGTGTGTGTGATAGCAGGCACTGAATTACTTCAGAAAAACAGACTTATTCTTTCTATAAAAACAAATGACTAATTAAAAGCAGTTTTAATTTTGTAATTCATATTGTCTTGGGATCGTCCCAGATTCTGGAGTCCATGCTCCACACCCTGTCCTTCTGGAGAAATTTGGCGAGGGAAAGCACCGTGAGATTTGTCCCCTTTCCTCTCCCTTACTCCTAAAATCCCCCCTTCCCCTTCTCCCTTCCTGCAACTGGTAAATTGTGAAGAACAGGAATGTTCCTGGGAAGAAACCCAGGCAGAACTGCATTCAGAACAAGTCAAAGATTTCTTGCATAGCTGAAGCATGTGTTTGCAATCCCCAATTGCTGGAGCACGTAAGCCCTGCCAGCGAGTGCTGTTCCCTTCAGATGTTCTCAGAAAGCTCCAGGCAGTGTCCAGGGCAGCCTGTGGACAATCTGAGCTGAGGAATTGCTCCATGGCCCATCTGCTCATGGTGCCATGCCAAAAAGGTTCTCGGTGAAAGGATGGCAAAGAGCCAGCCCTACCCGTCCAAGGAGCTGTGCTGGGGATGGTCAGGAACACTGCTCTGGGACCTCCCCCAGCCACAAACTGGTTCCATGAGAGAGCTTGGCTGCTACTACCAACCTGTCAGCCCAGGCTTCAGGCAGCTTTTGGGATTGATGCTCTCCAGAATAGTCAGCATGTGCTACCCCAACAAAGGCCAAAACTACAAGATCCCAAACTGTAATTGCTGGGAAGCAGCAGAGAGCCAGCAACTACAGCCTACTCCCCTTCAGCTTGAGAGGTGCCACTGATCCAGAGAGAAAATTACCTTTCCAAGGGGTGCTGTTCAGTGGTTCAGAACTGGAACCTGACAGGGTCAGGAGGGATTGGAGGTGGGGGCTGGGATACTGGTTGGGAAAAGCAGCTTCAACCTATTTGTGAGGAAGCTTTTGTCCTTGGCACTACACGAAGCACGGAATATTACAGGAGCACAGAGGGAGCCCTTGCTCGAGCTGGTGCTGATTCTGGGGAGAGGCAGGTTGATGAAAGCATCACTTGTCTTTCCAATGACCTTATCATGTGAGCTGAGCCTGCCAAGAGCTGTCTCTCACTCTGTGCTCCTCGTGGCCTGAGCCAAGACTCCTGGATGCTCTGTGCCGTATCCGATATCGCACAGCATCGCTGGTGGGCTCCCAGGGCTCACACACATCCTGGGTGGGACCAGGACACCTCTGTGCTTTGCTGCCCCCAGATCATCTTACTTCCAAACAGGCCCAATCTGATTTTGCAGTTTTTTGAGTATAAGGAAGACCCTGAGCTTGAGGGAGGAACAGAAGATTCTTCCAAAGCAAGATCCTTGACCTCCAGAGCTGCATGGCAGTGCTGGCTCCTCTTCATGCTTCCCAATAGTGCTCCCAGGTCTTTACTGGTGTGTGGCAACATAATGAGCAAGCAACACGTGGGGGCAGCAGAAGGCTTTACTTCCTTGTCTGGGAGTCTGTGGTTGGAGCATCCTTGCAAGGGTCCTGAAGAACCCAGGTGCTCCCAGGTTTGAGGGTCAATGTGCTGAGCACGAGCTGCAGCTGCTCAGACTCTGGGACAAGGATGCTGTTGGACAGAGGGGTTTTGTGGCCTCCTGGGACAGGATGCCAGCACTGAATCCTGGGATTTTGTCACTGCATCTGGTCCTGCCCCAGGTCCTGCAGGCCCAGCCCAAGCGCTGCCATACTCATGTTCAAAGCATGTTCAGCCAGAAGACAGTCACAAGGTTGAGCACTATGGAAAACTGGCTGGAGTGAAAATCCCAGAGTCAGATCCCAGTGCAACCCACAGGTCAAGCCTTGCTGAGCTTGTTGCACCAAGTATAAGGAAGACCCTGAGCTTGAGGGTCTTCCTTATACTTGCACCAGTGAGGTGAAGTGAAAAAAAGAACTTACCTCATCACTGTGAAGAAAGATGAAGGTTTCAGCTGCTACCATTTATTCTCTTAGAGACTTGGAATTTCCAGGTAACAGGAAGAGGCCTTGGCTGTGGAGGTCTTGAAAGCCAAGTTTTCAGAGTAGGACTATTTCAGACAGGGAAGTGGCTACAATTTACACAGTATGGCTCTAAGATTTTCTGGCAGGGCTATCTCCAGAATAGGTGTCATTTTCCTGCTCTGAGTGAGCAGAAATTCAGGAATCGCTCGTCCACTTGATATTTGCCTGACTGCTCACATCAGTCTCCCCATGATCAGTCATGTGGAGTCTGAGTGGTATTGGCACAAGCTGATAGAAATGGCAAGAAATAAAAAATCCAACAAAAGCCAATCTTGTTACCAGAAATGATGGATTAATTATAATTAGGGGTGGGAAACAAAACACCCCTGTGCTCCATGAGTAATTTAAAAAGAGTAAAATCAGATACATTCCCAGATAGGAAAAGCATTTTCTGTAACTGAGGCTGCTACTTTAATAGGAAAATGCTGTTAACACAACTCTGACTGAGGTGAGGGCAAGAGCACAGCAGGGCTGGTGGAGATCTGCAAGTAAACAGCTGAATTGCTTCTCTCAGCCTCAATCTGCAAATTTCTGAGGCCAAAAGAACAGCTTTAAATGTAAAACTTCTGTTAGAGCTCATGCTTCAATTGGGCTGTGTGCCAGGACATGCAAAGACTTAGGGCACTAAAAGTCTCACGGAGATGAAAAGACAGTGGGGAGTCATTTGAGTTGGCTTGTAATGCACTAAGCTATAGCAGGATCTGCCTTCACTCCCTTTAAACCATCTTGTGGGGAGGCAAATGGAGAAAACTGATATTTTATCACTTGTAATTGTTACAGCAAAAGCCAAGGCTAAGCATAGCCCTGATGGAATCCCTGTGTCCTGCACACAGCCCTGCAGAGGGGTCCCAGCCCCAAGCTGGCTCAGCCTTTCCAGTGCCTGGGAAGCGAAGTAGCCCCTGAAATTGCCTCAAACCATGAAGTGACCATCTCTAGGGATGTGTGAGCTGCTCTGCTGGCTCCTGTTTTCATTTCAAAGCATCATCTGAGACAGCCTTTAACACCAGAGTAACAGAACAGGTTTGTACCTACCCTGGTCCTTCCAAGGAGCTCAAAGTGCTTTCAAAGCCCCCAGCCAAGCAGTGCTATTGTGGCTCCTATTGCACAGTGGTTCCCTGAGTTACAGGGCAATGCACTGCTTCACCCAAGGCTGCACAACATGTTGGCATGTCAGGACAGCCCAGATCCTGGGAAGCTGGGATGAGCATCCACCAAGAAATGAAAGATGTGTCTGGCTGTCAATAAACAATGGAAAAAGCTGTGAACAGCAGCAAAGTGACACAAACACAGTGTGGTGACCAGGTACCATCAAAGCACAGCTGGCCAAACCCAGCTGTTGTAAGGAAGAGGAAGAGGAGCAGGGCCATGTCCTTCACTGGTTAATGCTGCAGCTCCTTGCATGGGCTGGCTTCAGGTGGGCAGGCTGAGCATCACTACCAGGGTTCTGGGAAATGCTTTGCTGGGACTCTTCACTGCCAGAAGCTGCTTTACAATGTTCCCAGCTGTTCCCCTAAGTATCAGCTTGGACAAAATTAAAGGCAAATTAATTCCCTCGGGTTTCAAGGACCCTGGGAAGTCACTAATCAGGTTTCTGCTGAGCCAAAGGCAAGGAAGAACATTGTTAGCAACAAACACAGCAAATCTTCTCTAATTGGAGCTATGGAATGGGAACATGCTCCTGGGGAAACCTTTGTGTCTCTCAGGAGCACGTTCACCACAAGGAGAGGAGCCCTGGTGGGCACTGGGGGTTTTTATCATAGTGCCAGGGACCTCCTCAACTGACAGGAGGAAAAACACACACCAAAATCTTCGTTAGCCTTAAAACCTCACCCTCAGGCTTTGTCCTGGTCTGAAGGGGGAGGAAAGTGTTTCCACTTGTTTTGAGGTTGGTGTTAGGAAACTCCCCTAAAAGCCAAGGGCCAAATGCTGCTCTGTCTTCAGGAAACAGTCCCAGGGAATGTTCACAGACACCAACTACACAGGGAAGACTTTGTAGGTCCAAGGCCAGGCTGCCAGAAGGGAGTTTCACTGTGGTGTCCTGCATGAGAAGCTGGCTTCAGGCTCACACCCACAAGGACAACCTCAGTGTGGGATGTGGGTACATGAGAGCAATATTGGCCTTTAAATCTGCCAGGATCCTGGGAGAGCCACCCCAGGCCCCTGTGCTTGGAGTGCTAAAATCAGAGCCTGTATATGAGACAAAACAAAAAGGAGAAGAGGAACCATTAGCAGAATTAAAGGGACACATGAGCAGATGAAAGGTGCAAAGTGTCATCTTTTGTGTTCCCAGGTGGGACATCACCAGCAGCAGAGGGAACACCACAGAGAATCAATGGGAAGTGGATCAATCCCCACCTCACCCATTCCTTAAAATGCAAACCACACAGATGCTGAGCTCTTGCTCAAAGCAAAGCACAACCCTCTCCTCTCATTGTTACCTGTAACCCAGGGCCTGTGGAAGCAGCTACAGTGAATTAACTTGAGAGAAAGGAGCTGGACTGAATTTGCTAAGGGAGACAAAACCCCTACAGGCTTGTTGTTAAGAAAGAATGAGCACTAATTCTGTTTATTCTGATTTGCTTTGTTTGATTGTGCTTGATTGTGCTTGCCCGAGGAAATGTGAGAGCTGATTCGGATCATATCAGCAAAGAAAATCAGAGAGCAACAAGTTGATGGTTTAGAGTTCATGCAAACATGTGCCAGCCACTGAACCAGAAGAAAATAGTTGGCTCAGAGGCAGCCACTTATCTACTGATAAAACCCTTTTGGGCAAGATCTCAGAATGATGTGGAAGAGAGAGATGGGAAATTGTGCTGCAGAGTTAAGCCAAGCAATCAGCAGAGAATATGGCATTGTTTGGGTTTTTCTTTGCTTTCTCCCCAGTTCTTCCCCATTTATTATCAGAACAAAGAGTATTTTTGCATGTAAGAATTTTTTTGCCTAAAGAGGTAACACTGGGGTGCGCTCCTGCACCAGAGCTCAACTTCTGGGTAGCTTTGATTCAGCTTTCTGGAGAAAATCACAGTAAAACTCTTAGCTATGGATCTCTGTATGATCATTATCTCAGCTTTAGCACCTACATTTGCAACTCCTTGTTTGTGGAGATAAAATACATCACCATGGTTTCCACTTACCAGAAAGTCTCTCCCAGCAGCTGCTCAGTGGAAGGGTCAGAGGAAGATCAGGTCCCAGGTGGCCAGAGAACACAAGCTGTGGCTGGCCAGGAGCAGAAGCTGTCAAACACCAGGTATCTGGAGAGGTGAGGAAATTCAGGACAACTTGGTCCAGCAGATCAACCTTCCTGCCTTTTTCTTACAGAGGTGATGTGCTTACAGATGTTCCCTGAAAGGGGCAGCAGAGACCAATCCCACATGATGAACAGAGAGAGCCGTCCTAAACAGGGAAAAATGAAAATGAAGAGCAAGAATTATTTGCAATGCTTCTTTTCCTTGGCATGCAGAGGCTCCACCATGTGTCCACTCAAATAAAAACAGCTTGGACCTCTACAGGCCAAACTGGGGCTGCTTGGTAGAATCTTGATCGACTCTGTGATCACCTCCTTCAGCTGCTTTTGAGAGGAGGGCACCAACCCATGGGTGCTGGGTGTGCAAACATTGTGGAGCTCTGGATAATGCACTGATTAACACCTAAGTCCCTACAGCAGCACAGCAGCCTTTGGGCTGGCAGGAGGATCAGTGTAATTTGGGAAAGGTTCACTAATAGGCTCATGAGTACCTGCACACAGCTCATCACTCACACATTTTGGCTCCCACCTAACCCTGAAAGAGGGAGATGAGGAAAAAGGCTGATTAAACTATCAATGCTCCCAACAGTCCATGTCGGTGTGAAGATGTGAAGCCCACCTTGGACCACCTTTACAATGTTTCCAGGCTCTCTTGAAGCACTCAGAGTTAATTCTAGAGCTGATCCAAGTTGCTGCCTGGAGAAGAAGACACAGTTATTTACCTGCAGCAAATCCCATATGTGTTAGCTCATCTAAGTCTCTAACCCAGCCTGTCCTGTTGCTTTATTGCCTTATGCCCCTCTCCAGCACTGTCCACAATTCCCAGTGGAGAGGATGTCCAAGAGCTCCAATCATGGGACAAACCACAGACACAAACCATGCACCAGTCTTTGAAAGAGGCCTAAGATTTGAAAGCAAGGAGGGGCCAGTGTGAGGTGAGAAGGCAGCAGAGGAGCAGAGGCAGCAAGGGCTTTATCAGGAAACCAAGAACCCTCTCTGCTCCTGCTCTCAGGATAGAACAGCACACCAGCAAATCTGGCTGCAGACTGAAATCCTGGCTTCCCCTGAAGCCAATGGCAAACATCCCACTGGCTTCAATGGGAGCAGCACTTCATGCCAGATCTCGTGCTTCCCATTCCTCTGCTGTAGCCATGAGAGCAAAGTTCCCTTCCAAGGCTGTGTCTGCAGCTAGAGCCTCCAGCAGCAGGAGAATGGTTCCCCTTGCAGCCTGAGAAGTATCAATGGGAAATGAAAGACTTATTTTTAACAGAAATGGTGACTGTCCTGGTGAACAACTTGCTTAGAGTTATGGGGCTCTCTGGAACCATTTCTTTCTCTCAAAAATTCCCCTTAGGCTTTAGGTGCCCACAGGGTGCCCAACAAGCACAGCTTTTAGCTGGGATGAAATCACGAGTGGGGGAAGTGGTTTGAACTGGGTTATGCAACTATCAACATTCATCTCTCCCAGTCCTAACATCCCTCATTCCACACCTGCTCACACAGCAGCACCTGAACACAGTGGAACTCACAGCAGCACAGCAAACAGGCAGGAGAAGACTAAGTTTGGCCAGTTCTGTTTTTACCACAACAGAGCTGATGGAGGCAGGGATGCTGGAAGAGCTGTGCACTGACCACACAGGGCTCTACGTTTGCTCTGGCACGAGCATCCCTCTGCTGAGATGAGCATCTTGAGACCCCCGAGCTGTTTGTGAGGTGGCAAGGTCACATCTCTCATTTCCTGAAAATCTTTGCTTTCCTTGGCAGAAATGAAGGGCTTTGTTAGGGAAATCTTGGTGGGTGTTTTGTGATCAGTCAAGCACAGCAGATGACTCGAGGGTGTATACAGGACCTCCCGTCTTCTTGACGTAGGAAAATGATTCTGCTTGCTCCAGAAATTCAGGAGTCACCAGCATGGTGCTGACCACCTGTATTATTCCTTAGGTCACAAGGCATGTCTACTGGACAGATTGATGTCTGTACAGCTGACTGTTTGCATATCAATTCTAGAGGCAAAGGAAATTCTTCAAATCCCAGAGCACAAATGTGCACCGCTACAGAAAAGCAGGTGGAGATGTGCCAAGTTACAGCTCCTTAGCTGCTGCCCCTGTAAGGAATGCCCTGCAAGGAAAACTGGAAAATATTTCATGAAAGAGCAAAGATAACACAAGACAATCTGGCAAAGGGTAGAATTGAATATGAATGGCTTTCCTTTAGTCACTGTATTTCCTGTTCCTAAGTTAACCCTCTAAAATTAGCCTTGGTCAGAGAAGGGCTATAAACTTTTGCATGTCTAAAATGTCTTTGACTGAAAGATGTCAGAGCACTTTGCAAATGCCAGGGACTGTGGATGGATGGCTTTTCCCTGAGGAGACTGTCCATGCAGCCAATGGGCAGATGCTCCTTTGGCTGCTGAGGCCAAACACTGAAAAATTTGGCTACTCTGTAAGAACATCTTCCTTCTTTGCCTCCCAGGTTCCTGTCATCACAGGAACCCAAAAGTGAGAGGAGCTGGGCTTCCCTTGAGCTCAGTGTAAAAAATCCCTTCCTCATGGACAGATGGGTAACAGACACACAGCAGGGATGCACTGGTGCCATTTTAGCCACTTCAGGATCTTGTCCCTGCAGATCTCAGGGTTCCTTGGAGACAGCTCATGGCTGTGCCTGGCTCAGCTGCTGGTGTATCTGAACATCACCATTACAGCACACTAAAACCAGCCTTGAAAGGGAGCTGGACCAGCCACACCTCCCCACCATTCCCTGCCAACTGGTGCTTGCCTGGAGGAGTCCAAAATTAGTCCAAGCAGATAAGAGATGGACAATGCTGCTCCTCAGAGTCCCAGGGTCCTTTGCTCAGAGGAGATCCTTCTATGCCCACCCACATCTTCCTCTAACCTGGCAAAATACCTGAATTACTGAGCTGACTTGCCAAGAGAGATTTAGGCTGGAAGCCTCTCTAGAAAGATGTCTCTCATTAGGAGCAGGGAGCTGGCTGGGGCACAGAGCTGGGAGAGGAGTGTTACTCATTCCTGCCTCACACTGGGCCCTTCAGACACTCTCCTCTCCTGCAAGATGCACTGTTCTGTGACTGCTGGCAGAAATTAATGAGCAGAGCTGGTTGAAAAACTTTCCATCAAAACACTGTTTCTGCTTTGCCAGAAGATAGTTGAAAAATTAAGTGGAAAAATTAGAGAAGAGAGCCTGGGTTTTGGCTGACATTGTTGGTCCAAAAATCCCAAACTTGGGATTTTTTAGCCAAAAATGGAAGCATTTGGGGAAGGCAGGGGAGGAAAGGGAGGTGCCTGGCAAGATTTAGTGATGGCCTCAAATGCATGAACAAAAATTTTGACAAATATGAGGGTGTTTTTGTCAATTTTATCTTTTTTGTTTCCCCACAGTGAAGGATACTTTTGCTTTTATAACCATCCTATGGGGAGGCTGAAAACAAGTAAATAAGCTTTTTCTTTCTTACACAGGGCTTCAGATCCCCCATAGCTTGTGGCATAAGCACAGGCAGCAACTCCTCTGGAGAGCCACAGCAGAAGGAGCAGATCTTTGCTAGGAGCTGCTCAAGAGCTGGTTACCCCCAAAGTGTAGCTCTCAGAAAGGGACACCCACAGAGCTGGTGCTGCTGTGAGTTTGTACAGCTGATGGGAAGCTTGATAACCTCTCAGCTGCCTTGCACACAAATAAACTGAGCCATGGGGACAGCCAGGGAACAGGGCCTGTGATGGAAGAGACTGTGCACACAGCTGCTGCAAAACCACCCCTGCTGAACACTCAGGCAGCCACACCACAGGCAGAGAGTTGTTGTAGCAGGGAGAATGGCACATGAATACCCACAGAAAGCTCTTTGCCATCTTGCTTACACAATAATGTGGTTTTTCCTTTTTCCCCTTTAAAATTGTTTCTTTAGCAAAACATGGTTAGGAAAGAAAAAAAAAAAAGAAGGAAGAGATGGAATCTTCCTTACCCTCTGGGAAATGTGGCTTACAGCATTTCTTGGGCTCAGTGTCACTGTCCCCTCCTCAAGGCATTGCTGGCCAGTGATGTGATGGGAGGAAGAAGTCATGAGTGAGAACAGCTCCAGGGTGATGATGCCTGAGGAGAGCAGAATTCCAGAATTCCAGCAGGGCCCTTCTTCCTCAACACAAACCTGGGCAGGGAACAGAGCTGACACTGCTGAAGCCAGCACAGCACAGGAGGCACCAGCTCTGTGAGAAAACCAAATGCTGTTATTGAGCAGTGGGGAGCAGGGGAGGTTCAATTTAGAGTGATTTTCTGAGGAGTTAGATCATGATTCTGGCCAGGATTTCTATTTTAAACAACACCTAATCTTTAAATTCAGTCTAGATGTGGATTTCATACCTTTTCCTGAATGAGAGCAGCACTGGAAGAAGCAGGCTCAGGAGTTCAGATGTGTCCTGGCAGGGCACTGCTGCAGGTCCCCTTGCTGACAAGCCTGAGCTTGACTCTCATCCCACCACAGCCTGGGGTTACAGTCCCAGCCACTTCCACTACAAGCAGCTCTGGCTCAGAGCCCCCAGAGTGATAAAAGGCTTCTTGTGTGATCATCTCAGGAGGGAAGTTTGGTGCCAAACAAAGCTGCAGTCTGGTTGGGTCCTTTTGTCATCCGAGCCAAAATCAAGGGGAAAAGTGAGGAGCTGGGGAAAGAAATGGAAACTGAAAAACGTTCAAAGAATGTCTTTTCTAAGAAAATGAATGAAGTCCAACCCATGAATGGCTTGTCTGGTATTGCTGGACAGGCTGCACTGACCTTGGTGCAACATGAAAGACTCTGTGAGAGGATTCCCCTTTTTCACCAATCCCTCAGCAGTCCAAGTACTTTCACTCTGTCTCCAGAAAGGCTCCAGTGATGCTGTAGTGTGCAGTGACCTTCCAGAGAGCTGGCAGTGATCCTTCAGCAGCTGGTGGTTTGTGGGGTGGTGGAGGCAGTCCTGCAGACTGGTGAGCTGTCAGTGCTCTCCTGGTGAAAAATGAGTGTTTTCCAGGCCACATGGAGAGCAGCATCCCATCCCATTCTTCCTGACACCACCAGAAGTGTGAGTGCATGGAATGGCACAGCTAGCATGGAACTCCACAGCACACTGGTGTTTGCACTGACACTCTCCAGCAAGAAGAAAACATTCCTTTCCTCATGGAAATGCTCCATGTGGTGTTGGGGAAAGCACAAAGGAAGATTTGGTTTTCACTCTACCAGAGAGCAGAGTCCTCAGCAGTGGTCCTTGGTGAGCTGATGTGGGGATAAAGTGTTCCACATTTTGGAAGGCAAATTCCTTCCAGAGCAAGCAGGGTGCTGCCAGCTTGCTGCAAGAGACAGCTGAGGCTGCCATGCACACCAGGAGAGTGAAGGGAGCAGGTGGAGTTGGTGGAGGCAGAAGTGACCTCCAAAGAGGGGAGGAGGGATTCTACTTTCCTCCTGATCCTTCTGTGCCACAGCACCTGACCCCACCTGCCTTTAGTGATCTTGGCTGAGGTGTCTTAAATTGAAAAAACCAACTGAGCTCACAGGGAAGGGCAATGGCTTGGGTAGAAACAGGAATCAGGAATAAGAGAAACAGCAAATGGCTACATGCAAAATAGGCAAAGTGAGTATATAATCCTACTGGATTTCTAGCAGAGGTATTGGCACATATCAGGAACATTTCAAGCCAAATGTATGACAGCATTCCTTACACCCCTCCCACCCACTGCCATAGCCCAGCTTAATGCAAAGCCCTTTGGCTTCCCCAGGCTCAGAGCTAGGTTTTATTGTTCAAACAGGTCAACAATTGCAATCAGATGTTGACTGCAGGCAAGGCACAAACAGGATGATGTGTAATGTACAGCACCACTTGGATGGAGGTTCTGCAGTGCTGCTGCTGTGAGTGGTCCTGTGCAGGGTGGCAGCTGGGTTGGATCTCCCAAGGCTGCCTCAGAAGCCCATCAGTGTTGTGCCATGAATCCCATGTGGGATCAGGAAATGAGCTCTGTTATTAAAGTCTGAAGTCCATTTCTGGAAATCATTGTGGGAGGAGAGCTCTCACACCAGCTCTGCTTTGGTTTGTTATAAAATCATTGAATCATTTGGGTGGGAAAAGACCTTCAGGATCATCAACTCCAACCCAGCACTGCCAAGGCCAACACTCCACCACATTCCTGGGTGTCTAAGGCTGCTTTAGAAAGATGCTGCTCCCACCTCCAAGTGCCCTTTTAGCAAGAATTGAGCTGGAGTGGGATACAGATGAGGCAGGCTGGGAGAGGATCCTACAGGTGTATCTGACTGCAAAAACAACTCCCTGTGCTGGGGAGAGCAAACAGTACAAAGATTATGGCTAGTGCCTACAACAAAGACATCCAAAACACGTGGCACTGAAGTAATTCTGTTTATTTCACACCAGGGGAGAGTGCAGCTAGGTTATGCAGATACCTTCCCAATGGATGGGATTGTTTTGCTCCAGTATGAATTTCCACATGCTCAGCACTGTTCATTGTCAGGGGGTGCCTGTGGAGCTGCTGCTCCCTCCCAGCTCAGGCACAGCAAGAACAACCTTCCCCAAAAGCAGTCTCAGAACATCCCTCTACCCAGGCAGAAGCTCCCCCCTCCCCACAGCCTGCCCAGGCACACCCAGAGATATCCCAAACACAGCCTGGCATGCTCTTCCCAGACAGGAATTTTCTACTCTTGTGTCACTGACCACAGACCTGGCAAGGCATCATTCAGGTGCTAACATCCCCATGCTTTATTTTGCAACCTGACCAGGACAAGACCCATCATTTCTTGGTTTTTAGCACACTGAGAACTCTGAGGTGCCAGAATTTTACTGCCAAATGACCTTTGACACCAACCACAGCAATTAAACAGTTGGCTTGGATTTATCCAAATCCCAGTCTCAGTCCAGTATTACACAGATGCATGATGTACCACTTACAGCTTCATTCCTTCCTCTTCATTTTTGTGCTTTGGGTTTGCTTTGTATTTTTGTTTCAAGTTCAGAAACCTTATTAAAGTTGTTATGGAAAAAATAAATTTATTATTCAACATATTCAATTTGTTCAAAATGGAATGATTCTTTTTTCTTTTTTTTTTTTGTTTTTTGGCTTTCATTTACACCTGGTTCCATTCAGTTTGACTGTTTATCTTTTTCTATTTATAACCAGCACCAAGAAGAAAATTACCATGGATACAGTACATATGCAAATTAGCTAATGGAAAAATATATACATTTCACTCTGTAATGAGAAAACTTAAATGATATTATTGCCATGGAGAATATATCCCTGTATTATAATAAAATATCAAGCAATAATCAACTGCTAAGATTCTTTTCCACCAACAAAAAATAGCACCATACATGAGATAGTGAGAATCTACACTCAATAACACAATTGTGCAACTAGAAATGTACAGTACTTTAGTAACAGTACAGAGTATTGTTTACAATATGGAAATACCACCACTGTAATCAAAAGAGCATCAATCTCTTATGAACAACTAAGAAAAGTATGGTTGTAGATACACTGAAACAAACAGCTTTTCTTTTCACCAGAATGTGGGAACTGAGGGCAGAGCATAGCTGTGACTTCATTGTAAAGCTCCTATACAGTGATAAAAACCAGAAGGGCAGGAATATTGAAGAGAATTAAATCTTTTTTGTTATTATTTTCTGGCTGTTATGTGATGTGATGGTTGTCACCATGTGAAGTAAGAGAATTGAATAAAATGGAGCTGTGTTGTGCCATCAGTTCTTAATAATGTTGGGGGTTGATTTAAAAATAAAAGGTTGATGCATGCTAATCTGTGAGCTGTGAGAGCAAGTGAGCTGTTTTTTTTTCTCAGTGCTCATACAGTTGAAAAAAATCCTTGTAAATTCCTGTTTCCTTAGGTAGGACCCAGAATGAGGACCCAAGTGTCCTTTGGGTCCAGAACCCAAATGGTTCTGGGTCAGGCCAGAGGCCTAACCAGCCTAGCACCCTGCTCTGGCCAGTGGCCAGTAGTGAATTATTACTGAAAAACACAAAACCTAAAATCCTTCCTCTCCTGTGTCCTACCTTTTGCCTAGAGAGAGTCACAGATCAGCACCAGAAGGAAAACATTCCTGCTGTGGAGAAGCACCTTTGATTCCCAGCAATGATAATTCACACAATTCTGCCAAGGTAACAGAGAAAATGTTGCCCATGAGAAGAAAACAGTAAATTCCAGAGTGAGGGGTGTCAGGGGTGGCTGTGGGGGCAGGGAGGCAGCAAGGACAGTCCTAGTGTCACTGCAGGCTAAGGGGGAAACACCACTGTGGATTAAGAACATAAACCAGGTCCTCTGGGCTCTGTCTGATCTCTTGGAACTTTCTCATTAGCAGTTCTTCTACCTGTTAATTTGCCTAATTGAGTATTACCTGTCTAAATCTTCCCTGTCACCCCTGCCAGCAATTTTCCCTTGATTACTTGCCAAGTACTTACACAACCTCTGGGCTGGGCAGCAGGGTGGGAATATCAGAAAAAAGAGGTCTAATCCTGATTATAAATTGCAAAAAAAAAAAAAATCCAGTATAACAAAAACCAAGCTGGAATCATTTCCCTGATAGAGAAAATCATCTGAGGCATTGGAAAGCAGATCTGTTTGAGACAGGCACTTGAAGAAAAAAGGTGTGCAAATGTGTCCTTGTGCATCAGGCCAGCCCTGGTGCACACACACTCATTTGCACACTCACAAGCACAGATGTAAATGTGAAGCCCACACAGGGTTAGTCTGTTGATGAACATTATCTCCCTGTGCTTGAAAAATGTAGCCCTTAATAAAAAGCTAATAGATTATTCCAGTGAGGTCCTGGATATGGAAAGAACAGTAATGAGCAAAAATTGCTTTAAAGACATGTTAGGTACTAAGAGTCTTTATCCTTCCTTGCATTGACAAAAAGAGACAACAGCAACAAAGACAACCTGGGGCCAGGTGAGAGCCTGGCCCAGGGGCTGGGGCAGCAGCTGGGCTTGGTTCTGTGCTCAGCTCCAAGGAGTCAAACAGTCCCACACAGTTCCAGAGCTTTGTACTCACAAAGCTGCAATTATCCAAAGGGCTCTGCTCCTGTCACCAAGAGAGAGCTGAAACTCCACCATGGCCTTGGGCCCTGGCAAGGAAAAATGATGCTTGTTGGAGCAAGATGAGATAGGGAGACACTGATGTGTGTGACAAGGGAGGGGACAAGCCCTGCCCTGGGCAGAGCTCCTGTTTCAAGTCTCACATCACAGAGAGGAGTCTGGTTTAAAGTGCAGAGACATGGCAGAGAGTGTTGTGTGTGCAGCACCTGTAAGTGCTCTGACAGCACCAAACCTGACAGCACCACAGAAGTGACACAGGGAGCATTCAAAGACAGCAATGGAAGTCTGAGCCCTTGGCTTCCCACAAGCTCCAGATTACACTTTGAATGTCCTGCATCCCTGGCTACTTCTGATTACTCCAAAAGCTACATAACCTCAGCTGTGTAAAAGAGCCCAGAGATAGAAAACACCTGTTCTGCTCCCCACAACATCCTTTTCATAAAGATTGTTCCAAATTCAGTTTCTGTTCCAACCCTATCCGGTTTCACAGTCCTCTTATAAGAACCAACAGTCTCATTATCTGATTGACTTCTAAAAATTGGAGAGAGCTTAGGCCAAGCAATCCCTCAGTGAGTTCTACTGCATGAAATGATTTCTGGCTTCTCCCATCTCATGTAAATGGTTCTTGTTTAAAAGTAACTATCTACGGCTGTTAATAAGCTTCCATTTCATTAAGCTCAGAGAAAAACTAGGTTTCATAAAAGAAACTCTATTATTCTGGGGAAAAGACAGAGAGGATTGTTTTTTAAAATTAGAAGGAAAAGCACTCCCTGTTAGTGGCTCTAAATATATGACTGGGAATGTTGGACATAATTATACTGAGTATTCTGTAGGAAATTCAGAGATGTCCATCCTCTGCTATCAGTTTTCACGAGCTTTTACAAAAATCATCTCATTAAACTAAACCTTTCATTGATGCATGTCCCTCCAAGCCCACTCTGCAGTGGGATAACTGCTGGGAATTGAAAACAACAGATAAAAGCCAAGATTAAAAGATTAGGTAATGTCTCTACCTTTGCTGAATTATTTTGCCAGAGGCCTTCCTCCATGGAGGTACCCATAACCTTATCCAATGTAATCACTTTGCAACTCTTGTCCTTTTCTTTAATGGTAGCAAGCCATCCAGTGGCTGGTGATTTAATATATTAAAAAAGCGTTAAGGAAAAATGTGAGGATGTCAAAATATCCAGAAATGATTGGCTCCTTGAGATGACCCTTTCTGTGTGTTTTTTTTAAGGTGGATGAGCGGATGACTTTGGTATCCAGTCTGTAGGATTAGTTTCAAGTCTCATTAGTGTGCTTTGGGATCCACCACGCTGTAGCAACTCATGAAGTTCCAGTACTCAGACCTACTAGTCTGTGATTTCCATACAAACAGCTGGAAGACTCTAAGGAGTGGCACAGCTTCATTAACTCTTCTGCTGCATCTTGTTTGCATAAAAGTCTCTGCAGGTCTGGCAGCAGCGCTGGTACCACCGCATGTCCTGGCACAGGTTCTTCTCACGGATCACCCTGCAGTACACTGTCCACTGGTCCCCCGTGCACTTGTAGGTGAGGGCAGCTTGGGAGGAGACAAGAAAGGAGAAACTGCCAGATTAGCCAGGGAACAGCACTGCAGGTGTGACCAAAAGCCCTGCACCCGAGGGGAGGGAGGGTCACGCTCGCTGCCGGCACTGGAGAGCAGGTGAGCTTCTCTCTGCCAAAATATCAGGCTCTTGGAAGTGCTTCCTTCCTTCCCTGGACATGAATGGGGAGTGCAAACCTCCTCCTGTTGCACCTGTTTTGTCTCAGAGGCAAACAGGCCTGGATGAACCAAACACCCAAAGATGCAGCCCAGATTTAAGGCCATGAACTCCACACTGCAGTCAATGGGATGGAGATGAATAAATCACACACCTGGCAAGAACACCCGAGACAGACCTTATGAATCTGAGATGGGAGAGTTCACATAAGAGAAGCTAAGCCACAAACAAGGCCAGGATTAATATTTCAGAGGCCCAAGGTCCCTCATAGGTTGTCAAGGAAGACAGGAAAGAAGTGACAGGATAAATCCCTCATAATGTGTCATCAATGAGAGACACTGGACACAGATATAAAAGCCAGGTGAGGTGCACACTTGGATATTTTTGGAAATGTTATCCAAGACAAGAAACCATTCTGAAGTAGGGGCAAGGCAGCATGGGGTCTGTAGACTACTGGGATTTTTTTCTGAATTTTTTTTTTCTGCTTCCATTGCAGAAAAGAGAAAATTCTGTTTAAAGATAATCCAATTAGAATTGTTTATAAGCAAAAAGAGCAAAACACTCAATGATATGTCTTTCCACTAATATCAAATATCATTGTTTCTGGCCCTGGTGATTCCAAGCCTGGTTTAGAAACAAAAGCATCCCAAATTGCTTGCAGATTATTTTCAGCAGGGACTTGAGCCTCCTCAGTCTTCTAAACACATGAGCATTTTATTGCTTTGTCCTAAAATGTGAATTAGGATGGAATTCTTGTCTCATCAGTGTATCAAGGGCTTATTTCTCAAATGAAATGTTTTCTTTCCACTATGCTCTTAGTGCTAAAATATCTATGAAGTACTCTCAGACCAAAAGAGGACAGAAACCCCTCAGCACGAGTGCATTTGCAAGAATGAAAGCCCCCATTTTCTCTTAAAACATCTGGTAAACTTTTGGGGAACAAATTTCAGTTCAGAAGCTTCAAGTCCAGCCCTAGTTCAAGTGTTATTTAATACTGGGCAGCTTTATTAGAAAATGGTTCTTTATGATTTAGCAGCTCTGTGTTTTCATGTGTGCTGGAGGTTTCTTAGCCTGTAAGATCAGCTTTAAGATCAGCTCAGATGTGACAGAGGAGGCTGCTCTTTCTGGTAACCTCTTCTTGTTTACAACTCTTCTACCAAAAGGGGACAGGAGGCACCCATGAGGTTGGGTCAGTGTAGCTGATGCCTCAATTTAGCTTCATCTTACTGGTGATGATGTGTGAAATGTAAAGAAACCAATTCGGTTCTTGGAGCTGTGGTGGAACACACAGGGCTGAAGTTCAGAAAAATACATATTTAGTATATTTATATTTCTGTCCCCTTATAAACCAATGTGAAAAATCATGAGATCCCCACAAATTTGTATTAACGGGGGCATTCTTAATTAGTGGCATGTCTTAAGGACAGTGTTAGGTGTTTCAAGAGACAGATGGTTATCACCATATTCCCATCCCAGTCAGGGACACAAGGAATGCAGGGAGGGTGAGGAGGAGGACAGTGGCAGAAAATCACAGGGTCAGGAAGAGGCTGGATGCTCTCTTGCCCCCCTGGATAAATCAATCCATCAAACCACCTGCCAGGGTCATGCATTTTCTTGGGGCACCATGAATAAATGATCCTACTTCACACTCACTGCAGCACAGGCAGCGTGTGGAAGGGTTTGTGATGGAGAATGATGCACCTGCCTGTGCACCCTCACCTGTGATAATCAATCAATCATCAATCCAATCAATCAATCATCAATCCAATCAATCCCCCACCATTTGTGTGCTCCTGCTGCTCTCTCAGCTCCATCCTCTGCCATGCCAAGCACTCCACCCAGGCACAGCCTGAGGCAGGGCTCAGACAGGACCTACCCACACCAGACCTTTCGGCTGCAGTCTGGCTGAGCCTCTCCCACTTTCTGGCCCCGGACAATACCTGCAGCCCCCTGGGCAGCCTGGGCAGCTGGCACCTTCCCCCAGGCCCCCAACTCACCGAGCCTGGGCGAGGTGATGGTGTTGACGTTGATCCTGTCGTTGCAGACCTCCTGGTGGCACTGCCTGTAGGCTGCGGGCTTGGCCAGCGCGGGGCACTCGCTGCCGTGGCGCCCGGTCACTTTGTGCATGCACTGCACCACGCGCGACTGCAGCCCCTTGCCGCACGTCGAGGAGCACTGCAGGAGAGAGCACACTGAGCTTCCACAGCACAGCACAGCACAGCACAAGTCACTGCCAGAGCACAGGCTGCAGCCACTGTGCAGCTGAGGGCTCACAGTGGGTCACCGTGGCAGCCAGGGACACTCCGTGTGGCTGCTGTGCTGTCTGTGATGGTTTTGCACCTTCAGGGAGTGCTGTGAGCAGAGGAACTCACCTGGCACAGGGAAGGAATGTGTTCTCTTCCTGACCTGAGTTCACCTACTCTGACTGTTCTCTGTGGATGCCCATGGGGTTCAAGCAGACAAAAATTCAATTCCCCCCACCAGTCATGAAGAGGCAAAGCTGAAAAATGTGTAATGCTTAATTTTGGACCAGCAGCTTCCACCTCCCTCTCTGTGAGGGACCCAGTGGTTCTTGGTTTAAAAGCTCTCTCCAGGACTTGGATGGTCTAACAAGGCTTCCTCCACAGACTGGATGACCACAGCCAGGCACTGACATCAGATAAATCCCAGGATTCCAGCAGAGGCTGGCAGCTCCTGTGTGCCCAGAGCAGCTCTGTTCTGTAGAGAACAAATCAGGTATTCCAGTGTTCACTCCCCTCTATCCCTGCTAACTGTCTGGCCCTTGCCTGTCCTCCTGGGAGCAATTGCAAATTGTACTCGTGAGTTTTGGCTGCTATTAGCCAGGAGGCCCAGCCTGTTCATATGCTCCCTTTGTTGTCATACAGTCAGAGTCCCTCCCTCTCCCTCCCTCTTCCCCTGGCCCACTCACTTGTAATTTACAATGTCCTACTTGCACGCTGTTCAATTTTAATAAAGCAAACACAGTGAGCACAGGGAGGTGCAGCAGCTGGAGTCAATAAAAGAACCTTGTATTTAACATAAAGAAACAATGGATTGCAAGACTTGGGTAAGATTCCTGTTTCTGCTAAAGCCACACACAAGCAAACGATGGGGGAGAGGAGGAGGTGAGGGAAAGCCCAGGAGGTATCAACAGAATGATGTAAAAAAAGGTCATGTTTTCTGTCCTCTGCTGTTTCTCACCAAAGTCAGGGCATTGGAGCTTTCTCCCTGAAAACCACCATCACCTCAGACAGGTAATTCTCAAAAGAGATGCCAAACACTGGAGAGGTTCAGGAGTTGGGCATCACTGAGGTTGGACTGAAGTTCAGGCACAAATCCTCTGTGTGCAGAGTGGATGCTTGTGAGACCCAGATCCAAGGGCAGAACATGTGGATGCCCACAGGGCTCCACCTCTACGTCCAAGGGGGCTGAGTACAGCAAAGCTGTGGTCATTTTGGTCTGGAAGTACCACTAGAAACCCTTGCTGTTTGGGTTATTTCCTTTACAATCTTCTGATTTCAATTTAGATTCAACATACCAGTTTATGACAGCTATTTTTACACTTAGATGTTTCAGGTGTTGAATTTAAATTAAAAAAATGACCACTATCAAATAATACCTCAGCAGTGGTTATATTATTTAGGATTATGCTGAATGAACCCTTCTCCTGTCCTACACTGAGCTATTCCAAAAATCAGGAATTAAAGTCCCTGATGTAAATCCCCTTCACAATCTGAATTTATGCAGTGGGATCTGGGCATTACATTAGTTTTGTGTGTCCCTCAACTCTTTCCCAGCACTGAGTGCCCTCAGTAACTTCCACCAGCCTGGAAGCCAGTCAGGCACAGCCACTGGATTTAAAGTGAACTATTTTCATCCTGATAAATGCAACTATTAGACCCTTCCACTTCACCAGTCAAATGCAACCTTTAATCCTCAGGATTCAGTGGCACTTTTAGTCTTCACAGTGCTTTACTAATCTTAATCCTCCCCAAACTCCTTGCTTTGGGAGGGGAATTGTACATCCATTTTGCAAACAGAATTGCTGTTATCACACAGGCATTAAATAACTCAGGCCATGGACTTCCTTCACCTGATTGTAGCAGTGAGCCTGAAACCTATCTCTGGCTTTGAAGCACTCCCTGTGCTCTTAACAGGGAGGACACAGGGAAAAAGAAGGGAAAAGAGGACAAAACCAGCATTTTTCTCATAAGGTGAATGAGGTTTTCAGATACCAACCCACAAACACCTACCTTTATCTGTGTTCCTGTCTCTGCATTTGTTAACCAGCAAGGAGGGCAAGCAGTGAAACTTTTTTCCACAGACACTGCCAGCTCCAATCCTCAGACAAATAACAGCAGAGCTTTTGCCTGAAGCAGTTTTATTCCTTCTCCTGGGAGACTGGGATCATCACCTATGCTATGCAATTAGTTTTTCACAGCCAGCAAGACAGATTTTAACATCTTTCTTGAACTCTTTAGGGCTTGGCAGCTAAAGGAAGGTTGGACATCTGGCTTATTTTAAGACGAAATTTCAACTCGGTACTTGGATAGTTTCTTTCCTAGGAATTTCAATAGGAAATAGGAATAGATACAAAATACATACAAAGGGGGAATTGTTACTCATGCTGCACTATTGGAAGAGGACATCATTAAAAGAGGCATAAAAATCAAACTCCAACTGCACAGCAAATTCCCATAAATACCTTCTCTCCTTCTCTGGACAGCTAAATGCACTGCTATGGACTCTCTATTCCCAAATGTTTGTGGAGCAAGGAACCATATCCACAGATCAATCTTCAGGGCTGGATCCAGCAGAGAAGACCCCCCAGCAATCTGCATCCTCTGGGAAGCTGGGGCTGGGACAAGGGGTTGAGCAGAGATGCTGGTGCCAAAGGAAGAAGTGGATTTTCCCTTCCACCAGGCACGGCCAGTGGTGTCACCATCAGGAAAATGCATGTGCAAAATGCACAGTTTAACCATAATGCCCTAAACTGACAACACAAGCACTGTGAACTGGAAATCCACCCCCATGCAAAGATCAAAAGGTTGCTCAGCACTGTAAAATAGAGGTGGTTAATGAACAGCTACAAAAAGTGAAGCTAATGAGAGCCCCTGTAACTCCCAGTTCAAACACTGCTTAGGAAGGCAAAAGCAAGACAAAAATGCCTGCATTCACATTCTTTGGCAGTAACATGCAAGCCAGTGGGGATATCCAGAAGGAAATAAACTCACAAATTGTCAAGGCAGCAGCTGCATTCAACAGCTTAAAGAAGATTTACTCACTGAAAAACTCTAACCTTAGGAGCAAGCTATGATTTTTCAACTGGAATGCTATTTCCACCTTAGGATACTGATATGAAAGCTTGAAATCTAGCAAAGGTGCTGACAGATGTCTAATTGCTTTGAAAGCAAATGCCTCAGGAGAATATTAGGTATTAAAATAGAATGAATTTACAGAAAGTGCTGAGATCTGTCAGGAGCCTTCATCAACTCCTGGTCTACAAAAGATAGCAGAGAAAGAGAGGGGAATGAGAATAACTTAAGCTAGGGCAGGGCTGCTGTTGGGCAGCACAGCAGATAGTCCAAAGAATCCCTCTGTTGAGGCTTAATGGGGGCAGAAAAGGAACAGATTTACCATCACAGACACAGGTTCAGGACTGAATGGGATAATGGATCATTGCTGAGGGCTCCTGGGAGGCTGGGATACATTTCAGACCCCAGCCCACCTTCAGAAATGTCACTTTTCTAACCTCCGAGGGACGGATGTAAAAATATTTTTTTGTAAAAAACTTTTCCCAGCAGAAGCAGGAGGTCACAGCATCCCTCCAGCCAATCCTGAGCACACTCCAGTACAGAGAGGGCTGATCTGTCAGAGGGAGATCCAGTTCTAGATGACTGTCATAACTAAGCTGCAGGCAAGATGGGGTTTTCTCTTTATTCATCAGTCTGCAGGCATCTGATGTTTAAAGATACTGGTTTGCCCCCAGTTTGCTGGAAGTTGCTGAAGCCAAGGATAACACCATGGTTAAAGCTCCAATATTGAGAGATAGAGTCATGCTTTACTGACTTCAGAGTTCAAGCATTCAAGGCGTTAGGGTAGAGTGTTTTTCCCCTCGGGGGTCTTATTTCTTGCCTCTATGAAAGTCAGAAAGAAAGCAAGAGAAGTTCCTATTAAAAACATTCTAACACAGCATCTGAGATGAATGACAAAGGTCCTGTAATTGCTCCCTTCCCGGGACCTTAATAGCACACACATGTGTGCTCTGAGAGCCAGTGCTCCACACACCTTCACATCAGGCTTTTTATGAGGATCACTCATTTCAACCCCACAGCTCTAGCTGAAAAGCAGCGTGCAATATGCTTTCATAAACACCAGGTCAACTTTCACCATGGCATCATGCTAAAGAAAGAAATTTCTGTCTTTTCACTGATAAGATCTAATTAGCCCAAAGCAAACTGTAAGCTGTTTTTCAAGCTTCCTTGTTTTCTTTCTTTTTTTTTTTTTCTTCCTTCTTTTTGAACCCCAGATCTGCACAAGAACATATCTGGTCTTGCTTACCACAATCTTTCATTTGGAAACTTTTGTGAAATGACTGATTTGTTTAATTTAGCCAAGAAGAAAAAAATGCATACCCTTCTGACTCAGTATGGGAAGAAACAATAAATTATGGCAGCAAATGCTCGTGGCTGATGTGACAGTATCTTAGCAGGAAAAGAGAAGCAATTTTTGCAAACTGCCTACAGCTGTACTTTCAAACTACACGACCCCAAGGAACAAGACCTGACCAGCACATCCAGCATGTCTCACTGCATAATTAAGCTTGGCTTTGCTATTCTGAAAAGCTCCATTGTGTACAGAGAGTTCAGAGATTAAAGGCTGAACACATGAATATTCTGGGTAGTGACAGTGCCCCTAAAGTACTTGTGCAGTGGAGCCCAGGTGGATGCTGATGAGAAAATGCCATTTAATCCAATATTCCAATCAGGAAGAATTTACTTCTCACAAAATGGATTTGAAGAACAGGCTCATGCAGCTCTGTGAGATGATCCAGTGCTGCACACTGGGGCCCATATTCTAACAGGTCACCTACTGCACTTGTGCTGTGGTTGGACCTTTGGCACAAAGTGGAAATACTCCAGAGCTTATTCCACCTGGACAAAAGCGAGGTGAAAAACACCTAATGCAAAAGGAATAATCAAAGTAATTTTAAATAGCCCCAGTAATGGACAGCTATGGGATCACAGAACTTGGGTCAGGCTGGATGCTGGAGAATCCCTCCTGCTCCTACAGCACTGTGAGCTGCTTGTGCTGAGCCAGGCTCTCAGGGCTCACATGAGCTCTATTCCCACCCCAGATGTTATCCTGAGAGAACATCCTGGGGACTGAAGTCCTACTGAATGCATTATTAGTTACTATTAGTTATTCATCAGTTAATGATCAATGCTTCCCCAATGCAATTTATTAAAGAAAGTAATTAAACAAGGACTCCTTTGGTATTTTTTAATTTCAGCAAGAGGCTGCTAATCTCTCATTCAGTCCTGCCTGAGCATTTTCTAGACATGGAGCTACCCAGCTCTGACATGTGTGATGCTAGCTAATGCTGTTTCATCTCTTTGCACAGTCAGTCTCACTGGTACTTATTGCTCCTTAAAGGTGTTCTGGGAGATTGTCACTTTAATGCCTTGGCAGTCATTGTAAATCTCAAAAGGTTATTGAAAGGACTGGGAAATTACAGCAGTCCCTGCTAGCAGTACATACTGTGTGCTGTAGGTATTCAAGGGGAAAATCCTCTTCAGACTGGTACTACAGAATTTAAATGGTGAATTACTCCCCATATTTTCAAAAACATGATCCTGGACACTGTAACATCTCAGAGTAACTCAGAGAAAATGAATGCCAATACTTGAACAGGCTTGTCTTTCACTCTTTCTCCTTTTTCACTTTAAAAAACAAGAGTAAAAAAATCACAATGGAATTTCATTTCCAATCCACCGGTCTTGGTGGGAGGCTTTAACTCCTCATCAAAAAAATGCACTTAATGGACCAGGCTTTTAAATAAAATATCAAAAAAGAGAAGCTAATTTCTAGTTAACAAGATCACTGGAGACTGTACTGGAACATGAGACAAAAACACTGTGGCAGAACGTGCTCCACTTCAAACAAAACACTGATCTTTTTCAGTGTTCAGATCAATCTTGCATTCAGATCTTCTTGCATTCTCCTTTGCTACAGAACCTTCACAAAAATTTGTACCAGGCATGTTCCCAGAAACTCCAGTGGAGATGAGCTGTGCAATTTGTTGTGCTAACAAGGAGCAGCTTGAAAGGCACAAACAGGACTTGGTTCCTGGAGCCTGCAGTGCCCAGGGGAAGGACATGGCCAGCTCTGCAGTCAGCATCTCTTCCCTTTCCATGCCCAGTTCCCAACTAGAGCTGCATCCACTGGGGCTGGCTCTTAGCCCAAGCCTAAGTACAGGCTTGACCTTGTTTTAGTGCCTTGATGCAACATTTCCACCTCTGCCCACAGCTAAAGACATTCCACAGATGTGGGGACAGACAATCACAGAGCAGAAGGGTGGGATTCATCTTACTGAAGCCCTGTTCAAATCCATGAGGGTTCTTTTCTGGTAAAACCAATTTTGGGCCATTTGATCTCATCTCCTATAGGGAGGGGTGCTTTGAGATTTAGCTGTTGGCAAGAAAGGCACAAGTGATTGTGTCCCAGAGCCACAAACCACAGGGAAGCACAACTCAGAGCAGTCCACGGGGCAGGACTTAGGTCTAGGACAGATGCTCTGGCTCCTGGCCATGTCTAGGACCACAGAAGCAGGGAATTTGACTACTAAAGCTTGTTGGATCCTCTCCTGTTCCACCCAGCTCCATCACCTTCTGGAGAACAACTGATGTGCATCAGAGAGGGCTGTGGACAACCTTCCAGTGCTGCTGAAGGCCATAAATCACACAATTGTTCAGTGGTAGGGAAGGGTCTGTCAGCTCTGAGATGCCACTGCAGTTCTAAGCTATTACCCCTCCTGCAGAATTTTCTCTCAATCCAACAAGAAAAGTTATTTTCTCCAAGGTAGAAGAAGATTAACTTAGTTCTGACCTTTATGAAGAATAACCAAGTTGTCCATAGCTTATCATAAACAGATGTCAGGTCAAGCCATGAATTTGTAATGAATGTTAGAACAAAGGACAGTTTTGCTTCTATATTTATAACAGCTTTGAATACACCTCTCAAACCACAGCTGTCATTGATTTACTCTTCTTATTATGTAATATGAATTAATCATTAAAAATGAGGCACATAGAGGATTTTGTTGATGTTCCCAATCATTTGGAGCTTGGAAAATATGCCTTCCTGGCACTGGGAGATTGTATTTTTGGAAAAAAAGCCCCAAAACCCAACATGTTTTTTGGTGTACTGCAAGGCTGGGGGTTTATCTCTCAGAGAATAAGACCTCCTGTAATCCTGCCAAAACAATTAATTTGCAATTACAAATCCTTGTTACCACCCACTGTGATGAATGACTGCTGATCTTCAGCGTGAAGCACCTCAATGTCTGGCACAAAGCCAGTGTTCTTCTTACAGGAAATTAGATTCTTTTTTTCTCTCCCTACTGTTAATGTCCTCCTGGGATGAGAACCCATCTCCAGCATTTCACAGGCTCAGCAAGTTCTGCAGAGGAATTGGCAACTCTTGATGCCCAGGGAGGGCAGGTGGCTGTGGGTGATTTTTCAGATGTGCTCTATCACTATTGACACTATTTGGCAACAAGAATGTTGTTTAACATTACACTTTGCCAAGCTGATCCTTACTGGGGCTTTCCAGTTTCTGGAGTGTTCAATCTCTCTGAATCCAGTGAAAGTTGTGCCAGGTGGTTATACAAGATGTGAAGTGATAGAAATAGATTTTTCCTCTACTTTCTCTGCTAGTAGAAGCCCAGCTTGATGTGTCAGAGATTTGCTTTCTCCTAAGAGCACAAATCTGTGATGGTTCCTACCCAAGACCCAAAGATTCTGCACAGCCCACCAGGTCAGATCCTGCCCTGCATAGCATTGGCATAAACCTGCATTAACTCAAGTGCCTGAATTAATCTGGGTTTACCCCCAGGTAAGAGAGACTGACATCTGACCCAGTGTGCTGAGTGAGATCCTTGGCCTGTGGCCAGTGGGTTGTGGGGAAGAATGAAAGACAGTTACCCTGGATTTACACTGGGTTATCTGAGATTAATACAGGCCTTAGTATTTACAGAGCACCTACTGTAACTGCACAGAAAAAAATATGGCAAAGCCAACATGCTACAAGGCCTCTATGTGTCTTTCTTCTTCTAAAAATCTTTTCATTGGGCTAGGTAATATAATAGGTTAATGAGCTAAATTGTTGCCTGAGGGACAGGAGTTTTATATTTAAACTTCCACCCACAGAGCTGAAAATGCCCCTTGTGAAAGTCAGAGCTAATGATGGAGCTTGTGTGTCTGGCTTGTAATTCCACCTTTCTTGATACAACACCAGTGAAATGGAGAATAGTCAAAAAAATGAAGCTGGGAGCCCTGAACCATTCTGTGCTATTGGCTCCAAATACAAAACTTCAGTTAGGACAGAATTTGAGGCATGTGAAACAGAGAAACAATTAAATAAAAGTGGAAATAAAGAAAAATCAATAAAAATCTTGTGGAGAATTGCTCCTGCTATACAACCTTGCCTCCTCAATTTCACCTTAGAAGAGTCCAAGGGACAACTGGAGGAAAGGAAGTCAAAAAATGTAGCCTTGGACTGTACAGAATTAAAGAATTACTAAAGTTGGGAAAGACCTCCAAGGTCAAGTCCAACCTTTGACCAAACACCACCTTGCCCACTAAACCCTAGCACTGAGTGGCACATCTGCTTGGGTTTTGAGCACTTCCAGGAATGGTGACTCCACCACTTCCCTGGCGAGCCTGTTCCAACACCTCCAGCTCTCCGCATCATCTGGGACACGTTTCCAGTGACCCCAAAGCCAGGTCCAAGTCCTGCAGCAGCCCCTTCCAGCACAGCCTGGGGCAGGGAATGGTGTGGAGCTGGGCTGTGTGTCCTGCGTAGCTCCCCAGAGAGTCCCACACATAAAGACAAGCTCTGTTCTTGCAGGAATGTAATCCTCGATGTAAAGTTTGTCAGCAAAAATATAATTCACCATGAAAGAATGGACTACTGTCTTGCTAAAGCATCAAGAGGCACATTTTCAGCAGCCTGGGAGTCTGAGGCAAATGTTGGGAAACTGAGCAACCTGTGTTTGTTCCTCTGACCAGCACAAAACTACAACAAAAATGTAAAAATGCTTCCAGTGCTAGAACATTTAACAGCTCGGATTTCAAACAAGGAGGAACTATTTCAAAGCAGAACGAGTGTATGGGATGTTTGTTTCTTTAACTGAATGCAAACTGGATGTGGAATTTCCTCTTGGAAGAAACGACTGAATGGGAGTTGGCTTGGACTCCCTTTTGTATATTGCATCATGTACAAAAAAGGATGATATAATGAATTGCAATTCTGAAGAATCCAGGCAAAAATATAATAATTATTTCAGGTTAACACCTTCAGTGGGTCTTGCATTGTGCAAATCATGTTTCTATTAGGTTTGAAGACTCTGGGGCCAGGAGCATTGTATCACTCATGCTGAGTTAAATGCTAAAAACCATACTTATATCCCTTTAAAATAATGGGTTTAAAAGAGAAGTGGCAGCAGTGTAGAGAAGCTGCAAGTTTAATAACAGTGGTAACAGAGTTCTAGTAACAGAGCAACTCTCTGTCTTTAGAATTCCAGTACAGTCTCAAGCACTGGGCTAACAAAGGCAAACTCAGAGCCATTTAAAATAACTTTACAAACCCGGCCCTATGTGTCTGCAAAGTGAACTAGATATATCAGTTTCTTGTGTAACACTTGAAACATGCTGCAAATATATTAAGAATACACAAACATGACCATTAGCTCCAAATGCTTTCCAAAAGCTACAGGACACAGCAAGGACCAGCTGCAAATAAACCTGACAGAAAATGGGATAAAATACCTCTTCTTTCAGGCACAGATAACATGAGAGCTGTGAACTTAAAATCACAATTTGTCTGGGTAGATGTGGAGGTTTTACTGCTGCTGGGAGCTTCTTGGGGAGCTGATCCATCTCCTCATGCAGAGTCTGTGTATGCCACAAATAATGCCACTACTAACACAAAAATAACACTGTCATACCACCCAAACAGCCTGCTCTATTTAAAAGTTGCATCTGAACTTGACTTTTTAAATAAGGTTTTCCCTCTCTCTTACATGACTTCCCAGCATCTTCAAAGAAGATCTTGGTTTGGGAAATTAAGGATCAGAGGCCAAGTCACCAGGCAAGCTGTTTTCACACAAAGCATCAAGGCCCATTATTTTAATCTCTGATAATTACCACTGTTAGTTAAATCGTGCTTCCCTGATGGTTCTCAACAATAAGCAACAAATGCACAACACATTAATTGCACAAAGTTGTTGCTTGTTCTGAGATCAATTTGTATTAATAGAAGAAGTTTCCATCTTAGTCAGCAAAGCTCTCTCACAGTGATTTTTACAGGGCTGGGAACAAATGTTTTACAGTGGAATTTTGCCCTGGAAGGATGAATTTTAAAGAGTTCACTATAAGCTAATGGCTACAGACTTTGTGCTTCTCCTTAAAGGAGGAACTGTTTTAAGCCAGAGTTGCTGATAGCTGTAAAGGCTCCCCTGCTAAGTCCAAGCAATCCTTCACTCAGGATTTGTGAAGAATTGAATTCCACTTCAAACATTTCAGCTATCTGGGTTTCTGGAACAATACATTTTCTTCTAAGAACTGTACCTACCCTTTTCTAGCAATCTCTACCCCTCTACTCAGAGAATAAGAATCTAATTGTGTGACCTAAGTGTCCGGTCAGAATTAACCAATATGTCTAGAATTTTAAATGCTCATTACAAATCAAAGCTAAGTCCAAGAACATCCTGCTGGACTCACACAGGGTGAAATTCCTGGGAAGCAGAGCACTGGCACAAGCTCCTTGCAGACAGAAGCAGGCCACATATGCAGCACACAAGCTTTTGTGTCCTCCTGCACAGGGATGATCCTGATCCTGAGTTAAGAATCACAAACAACAAGAGATTTTGCACTGATCCTGCCCTGCTCACATGCAGACATTAAACCCATCACACAACTGTTTACTGTGACCCATGTGAGACTGCAGCCCTCCCAGCAGTGAGCCAACATCTTTATCAGATTGGAACTGTTCACACAACACTGAACCTTCAATCCACGTAATCGGTGAATACACAATTATTTCATATTCCTTCCTATCAAGAGAACCCGTGTCCGTTTGCATGCCAAAATGTTTTAGTGTTCCACAAATAAATAAATAAATAAATAATGTTATTTCACCTGTTAACACATGGGGACTGTTTGTTTTGGCCAGCTTGCATGGACTCTGAGTGCCAAGTTATGAATAAAATAATGTTCAATACTGTAAACATCTTGTGACATAAATTCCTGGCTCAGCATAAATACAGACACTCTGTATGTGGCAGGTTCTTCCTGCATTCTCCAGCACTGACACCACTAAATTCATGTATCTGTGACAGAGTATATACATAACATAATTCCCAAAAAAATAAAAGCAATCACAGATAAGCCAATTTGCCCATCCTGGGCCTCTGCTTCACTGGATTTTGCTTGCTGGAGTTTGGGTTTTTGGAAAGCAAAGTGCAACTACTGTATCCCAGTGGTTTCTGCACATGCCGTACATTCCAGAACAGAAAGTAGGTTTTCTGTTTAAAGAGCACAGTTAGAAAGATAAGATAAAACCAAACTGGAATATAATATTGCTGGGAATTTGTAGTCCTTTATGCAAACACGAAGTCAGTAATGTAAAGGATGCTTTCTGAACAACACTGGCAAGGGTTGAGTTTCTCACACTGCCAGGCCTCCTTCCCAAGCAAAACCTCATATTACTTTAAGATCAGAATGCACATACAGAGCACATTCTGCTCTGGTTTAATCCACTGCATTCAGGAATTAATTCCACTGATGTCACTGGAGAAACAAAGTTCAGACAGGTCTAAGTGAAGGCAAGCTCCAGCCCTGAGGAAGGGACTGATGGTTTTAGCTCTGCCTTTAAACTCAAGCCTTTCTTTCATTTCAGGTGGTTGGAATGAGTCTAGGACTGCACAATGTGCGTAGATCCCAGACTACCCCGAAAACCAATTAAAAATTTACCTCCTAAATATTTAAATTGCAAATTAATGCAGACAGGAGCTCAGCACCCTGAATATCTTTGCCTTCAGAAGGAAAACAGCACGAGGTGTTTGCTGTTACCTTGGACCAGTCTCCCGTTTTCCACTCGTAGCAGCCCGTGTGATCCTCGCACTCCTCCTCGTCTCTCGGCCTGGTGGCTGCATCACATTTCCCTTGGGAGTTGGTGCACGTCACTGTTCTTTTCTGAATTCCCCTGCCACAGTCTGCTGAGCACTGCAAAAAAACAGGGGTTTGGTTTTTTGTTACATGGTGCTTAGAAATGATGGCTTTTATGTTGGTAACACAGCTCAGAGGAAAAGCTGGGGTTGTGAACACTGAGGAAAATGATAACCCATAAGGTTTTATTACAATAATCTAAGCCACTCATATAGGAGTAATTTGAAAAGCATGATGACTGCTTGTGAAATATTTTACTTAAGAAAAATGGCAATCCTGAAAATCAACCTTCTTTGAAAAAATGTCAGCTGCCTTTTGCTGGAATTGGTGCCACTAAATCTTGGTTGCAGAGTTCCTTGTTCATACTGAAGGACACGCTGAGATTCACTACACAGAACTGCCACATCCCTTGATGTACCATGAGATACATCAAGGGTGATAGATGGGGGTGTTAAATGTAATTTTCAATCACAGCAGCATGAGACCACAATTATAAACACGTTTCTCTAGTACAGTTTGTGCATATCACGGCAAAGTCACAATTCTCACACCTTCTCATGGGAAACACACACATCACGTTCACATTTTGATTTGCCATCACTATCTTTATTCTGAAAAACTCTAACAAACATTCACTGAGTGAGCACAAATTGCCCACAATGTTTTTGTGCCTGGGCTCCGTGGGATTAGCTTCTAAAGAGCAGGGATATCTGGTCACTCACTTGTTATCTTTGCCAAAGGTTGGAAATTCTTGTTTAATGAAGAATTTGTCTGGATTTTCTTGGCTGTATGAGGTGGGAAAAGGACACTGGCACGAACTGAACCCAAATTTCTGTTTTTAATAACCAGTTTGGTAACAGAGCACCTGCTGCCACAGCCACCTGAGTCCTTGTCACCACACCTGAGCACAGCCAGTCTGCCTGCTCCTCATTCTCATGCCACTGCAGTGGTTAAGAGTGAGAAATTGTCTTGCAGAGCCACTGGGGACAGGTGGGTGGAGAAATGATCTATGTACCAGCTGAGATAAAAACTAACCTCCCCTGGCATGTCAAGTTCTCCCCTTCAGGGGGCCAGCAGGGAAAAGACAGTTGATTTGACACTGAATAAATAGTGCAGATATGAGATATTCTGTGAGGTCTTTTGAACGTGTTCCAAGAAGCTTCTCCATCCAGGGGGTCTATGCTGGAAACAAGCATCAGCTTGATATAAATTACATCAAATGGACAAATCTCAGCATGCCTGTCTAACTGTCTTAAAAACACAATCCAGGCAGTTCTGACCTGCTGGCCTTGTTAAGGACATGAATGACAAGCGTTTATGAGCTGGCAAGCAAACAGACATGCCTTTAAATACTTCACAGCACTACAAAGTGACTTCTTGAGAATCTGGGAAACCTTCCACTTAATTTACTGTGGGCTGCTCACGGCGTGACCCCTCACGATGTAACATCTTTGTAAGGAGCACAATCTACAGCTCTGCTAAGACGGGGGGGGAATTCTTCCCAGCTTTGCAGAATTCCACAAAATGCTTTACTGGACTGCTCAGCGAGCAAGGCTTGCCAGAGATCCCAGGCTGGAGCTCCCTAAATGGTACCTTAAAGCCATGAATTTGCCCCAGGTTGGGTAGACTTTCCCAAATGATGTATCATTTTCCTCAGGCCCCAGGGTGGACTCCTCAGGGTTGCACTTGTTCATCTCAAACTACAAAGCTCAATATATAAAAATCTTTGGAACGGTCCAATTTACTCGAAGTAAATCAAGCTGAAGTGGGAGTATTTTTCACAGTAGGAGAAATCTCTAGGTGGGTTTTACAAGCAAGTCTGGGAAAAACACCAACTGTTTGTTCTTCCCACAGCTTTTAAGTCATTCACAGATTAATACTGCATATACTTTCCTAGACAAAACAGCATGAGCAAGAAGGTTTCCAACAGATCTTTGGTGGTCACATATAAATCACCCTCTTTAAGAGGTTTTTTTCCTTTCCTCAAGTCATCTGTTTTCATGAAGAATTTCTTAATACATAGCTTTTACAGAGTTCACAAATTAATAGACACAGTTCTTTGTGTTCACTCAAGATCATTAAGTCTTATTTTATTAACAATCTACTTTGTCAGATCCCATGAAGCTTTGCAAAGGAGCAACATAACTTTGCAGTTAAGACACAACTCCTTTATCTGAAGGAAATCCATATTTTTTCCACTCTATTTCTCTCTCTCCACAGTAGAAACATTACCTTCTCCTGACATTCTCTATTTTTATCATTAAAAATGGATTGAGCAGTACTCTGTCCAAAACAATCTCAAGTGTTTGGCAATATGAGGGGAACTTAATTTTTTCCATGATGAAGATTGTATTGGAATTTGCTGTGAAAACACACATTTTTGACCAGGGACCAGACATCAGTGCAGTCAACTGTGTTGCATGAGCAAGAAGTTAAAAAAAACCCAAAACAAACAGATCAGAAAATAGATTTATAAAATGATATAATATCAGTGATATTTATTCCTCAACATCAGATTCAAATGCTAAGGGATAAAGTGATTACCACTGAAGAAAGTCCTAGGTGTGAGAAGAGTTCACACTGGCAGAGCATGAAACGTGTCCTGGAGTCAACTGAGCTTCATAACATCAGAAATGGGCCAGAATAACAAATTTAAAATCACAAGTGCAGTTACAGACCCAACAAAAGTATATAAATGTATCAAAGGAAAAGTAAACCAGCTACTGAAAAAAATATCTAAAAATGCTGTGCATTTGTAAAGGAGTTACATGGTGATGGATATGGAAGATTTCCACTGATCTGTAACTTGACTTACTCTATTCCATAAAAGGGAGACAGAAGTACCTGGGATTGTTAACAAAAGACTCAAGGAAAAAATCCACATGTAAACCAGGTAGGAATTGCACCCTAATCTCAGCTATAAACAGTTCAGCTGGTTTAGCTATAAGAAATAAAGAGGGCATCCTCTGAAAGGGGAGCACACAAAAGGCCTATCAGACAACTTACTAAAACCTTGGTGTGTTCGTGCACATCTTTTGTTAACAAAAGAATCTCATGCACCAGTGAAGGATCCAGCACCCCACTGAAAGGGAACACTGCTCTCACTTAACCATCACCTCTCTTGCCAAAACTAAGATTTCCTGTCCAGGAGGTGCACAATGAAATCCCATTGTGTTTGTGAGGAGACACTGCTCCTCAGGATTCCTTCTGTCCTGAGCTTCTGTGACTTTTAAGCACATTTCTAACAATAGTATCTAGCAAAAGCTCTTTGACAATGGTTTAAACAGGAGCTCCCTGTTCCAAATAGAGGTGAATAATGAGGAATCCTTCCCACAGGGAGGGCTCTTGCTGGTCAGCCAGGCTGGAATGAGGCTGGTAGAGCTGCAGCCCTGCAGCCACAGTGAAAGGAGCTCATCACTCAGGTGAGCCCAGCAAATACAATACCAAAGTGAACATGGGCATCCTGTAAGGACTGGTACTCACAGGGTACAGACAAAGTTGCCCTGTACTAGCAGAGTCCTGGTCATGAACTGCAGGCACACTCCCAGATCACTCTGCTGCTAAACAAAACACAGGGTAACTGTCTAGATCTCCCATTATTTACATCAGAAATGCATTCATAACACTTGGGAAAAATTTCTTAACTCTGCAACTACTCTGAGATGAACCTTTTATGCAAAATATAACCAACT
The DNA here is from genome assembly GCF_022539315.1 of Serinus canaria. NCBI lineage: Eukaryota > Metazoa > Chordata > Aves > Passeriformes > Fringillidae > Serinus > Serinus canaria. The sequence continues at coordinate 3,632,542 of NC_066324.1, read as the reverse complement.
TTTTCTTCTTCCTGGAATTACACAAAAGAAGGCTGGATAGGGCCCAAAGATTACCCATTCTCTGTAACATGCAGATGCCTGATAAACCTGGTATTTCTTCACACCACATTTAAATGGAGCCAGAAGCTCTGGGTTACTGCACTTCTGGCCTCAGGTCAGTGAAACATTTTTCCTTCTTGGTCAGAGTTTTCAGATAGAAAGATACAGCCCCTAGAGCATATCTAAACCCTGCCTTACTAACTCATCTGGTCTGGAAATCAAACCTGAGCTCCTCACTGCTCATCTCAACAGATGAGATCCCTGCCCAGCTCTCTGGTGCTGTGAGGATGCTGACCATGAGTGCCATGGATTAAGGCCAGTGTATCCAGAGCTCTGAGCAGTCTGGCTCCTTTCTGGAGTGAAGGTCCTACCTTTGACCACTCTGATGCTTCCCAGATGGACAGGCAGTCCCTTCCCTCACAGCTCTGCATTGTGGCTGGTTTGCTGCCCAGGCAGTAGAGGTCCCTGGTGTTGACGTCGGTGCCGTTCTGCAGCTGATAAACACAAGTGACCTCTCGGTGCTGCACTCCCTTCTCACACGTGGCAGAGCAGGGACTCCAGTGGCCAGTCACCCACCTGGGAAGGAGCCAGAGGATAAAGGTTAGCAAACTGTTGGAATAAAACATTATGCTTGACTTAAAGCCAATGAGAAATGGGCAGCTCTTCCTGGGTTTGTGGGTGGTTTGATGGTACTGTGCTGTTGTCACCCTGAGCTCACTGATCCCCTCTGGGAGCTGAAGTGTGTAAAGCAGCAGTGTCAGTAAGCAAGGGAATATTCCCTCTTGACTCCATATCAGGCAAAACCCCAAACTCTGCATCACTCCCTTTAACTCTCTGCAGTGGGGTTGGTTTTTTCTCTCAGATAAAGACAGACTTGTCTGCAGACTGCCCTGCAAGACCATTCCTTGCAAGGGAAAGAAAGAAAGAATCCTCCCTGCTCTGTCTTCCAGCTCTACTGACTCCAGCAAGCGCTGGAAGCACCATGGTGGGGCTACAAGGCAGTCAATAAAGTGTCTAAGAAGGATCTGAAGGAGGAGGGATGGAGGGAATGACATTTTTTTTCTAAAAGAAAAGCAGCATCGATCTTCAGCTTCCTGCAATCTGTCAGTGAGAGCATGTTCTCTGTAATTACAGGCATTCCTGGATGGAGTGAGGGACTGGAGCAATAACTGCAGCCACTGAGCACCAGAAGGCTCTCATGCCTTTCTCACCAGGCAATTGACCTTCTAGCCTGTTATTCAGGACTGTCATCCAGATCTGTATCCTTACACCATGAATCTTTTACTTGTCACCCAGTCCTGGGCTAAGGGGCCCAAACAAAACTTCTCAAAAATAGGTCTGCTGAGAAATACTATTTCATTCTGCTGGAGACTCCTGTAACCCAGGTAGAGCAACTTATTTACCACATTTCTTTTGAAGGTGTTGTGTGTTACTTCTTTGAAATTAATTAAGTAAAAAACTATTTCCCATCTTCCCATTCTTGAAGGGGGGGGGGGAAATCAGCTCAGCACCATGTGTAGAAGCATCTTCACCTGCTGCAATTGTCATGAATTAATCTGTGAATGCCATGGCTGGCATGACAGCATTGATGACTGTGCTGACAGTGCAGGCAGGACTGGGCAGACTGGCCACCTGTCTTTTGTGGAACAGGACTCTGCTCAAATGTTCCTGTGCATTAAAGCAGTTGACTGACACATCTGTGAATTTCTGTTGGCTAAAACAGCTGGTGAGACACCAAACCTGTTTCTCCAGACTGCAGTTTTGGTGCATCTCTGTGGCCCAGGGCTTGGTATTTCTCCTATGGAATGGGAAAATGTCAGCTGGGAAATTGAATACTAGGGCTGAAAGACTGACAAAAATAGCCCTGAAGTGCAGAAATCAGTGTTCATGAAAATTAATAGCCAGGCCTCCTTGGTATCAGCTGGGCTCTGCCCTGTTGGAGCAAAGTAAGGGAATTATCCACCTGGGGGAAGGAACCTCCTGACAAAGGCCTGGAGGGGCAGAAATGACTATGCTTTATGAGCTGAGTGTGAGTCACAAGGCTGGGAAAGGGCTCTGCCCAGGCTCCACTCAGCTAATATTCACTTCAGCACTGTGCTCTCACTGTGATCTACAGCTACTGGCAGAAGAAAAAGGGAAAGGGGCTGAAAGCAAAGGAGAAAGATAAAAATACATTCTTGGCAGAGGCTGTCTGTGAGCTTGCACTTAGGATGGGCAGCACACAGCATGCCAACTATTTCCAAGATGCCTTAAGAAGAAAGGTTATGGCTTTCCTTTTAGGAAGGAAAATTCCTTTCTACTTTATTTTGTTTGTTGCTCTTGTGGAGGGGAGAAATCACCTGGTTTCTACCCTGTGTACTGCTCTCTCAGTACCAGCACAGACATGACAGAGTGAAACTAGAAAATTAGCACAGAAGAAATAAGTATTACCATCATCATGAGAAGAATGATTGCATAGGGAATGAGCTGAAACCCAGGGTACCAATCCAAAGATGTGTCTGTGGTGAAAACAATCTCCAGCTTCAGCCACCATTCTCTACATCCACTCCTGATTCCAACCCTGTGGTTACAAATCAGGTGGGGCAATGCTGAAACATCACAGCCCACTCTGCCCTGCCTGTGACAGTCAAAACACTTAGAAATTAAAGGCTCTTTTCAAGTGGTGGTTTTACTTTCACATCCAGGAGACAAGTGAGATTAAATGTCTGAATAATACTAATATGTAAAGTAGGTTATTTTCAAAAGCACCAAGGGGATGATCACTTTGACCACTAAACTTCATCCTCTCAGTGAAATCTATGCTTGAATCAATGGCTTGTAAAAACAATCTGGCAAGCAAGTAAAGGTGAGTCCCACATACAGTCCTGGCAGTGCCCTGAATCCTCACAGTTCCCCCAAATTCTCCTTCACAGGCAGATGAAAATATTGTTTTGGTGCCTGTAACACACAGGAACACTGCAACTAGATTTCAACAATGTTCACAACCAACGTGGAAAGACAAAGGATTTATGGTTAAAGTGATTAAAGGTGAAAATTCCTGTCAGTTTCAAATTTTTGGAAGGCATTTGCAGCAAGATATTAGCAGAGTTACTATCTGCAAGTAATATACACACAGGGGAGAAAAATGTGATGTGCAAATAGCATCACATGATGGTAACTATTAAATTGCAGCCCAGGTAGATTTTTGTCTCTACGCTGTCATCACACCTTCTGAACACACCTGAGTTTGTTTAACAACAAGACCTACTTAGAGGGTGATTTTCTTTAAAAAAGGGAGACATTTTTCTTATGACAATGTCAAAAACAACTCCACTGTTCTAACTCCAAACCCCAGGCTGGCTCTGTATTATTAATTAAGCCAATTAACTGCTGTACACTAAGCCCTGTGTATATCATACACAGAATTTGGCTTCCAGTTACACTTTAAGCCTGTAAACTGATCTTAGGGATTGCTTGACACCAGAGTTCTTTTCAGCTTGGTCTTTTCCTCCCAGGTTATAACCTATCTTCTGTGGGAGCAGGGGAGGGCTCCCAGGAGAACCTCTCACTTTGCCAACAAGCACTCATTTACATGACAAACACACTCATCTTTCTCACAACCACAGGGATGCCTTCATCTCTGGTATTATTATATTTTGTAATCTTACCTCTACAGAAGATTCAAGAGCTAAGTGATCCCTGCTGGTGGTTAGATTCAGGTACAAAGTGATGAGCTTTTAAGCAGAGATTTTACCCCAGTCAGTGGCTGTCTTTCTAGCTAAAATATGCCCAGAAGGGTGTGATTTTCAAAAGCTTCAAAAAGCTGGGATGGGCAGGACATGCAATCTGAGAGGGCTGCTCTAAATCTTTGTCTTCTGAGTCTTCCTCAACCTCTGACCTCTCAGTATCTCTTCTGAGGAACTGGGAGTTCTTCTTCTAATCTGCTTTGGCAACACTCTTCTGTCAGGCCCCTGGAGCAAACTTGAAATATCTTTTGGAGATTCAGTTCATCATTTGATCTTTCTATGGTCTGGATTAGTTTTTAACCTTGAATTATCTACTCTACCTGCTTGCCTAAGACTCCCACATTTTCTAAGAAAAAAAAAATGCCTGCAGCACAATGTACATAAACCCCAGGGAGATGAATGTCTGCAAATGAGGGCTTGGAGCTAAAGATTTGGGGAAAAAAAAGTTAGGAAGATAAAATGGATGAAGGCTGAAGGTTTGGGGTGAGGGAGTGCAATCAAAAGACATGAGGTCACTTTTCAGAGATTTGCAGCCTCTTATAACATAAAGCCATTCCATCTTCTGGGGTAAATATTGTAACCCATTAAATTTCCCCTGGTTGTCTCTGCCCTGAGCCCTGCAGAAGAACAGTGTGTTCTCCTCCACTAACTACACAGCCATGCCATGTTCACACATGCCCTCACTACCTACAGGGTACTTTTGTTGCCTTCCCAATGCTACAGTGACATTTATTTCCCTGCTTTCAAAATAATAACTCAATATGACCAAAGACATGTCTGCAATAACACATTTTTTTGTTATTAAAATTGATTTTTAGAGCTGGCACTTACCTACAACCAGTTTAGAGCCTGTGCTATTGCTGAGTAAAGCATCAGAGGAAACGTCCTACATTTGGTTTAATGCACAAGTGAGGATAAGTCCATGCCCAGTTAGCATTGGTTGTCTTTAGCACCAGGTTGTGATGCAAAATCACATTAAAGTCACTCTTAGTCTTCTGAGGCACCTGGGGGAAACTGTGGCTCTACTGATTTAGGCAAAAGTCAGACCAACTTTCAGCAGGGCCAGGATTTTACACTGGATAATTTTAGCAAGAAGAATTGGAAAAGATTTCTGAGAATCAGTCATGTGGAACTGACAGATATACTTTGCTTACAGCTGTCAAACCAAGCTCGTGCTCGACTGTGTAGAAGAAAAGTCTCTTTACAAATGGAATTGTGTTTTCCATGAAACCCCCACACACTCCTGAAGCTCTTCACCACCTCTCTGCTGCACTGGACTCAAAACAATCAGGTGAATCTTGTCTTTTGGGAACAGGTTGTGCCACACCCAGCCACTAGAAGGTTTTTTTTTTTTTTTTTTTGAGAAAAGTACAAGGAATCTAGTAGAATAATACAGCTGCTGATGTTGAAAGTAGGACTCCAAGACTAACATTCCTGTCTGATTGCCTTTATAAACAGTGCTCAGTAATTTTCCAGTACAGTAGTCATTCTGCTAACAGACTTGCCAACTTTCACTCACACAGGTTTCTTTTTTTCTTTAGTGATTATCATTCTGACAGCTTTTTTTTTTCCTTTTTCAATTTCCCACCAGTAAGATCAGCCATGGAACAATGTTTTATAATTTACATACACCCTGGGAAGTTCTTTTTTCAGATGGAAGCCATTGTTCCCTCTCCTCCTCCCCCAGATCTCTCAGTTTTGGAGGACTCAGTGTGGGGTCAGTGTGAGGAGGTGTCCTGCTGGCTGCCACCAAGGGACAGAATTTCAGCACTCTCAGAGCTCCTCTGCAGTGACTTTGCCCTACCCACCTCCGTGGCAGGTGTAGCTCTAATGGGGCAACTGTTTTCCAGCTCCATTCCCTGCCTTTCCAGGAAGGCAGTGCCTTCTCAGCTCCCAGCACACGATGCAAACTGTGAAGATCATTACAGCAGGCAGCAGGAGGAGTAGATTTCACAATTAAATATTTTGCTAGATTATCCTGCTAATCCTTCTCTGTGGGTTAGAACTGCACTTGGCCTGAAGAGCTTCAAAACAAAGCAGCACAGATCATGTAACATTTTAAAACAAGGCAATGGTCAACCACAAGGTTGGTGAGTCAAACATTGCACTGGGAAAGAGGTGATGGAAGCCAGCCTGGGTGTTTACACCAAAGCTAAGGGACCTGTCCCATGACTCCAAGTGGAAAATAATGCCAAATTAACTCCTGCTCCAGCAAATCATCTTGGATTGTTTGATGTAGATGCATTTAGCAGTAGCCAAAGAACACTTTTCATTCTACACTGTCTGTTCCCCAGCCTTCTCTGCCAGAATTGCTCCACTGAGTTGAGTTGCTGGATGATACAAGCAAATTGTCTTTCAGTGGCTAATTAGCCACTGATTGGTACTTGGTGACCTGCCTACAACCTGGAGCACAGGAGTTTTTGTCTCCTTTTGGTGCATGGGGATCACCATCAACTGACCTGGGCCCCAGATGTGCCCACAGCAAGACATCAGCCACCCCTCACAAAGGTGCCTGGGAATGTCTCAGATTTTCTTGTGTGCAGAATTTTGGCTTTTGCTGCTGCAAGGCCCACGGGAGCCCTGCTGTAGGCAGTGCCCCGAGGAGCTGCCACCAGAGCGCAGCATTCCCTGCTCCAGCCCCTCCAGCACAGTCCTGGCAAATTCATTAAGCTCAAGCTGATTCTGGAGATCCCAACTCCAGCTTTGGGAAGTACTTCAAAATGAGCTCTTACGTGGTGCCTCCTTGGATCAGAGGGTGCTAACATTACTGTTGATGCCAGATTTCCAGGCTAAAATGAAACCCTCCCCATGGCTGTTCCTTCTTTTCTTTTCTTTTTTTTTTTTTTTCATGTAACCAAATCCAATGCACATCAAAGATGTTTCTCAGCACAAGGCACAGAGAAGGGTTTGAACCTGTTGGCATTGAACCTTATGGATGATAAACTGCATTAATGAAAGGACTGACCCATCTGGAGCCATTAAATGTCCAGCTCAGCCCCTTCAGTTAACAACCACCCACACCCCTCCCATTTAGTGCAACTTCTATACAGCCCTGTGAGGAATTTGCTGATGTTCTCAAAGAGATTTCCATCATATTGTTCCCCCCAAAATCTAGTATTTGCAAGACAACCACTTCACAAGATAAATCTGAAATTGCTTTGTTCCCCACCTACCTGTGATAACACATAGAAATGGGGTGCAAACAGCCCAGAGGAGGGAGACACTGATTTCTGTATTATTCTGACTTCTGTGTTCCTGGGCTGTTAAACAGAGCACTGTCACAGGGATATGGTGAAGTCTAGAGGGCAGGGTAGACTCAGTCAGCACATGGATAGTACCCTAAGCCTAAATCAGACCAGGAGTCAAAGCAGTGGGCACTATCAACCATCACACACTGAGGCACCATTATTTTGGCACTCCCTGGCCTTTGGACATGTGTTTGAGGTGCTGAGCCAACTGGGGCCTTGACTGACTCTTAGAACTGACTTCATTATCCCCCAGTGGTCACTGTTGAGATGTGTGAACCTTTGGGGGAGCCTGGTGCTGGATTCCAGCCCATGGATGGAAAAATGAAAGGGAAAGAGAAGAAAGAAAGAAAGAAAGAAAGAAGGAAGTGATCCACGTAACCACAGAGCTGACCTCAGCAGCGTGCCAGCTTTTAGAGCTGATTTGGAGGGCAACAATAATCAAGGACACAGTGGTAAAAGGATGCAAGATAGGCTTCCTCCAGGCAAAACTCATTGGCTGCCTTTCTCTGACTAAAATAACTGGTTTTCCAGACAAAGGAAATGTGGTAGATTTAATCTGTTTGGTGAAGAATTCCTTTTGCTGCATGGGAAATGCTTACTGGTGACATGTTGGGAAACACAGATATAATTGTGTAATTCATAGAGAGGTGAGAGCTGGCCTCCCATCTACCTTTAGTGCTGCAAAGGAGTACCAGGTATGAAAGGAATTTAGATCAGTTACTAGTGGGCTTCCTAAAAGGTCTGTCTTGCATTTGATCTAATTTACTATGCTCATGAATGACCTTGGCACAAAAAAGAAGAAAACTGCTGGAAAATCGAAGAAAATGCTGACAATACAAAGCCTAGAAGCAGTGTCAGTGCCTCAGAGGATTAGGATGTCAAACAGGAAGAACTGAATAACCTTCAGTACTGCAATAACAAAACTAGGATGGAAATAAACAGCACACAGCGCAAGGCTGAGGGCTCAGGGACCAATAACAAGCATTTCTGTGTTAAAGTAGGGTTCATACAATGAAATAAATGAGGAGGAAAACATCTCTAATGACTGTAAGCCACAAATATGATGCAGCCATGAAAAAAAGCAATAAGAAGTTAAAGTAATGGATTTAGCCCAGAAAAATGATTGAAGGAGGAGATACAATGGTTTGTTGTGTCCTGTGGCAAATAGCCCAAGGCTGAAAGGGAGGGAGGGAAAATACTCTGTAAGGAAAGGAAACAGAGCCGATGCACAAAAAAAAGGCTGAAAAATGACAGTGAGTAACTTAGGCCAGAAATAAAAGGTTCTGACCCACATGAACAGCAAGGTCAAAGGAGAGCCTTCCAGTGAGGGAAGAAGCCTGTGGAAAAAGCTCAGCTTCTAGAAAGCAGTCTAAGATATGCTGCTGGTAGTAGCAGAAAACTAACCTTCAGGCTCAGGAGATATTTTCAAGTCCTAAACAGTGAAAATAAGTGCTCAGGGTCTCCTGTGGTTTTCTGCAGATGCAGCCAGGGATTTCTGGCATTTATGCTGCTGTTCAGCATCCATGTAAGAACACCAAATATTCAGCAGGCCCCTGAAAGAACTTAACCTCTCCTAAAATCTCTTACAGCAAAGAGGAGAAAAATTACCAGCGTTTGCACACAGTGCATTACAAGTCCAACAGTTGGGGAATTTCATGTGGTTTTGGTGCTTTTCCTGCCTTGGAGGGGAGCAGTTTCATAGCCACAGCCCCAGCCATGCATGCAGAAGTGTGTGGCCACTGGCCGAGCTGTGTTTTCAGTGAAAACAGCTGATGGGATCTGTGATTTGTGAGTCTGGTGCCAGCCCCAGGGCTGGCCCTGCCGCTGTATTTGGGTTGGTGCTGGGCGTGCTGGAAGCGACCCATCCGCGCCGCATGCAGGAATCCAGATTCCATCTGGTTACAGCAGGGTTTTGTAAAAAATACCTAAAGAGCTAGGCAAAGGATTAGAATAAAGAGGTGCTAATAGGGTGCAGTTGGGACAGGAAAGGAAGCTGTAAAGAATTTAATGGAAAAAGAGGGTCAAGGAACATAAAAAATAAAATAGGAAGAAAAAGAGGCATTTTTTTTAAAGGTGAAAGAGTAACAATAATAAAGAATGAAAGATTCTTTTATTTTTGCCAGTTTCAACAAAACCCTTAAGAAAATTCTCTTCTCTGACGTTTAATTTTAAAACATGTCAGTGTATCCAATCAAGTTTTAAATCCTGCTTTGTTTTCCTCAGATGCTGGGTTGCAGTTGGAGAATTCCAATCTTCTCCTTAGCCTCATGAAAGTACTGTCCCCTGCCCTAGATTATTTGGCTCTCCTGAGAGGTGGCTGAAGTTCAAAGGGATATATAATTTACAAAGCACTTTGGGATCGTGCTGGAAGAAAGACACTGTTATTAATAACATACCCTTTTTTCCTCCTGATCACTTTATAAATGTGGGTAACTATTTATTTTACTTTTATTACAATCTCAACAGCAACAGACTCTTCCTCCACTTAAACAATATGATCTCACCCCATCCCAAAGAGTTTGCAATCTAGCTTATACATGGATTGAGAGAGGAAACAAAGGGACAGTGTGGGATAGTGAATTAAAGTCACACAGCCCATCCAAAAGTGAAACAGAGACTGAGTGTCCTCTGACCCAGTCCTGTGCTGGCCAAAAGACCCCTCTCTAGAGATAAATACTCTGAAAGGTGATTCTCCTAAATTTGGAGTGAAAGTGCAAATGCAATTCAGAATGCACAAAACAGAGCCGGTTTACTAGAGAAAGGAGAGCATTGTTCCTTCTTCTGAACTCAGGTGAAGGGCTTAGGTCTGAGTGGAAATGGGAAAGGACCTCATTGTAACAAGATGCTACAATAATTTTACTTGAAACCCTAAAACAAATTCAGGGCTCATAAAAAAAGCATTGACATGGTGAAAGAGAATGGTTTCTTTAAGATGTTCTTGGTCAGAGAATATGCTAAGCATGCTTTTCTAATGTCTGGGTGGGCAAACGCAAGTGGAAATTTAAATTCTACAGAGGCACAGAGAATGTGCTTCTGAAAATGTTTCCAGTTAAAAGCATGTTAAGTGTGAAAGTGTACTCTACACGGAGGGAGTGAGGGAGTGTGGTCTATCAGATCATCAGCAAAGATTCTGTGGCCTTTCCAGGTTCTAAGCACATTCAGTGTCTGCTGTTGTTGCTCTGAAAAAAACAGGCCAACAAGAGCGTCCCTGTGCCAGAGCTCACTGCAGCTGGGCAGAACTGTGCTAAGCTGTGCCCATAAACTGCCTGCTGGCTCCACACAGAAGAAGAGAGACCTTGGAATAACATTAAGGGCTGGACCCCATTCCCCAGAGGAACACAGGCTGGATACAGGAGCAGAGTAATCCCTTCTGAGGAGCTTTTGTGTGATTTAACCTCAGCCACTGTCACTGCCCTGGACAGGCAGCAGTGCTGGGCAGCAAAGAGACCTCCCCAGGGGCTCAGGGTCATGGAGATCCCTCAGAGCACATTGTGGGTCTCAGGACTGTGACATGGCCAGAAATTCCCATCCTTGCTCTCAGCTGGTAGAGGCAGAAGCTGCCCACAACTTCCAGAACTTCAAAAGTTGCTTTTCTTCATCTCTACCACCTGGAATTCCTCCTATACCTGCCTGGGCTCCCTCCAGTCTACTCCTGACAGCTTTCCAAAAGGTCTGGGAGAAACACCTCATGCCAGGGCAGCAACACAAGCAGATGCTTCTTCTGAGAGTGACATGACAGAAATCCCAGCCTCACTGGACTTCCTTCTTCAAGGAAACAGTTGTTTCCTTGAAGGCATTGGGATTTTGGCTCTCCTTACACACCAGGGTATCTCATTATACCTTTCAGTACTGCAAGCTGTACAGCCAGTATTGCCCAGCAGCAATAACAGGCAGTGCAGACAGAAACTGAAACCTGAACCAGCCTTATTGATGGATGACCTGACACTGCATTTCCCTGCTCCAGGGCACTTTAATCAGAGTGCAGGTCTAATTAGAAGGAAGTGTGCTGTTTGCTGTTCCTCCCATTGCTTCTGCCAGCAGGATTAGCTTTGTAGGTGCATTTCCCTGGCTTGTCTGATTATTCAAGATGCAGTAGCCAGCAGGCTGGTTTGAAGATGCTTTTTTAGGTATTGTTCAGCTTTATCTGAAATTGATTTTATCATGGAATATTCTGAGTTGGAAGGAACCCACAAGGATCACTGAATCCACTTCTGAAGTGAATACATGGATCAAACCCCTGATTCTGGTGTTATCCTAACTACTATCAAAATTAGAGTTTCTACACTACAATGCTAAACACCACTGCAGAACAAAAATGAACTTTTTTTGTTAGCAAACAAACTGAACAAATTAATTTACCTTCCTGTCTTTTGTAATTTTGGCCAGAAATGTCTTTTTTTAATATAACACAGATCAAAATAATTTTAGTTACAAGTGTTTGCCAAATTTAAAAAAAAAGAGATATTTTTATTATTGTTAGAGATCTCTAATAACTAGTGAGGAGAAAAGCACCCTTACTGAGGAAAACATCTAAAATGTGTTTCATCATAATTTAATTTATTGACCTCAGGGTTTTTGTAGTACTGTTTGACAGTTAATCAGACCCCATTCTGTGCTGATTCAAAAAAAGAAAGGTTAGATACGCAGTCACTCTACTCTTGTCTAACTTTATACTGTAAGTTCTGTCTCCCAGGAGGCAACCAAGGGGAAAAGAAAACCATCCCCAAACAATGTATGCAGACTGCATGGAATCTGGCCTTAGTGACCACAAATTAAATGGGCTTTGTCTGAGGTAATGAAAATCTGACCTGCTCAACAAAAGGAAATGAATATTACAGCTGCTTACTGTGGCTAACAATGTGTCCCAACACTTTGAGACATTTTCACTGTGTTCACCAGATGGAGGCTTTGGAAAGGGGCAGTTTCTGAAGGAGAAGGATATTGGTTTTAGTGTTTTTAACTCCTTACCGTGACTGGCAGGGGTGTGTGTTACATTTCCTGACCTGGGGCTCAGGGCGGGTCACTCGCTGGCAGTCACTGTCATTCACCAGTGTCATGGTCTTGTTAATGATCCGAGTGCAGGACACGATGGTTCTCCTCTCACCTGGAAGCCAAATCAAAAAGAACTCTGAACAAAACCACCTCCACTCATCAACCAAAACTCAAAAGTTGGAGCTCCCTGCTCCTTCTACCAAATGTACTCTACCACTTCTGCAAGAAATCTTACTCTCTACTTCTGCCTGACCTTGTACTGGCACATTTTGGGTAGGTTTTTTTTTTTTTTTTCCAGAAAAGCTACAAATCTTTCCCCAGTAATCATGCAATTGACTGTTTCACATGAGCAGCAACTTGGGCTTTCTCCTTCTAGTGTTTAAAGCAGAAAGGAGCTTTAAAACAATTTGTTTTCATTTCTGGTTCCTCCTCCACAGGTAGCTGTGCCCTGTCATCACCTCGAGCAGATGTGCTGAAGTCACAGGACCTCCCACCCCCTGATAATGTGACTGATAATGACAGGACAGCTGCCTCCTGCTGCTCCCTGGGCAGGAAGTCAGGATGGAAAGGACTGACCGAGGTTCAAGAGTCATTAACTGAGCTTGTTCATATTTCACAAAGAGAAAATAAAGCCACCAAAACAAATTATTTCTCATCTCCTACTCCTCCAGATATACTGCTTTAAAATCCTTGTGGCAGGAAGCATCTCAGGAGATATCAGCATTTCTCACATAAACTGTGCACCAGGAGTTTCTTTCATCCAGTGTGGCCCTCAGGGTCCAGCCTTCCACTGAGTGGCATCAGGAAAGCTGTGCCACAGGGAGCATGACAGTGACCAGATGTGACAAGGAAAGTGCTACCCCCACTCTGTGTGACTTTGTCTCACTGCTAATTTTGGTTTTTCAGGTTTGTTTTCTAACCCTGAGTCTGTGTCAGATTGAATTTATTCACCATCTGCAGCTGAAAATAAAAAAATAGCTCATGTTCTGCTTATAAAAAATATGCAAGCATCTGTATGGAAAGGAGAAAGGCCCTTCTCAGCTTGGATAAGTAGCAAATTATGGACAACTAAAATAAAAGACCAATTATCAAGCTAGTACTGGTGGGAGCCATGCTGGAAGACACTGATTTGATTCAAATTTGTAACAGGCTTACAACAAAAATCAGAAGAGCCACAAATAAATTTCCTTTTCCCTCATGCGAGGGTTTAATGGCTTAAAAATTATTATTTTAATGCACTAGTAAAAGTGTCTCTTCTAAAGTGAGTGCTATTTACAGGAGAAAATCAGTAATTTCAGTGCACTGAGGGCAGTGAGCCTGTAAATGTGAAGATGAGCTCTTTCCTCCTGTCATGTCACATCATAAATAACCGAGTCTGCTGGTGAAGACAGACTGCCCAGAACGCTTGGAAATTATCTGTTTTCCTCAGGGAACAACCTCCCTCTTCCAGCCCTGCAAATGCAATGGACAGTGTCTGACAAAGCAGTCTCTGGTTTCACAGCACCAACTCCCCCAGGGCTCCAGCAGATCTGTCTGGGCACATCCAGGGATGCTCTGGGAAGGGAGCTCTGCCATGTGCTCCTGGATGGGAGCATCTGATGCAGATCTCCAGGAGCTGTCCCAGCA